>NW_027555847.1:149258038-149868038 GCF_003287225.1 Phascolarctos cinereus
ATTTGAATTCATTAAGGTGAGTCTTCCTGACTGTAGGCCCAGTACTGGTACTTTACCCACTACACCACCTAGCTGCATTTTATATTACCTATATACATATATAGATGAATGTTTGCATAGATATATGTATATGTATATATATGTGTATATAAAATAAATTAATGTATACTTGATAAATACACATTAAAATATATCTATATAAGATTGTTTTTATGTTCCATATGTGAACACATAAAGATGAATTATATTATATTTTAATATGTCATGAAAATATTTACATGCATTTTTCCATCTTCCATTAGCTTAGGAGTAAAGTGCTTTGCAAACAGCAGGTGCCCAATAATGCATGTTGACAGATTGGCTTCAGAACCTGTAAAAATCTGCAAATTAACCCACCAAATAACTATTTCCAGCCCAAAGTCAGTCATTTCAACACCAAAATTTGAGGTTAGACCTTTTATACGTGCAACTACAACAATTTCACCTACTGTTTAAATCCCATATGTCAAACTTTCAGATTGGCAGCAGAAGACTGGGCAGAGGAGTGGGGAGGTTACTATAGATTTGACCCCACCACCTACTCTGTTAAGAAAAGTTTCTGGCTCACTGACCTTGTAGGTGAATTGATGGAAAATGAACTCTGGTTACACCAGCAGTAAATGTTTAGGAGGGAAAATAAATGAGCAACAAAACTAGGAAACCTTTACTGTGATGCAACTTGGTCAATTTCTCTTCTGGAGTTGCTGCACTTTGTCGTTTTCAGAGCCCCCATGACCTTGGCCAAGTCACTTAAACTAGTGAAATGAGGGAAATAATACCTACTCCAGAGGAGTGTGGAGGGGTGGTTCAATCCTGGAATTCTCTCAGGTAGTTACAAAGGAGGAAAATTCAGCCTATTGTGTTTGCAGAGTATTCAGAGAGCTGGAGATAGAAGGGTCCTACATGTGTTCTCAGCAGTATAATTGGCAGAAGCTTAAGCAGGTTAAGGCTCAGGTCATTTGGCACAGTGGCAAGGAAACCTTGCCTACCTGTTCCTAGCAAGTTTCCTGCCCCCTCCTCTCTCCTAAGCAGTAACATTTACTGAACACTCACTGTGGAGCAGAGGGGAAATATTGATCTACTTGCTGGGGCTTAAAAATGGGTCATTATGTGCCACTTCCTTTACATTTATCCATCCACTAAGGTTTTCTTCTGCTGTGTAAATCCTATCTTTAATATAGGCAGAAGAATTTGAAAAAAAAAAGAAATGTGACTTTAACTAGAAGAAGGGGAAAAAAATCAACAAGACATAGTTAGCACCACCTACACTAAGAAAGACTCGAGATGCTATTTGTCAAATATTAGGAGATGTGTGCCTGCTAGCTGAGGGATAGAGAGATGTTTTCAGAGTTTTTGTTTTTGTTTTTTTTTTAAGTTCTATGGCCAAGGAGAGAAAGGGGGGAAGAAAAAGTAACATTTTGCTTCTTATATTAGTGGCTGTCATTCAACTTGTGAAAAATGTATCTTGCTGATGATTTGAAGACAGCTTCCATATCTGCTTGATGATTTCCAAACATTTTTTTTGGACTGTCACTTGCCTGGCTGTGTGACTTTGAACAAATCTCTTACCCTCTCTGGGCACCAGTTTTCTCGTCTTTAAAATGGGGGGGGTGTAAGACTGCATCGGGGGGGGGTTAAACTTTTTTTGTATCATGGACCCCTTCAGAGTTTAGTGAAACCTATGGATCACTTTTCAAAATTATCAGGGGTATTTTAATATTTGAAAAATTGCTAAATATCAATTAGAGGAGAGTGAAAATAAAGATGATTTTTTTTTCTTCATCTAAGTTCACATGCCACTTGAAATCTACCCACCAAGGTTAAGAACCCCTGGACTAGATCATCATGGAGGTGTCTTAAACCTCAGCACTGGATCTATGATTTGATGTGGAGGACTAAATATCGAATTTGCCCTTCATCTATACTATGAACTAAGGGGAAGTGATTCTAGTTTTCTCTTCTTTTACCCCTTCCCTTACTCCTCTTCCTCCATGAAAGGTCTAGGTTCATCTCTTTTCCTTTGTCAGAACGAAGCATGTACAAAGGAAAAAAATAAAGACCACACAATTCCAAGAGCTGACTATTTCACACAAAGAATTCTCAAGAAAGAGCAGTGTTAGGCTGCCTATGGGCACTCCAGAATAAATACTTCTTGACTCTGCAAGAAGTTAGAGAAAAAGGAGAGAAAGAGAGGAGAGGGCAAGGAAAGGAAGAGTCAGAGAGAAAGAGGAGGAAATGGAAGAGGAAGAGGAGAAGAAAGAGAAAGACAGAGACAGAGACTAAGAGACAGACACAAAGACAGAGTCAAGGAGAGGCGGAGAATACTTTTGGTTAGGACTGAAATACAAAGAAATTCAGACAACCACAGCTAGTCCACAAGCCACGTACAAGTCAGGGAGTACTAAAACAAACCTAACGAATTGGTTAATGTCTATCAAGGACCAGGAAATTAGTAGACTCTTGCCTGTAGGGATAACTTCTGTTCTCCAGCTAGCGGTTTGTTTATTTAACCGCAGGCAGAAACATTCATTAGGGACCATTAGTACATCAAAACAGCATGCCTAGAGTTTGGCAAGGTCACACTCTGTGTTTCTGTTTACTCTTTTGCCCCAAAAGCTAATCGAGGTATTTCTCTTTAGTGACTTTAGGCGACTATGTTATCTTCTGTATATTGCTGTGCGTTGCTGCCCGTGTTCTGGGAGTGTGGCTGAGAACACCAAACCCTTCTTTCCACATTGCTCTAGCAAACATCTCAGGACTATTCAGTTCCTTCTCTTTTTTATGATTTTTTCCAAGTCTGTTATTCTTCCCACTGCTGTTGTTCAAAATTTGTTACCCCATTTCTTACAGCCAAAGGCTAAGTTAATGTGTATGCTATAATGAATACAATACCAACACAACCCAGCACAACCCAAACCAATACAATGCAACACAACATAAGAAACATTTATTAAGCTTCCTGTGTGGTAAGAGCCCTGTGCCAGGCACACTGGGGAAAATTATGAAGTTTAGATAAGACATGACTCCTACCCTTGAGGAATTTGCAATGCAATAGTATTTGAAATTATGTTTTGTGGGGTCCTTACAGTATTTCCTTCTGACTATCCCAACTGCCCCTTTTCAGCTTTAATATTGCACTCATGCAGCTTCCCCTTTGAGTGACCTCTTATCATTCATTTTTCCAAACTGTTACCACCAGTGTGGTTGTGCCATGACAAGAGGGTCTTGTTCTGCATTGCTTCTACATTAGTCAACTTTACTGTGTTCTAGGGCCAATCCTCTGGTAATACTGATTGCCACTTAAGTTTAACTATGACTGGTAGATGCAGGGGATAAAAATGTCATTGCCCAATATTAGTTTCCTACACATGGAAGTTGTTGATGAACTCAATACATGCTTGTTGAATTAAAATTTTTAAAAATGAGGGAATAGGAAACATACTTAGTACCTGTGTGACCCTAGGCAAATCACGTAACTCCATGGTCTTCAGTTTCCTAATCTATAAAATGAGTAGGGTTAAACTACATGGCCTCTGAGGTCCCTTCCAGATCTAGGAAAGAAAGAAGGAAGGAAGGAAGGAAGGAAGGAAGGAAGGAAGGAAGGAAGGAAGGAAGGAAGGAAGGAAGAAGGAAGGAAGGAAGGAAGGAAGGAAGGAAGGAAGGAAGGAAGGAAAGAAGGAAGGAAGGAAGGAAGTGTATGGGACAAGTGAAAGTTTCTCATGTAAGATGTAAGCTATGCTCCATAAAATGCAGTAAGCCTTCAGCATGAGCTGGGCCTAAGTTTCACTTTTGCTTCTGGGAAAAGGGGTTGTGCACCAGCTGCCCACCCCCCTCCCTTGTTTTGTAACCACCCCCTCTGTTGTTTTGCACCTTAACTTTACCAAACAAGGCAATCCTCTAGCTCCCAAGCTAGTTTTGAGTAAAACGTATCTCTTGGGTTCTAAATATAGACTGTGACGTCTCTTGCCTCCACCAATGAGAATAAAGAGAGTGAGACAAACAGGTGGGGAGGGGAGTTTTTTGGAGTGGTTTGTCTAAGACTATATATACTGCTTGTTGTTGTTCGTGTTTGGCCTCTACACCAGCCTACCCTGGGTAGGAGACGCCCCACCCTCGCGGGAGACTTGCTAGCATAAAACCTTCTGTTTTCTACCTGGAGATACCTCTGAGTTTTTATTTGGGTGAGTGGTCTCAATTCCACTCAGAGGGAAGGAAGGAAGGAAAGAAGGGAGGAAGGAAGGGCCATTGTAAAACTCAAATGAATTCAAAAATACTAAAAAGTAAAAACTGGATAAATGGGGAGATGTAACAGTTATACCTGGCAGAGGCAATTCTGCCTCTGCAAAAGCCAGCACATCTGTAATGGAGAACAGATGTGGAAAAGGAGAAGGCTAGGAGTCAGTAGACTTGAGAGTAGCAGCCATGAGGATTTTCACATTCCTTCGGAAATCAGGTCTCAGAGATAACGCCTTGATTTTTACTTTGAAAATGACAAAGGAGGGTGAGGGAAGTGCCTACCTCTTTGCCTGTGTTGCTGTAAGCTCAAAAGTTGGTTTGGGGAAGGAAAAATCATATTTGGATCAAAATTGAATCAAATTTACAGGCTTAAAATGTATTGATTTAACTTGGATTGTATAGTATCTCTTTTAAATTCCACTTTCCTCTGATTTTACTTCTAATGGATTTTGGTCAGAAAGAATCTTGTGAAATGCTTTGAACCCTGATTAAAATGCATCATGTATAATAGCAAGGAGGAAGAAAGAGCAGCAGTGATGCTGATGTGAATAAAGAATAAACAAAAGCACAGAATAATTAAATGTAATTATAACCCAAAGAGCACCTGACTGTTAGGGAAAATAAAGTTCTGGAGTCAGAGTGACACAAATACCTGCTCACTTATTCAGAGAAGAGGGAGCTGTGAGGCAAAGTAGCACAACAAGGGGGAAAGTTGACCTCCAAGTCAAGACGGCCTGGGTTCAGTTATTAGTGTACACTGGCTCTGAAACCTGGGACAGGTTATTTAATTTCTCAGTGCTCTAGGAAACTACGTAAGAGTATAATTAGCAGTTGTTCTGCTTTGGTTTCTTCACTAAAATTTCCCTATATCAATGGCTAGGACAAGAAAAAATAATGGGAGTAACAGTGGGAAGACTTGTCCAGAAAGAAAAAAAAGAAAGAAGCTCAATTTAGCTACATCTTAACTTAGGAAATCCTCTTTAGAACAGTCCCCTCAACCCACCTCCATCCCTTCACTCCACCTCCTTGTAATTACCATCATGCTCTTATTTCTAGTCCACGATCCAATCATACACTCTCTTGACTTTCCACTTTATTACATTATTCTACATTCTTTTAAAACCATTGGAAACACTATTTCATGGAGATCACAGCATTCTGGAAATGGAGTGTTAAATTATAGTAAATACATTTCACAGTGCTACTGCCCTGGCTGGAGCCACTTTGATTCTTTCATCTAGAGTTGCTTTCATGAGACTTAGACCACCTTATGATAAAAACAATAATTCACATTTCTATGTTTTATTGAGGAGAGAGATAAGAGAATAGGCTTATGATTTCATTAATATGGGAAACTCCTTCTACCAGGTCAGCACCTTCTCTATAACTTACAGTCTTAGAGTTACCTAGAGTATTGTGAGGTTAAGTTACTTTCCCAGGGCCACACAGAACATGTGTCAAAGGCACATAACTTAAAAAAATAACTATATAGCTAAATATATATAGTTATATAAAAATATAACTATATATAACTATAACTCTAAAATAATAGTTAACATTTATATAGTACTTTAATATCTTCAAAGTACTTTATCTATGTAAGTGGGTACCCCTTTCAGATGTGGACAGTTTTACTAATGGAAAGGGACAGAAACAAAGGAGATTTTAGAGAAACAATAAAAAAGCAGTCTCACAGTGAAAAGGCACTTACCCAAGATAGAAATAGTAGAAATAGTGTCTTGTTTCCCAGCATATAATTTGCATATGATTTATTTGAGAATTTTGAAATAAATAGCTAGGAAATCTGGTCCCTAGAATTGTTTGTTGACTATTGGGCAAATGTGTATTGCTTAGTTATGGTATAAGTGGGGGGAAAAAATGTGGATTTTCGTTTACTACCATGAGTTAAAAGTGAGACATCTCACTGCAGAGACCCTGCTCTGATCCTGAGCACTCAGAGTTCCCAAGAGTTCCAAGTAGCTGTGCACAGAAGCAGAATTGATTCCAGAAAAGACCTCTAGTGAGGTCTAAGAAGAGACCTCAGAGCTTGCATTGCCATTGGCTGCTTGGAAAAGCAAACTGGAAGAAGATAGGCTTAACTTGTACCATTTCTTGAGAAAAAAGACATCCTTCATGGACCATCCAAGGGAGCAGATCTTGAAAAGCTCTGCAGGTTTCAAGCTTTAAGGTCTCTGCTTTTGTTAATAAGAAGAGCTCAATACTACCTCAGTACCCCAGGAGAAGAGCAGACAGAGGAAAAAGATAGTAGACCAACAAGAGAATAGAGCAGTAGCCCTGTCCAACTGGAGGGTAGAGTGGTCAGTAAAAGTAAATTCCTCCCATCAAGGAACTGTTATACGGGGTGTTCCTGATGACAATAAAGCATCCTGGCCCATAGCCCAGAGTTGTGAATTGACCTTAATTACATGTATTCCCTATGCATGTTCCTCTCTTCTATGGTACTGTAAATCTGTGCTCGTTTGCCCCATGTACACTGTGTATCCTGATGAGAGTGTCCCAGGTTTAGGGGTAGAATGGTATCTCAGTTTTACTGTCACTTTGCCTTATACTTATTAAATGTTTCTTATTAAGA
This sequence comes from Phascolarctos cinereus, assembly GCF_003287225.1. Taxonomy (NCBI): domain Eukaryota; kingdom Metazoa; phylum Chordata; class Mammalia; order Diprotodontia; family Phascolarctidae; genus Phascolarctos; species Phascolarctos cinereus. The sequence goes on from NW_027555847.1 coordinate 149,264,907, forward strand.
GTTAATGGAGAAGGGGCAGCTAGATGGTGCAGTGGATAGAGCACCAGTCCTGGAGTCTGGAGGACCTAAGTTTAAATATGGCCTCAGACTCTTGACACTTAGTAGCTGTGTGGCCCTGGGCAAGTCACTTCACCCCATTGCCCAGGAGGGGAATGGGGGGAACGTTAATGGAGCCGACACAGATTCCATTTCATATGTAATCATCTAATCTATTCTATTTCATATGTGGAAATACTCATTTTGGTTTTGGTGTTGAGGTCAGAATAAAAAAAAAAGTTATTTTGGCTGATTTTTGAAATGGAAAGTACAGCAAGGGGATTTCAGGATCTAGAGCATATGTTACTAGGGGAGTAATCCCTTCATCAGTACGGCCTCTAGAATCCTATGACTGTTAGTTGTAACTATATGGTTACCCCCTCTTGGGATCCCCAACCTGTTAGAATAACAAGCCTATCTAGAAAGAGAAGTGGATTTCTGCTGCATGCACGTGTTACACATAGAGCATCTCATTTGCTCCTCACAACCAGTGTCTGAGGTAGATATCATGATTATTCCCCATTTTATAGATAAGGAAACTGAGTCAGAGAGAAGAAAAATGACATGCATAGGGTCACACAGCTAGTGAGTATCTGGAGCAGTATTTGCACTCAAGATCTTCCTAATTTCAAAACCACTATTCTGTCCACTGTAACCCTCTATTACAGTACACTGCTACTTCTTCTCTGTACTTAAGTAACTAAGGTCCTTGAATTGATCTATATGATGGTAATTTTACTGAATCAAAACTCAGTATAATTCAGTATAATTGAGACCTTTCCAGCAGTGGCAGGGGAAACCCAAAGTCCAGCTCAGTTGCTACCTGAGATTCTAGGGATGCCCTTTCTGATCCCTAACCCCACCCCCATCCCCCATCCCCCATCCCGATGATTAGTATAATGGTGCACAAGTCTTTTAATAATTACTTCGTGTTCTTTTGTGCATAATTTGTATTTATTTCTTTGTGATCCTATTGTATCCCACATGAGTATGTAAGCTCTGTGAGGGCAGGGGCTGGTTTATTTGGTTTTGTATCCCTAGTGCTTCATACATATTTAGAGTTTAAAAAATGTTTGCTGCATGGAATTAAAACATTCATAGATGTAGTCAGTCACTAAAGCTGTAATATAATTATACACAGCAAACAAAATATCCCCATCTAAAGTTAACTTCTCCTAGGCCCCTTCATGGGGCAGCCTCATTTGCACCCTGAAAAAAAAATTCCACACTGGTCCCATTATTCTTGTTCTCTAGGAATAACAAATGCATTTGGTCTGACTAAGAAACAAAATGCTTGGAGCTGAACTGTTGTGTGGACTACTTAACCTTTTGGCAGTGTGCTATTGACATGCTAACACTGAACCGAAAATAGGAGAATCAGCAGTACTTAGTTAACATGCAAAAGTTTCCTACAATGACCTAGAAGGTCTCTGTGCAACAAAGAAAACTAAAGTCCACAGTGGTAAGCTGCCCTCTGGGAAAAAGGAGGAGGAATTTGAAATGAGGAAAGAGGAAAGTGGAAGGAGGGAGGAGACAAATAAAATTTCCACCCCCTCCTAACTAAAACAAGAGCCATAAATGACTACTGGCTCCTTTAGTTTTCAAACTGGTTTTCCTTCTTTCTATTTGTTTTTCTTCAAATATCTTGGGACTTGCACATCATTATCTTCTGTGAACATCTTTAGTAAACAGGGAGCTTAAGCATGTTTGCATTGTTCTGGCTTGTTGTAGTTGTTGACCTGATTGGATCACCGCTCCTTTGATCACTTAAAAATGAAAGTAGTTTTTGTTTTGTTTTGGTTTTAAACTGCAAATTGTGCTGGAATGATTTCAAAAATAAATAAACTAGAGGGACTTGTTCTATTTTTTCTTTATTAGTTACACACTTAGAGGAACATTCAGACCTCCTTCCTTATCCACCCCCTCCCCCCCAAAAAAATAGATTTAAATCATACTGGTTTCAAACAAGGTCCTCCTCTTTCACATCCTGGCTGGTTCTTACATTCTGGCTAGTTCTAAACAAAGAAGCTAGGAAGAACTTCTGATTGGGTGTTTGGGGCCTATACTAGAGGAAAAAGGTATCTTGAGGGAAATAAGGCAGAAATGATCTAGAAAACCTTCTAGAGACAGTCATAAAGTTGACAAAACTATACTTGGGTTTGTATAGCAAGTAATCTTTACAGAACATCAGACTATTGATTGATCTATTAAACAATGCTGGCAACCTTGGACTTACGTGGCTTTTATCTAGTATGAATAAGAGCTAGATGTGAGGCCTTCTGTGCAGACATTCTATCAGAGGCACACAGATTCCATCTTCTGGGGTTTCTAAGTACAGTCTTAGTTCCTGACAATGCCTTCAAAATTTAAGCAGTTTCATTTGTTTCTATAAAATTGTAGATGGCTTTGAAAAAAAGACACAGTATGGTTGCTAAACTTTTCATTTTAATATTTCTTTTTCTATACCTCCCCAAAATCACTTTCCCAGAGCCCTAACCAGAACAACAACAACAAAAAAGTTAGGAGCAAAGAAAGGCTATGAGAAGGTGGGAATGAGAGGTCAAAATCTTGTGAGGCTAACTTCCTGAAAGTAGACATCCTAGTACCATTTCTGGGGTCATTAGACCTTTAGGAAGTCTGCTCTATGGTCCACTGTCCAAGTATTGCTCACTCAGCTAAGGGATTGGAACAGATCCAGCTGAGGAGGAGTCGGAACACTTAGGCTTGAATCCTACCTGCTACTTACTAACTCCTGTGTGTTCTCAGGCAAATCATTTAACCTTTGCAAAATCACAGTTTCCTTACCTCTAATATTAGGGCACAGGACTAGATGACTTCTCAGACTCCTTCCATCTGTAAGCTTACAATCACCTTATAGTCAACATGGTGCTTGGTCTCTGGTGTGTTTAACTAAAATACAATCTAGAAGTTATCTTGAGAGAAAACAAAAGCAGTATCTTAAGGCATGTGATGACATGATCTGAAAGTTACTGGAAGAAGTTGAAGTGCTTAGCAAGGTGCCAGGCATATAGTAGGCACATAATAAATGTTTGTTGACTTCCAATGTAGTTTCAGCCTCTATAAAATGGTAGATAAGTTTTGTCGAAAGACATAGCAACGAATATTTGACTGATGAAGAAAAATGAACACAACTGTGGGAAAGTGAATCTTTAGCAAAAACTCAGTGAATTTCTCCAATATTGGAGTAACTGTTTTTGCTAAAAGGCAACAGGGGAATCTGAACAGTGAGTCTGATGCTTTGTATAATTGTGTGTGTGTGTGTGTGTGTGTGTGTGTGTGTGTATGGCTGGGAAGGTCTATATGATATAACAGCTCACCAAGTTTCCATAATCTTTGGTTCCCTTTGGAAAACATAAAGGTATTAGAGAGTTGGTGAATGAGGTTGCATTGAACTGAGAAAAAAAAATTGATATCACTTCTTTCCTGAAGGATCTTTGGGAATACTAACAATTGCATAACTGTTTAGGCACAGTCTTGTTTGAAGATGAGAAACTAGACTAGACGTTCTCTTCGAGCTTTTTCCATTTTTCTGTGATCTGTCCTCTTCTCTAAACCTTGAGGACATTTTTTCCACGGTTTTTTAGAGAATCTGCATAGTATCTCTGTGGTTCAACCAAGAGCAGAAATGTCATTAGGAATTTTAGTAGCTGGAACAAATTCAATTGGGAAGAGAATGGGGAAAGAGGTAGAGAGTAGATGGATGTTGTGAGACCAGGGCAATGACTCAACTGTCCCCTCCATTCCCCCAAAAGTCTGCCTATCCCCTAAGATACAGAGACCCCAATTCTAGAAAGGAGACAAAATAAGACAAAGTGGTAAGCAGGGGGCAGGTATCCATGGTGGCTTTGGGACAATGGCAGGACCTTGGAGGATGGCACTACACTGTGTTGCTGACAGAGGATAACATTGCTCTCTGGAATTAAACATGACCCTCTCCCTATATATTATTGCCCTAGGGACAAAGCCCCAATCATACAGCCTTGATTTTAATTCTGATTTATTTTTTTTCTTTTCCTATCAAGAATTCTAATATACAAAAGATATTATCATATCATTTAGAATTAAATCTTCCATGCCCTCTCTCCCTATATCCACCACCATTTTGTGGATTGCTACCTTCACATCACTGATTGATTTCAAAGATGTGTAGACTTTTGATAACACTACATTCTCCATATATTTAGTATGAGATCTTTATCAATCCTGGCGTCAGTAATAAAAGTAAAAGTAAATAAAAGTAAATAAAAAAATAAAATAAATTCTTTCCTTAATTCAGCTATCTTCTTATTTCTGGGTGTCTCAGAGCTAAAGTGCATGTGTTTTGATCATTTTTATGTTAAGAGAATTTTGGAAACAGTGTATGAACAGCATAAGAAAAGGTGAAGTTTCTTCTCATTCCACAATAAGAATATTTTCCTTTACATTATTGAACATGGATCCTCCTTGGGAAGGGAAAAAAAAAGACTTTAAAAGAATAATAATAATAATAAATAGCATTGATATAATATTTTAAGGTTGATGAAACACTTTGCAAATATTATCTCATTTGATCCTCACAACAATCCTAGAAAGTAGGGGCTGTCCCGATTTTACAGCTGAGAAACTGAGGCAGATAGAGGTTAAGTGACTTGCCCAGTGTCACACAACTAGCAAGTGTCTGAGTCCAAATTTAAACTTAGGTCCTGACTCCAGGGCCAGGATACTGTCTCTGCTTCTTGTAATCTCCTAAAGAAAGAAAGGAAGACTAGGAATCTTCTAAACACAGGAGAGGAAAATTTCTACCATAAGCCAGATTTTTTAGCTCTGTTATGGTACAAATTACGATCCTCCAAATATGGAAACAAAAATAGGAAAAATCAAACCTAACAAAGTCAATCAAACAGATTTTAACCCAACCCCTAAGCACAAGGGTTCCAACTATAGCGGGGACATGCTACTTCCAAAATATCAGAAATTGTAACATTCATTATTGTCATTTGGTGTCTCGGTTTACAAATCCAACTGGTGGAGGCAGCGTGGTACTGTGAAAAATGGGCCAGAAATCAGGGAGATCTTGTACTGTTGGTAGATAAATGACCATGGACAAATTAAGCCATCTGTCTGAATTTCTGGATCCAGCAAAGAGATTGTACAGTAGATGAAGTGCTGGACTTTATCAGGCTCAGGAAGACTTGAGTTCAAATTCTGCTTTGCAAACTTTAAAACTGTATATAAATGTCAGCTATTATACTAGCTACCTCATTTTCTTCATCTGTCAAATGAAGATGATAATACTTATCAGGAAGGCCTGAGTTCGAATTCAGCCTCAGAAACTCACTAGCTGTGTGACCCTGGACAAGTCACTTAACTTCTGTCTGCCTCAGTTCCTTCATCTGTCCAATGGAGATAAGAATAACATCTACCTCTCAGAGTTGTGAGGATCAAATTAAATAATATTTGTAAAGTATTTTGCAAACCTGGAAGCGCTACGTGAATGTGTGAATGATAGTAATTTTTTTAATGAAGAATTTTGAAAATCTAAAGCAGGATATGAATGTCTGTTGCTCACCTGTAATGTAAGACAGCAAGATGATTTCTAAGCTCCCTTCTTGTTCTAGATTTGATTCTATGATTCAAGAGGATTTTACAGCAAAGGAAGCCCATAGTTAAGGTACAGCGAGGGCCACCCCGTAGCAGTGCTTCCTGTATCTTGGCTGTGGGGTCAAATTAGGAAGTCTTATGCCAGATATGGCATAAGGAGCAGAAGTAAATACTCTGGGGAGTAAGGACCAGACCCTGTGAGTTTTATTGATGTAGGGAATTGCTAGATGTGGAAACTCCCTCCACGCAAGCAGGTAAGCACCTTCTTTGTAACTGATAATCTTGGAAAGTTTTCAAGAACACTGAGATGTTAAATGACTTCTCCCATAGCCACTTTGTGTCAACAGCGAGGTTTCAATGCATGCCTCTTGGTTCTGAGGCTGGCTTTCTACCCATTAGGCTGGGCTGCCTTTATATTTTCAAATACAAAATATAAATCTTTCCTCCTTCCCTTTTAAGTAAATGGATATACCAATGAATTCTCATTAACAAAGGGTATATGTAAATAAAAACTGATGTATATATATGTATGTATACATATATTACATATATGTGTATGTATATACATACACATATATGTTTACGTTTATGTATATATGTATATGTATATAAATTAAGTTACCCTGGGCAAATCTCTCAATGCTGTAGGTCATTGTTTCTTGAACTGTGCTTCAAGGAATCCTAAAATAGCCCATTGCGTGCATGTGTGTGTGTGTGTGTGTGTGTGTGTGTGTGTGTACATGTGTATGTGCATGTATGTATGTTTTAATGTGAATTAAAAATAATGTTAGGGGATATTACTAAAAGGGTCCTGCCAAAGTTTTGTTTAAACAGAAGGGTTCTACCACTGTGAGAACCACTGCTCTAAATAATTCTTTAAGATAATAAATTGCAGAGAAGTTGCCAACCCGTCCTCACCTAGGAGTTCCCTGCACCAGTAAAATCAAAGATCTGATCCCTAACTTGAATCTTTAAAACAGGCGTCTAAATTTGTAGAGGCTCTTAATCTGGGATCTGTGAACTTTTTTTTCTTTGGTAACTATTTCAATATAGTTTGTTTCCTTTGTATCCTTATGTATTTTATCTTATGCAATTAAAAGCATTGTTCTGAGAAGGCATTCATAGACTTCAGTAGACTGCCCAAGGGTTCCATGATACAAAAAAAAAGTTAAAACCCCCTGATATAAAAGAATAATTTAAAGAAATAAAATTCTAGGGAACACTTGCTTCTGTTGTGATCTGTTGGACAAGTTGAAGCCCTCGTGACCTCTAGCCCAGACTATTATAATTGACTCTTGCTTACTCTCCTTTACTCTGGTCTCAGTTTCCAATCCATCCTTCCTAGAGCTGTGAAAATTTTCAGAGGAATATCTGGCCATATCTACCTCCTGCTCAAAAAGTATCCATGGCTCTCTCTCCTCTTCTAGGTTTAAATACAAACTCCTCGTTCAAGGGCCTCTGAAATCTGACTCCTACCCACCCATCCAGCCTCATTTCATAGTATGCCCTTTCCTGCCATCTATATTACAGCCAGACAGAGCTAATAGCTGATCTTTGAGCTCAACACAACATCTCTTGTCTTTGGGCCTTCATACAAACCCACTCCCCATGTCCAGAATGCACTACTTCCTCATCTTTGCCTTTTAAAAGCCTTATCTCTTTTCAAAGCTCAGCTCAGGTACCACTTACCTACCTCATGAAGCCTTCTCTTATGGTGACACCCCACTCACCCAGTTGCTAGTGAGTTTTCCCTTGTCATTAACCCTGTAACCTCCCAGTAAAATTTAAGCTTCTTGAAATCAAAGACTGTCTTGCTTTTCTGTTTTTGCATCTCTAGTGCCTAACTCAGTATCTTCTACACAGTAGGTACTTAACAAAGATTTATTGAATTGAATTAGGCCTATGTTGTCCAGCAAAACAAGTCCAAACAAATCTGCCTGGCATCTAAAACACAATATTCTGTGTTTTAGAAACTCAAGGGAAATATCAGTATTTTAGTCACTCTCTAATGAGTGATGGAAATCCCTTCAGAGAATACTAAATTTTGTAAATGTGTCCCTTCCTCCTCTTCTGTCTTCCTCTGCTTTTCTTTTATTTGACTGTGAGCTCTTTGAGAACAAGGACTAGGATTTTTTTTTGCTTTGTTTTGTTTTGTTTGCTTTTCTTTGTATCCCCAGAATTTAGCACAGTATAAATACAATGCTTAGTTGACAGGCTAATTGACACACAAGTCAGGAAATCAAGCATTTATTTAAAGACTACTAAGTGTTCAATACTGTGGTAGGAGAAGAACATAAAGAGGCAGAACATGATTCTTGTCCTTTAGGAACTCCCAATCTATTTGGTTAGGCAAGACTTCCACATGTAAAAATAATAATAATTATTTGTTGGAAATGTACTATGTGCAAGACATTGTGCTGGGTCAGGACAAGATACAAAGTCAAACAAAACAGCTTCACTCACAAAGAGTTTGTAGTAACAAATAGAAAACAATATAAAACTACTGTCAAGTGCTAGGAGTTGGTAATGACAATGACTCCAAGTGAAATAAGAGTTAAAGAGAGACGGGAAAGATTGAAGTGGGCAAGCATCAGTAGGAAAGGTTTAATTAGGAAGACAGAGCTTGACTTAGGGCTTGAAGAAAATATAAGTCAGTGTTTCTCAAAGGATATGCAAGTTTTCACTAGTTGTGAAATTTCCCCCCACCCCTGTCCCCAGCTGCTGTTTGCTGCCTGCTCTTTCAAAAGTTACCAAAATGTCTGTCATATAGTAGATGCTTAATAAATTCTTATTACCTGACCTGCTGACTGACTTCCTGGCTTGGCAGTAGAAAGGTCAAAATAGCAACTCTATCACCCTCCAAGTCCTAGAGAAGAGAAGGAAGAGGAGGAGGAAGACATGGAGTAGAAAAGAAGGAGAAGGGATTTGAGAGGAGAAGGAAAGGAAGCAGAATCTCAAGTCCTGGGTAATGGGGTCTGGAGGCCCATCTATTTGAGGGAATGTTCAATGTGCCATGATTTCTCAAGGCAAATAATACTGTACTGTGGGCAAAAAAGTATGAGAAGCACTATTTTGGATTTATAGAGAGGAGGAGCAAGGAATTTCAGATTGAAGAAATGACACAAGGAAAAATATAGGAAAGGAATTATCATATACATGTATAAACTATAATATATGTGTATAGAAATATGTATGTATGCATTTTAGGGAAATTAACCTAGAAGACTTATGAAGATGACTGAAAGAGACAAAATGTGGAGTCAGGGACATCAGTTAAGATATTACAATGCCAGGTGATGAGAGCTTGACCAGGATTTTATCTATGAGAAAGGAAAGGAAGGAACGAGAAAATGGAGAGTTTGGAGTTTCAAAAGAGTGAAAACCATTTGTACTTTAGATGTTTTAGCACAATCCTTTTAACATCAAAGATTTAGAACTGGAATCTATCTAGTCTAACCTTCTTCTTTTACAGATGAGGAAAATGAAGCCCAGGGATGTTGAAGTGACTTGCCCAAGGTCACATAGGTTGTAAGTGGCAGACCTGGGATTTGAACCTAGGTCCTTTGACTACAAATCCATCATTCTGTATACCCAGGAGCATGGTACAGAGGCAGAATTGAGTAATGGAACCAAAGAGTAATGGAACAGAGATTCAAGAGTTCTATAATTTCTTAGTTATGTGAAAATGAATACCACCTCTCTAATTTTTTTTCTTCATCTGTAAAATTTGTTGTTGTTCAGTCATTTTTAGTCATGTCCAATTCTTTGTGATCCTGTTTGGGGTTTTCTTGGTAAAGATACTGGAGTGGTTTGACATTTCTTTCTCCAGCTCATTTTTACAGATGAGGAAACTGAGGCAAACAGGATCAAGGGACTTGCCCAAGGTCACACAGCTAGTAAGTATCTGAGGGCAGATTTGAATCTAGGAAAATGAGTCTTCCTGACTGCAGGCCCAGCACTCTAGGCACTGAGCCACCTCTCTGCCCTCATCTGTAAAACAGAGATAATGAAACTTCACAGTAATGCTGTGAATTAAGTGCTTTATAAATTATTAAGCACCATACAAATGTGAACAATTGTTATTCTTGGCATTAGGAAAGCATGGCTGCCTATAGTACTCATGCTTCTTCTACCTTCCCATTCCTAATTTACCGTATGGCAGCGGTTCCTACCTTCCCTGCTCAAATAGAGCAAGGTAGATTAAATCATTTTACACCCAGTGAAGTGGCCCTGAAAACAAACAACTTCTAAGTATACAGAGACTGATAAAAATTAGACAAAATTCATCAGAAATATCAATAAAAGTTGAGAGCATGATCCCTTCCCCCAGAGGGCGTAATGATAATAGATTGACAATCTTCTAGACTTGGTGGCTGGATTGCCAACTGCCCACTAGGGAAAATGAGCTGTTGAGTTCTATCATCAACTAAATTGTTTAAATTGTAAGAAGAGGGAAATGTTGTATGAGCATAAAAGCTATGAATTTGGAGCATATATGGCCAGACTTGGTTGATCTGAAAAATCAGTGGGTTGAATTGGATAGCCTCCAAGGTCTCTTTCAGCTCCAACGTTCTATGAAACTATATACTCCACAAGATTAGCATCATAATCAAATAAAACTTACAACAAAACTAATCTAGCATATTTAATAACATGTTTCACAGTTATCATGCTATGTGGAATTAGGCATGGATGATGAGCAGTTCATGTAAATGATTGTAATTGTTGTTAAGGCATTTCAGTTGGATCCAACTCTTTGTGATCCCATTTGGGGTTTTCTTGGCAAAGATACTGTCGCATACCTGTCTGCATCACCAGAGTTGTTTCTGCTGTGGAGCTCCAAGCTTTTCTGTATCATGATCTCTGCAGTATTCTCCTCTGCTAGTGGATAGCTTAGGGACAATTGCTTTATTTTTTTTTTCCCTGACACTCTGTATCAGTTTATCCAGACTCATTTTCATTTCTGGGCCAAGTTTCCACCTCCAAAGAGGGAAAAGGATGAAGAAAGGTTTGTCATTTCCTTCTCCAGCTTATTTTACAGATGAGGAAACTGAGGCAAACAGGGTTAAGTGACTTACCTAGGGTCACAAAGTTAGTAAATGTCTTAGGTCATATTTGAACTCCATATTTTGAACAGGTCCTCCTGACTCCAGGGCCAGAACTCTATTCATTGCCTGCCTAGCTGCCCCTAAATAACTGTAATTAGACTTATTTTCTACAGAGCTCATCTAAATTTTCTTTATTCTTTAATTTTATACTTAGATGTAGCATTTTAGAGGTCTTTTAGTGTAACTCACTCATTTAATAGATGAGGAAAAAGAGGATCAGAGAATGACTATGCAGCGTTTCCTGTCCCTCCCTTCCCTCCCCCAATAGGAAATAAGGGTAGGAAAAGACTATATTACTTTTTGTCTTTGCATCTTCACTGCCTAGCACAGTACCTGGAACATAGTAAACACTGAATAAATGCTTACTGAGTGAATGACTATCCCACATCAGGCAGTATATTTAGTCAGCATCAGTGTTAACAGTCTTCCCCGATTCCATGTTTAGTTTAATCTTCATCAGACATTCATATTGACATTGACACTCATTAAAAGCAAAGGTCATGGATCCAGTTCTCCAATAGCGAGCATTCCCTTCATCTTCTCCCCCCATTCCGTGGCAAAGATCTGAGGCTCTCTGTGCTCCTTGCCCCTCCACCTTCACATCCTCCAATTCTATCCCTTCTCCCACCATTCACATATCTTTCTGTGTCACCTGTATTGTTTCTGCTGTGGGGCTCCAAGCTCTCTGTGTTGTGATCTCTCTGTAGTATTCTCCTCTACTAGCACATGACTTAAGGCCAATTTCTTGGACCATTTTTTCCCCTGATACTCTGTATTGGCTTATCCACACTCATTTTCATTTCTGGGCTGAGTGGCCACCACCGAAGGAGGAAAAGATACAGAAAAAACGACAAACTTTTCCTGCTGTGCGATTTTACCAGAACTAGCCTTGTTTACCTTCAGTGCTAAGCTGACAGATAAAATCTGTGTGCAGAAGTATTTGTCTTCTGCTTGGATGGCCATACATACACACACACACACACACGCACACACACACACACATGCGTGCACACACACACACATGCACGTGCACACACACACACACACACACACACACACACACATGCAGCACAGAACGAATGTTGCTTCCACAGGGCAGGGATAGAGAATGGAACATTTCTGGAGGAAATTGAGGGAGTAGGATGGGAGAGAACCGGGAGGGCAAGGGTCTCATGCGCTTTCTTTTCTTCTTAATTGATGCTTCTTGTTTTTGCATCACGGTCATTTTCAGATACACATTCCCCAAATAAACCTTCTTTCATTAAAAAAAAAAAGTCAAGCAGATGCAAGTAACACAGTGACTATCAGACAGCATATGAAACATTCTGTATCTATCATTTTGCATCTCTTTACTGCAAGGAGGCAGATATTTCCTCTTAGACAATTCCTTGGCCTAAAGACAGTTGACAATTATAAGCAGCATTTTTTAAAATTTGAGGAATCCTTCCTTCAAGAACACGTTAAAGGTTTTACTCCTATGCAGTGACTGGCCCATTGCTCTTCTTGGAAAGGCTGAAATTAAATGCAGGCAGAATGCATGGTATAATTGCAAGGGAAATTCAACAATTCAATTAAACATGTATTAAGCACCTACTGCATACTGAACATTCTGCTTATGTTGAGGAGTAATCTATACAGCTTGGATAAAATGAAAGTTTCTAATCCAGTAAGGTGAATACACTATAAAGATTTAAAAATAAACCTATAATACACAATTGAAAGTTGCAAATTTTTCAGATATTCCTTTCCCTCATAAAGTACTTCCTCACCTTAAAGACAGCATAGTATGTTGGAAGAAGAACTGGACTTGTAGTTAAAACTAGGTTCAAGTTCCTGTTCTACCAATTACTAACTGTATGAACTGAGGAAAATGTCTTAATCTGTCTTAATCTCAGATGTACTATGAGGGAGCTGGATAATATGCAGGGGTGTGCTGGAGTCAGCTCTAACAAAATTCATTAAATTTTCAGAATGAGCATGTATATCTCAGAAGTCAGCTTCTCTCCAAATCACGGCTTGATTGACTATTTTATTATCTAGACTTAAGAAAATGTTATTAATGCAGATTAAATGTATATGTGTATGTGCATACATTGTTCTTTTTTTCCCCAGTAGAGTCTGGTTGTTCAACATTTACCAGTATACCTCTGTTTTGCTCTATGAATATTGTTTGAGCTCACAGGAGTATCATAGAAGGATTAAAGAATTAAATTATCACTGGTCTGATGGCCTGGTGCCTGGAGGCTAATAATAATAGTAATAATAATAATAAAAAATATAGCACTATAGTCTGCAAGATGCTTTACACTCATTATTTCATTTGAGCCTCACAATACCCCTGATTACACACTTTCTGTGGTCTCTTCCAGCTTGAAAAGACTATAATTCTATAATTCAACGATGCCTGAAATTAAGATGCAAACAGCCCAGAAAGCTGTGTGTTGACTTAAGCCCACAGTAAGATATGTCACTAACATTAGAACCTATCCTAAGAGTTGGTTTTGATAGAAGGGAGAGGGAGAACTCATGAGATTCCTCATTGTCTAAAGGAGAAGGGAGAAAAAGCAGAATCCAGGAATGCTAAGCATAAAGTTTACTTCCTCATAATTGGAAGGAGGACTTCTCTTATCTAATATATAACAAAAGTAAGTTAAAATCTGTTGCTCCCCTTAAGTGAGTAGGTATGAAAAAGATGCTTGAAGGTACTCCTTTGTGAAGCTTCATCTGAAGGAGAAGATGATCTTATTGTTTTAGCTGAAAATTTAAGCTGTCATTGCTAGTTTCTTGTTTCTTATTTGTTTGTTGGGAGTCTGGAGGAGGGGAGGTTCACACTTGAGATGTCAAAGAGGTCCTGGGAAACTTCTACCTAGAATCTCTCTGCATTCATGCAGATAAATCATTTTCCTGTAACTTGTACTCTTGGAGATTTTCCTGGAAACTAAGCAGTTAAATGACTTGTGTAGGGCTCCACAACTAGTAGGTTCATCTTAGATTTATCATTGGAAGGGACCCCAGAAGTCATCTAGTCCAATACCCTCATTTTACAAATAAGAAAACTAAAGGCTAAAAAGCAGAGTAGTTCAACAGGAAGAGAGTTGGATTTGTAGTCAGAAGACCTCACAACACCCTTGATTCAAATCCCAGTTATTACCTGTGCGACTTTAAACAAGTTATTTAACTTCTCTGGGCCTCAGTTTCCTCATCTGTGAAATTAGTGGGTTGTACTGAATTGATCTTAAGGTCCCTTTCAACTCCAGTTCTATGCTTTTATGAACCTATGAGACTGAGGCCAAGGACAGTTAGGTGGTACAGTGGATGGAATACCAGGCCTGAAGTCAGGAAGACTCATCTTTCTGAGTTCAAATCTGGCCTCAGATATTTACTAGCTGTGTGACCCCAGATTAGTTATTTAACCCTGTTTGCTTCCATTTCCTCATCTGTAAAATGAGCTGGAGAAGGAAATAGCAAACCACTCCAGTATCTTTTCCAGGAAAACCCCATATGGGGACATGAAGGATTGGATGCAACTGAAACAACTTAACAACAACAACAACAACAACAACATCACTTCCAGCTCAGATCCTCTTAAATCATCTGGTCTTTAGGTTCCACGGCCAATTAGGAAACTTGTTATCACAAAATACCAATACTTGACTTATCATGGTCAGAAAACTAGGCCACCAAAGTTTCCATGGGGACGGATTGGACATAGAGAATATTTGCGCGTGTTCTAAGAACCGAAACCAGGCAAATGATATCTGTACATGTTTTAGGGACTAGTACTCTCATGCAACCTGACATGAACCTGGATCAGTCCAATTATACATCGATTAAGTGCAAGACATAGTATTAGAATAGGAATACTAAAAACAAACAAACAAACAAAAAACAAACAGCATTTACCGCTAAGGAGCTTACATAACAGAAGATCATTTGAGGAAGAAGAAAGGATGAGCAATTAAGGAAAGCATTAAAAAAAAGTTGCATTTTACTGAGTTTTGAAAAGAAGATGAGGATTTTAAGAAACAAGGCTGAGGAGGGTGCAAATTCCAAGCATGGTGGATGATTTTGGGGAACGTATGAAGACAGGATAAGGCATGATGAATTCAAAGAAACAGTAGTCCAGTTTGACTGGAAACTAGAGTATATGAAGGGAAATAAGGAAAAGTGAGATAATGAAGGAAGATAAGGTAGCCTAGAACCAGACTAAAGTCCTTAAGTGTTAGACTCAGGAGGCTATATTTGATCTAGAGCCAATAGGGAGAGCTTGAAGAGATTTCAGCAAGGGACTTGACATAGTTAGATCTGAGCCTTAGGAAGATTTTTTTTAATTGAAAGTTAGTTTTATTTTCCACTGACACATAAAAGCATTCAAATATATAAATATATATATATATATATATATATATGAGAATAAAAATGGAAGAAAGACTATGTAAGTAAAATAATAAGCAAGAACAAAAAGAAAGAGAAAGAAAGAAATCACTAACTTGCAAATGAAAGCCCTCAGAGGAAAAGAATAAAAACAAAAGAAACAAACAAAACAAAGTAGTTACACATTTTGGGCTCAAACATATCATTGTGTGTATCATTCTGTTATTTAATGATTAATATAAGAAATGAAAGTACATGCATTAATTTTCACAAGGCAACTCCTATATTTTCAGCTATAGTTATCATGAGTTTTGTTGTTTGATGTTATCCTCAATCAGGAAGCATTTATTAAATGCCTACTATGTGCCAGGCATTATGCTGGTCTCTGGGAATATAAATACAAAGGAGGAACAATTCTTATGCCCAGAAAGGTTATCTTAGGAATGTTATTTTGGGAGATTTACAAATTGTCAAGGAGAGGCACTAGAGGAAGAAATGCCAATTAGGAGTTTATTAACATAATTAAGATGAGAGGTAATGAAAGCCTCAATTAGAGTGGTGACCCCAACAACATGGAGAAAAGAATAAATATGTGGGATGCTATAAATGGAGAACGAATGAGCAGGGCTTGGTGACTGCTCAGAGAAGGAAGATGAGAATGGAAAGTCACAGATGCTTTCAGAGTTATGAACCAGGGTGCATTAGTAGATGTTTTTGCAATCGATATGGAGTAGTCTGAAGAAATCCTGGGCTTAGAAAGAAGGTCACAAGTTTGTCTGTGGTTTTTTTTTTTGGACATGTTGAATTCGAGATTTATGAGACTTCTATGTAGTAATCATTCAACCCACAGTGCCTGATGAGATAACTATGGGAGAATATAAAGAGAAAAGAAAAGAGAACCTAGGAAAAAGCCTTCAGGGACACTGGTCTTAAAAAAGCAGGAGATGATAATGAACCAGAAAAGCAGAGAAAGAAGGAGTGGCAAGACAGAGAGGAAAAGAAATAGGAGGGAGCCTTGTCGTGGAGAAGAGAGTATCTGGAAGGTAGTCAACAGTGTGAAAAGCTGCAGTCACCAAGGAGGATGAAGACTAAGATAAAGACATCAGATTTAGCATTTATGAGATCACTGGTAACCTTTGAGAGAGTAGTTTCAGTAAAGTGGTGGTGTTGGACATCACATTACAAGGGATTAAACTCCCCTCCCATTCACCCTATGGCATATCTGCCAAACTATCTTAATAAAATACTGATTTGATCACGTCAGTCCCTGCCATAAAAAAAAAAAAATTTCAGTTGCTACCACTTGGTTAGAGGACATGCAGAAATAGGTTCCTTTCCAGTTTTAACTCCCATCATTCTCCAGTAGAAAGTACCCTGCTGCCACAAAAAATATTCCAGGTACTTTTCCAGAACCACACCTTTGTTCAAACCAGTCCCCCCATGTGGACTGTCCTGGCCCCCTCATATTAAAATCCTTCCCATCCTTCAAAACCCAGCCTCAAAGGATCTTTCTTTTTTCTCAACTCAGAAAACACTTTGTCTGGAGCCCTTATTTGGTACTAGCCATTCAGTAGCTTGTATCTTTGCCTGTCTTTTCCTATGCTTATATTTTATTTCAGGAACTAGATTGTAAACTTTTGGAGAGAGGGAAAATGCCTAGGAACTCAATAAATATTTGCTGATTGATTGATTAATCTTTTTAATTAAAACATTGTGCTTGGGAATTACACATACCACATATTACATTTCATGGAAGCTGATTATCAAACTTCTGGATTTGGTTTTGAAAATTAATACTGTAAGGGCTCATATATTAGCTTTGGTACCATTACCACCCCACCCTCAATTCTCCTGATTCCCTTAGTAGACTTTAACCTTTCTGTGGGTAGGGGCTATTTGTCATTTTGTCTTTGTACCACTGTCACCTAGTACAGTGTCTAGCATATAGTAGACATGCTAATCACTGCATCTTGAATTTAGTTCAGTTATTGTTTTCCTTATTTTGCACATGATTTAGAATTATATATTGCCAACTTGTGAGTCAAGGCAACAGCACCACACCTTCCCATTGCATTCACAGAGGTATTTGTGTGTGTGTGTGTGTGTGTGTGTGTGTGTGTGTGTGTTATCTTTAATGCTTACAAAGATAAATCTATTGTTGGGCTTATTTCATTTTGTTAAGCGGATTTGGGTTTTTAAAAATTGAGTTGGGGGAGGAGGGGTTGGGAGAACCCTTAATCGAACTGATGTGAGACCCACAAGATCTGAGATAAGAATCCTCCCCTAACCTTCTTGTGAAGGCTGTACCTCTGCATTACTAGCCATTATGGAATGACATGGTGCAGAAAGACTGTTAGTGAAGCCTAATGCCTATACAGCTGGTGTAATGAAGAAATGGGAGGTTTAGGCACGGGAAACCACAGCTCCAACAGAAGGAGCTGAAAAGATATAGATAAGATTAGTGACATATGTAAAGGCACAGATACTGTGTGACAAAGTCTACCCAGCTGAATAGGCTGAAGCCAGAAGTAATAGGAAGCCTGTGTTCTCCCTAATCCTCCAGATAAGCTGTTCCATCCAGAATTATCAGCCAACAATCTTCAGGGTATCAGGCTGAAAATGAAGTTTCAGACTGCTTTGATTCCTCATCCATAAATGAGAAAGTGCCTGAAGGATCTTTATTTATTCTCGCTCCCACCGAAACACTCTTCAAAAAGTGCCAATATACTAGCAACAGATGCATAAAGCCTCCCTCCCTTTGATTGACAGAACATGATATAAAGCAACCCTCACTTGACATTTCAGTTTCATAAGGCTTCTAGCAAGGGGAGGGGAAAAAAAACCCTAAAAAAAAAATCCACTAGAAAATAAAGGGGATTTATGCAAATTCACAGGAATGTTTTCAGAATCAAATTTAACAGTTTTCTCCTTTCAGGTCCTTACCTTGTGTTGCTGATGAATAATTTCAGCAAGGGCAATTTCAGTCATGTGCTTATTAATGTTTATGGCTTATTAAAAGAAAGTATTTACATGTTAATGTTTGTTGATTACTAGTTGTTTAAGTTGTTCGGTTATAAAATGATTGGTATATTCACTCCTGGGAGGAGGCATTTAATTTGAAGAAAGGAGCATTGGTATGTCATGTGTATTTGTGCATGTGTCAGATTTTTTTTTCTTAAATTTCGACTTCAAAATAAGTAATTGAATGAGAAAAATGTCACTCATACCAGTGCATTTCAATTTTGAAAGGTCAATACTTGGTTTAGTTTGTATATTTTTATACTCATGTTGCATCCCTATATAGCAGACCACATAAGAAATTAAAAGATGCCGTGCCTTTATTTTAACCTCTCTCTATAAATATAACTACAGGTTATGCTTACATAGTGCTTTTTAGTTTGCAAAGCACTTTCATATAAAATATCATTTTGTTCCTCATGATAACTCCATGGGGTAAGCAGAGTAAGCTTTACTCTGCTTTACAAATGAGAAAATGGGCCAAAAGTGGTTAAGTGACTTGCCCAAAGTCTAGTGGCTAGTGGGTATAGAGATGAGACTAGAAGCTGGGGCTTCTGACTTCAGTCATGGTCATAATCATAAACTTAGAGCCAGAAGGGACCTTAGAACTTGAACATTTAGAGGATGAAACCAAGGCCTAGACAGGTGAACTAATATTTGATGTTATACATATGCACACATACATATGCATACATACATATGCATACATATACATTATGTATACACACATATGTATCTATTATATTACATAAATATTAACTAACATTTATATAGCACTTACTGTGTGTCAATCACTGTGCTAAATGCTTTACAATCATCATCTCATTTGATCCTCGTGATGCTGGTATTATATAATAATATAATTAAATAATTGTAGGTGTTATTATTATCCCTTTTTACAAATGAGGGAACTGAAGCAAACAGATGCTAAGTGACTTGCCCAGGTTCATACAGCTAGTAAGTGTCAGAGGCCAGATTTGGACTGATATCTTCTTGACGCTAGGCCCGGAGCTCTATCCACTGTCACCTAGCTGCCAAATATTTGTATATTTATATTTTTATTGAGCTCCATAATTCCAATTCATCTAAGCCATGTAGAGAATACAAAAAAGTTCAGTTCCTAATGACCTATATGACCTTGAGCAAATAACTTACCTTCTCTGGCCTCCATTTCTTCACCTATAAAGAAGAAGCCTGGATTAGATGACTTTTAAAGGCCTTTCCAATGAAGAATTTCTATGCTTATATTAGTCTATGTCCAACATTCTTTTCTATATTATTTTTGCCATGCTGCTGAGTAGTATGGAAAATTCCCTCTTGACACAAGAAAGAATTCAATGCTGATGAGAAAACAGAGTTAAAAAATGGTGCAGGTGCACTGGATAGAGCACCGGCCCTGGAGTCAGGAGGACCTGAGTTCAAATCCAGTCTCAGACCAGACACTTGACACTTACTAGCTGTGTGACCCTGGGCAAGTCATTTAACCCTATTGCTTAGCAAAAACAAACAAACAAACAAACACAAAAAATGGCTCAACTGAGGCCAGAAAGCACTTGTACTTCTGTTGTTTCTTTGATTATTGGTTGCCATTGTTGGACATTGTTCTTGTCATGTAAAAGATACAGCATCCTGTAACTGTAACATCTCACCATCTTTTTGTTCAACATGCAATAAAATATCAATATATAAAATCACCTAGCTATTGCATTATGAGATGTGAACTAGGACAGAGTACGTGATCTGATGAATTAGAAAATTCAGGATAAATACACAGCTAGCAGTATGGAAGGGCAGATGTGAGAATATATTGATTTTGAAAAGTCTTTGAAGATAGGCAGCCTTATTTCATTGTAATCTACTTATTCATTTAACATCTGTGTTTTCTGCTTTTCTACAACATGGACAAAAAGATGTTTTATTAGAATTTGTCAGGATTGCACATAGTAAGTACTTAATAGATGTTTTTTCAGTCATTCACAAGTATATATACTGGAAAGGAGGAATTTTGTCCATCCTCCCTCAGTTGATGCAATCACAAAAATGAAGGGGCAAATAGTGAAATATTGATGTTAACAGGGTATAAATATGTGTTGATAAGAGAAAGACTTTTCCCTGATGGAATTATAAGGGGAGCTGTCTATCACTAGGAAAAAAGATTGGCTACACCACTGGAGGTCTTTAAAAAGCTAAGCCTGCTAAGCCCTGCAGACAATCTAGAATTCAGGGAGCAGCTTTGTGGAATGTGACCCCTGCACCTTTACCTAGGAACAGCACAGGGAGGAGGGGACTTCTCTCTCGACTAGCAGTTGCATCTTGCAGTAGGATAGGAAGAGAGACAGACAGACAGAGAGAGAGAGAGAGAGAGAGAGAGAGAGAGAGAGAGAGAGAGAGAGAGGAATGGTTGTGTGTATGGATATACACACATATACATATGTAAATATATGTGTGGATATATACGTGTATCCACATATGTATATGTTGTATATATCCATGCATACCTGTATCTATATGTGTATAATTTGAAAGCACTAACAACTAGGAAGTTCAGGAATGCCTTTTCTGTGCTAAAATAAACATGAATTCAACCTTTTAAAGAAGATTTTAAGAGAAGGGAGTGCATTTCAAGCGTAAAGGACAGCTTATACTAGACATTAAGGATGTAGATACAACGGCCAGTTCAGTGAGGCTACCAGTCTGCTGGAATGTAGGGTGTGTTAAAAGGACTAATGTACAGTGAGCCCAGAAAGGTAAGCTAGAGATCCAAATAATGAAGAGTTTTTGATCAAAACAACTAAGGTACTTATATCCAAGCAATTAGAAATTTAAGGTGTCATACATTTTTAATGTAGGTTTGCTATTGTAGACCTGATCATGAGTATATAAAATAAATGTAGGCTCTGGGAGGCGGGGGACAAAGGCTATTAAACCATTTTTTGAAAAAAGAAATATTTTATGTTGTAGAAATGATGTATATTATGAAGCAATTACAGATATTCACTCTGTCATACTTTTAACCTAATAATTTGGCATTTGGAGGTCCTTAATCAATTCATGGAATTGTCTTAGGGGTCTATAGAGTGGCAAATACTTGAATAAGAAATGAAAAATTCCATCAAAAATATATTTCAAATATCTAGATATTTGGTAATGTACAGACAAAAAAAATCTGGATAATTGATGGAATTTTTTTGGTTTTCATTTGCAGTTTAGCATGCTATTGACATAGCCTGAATAGATATCTTTTTAGTTGCCATCTTCTGCCTCCTTTTGTTGTAAGGCAGCTAGTGGTGCAGTGGACAGAGCTCTGGGCCTGGAGTCAGGAAATCCTGAGTTCAAATCCAGACTCAGACGCTTACTATCTTTGTGACCCTGGGAAAATTACCTAAACTCTAGTTGTTCCAATTTCCTTATGTGTAAAAGGCAGGCAATAATAGCACAGTGCCTGGCACATAGTAAGCACTATATATAAATGTTAGTAGTAACAAAGGTCAACCCTGGAGGAGATCAAATAGAAATGGTTTCGCTATTTAAATGAACAAGGCAATTTGGGTACAATTTGGGATCCTCCAGCTCCAAGAAAGCTTCATGAATGACCAATAGAATTACCCTCTAGGTAGAAGGTAAACTCTGTATGTGTTATTTCACTATAATTTTTACATTATTAGTATTATTATGCATTATTTGTGGAAATAAAGAAGACCATCAGGTCTAAGAAATTGGTCAGGGTGAACGATTTCTTCCAATGTTCTCTTTTTGTTGAGTTACTATTGACTAACAAGTCAACTGTCAATTTAATTCCTCTGTCATTCTGAGAAGTAAAATTGATAGTTCTCTTTGTGTAATCTAGACATTCTTTTCTTTAGGTCAGAAATGGCCTTCTCCAACCAGTCCTCCATGCCCCAAGCTCAAGCCAAAAAAAAGCATGAAGTAGAACAGAATATATTATACAAACAGATATTAGCATTGTGAATTACACCACCATTTTAGTTAGGATGTGGTCAGCATTTCCGATTTTCAGTGGTTACTATTACAGCTCCGTGTAAAGTGTTATGCACTAAGAAAAATTTATGTTTTCCTTGGGTTTGCAAAGGGAAACCATTTTACTACCTGTGAGTAACATGCTTTTTTTTTTTCAAAAAAAATCACTTCCAGAGAATATCATTATGCAAGAATCTATCTTAAAGACTACTATTGCACGTATGATTTAGAAAAGGAGAAAACAATGCAGATTTAGAAAAGAAGAAAACAAAATTAATTATTCCCTCCTCAGCCCCTTAATCCTTTATTTGGGTGTCATTTTCTAATATCTTTTTTTTTTTTTACTAATCCCATGTTTTGTCTGTCTGGTTGCCTTGCCAAATTCTAAATCTCTTGTTGCTTAAACAATGGTATATCACTCTACTAATACTTTGGAGTATGTTGGGCATTTTGTTGTTGTGGTTGTTTGATCAGACCAGTGATTTAATTGGTTTAAGGAACTTGTAATGAATAAACTCCCTCAACCAATGCAGATGGGCTCCTTTGCTATGCAACTTGCAGTCTTGGAGACTTGCATAAAACAAGAAGTTAGGCATCTTGTCCAGGGTCACAAATATGTGTCAGAACACAATTGTAATGTATTGTAATAATGTAATGTCCCTCACCCTAAGAACAGTTCTCTCTCATCCTACCTTTTTGGCAGGTATTGCTATGCTGAATTAGTGATGACCTACCTTATCTTATTCCTTATTGGGATTTTCCCATACCAATGAAGCTATTCCAGGAAAGCTATCTATCACCAAAAGATTTAAGACACAAATTTTTTAAAGTGACTGTCCAGAGAATTTGTATGGTGCTTAAGAGGATTTTAAACACACACCCCTATAGGATTTTGCAGCCATAATAAAAGATAGATGTCTAAACTCCACTTGTATTTGTATGGTTATTTTCAGTAAGACTTTCAGTTATAATTTTCTATTAGTCAGGAAACATTTGTAAGCAGCTACTACGTGCCAGACACTGTGCTAAATGCTAGGGGTGCAAAGAAATGGGATTGGGGGGGAGGGGAAACAGTCCCTGCTCTCAAGTAGCTCACAGTCTAATGGGGATGATACCATGCAAGCAACTGTATACAAACAAGATATAAACAGGATAAACTACAGATAATCACAGAGGCACTTAATACACTAACATTAAGAGAGAGTGAGAAAGGCTTCTTGTTGAAGGTGGGATTTTAGCTGAGACTTGAAGGAAGCTAGAGAGGCCAGAAGGGAGAGCATTTCAGGCATGGGAGAAATCCAATGAAAATGAACAGAGCTGAGTATCTTGTTCAAGAAGCAGCAAAGAGATCAGTGTCACTGGATCGAAGAATACTTGGTAGAGAATAAGGTATAAAAAAACTGGGAAGGTAGGAGGGGGCCTAGTTGTGAAGGGTTTTGAATACTAATCCTGGAGGTGATGGGAAGCCAATGAAGTTTATTAGATAGTGGGTTGACATGGTCAGACCTTTGCTTTAGGAAGATCAATTTGACAGCTGAGTGGAGGATGGACTCAAATTGGGGGGGAAACTGAAGGCAGGGAGAACAGGCAGCAGACTATTGTAATAGTCCAGGTATAAGATGATGAGAAACAGAATTACAATACAGAAATCCAATGGACTTTTCAGTACATAGGAAAATGCATAAAAAGTCAACTACTATAATGATAGTCTCACAACAATATTCACTTCTATTCTGCATACTCAATGAATTCCTAGATTTTACTAGAAAAAAAATAGCATCCAATGCAAATATTTGCAAACACAATTATAATAGCATGGCGGGAAAAACCCAAGCCAGTGAGGTCTATAAAGACCCCTAAAGATACCAAAGTGAAAAGGAAACACTGGTTCTTGTGATTCTGTGGATAAAAATAACAAAATTGAAATGGTGCGTACATATTGAAATTCTGAAAACTATGTTCTGTAAGAAGAAATGTTATGAGTGCCGTGGTGTCTATATATCGCCTTATTGTGCTGAGATACTCCATTGCATTATGACCGTGACTTGGTAAGTCAGGAATTAGAAAATATTTACTACCTAGAATTGCCTATGTATCATATAATGATTTATTTACATAAGGTCATTCTTTTGCCCATGATGCTCACTCTAAATACTTAGAGATAAATCAGAAATGTTGTACATGTAGATTATAGATATTTGCTTTAAGAAAAGAGTGAAAAGGCATTTGACATAGGATTAAACATCATGAAAAATTAAATTGTATACATCTTGACAAAGAGACAGGATGACATAGTGACTTCACTCATCCCTAGTACTTGCTAGCTATGTACCCATAGGTAAATTACTTAACCTCAATAAACCTCAATTTCCTCATCTATAAAATGGGAATAATAATATGTTTTTATCCTTTACGTCCCAGAGTGGTTGTGAAGCTCAAATGATATAGTGCATGCAAAGCCCTTTGCAAACTTCAAAGAGATACAGAAATGTTAGCTGTTAAAGACAGGAATCTACTAGTTACTGAACTGGATGTCTTCAGAACCAGCTCTGTCTGTGTGTACAGGCTAGTTTGTATAAACATCCAAACCAATATCAAATTAGAAGAAAAGGTAAAGGTAAGAAGAAATTGCTTGCAAGTACAACAGCTCCCACAACTTACTTAAACAAGCAGTTGTTTCTTAAAATACTGAGAAAGGAATAAAAGTAAAGACATTGACTCTGATTATCAATATTTCTTATGGAAGTTTAGTCAATATAAAAATTCACAACAATGAAGAAGCCAAAAGAGCCAGCAAACACTTCGCTCTTTGCTAAGCAGATGGACATGAACAGCAAAGAATAGTACAAGTTCATTTACAAAACATTACAAAGAAAGAGAATGAACAATTAATTATGAGAAATATTGCCTTGCAAGACAATAAAATATAGTAGAAGTTAAGAAAACAAGCCTTTAAAAACCTATAGTATGTGGGCAGCTAGGTGGCGCAGTGGACAGAGCACCAGCCCTGAAGTCAGGAGGACCCGAGGTGAAATCTGGCCTCAGACCAAACACTTGACACTTACTAGCTGTGTAACCCTGGGCAAGTCACTTAACCCTAGTTGCCTAAAAATTTTTTTTTTAAAAATCTTAATTTAAAAAAATAAAATAAAATAAAAACCCATCGTATGTGAGCCAACCAAGAATACTGGTCCAAGAAATTACAAGGAAGATAATAAAGAGAAGTGAAATTAAGGAACAGATTTCTATAGTGATATATTGCCATTATTAATGACAGTGGAATGATTACAATTTGGACTCCAATAACACTGGAAATAAAAATGGCACTCAAGATGTAATTTGGAATAGTGATTGGGCCTAGTCAAATTCATACATAAGAAATCTGTGATGGAAAAATACAATCTTAAAGGTACTAAGTGAGTAATTTTAATAAATTCTAAGAAGGGATGATTTCAAAAGAATGCAAATAAACATAGTATTATTACTACAAAAAAAGGTAACTTAGAAGATGTCAACAACCACTGATCCATGTACTTAATCCCTCATTTTTATAAAATATTTATGAGAATGGTTTACACATACATTGAGGGCATCCTTGATGAAAATATGAGAAGGGAATAAACAGGTATTTACAGGTGATGTTCTATTGCAGACTGCTATTGCTGAGAACTACAGAGAATATACAATACTGTTACATTAATTTTTTTAAAATACATTTGATATGGTAGAGAAAAATACAGCTTAAAGGCTCTTCAACAAAGCAACTCCCATGTATATGTTAAGATACCACAAAAATTTTTGATGGATGTAACCACTGAGATAATTGTAATTTGCTTTGATTCTCTGATTATTAATATCAACTACATCAAAAAACAGGCAAAGATATTCACTATAGTCATAGATGATGTCCTGCTCAAGATCCAAATGAGAATGGATTCTTTATAGATAATACTGTTCCCAGATGCTTTTCTTTTCAGATGACATTTTTTTTTACCTCAATCCTTTAACACCACAAGGCCTACTCAATGATATCAGTGCTCATTCAAAAAAGATTAGTCTAACATTCTACCCCAGAAAAACATAAAATACTCAGTTTGGCTTTTAAAGTCTTTCGTAACCTGGCCGCTTACTACATTTCCAGTCTTCTTACACTTCACTGCCCTCCACATAATCTGTGAATAATGACATTGGCTTCCTTGCTGTATCTAGCACAGGACATTCTTTCTCCCTCCCTCCTCATCTCTACTTCCTGTCTTCCCCAGCTTCCTTCAGGTCTCTAGTAAATCCTCACCTTCTGCAAGAAGCCTTCCCAACCTACGCATACAACCTACATTTATGGTAACTCCTTTTATGGTGGCCAAGAATTCAGAATTGAGGAGATGCCCATCAATTGGGGAATGGCTGAACCAGTTGTGGTATATGAACGTAATGGAATATTATTGTTCCATAAGAAATGATGAGCAGTGGACTTGAGAAAAACCTGGAAAGACTCATATGAATTGATGCTGAATGAAGTATGCAGAACCAGGATTGTACACAGTAACAGCAACATAGTGCAACGACCAACTTTGATAGACTTGGCTCTTCTCAGCAATGCAAGGATCTAAGACAACTCCAAAAGACTCATGATGGAAAATGCTATCCACATGCAGAGAAAGAACTATAGAGTCTGAATGCAGACTGAAGCATACTGTTTGATCTTTTTTTTTTCTTTTGTTGTTTTGGTTTTTATTTTCTTTCTTGTGGTTCCTCCCATTGCTTCCAATATTTCTTTACAAAATGATTAATGTGAAAATGTGTTTAATATGAATGCATATGTATAGCCTATATCAGATTGCATGCTGTCTTGGGGAGGGGGTAGGAGAAAGAGGGGGAGAAAATTGAAAACTCAAAAGCTTATGGAAGTGAATGTTGAAAACTAAAAATAAATAAATTAATTAATTAAAATAAAAAAAAAAAGAAGCCTTTCCCAGGCCTCCTTACCCTTAGTGCCTTTCCTCCAAGATTATCTCCAGTTTGTCTCCCTCATTACAATGTGAGCTTCTTGAGAACAGGACCTTTTTTTTTTTGGCCTTTCTATCTCCAGTGCTTAGTATAGTTCCTCACAGCAAAAGCACAAAGCAGGTGCTTAATACATGCTTATTGACTTAAAAAAAGATAAAGTGGATGAAGAATGCATGTTGCTCAGTCCATGAAAGGCAGTTTGATGGACAATCTATCAAGTTATGGGTAGGCACTATGGAGGAACAGTGAAATTGACCAAGAATTCAACAGGAGGAGAATTGACTGGGTACATTTGTGGAGTTGTGTGGCGTTTTCAATAATCCCATGCAGCAACCCACTTCAAACCATATCATTTAAACACCCAAATTCTCCCACTGATGCTGTATCATAAAGTATTTGGGGGGGGATCGTGTAATAATAGACATAAAGCCCAATGTTGCATCTTTATGCATGAAATATTTAAAAACCAAGAACGCATCTCATGTGTTAGGTAGAATCCCTATGAAAAGCTTATGGAATTTCAACTACCAACTGGCATCGATAGCCACTATTCCAATCCTGATCAACAGAAATGAGGGAGTTTTTGATGGTCCCACTTCTATCCAGTAGTTATGTCTTCCTGGCAGGGAGACAAACTGAGGAAATGTTGAGTTTTCAAATGTTCTCAGACAGCAGACAACCTGCTATCCCTCAATCCCATCTCTCCACTCCAGAGAGCACCATCCCACTCTGCCGGGAAGTGTGAATTATTGTGGATTTACTGAATCAGATGCAACTTTTAAGGCTCCCTCCTCCACCAAAACTGACAAATCCTGACTTGTCTGTCCTTGTCACATGACTTTGGCATAATAGTGTCAGTGTCCCACAGTGAGCAGAAAAAAAAATGCTTGATTGTGTACAGTATTTACTCTCGGCCTAAAATCAATAAAAATAAAGCAACAAAAAGTGGAAGATAAAAACATATAATAAAACATCTATTGTATAACTGGATGTCTTCAGCCTCTCCCAGACTCAGGAAATCCCCAAACAGTGTGTAAAGCATTTCAAATTTAGAGAGTCCTAAAAAATGCGCAATTGAATTTGCATGGTTCCCGTACATCTACTTCCCTTGAGTAGGCAAAGGAGTATAGTATAGACCATACGTATTATATAGACCATTTTGAAACTGATGATCAACTCACACATTTAGCTGGACCAGTTATAGAATCATATAATTAGAGCTAGAAGGGAACTTAGCGGTCATATAGTCCAGTCCCCTCATATGAGGCCCAAATAGGTTAAGTGGCTTTCTCAAAATTGCACAAATGCTAAGTGACAAAGCCAAGATTCAAACCCAGGTCCTCTGACTCCAGATCAATGTTTATTCCACAGCTCTACTCTGCCTCAGCAAGAGTTTTATTAATTCCAGAGGAACTCTGGACCCAGGGCCCCTCCCATAATAGTGGGGCCCTGTGTGCTTTCAATAACTGGCAGGGACCTTCAAACAATTCTCACCTCCTAGTTCATGGACATCAAGAAATCTGTGCAAGGGCATGCTCTCTCTCTTTTTCTCTCTTTCTCACTCTCTGTCTCTTTCTGTCTCTGTTTCTGCTAAAATCTCAAATATTGGGAAGGGGTAGAGATACACTGAGGTCAAACATCTCTATACTGGGGAGCTGGAGAAAGAAATGACATTGGAGCACAGTGAAAGACCACTGGAAAAGGTGGAGAGGAAAGTGCTTTTTTGTGCCAACCCTCCATTTCACTCCAACTAGCAGCACAGATCTATCTCTTCTTTTACTTTAACCTGCTTTCTTTCCAGGAAAGGACAAAATATGTTCGATTTCAAATATGAACAATGAAAAAGAGAGGAGAAAGGAAGGTGAGAATTAATCAAGGGAATATTTTCTTAACTTTCCCCCCCTGAAAATGGGGCAGACGAGAAAGAAATACAGGAAGGGGAAAATATGAAGATGACTATGATAGATGACATGCCATAATTTTCACAGAGCTACGTTTCTTGGTCTCTTTTTGTTTTGACTCCAAGAATAGCTATATTTTGCTCCTGTTGAAATGAACTAATTGTTTTACTTTGTACACAACTAATATATGGTAAACAATGCTACAACAGTTGTAAGAGCATCCCATCATCCATGTTGACATTTTAATTCAAAGTCCTCTCAATGTATTTCTAGATTGATATGTTACAACAGTCAATTCTTAATTATTGGAAGCAAAAGAATACCAGGTTTGATTGAATGCCAATCAATTAGAACACTGATCAGGCTAATGATAGTAATATTTCCAATGTTATTGATATGAAATGTTGTGGAAGAAAAAAAAAAGCTTGATTTGTAGTTGAAGAGTTTAAATAAATTATCTGACCTTGAACAAATGACTTCACTTCTGTGATTCAGTTTCCTCATCTATAAAATGGGGACAGTAATATTTGAGTCTCCATGTTCTCATCTGTAGAATTAGGGGATTTGACCTGACCTTTTAAGTCTCTCCTAGAGATATATTTATGAAACCATAAAATTTGAACTACCTAGTGATTGATAAATGTGAGCTAATGGAATTATTATTATTCCTCACTATATATATTTCGGTAGGTCTATTGCCTAATCAATGTTGACACTCCCTCTCCACTGAAAAGCTATGTCTTCTCATACTGTGACATTCTTGTCTATGTCCTTTCATAAATCTTCATGGAGGGTCCACCCAACATGCTGGAAGCCTTCTCCTAAGTCTTTTAGTATTTTGTGGATATCAGTTATTTCTGGTTATTTCTCTGTTCTCCCTCGCTCTTAGTACATAACTTTCCCACTTCATTATCTAGTCATATATGTCCTTGGTGATATCTTTTATGACATTTCACATATACAAATCAAAACTGGCAGCAGATGGCAGTCTAATTATGCCCATCATGTGTCTTCCATTGCCCTTTGGATCATCTGTAATTTCAACTCTTCTGACCACATGGCATCACTGAGAAAATATACACATGAAAAATATGGGCTTTTGTGTCAAGGATACTCTTGTGCAAACACTATGCAATTTCCCAAATGGAATCCAACTACTTCTTTCTCTTACATAATTATTGACAGAGCTCAGTGGACACTTGTACCACCTTTCCAAGATACAGGTTATGATTAATTAACTCAACAAGCTAATAGCTTCATTGATTTGGATCTAGAAGTGACCTTAGGGATCTTCTAAAACAGATCTCAGGGTACAGAAGTGGCAAACACCCATCCAACTCCATTTTATAATCTGGGCAATGTGTATTTCTCATCGATTGGAATTTTCCTGTTTGGATTCTAGGCTAATCTTTTTGGAACACCTCTGAGTCTCACTGAAAAGGCAATGCATGCATTGTTCTGGAAAATAATATCATCTACAGAAATGCGCCTTTAAAACATCCTATCACCTTTTAAGAATCATTCTTAATTTGGACTTCAAATAGGACATCCCCACAAGGGTGGAAAACATCTCTGGTGAGCATATATTTCCATGCAGCATATCTCCCCTACCTCCCCATGTTGTTTGTACCTCACATGAGGTTCATAACTAAAGAACTGCTGAAAGTTTTCTTTGTTTACATCTGTCATGGAACCTTTATGGGAGTTAGTTCATAGTAGAAGATCTTACAGTACTTCAATAAATGTTTGATTTTGAATACTGTGCCAGCAGGGCATACACTGTGACAAGTTCTATTGTGTTGTATCATAGGAAAATAGATTTAAAGATAGAAGGGACCTTAAAACTATCTGTCTGACCCCTTTCCTCCATTTGCAGATGAGAAACTGGTCCCTTCCTACTGACCTGGCCCCTTCCTATCCTCCTAGTCTGCTTACACTTTATACACCTACAAGTACTCTATAATCCAGCTACCCTGGCCTCTTTGTAGCTCCTTTAACATAATACTTCATCTCCCATCTCTGTGCCTTTGTCCCAGCTGTTCCCCTGATCTGGAATGCTCTGCCCTCTTAAGTTAACTCGGTTTCCTTCAAAACTCAATTCATATGCCACCATCTGCAAGGGACCTTTCCCAGACTCCTCAGCTGCTAGTACTTCCCATCTGCTCTGTTTATATCTTATGTTACCTAGTTATTTATCTTTTGTCTCCTCCATTAGAATGTAAACTCCTTGAAGGCAGGAATTGTCTTTCCCCTTCTTTGTATTCCGGGTACTTAACATAGTGCTTGACACATATAGATTGATAGGTGGCACAGTGAAAAGTGTCTTTAGTTCAAATCCTTTCTCAGACACTCAATAGTTGTGTGACCCTAGGAAAGTGATTTAATCACTCCATGTCTCATCTTCTTTATCTGAAAAATGAGAATAATGAGTCACTACCTTACAGCTGAGGCAGCTGGGTGGTGCCATGGTGCTCAGAGTGCTGGGTCCGGAGTCAGGGAGACTCATCTTCCTGAGTTCAAATGTGGCCTTAGATACTTACTAGCTCTGTGACCCTGGGCAAGTCACTTAACTATTTGCCTCTGTTTCTTTATCTGTAAAATGAGCTGGAGAAGGAAATGGCAAACTACTCCAGCATCTTTGGCATGAAAACCCCAAATGGGATCACAAAGATTCAGAAGACATGACTGAAATGATTGAACACATATTTTACAGCATTGTGTAAGGATCAAATGAGGTATATAAAGCACTATAAATTCTGATGTGCTATATAAATGCTAGTTGTTGTTATTATGTAAACACTTAATAAAGGCTTATTGACCGATAGAAACTGAGGCATAGGTCAAATTAAATGAGTTGCCTAAGGTCCCACTGGTTCTAGCAAGAGATGATATCTAATTTCTGAGGATCAACCTATGGAAAGGCTCACCCAAAGTAAGCAGGCCATTAGGTGATGCATTCTTAGGCCATGGGCAACCCATGAAACAAAGAAATAACAGAAAGTAGTCTTTAATTCTTCTGTTTCTGCAGGGACAATAGCATCAAAGAGGTAGAGGGTGCTAAGAATCATAGTTTTTAGGCATTCTCTTAGTTGTTTATAGACCACATACGAGATCCTTGCTCAGTAAAGAATGAGCAGATGTTCTACTAAGGCAACTGAATTGTGCTAGTATGACACTTGGTGTAAACAAAACTGGAAGAGAAAAAGAAGGTATAGCTAAGTGGAAGGATGGCTCACAAGTCGCCTTGGAGAGGCAAAATAAAGGAATAGGTGCAGTTGGTTTTATCATGGACACAGAAGCAATAAGTAACAATCATTTCATGGGACATTTGGTCATCTAACACTGCTGTGCTCATAAAAAAGTAGTGGCAAAAATATCACCATGAAAATAATTGCAGTTTACACACCAACAACATCTGATGTGGAGGATGAAGAAGCAGAAGAATTCTAGGCAGAACTCAACAAAACCTCCCAGCTTAAATCAGCATGTACTTTGCTACTGAGGGACTTCATTGAAAAGGTGAACATGAGGAAGGGTGGCAAAAAAATATGTTGGAAAATATGCTTCAGGAGTAAGAAATGAGACAGGCCAAAGGCTTATATGCTACACAGAACAATCATACCTATAAATCATGAATTCTTTCTCTAAGAAAAGAGTGGGGTGGTACACACACACACACACACACACACACACACACACATACACACACAGAGATATTAACTATATTATAACCAACAGGAAACTAGGCCTAACTAATGTGGGAGTCATTCCTGAAACAACTGCCTATGTACAGTGAGTCCACTGACAATGAAATCGATGGTCATTCCAAAAAGAATCTAAACAGGAAAATTCCAATGGAAGAAGGCACATTACCCAGATAATGAAAAGCAGTTCAAGCAAAGACCAAAAGTATTTAAAATTAGAAGAAAGAATTTTTTAAAAATGGAGAGAAAAGTCTTTAATTATTATTGATTAAAATGCAAATTTTATAGCATTTGTCAAGTTAGAATAGAATCAAGGTATAGACTGAACAGTTGAAATCCCACACTATGTAGATGAGCTACATAAAAGAAAATGGCATTTGGGGCATTTTAGGTCTGATATAAGAAGTCAGGAATCAGCACCTGAAAGTGATAAATTAGCATTTTGTTTACCCTTCGTGTTCCTAGGAATGCTAATGAAGATGCTAATGAATAATGAAATGGTCATGAGAATGAGAGAAAGAGAAATGACAAACAAAAGAAGCAAAAGGTTCATGGTACCCATAAATTAGATAATGCCTCAAGAATAAGCAAGAGTTTATACTACATTACATTAATTTGTGGAAATATGGCAAACAGAAATAATCATCCACTTCATCCACTTCTGCCTTCTAGGGAGAAAATCTCCAAGTTTAGTTTTCAAATGAAACTCTACTTTTCTCTATTCCTAATTATTTACTTGTCTGTTTGTTTACTTACTTAAGATTTCTTACAGAAATCACATGGCATTTTCCCACTCTAAAGTTTTTCAGACAGCGTTCCAAGTATCCAGCCTAAAGTTTTCATTCTGAATTTTCTCAACGTGAACATGCATCATGCACCTGCCTTGCAGGTTAGATTGATTTTTTTCTATCCTTAGACAATATATTCATTTTGGGTACTATACCTGAAATCTATCATATGGTCATTTCTTAATTGGTTCCTGGGGGAGTGGTATAAAGGTATGGAGGTTGGGCTAGGGCAGAAGAAGACTTTTCTTTGTATGACATAATTTCAATAGCACAGATCAATCTTATTTTCTTTCTCTAATGCTCTCTCTTAAGTTAAAGCATTAAAATTTTAAAATGTATTGCAGATGTGGCTTTTTAAAGGTGAACATTGTTGAATTTGTTTCTGCTAAGCATTGGAATCCTTTTTCCTTAAAGTCACTTTCTTCTAACTTATTTAAATTAATGTCAGGTAATGGTTGTTGGAAGCAGAAGATTATTTCAATTACAAATTGATTTTTGCATTTGCTAACATTTCGATAGTTGGGCATATAAGAGGCAGAATATTTACTGATATTTAGTTTAACCCATGGTCCAGAGTCCCTTAAGCATTGGACTCACTCAGATATAAGTTTAGTTAGGAGAGGCTAACTGAAAGGAGAATTTTTCTCCTTACTTCTTTGCCACAAAACAGAGTTTACTATATGAAAATGTTCAACTAGAGCTTATTATCTAGGTTTCCATGAACATAGGCAAATCAATCAGCCAGCAAGCATTTATTTAATATGATCTACCTAGATCCCAATTAGTGCAGATAATAAATCCCATGAAGTGAATGAATTATCCTGATTCATACTACATATTTCCATTGGACTGGAACAGTTTGCCATGTTTTACAAATTTATAATATTGAATAGTATGGATCTGAATATATGCAGCCACATCACAGATTCATTATTGACACTAATTGGAACTTAGCTGTGCTATGCACCAGGCACTGTGCCTGGTTCAATAAAATAAATGAAATTGTCCCTGTCCTCAAAGAGTTTAATTCTATTGAGGCAAATAACCAATAAATTAATGTTGTTGAGCTGTTTTTTAGTTGTATCCAACTCTTTGTGACCCTATTTGGGGTTTTCTTGGCAAAGATACTGGAGTGGTTTGCCATTTCGTTCTCCAGCTCATTTTACAGATGAAGAACGGAGGCAGAGGTTAAATGACTTACCCAGGATCATACAGCTAGTAAATGTCTGAGGCCAGATTTGACTCAGGAAGATGATTCTTCTGGACTTCAGGCCCAGCACTCTATCTACTGTGTTTTCGCTGCCCCAGTATACAAATGAATATGTATGTAAACATAAATGACATGTATATATAGCATGTACACAAAATAAATACAAGGTAAATTGAATGGTTAGGGAAGGCATTAGCAGCTGTGGCGATTAGGGAAGGCATCATCGATGAAGTATCTCTTGAACAGAGTTTTGAAAGAAACAAGAGATTCTAAGAGGCGGGGGATGCAGTAGCGCATTCCAGGCATGGGAGACAACCAGTATGAAGGCATGGGGATAGACAGTGCAATCTTGTATGTGAGGAACAGCAAGAAGTCCAGTTTGCCTGAACAGTAGAGTGCATGAAGGAGAGTAAAGAACAACTAAATTAGAAAGATAGATTAGGGCCAGGACGTAGAGAGCTTTAGTATTAAACAAGAGAATTTATATTTGACCCTAGAAGCAATAAGGAATTAGTTGAGTAGACAAGATGGCATGGTCAGGCCTATGCTTTCAGAGGAGCACATTGGCAAATATATGGAGGATGGACTGGAAAGGGGAGAGACTTGAGGCAAGGAGAACAATTAGAAGGTTATTAAAATAGATGAAGACCTGAACTAGGGTGGTAGCCATTTGAATAAAGGAAATGAGATGGATTTGAGAAATATTGTATAGGTAAAAAAATTTAAAAAGATTTGGCAACTGATTAGATTTGTGGGGTATGAGAAAATGAGGAATCAAGGAAAACACTTAGGTTGCAAATCTGGATGACTGGAAAGATGGAAGTATCCTTAATAGAAATGGAGAAATTTTGAAAAGGGGATTTTGAGGTGAAAGATGAGTTCAGTTTTGGACATACTGAGTTTAAGTTTGAAATATCCAATACACAGTTGGGGATATGTGATTGGGAGACAGGTGATGGACCAAGGTTGTATATACATATTTGAAAGTCATCTGTGTAGAGATTATAATTAAGCCCATGGGTGGATAGGGCCTTGGGGTACACTCACATTTAGGAAACTTGATATGAGTGATGAACCAATAAATATTGAGAAAGAACAATCAGATAGGTAGAAGATGGATCAAAACAGAGCAGCATCACGAAAACCCAGAGAAGAGAGAACATCCTGGAGGACAGAGTGGTCAGCAGTGCCCAAAACTTCATAGAAGTTGAAAAATGAAGACTAAGAGAATCATCAGGTCTGCTAATTAAGAAGTCATTGGTAACTTTGAATAGGGTAGTTTCAGCTGAATGATGAAGTTAGAAACCAGAAGAGAAAGCGTTAAGAGAGGCACAAAGTATAACAAAAGGCAATGGATATGGCTGTGAGAGGAGAGGAAGAAGCAGAGTCCCTTGATCCCCTATAAGTAATTAAAGTAGCAAATGTATATTGTGTATAGGACAGCCTTTATGTTGCCCCACAGAAAATACAGAAGATACAAAAGGCCCACAAGAGCCATAAACCTATACAGAAAATGCAGAGGACGCATAGGAGCTCATAAACAGATTCAGAAAACATATAAAGCACTCAGAGCAGTTACTTTCAAAAGGTGCTGAATTCAGAGTTGCCATTGGGACAAGAGACATTCCAGTGAATCCCTGGCTGTCTCATGTGGTCTTAAACAATCCTTGCCAGACTCATAGCTTCCTCTGTGGTTTGGACTTCCCCGGAAG
Source organism: Phascolarctos cinereus (assembly GCF_003287225.1). Lineage (NCBI taxonomy): Eukaryota > Metazoa > Chordata > Mammalia > Diprotodontia > Phascolarctidae > Phascolarctos > Phascolarctos cinereus. The sequence continues at coordinate 149,301,341 of NW_027555847.1, forward strand.
ACAAATACATTTTGGAACTGTTATATGGGCAACCTGATTTTATATGAAACTTGTGCTCTCCAAATAACTGTGTAAAGGTCCAGATTCCTTGTTCCCCTATATTACTGTTCCTCTGACTACAAAGACCAGCCATGTGTGTTATTCTAATGTCTCTCTAAGAAGCATCCTACTCAAGAGCTACTTCCTCTTATAAATCTCATTCAGGAATTCTGATCTTGGGCTATGAGTTCTTCCACTCACCATGTACTTGCCTCCTCCTGCCTTCAGGTGCACCACCTCCTCTCTCTCTCTCTCTTAAGGATTTAAACTTGCCACTTCAAAGTTTGCCATGGATGATGATATTGCCATTTGACAGTGGTTCTAGAATGTGCAAAGCTGGCTTTGCAGGAGAAGTTGCCTCTTGGGCTGTCTTCCTTTCCATTATTGGGTGCTACAGACATCAGGGTGTGATGGTGGGTATGGGCCATAAAGAGAGCTATGTGGGGGATGAGGCCCAGAACAGGAGAGGTATTCTGACCCCAAAGTGCCCCCATTGAACATGGTATTGTCACCAACTATGATGACATGGAGAAGATCTGGTTTCATACTTTCTACAGTGAGCTCCATGTGCCCCCCGCCGTGCTGCTCACAGAAGCCCCCTTGAGCCCCAAAATAAACAGAGAAAAAATGAAACATATTATGTTTGAGACTTTCAACACTTCAGCCATGTATGTTGCCATCCAGGCTGTGCTGTCCTTGTATGCCTCTGGTTGTACCACTGGTATTGTAATGGATTCCAGTGATGTTGTGATCCACACTGTGCCCATCTGTGAAGGTTATGCTCTTCCCCATGCCATCTTCCTTCTGGATCTGGCCGGCCACGATCTGATGGACTACCTCATGAAGATTCTGACCAAGAGAGGGTATAGTTTCACTACCACAGCTGAGAGGGAAATTGTGCATAACATCAAGGAGAAACTGTGTTACTTAGTCCTAGACTTGGAGCAGGAGATGGCCACTGCTGCATCTAGCTCTTCTCTAGAAAAGAGCTATGAGCTCCCTGATGGTCAGGTTATCACCATTTGCCAGCAGAGTTTCTGGTGCCCAGAAGCACTCTTCCAACCATCTTTCCTAGGTATGGAATCCTGAATCCACAAAACTACCTTCACTGTGTGATGTTGACAGCTGTAAAGATTTGCATACTAATATCGTATCATCTTATCTGGTGGTACCACCACTTAACCAAACCTTGCTGACAGGTTGCAGAAGATTACAGCCCTAGCTCCCAGCACAATGAAAATCAAGATTTTGCCCCACCTGAGCACAAACTCTGTCTGGATTAGAGACTCCATTCTGGTCTCTCTCTCCACCTTCCAGCAGATGTGAATCAGCAAATAGGAGTATGATGAATTTGGGTCTTCCATTGTCCACCACAGATGCTTTTAGATGGATTGTTTGTGGGTTGTTGTTGTTGGTTTTTGTTTGTTTGTTTGTTTTTGGTCAAAGGTGTTACGTGATAATCCCCTTCCAGAAAGAAATGAAATTGGCATGGCTTTATTTGTTTTGTTTTGTTTGTTTGTTTGTTTGTTTGTTTGTTTTTGGCACTTGACTCAGGATTTAAAAATCTGAATGGTGAAGGTGATGAGCAGTCTAAGTATGTTGGAGGCAAACATCCCCAGAGTTCTACAGTGTGTGTCTGGGGCTCTGGTTGTACATTTGGGAATTTTGTCCATTTTTTTAAATAAGTCATTCCAAATATTGTATGATGTTACAGAGTTACTTGCCTTCGTGAAGTCTGTCCTGCTTGACACAAGGGAGCTACTTGACATAAATCCAGAGTAGGGAGAGAGGAAAGGCAGTGGTATTACTTTACATGAAAATTATATAATCCTTTTTTTTAAAAAAGGAAACAACCTTTTTGTATCTCCTGACTTAATACTTGTTCCTTTTTTTTTTTGTCAGAGCCATAATTTTGTCAGATTCCTAATCTCCCTTCCTGCCTCCACCATAGATATGAATGAAAACTTTTATAGTCTCCCTGGGTGTCCCGTGAGATTGGTGCCAGTAGTTGGGGAGCTTTACCTGTCCGCTGACAAGACCAGTTCAAATAAAAGAACATGTCAAGGGAAGGGGGAAGAATTCCTGATTTGGGGATTCCTTAAATCAACACCCAGAGCTTGGTGCTGCTCAAAAAATGTCCTTTCTCTGCTAGAGGGCTAGGTTCTGGGGTCACACGGCTTAGGAAATTTCCTTTGTCTACACAAGAAGTTGGGGTTCAGGAACATTGTCTATAAACTCCCCTCTTGGTCCAAGCTGGCAAATACATATTTATTTCCACTTTCTTCTTGTGCAAGAACTCTCACTTATGTTTATCCTGGTTCTGAAGATGGGGGTAGTGATACAATCTGGCTAAAGCAGACTCCACAACCACCCCTAAACCCCAAACAGGGATAAAGGGGGAAAGAGAGGAACATGTAGAAAAATAAATGATAAATCCATAATCGCACTCCCCTACTCCCAACACTAAAAGAATTATACCAACTCCTGTGTATGATCTTTGCTAAACTGTTCATAGTTGGTGTTTTCAAAAGGTTTCTGGGGTCGCCTTACCCTACTAGGTGCCTTTGGAAAAGGCTACAGCTCTTTCTGTGGTAGCTAGATGGTATAGTGGATGGAGTGGCAGGTCTGGAGTTAGGAAGGCTCATTATTCTGAGTTCAAATCTGGCCTCAGGCAGCTGTGTGACCTTGGACAAGTCAATTAACCTTGTTTGCCTCAGTTTCCTCATTTGTAAAATGAATGGAGAAGGAAATAGCAAACCAGTTCAGTATGTTTTAATTAATTAATTATTTTTTTAATTTTCACCATTCACTTCCATAAGCTTTTGAGTTTTCAACTTTCTCCCCCTCTTTCTCCTCCCCTCTCCCCAAGACAGCGTGAAATCTGATATAGGCTCTACATACACATTCCTATTAAATATATTTTCACATTAGTTATGTTATAAAGAAGAATTAGAACCAATGGGAGGAACCATGAGAAAGAAGAAGCAAAAAAAAGAGAAGAGAGAGAGCAAATAATATGCTTCGATCTGCATTCAGACTCCATAGTTCTCTTTCTGGATGTGGACGGCATTTTCCATCATGAGTCTTTTGGAGTTGTCTTAGATCCTTGCATTGCTAAGAAGCGATAAGTCTATCAAAGTTAGTCATCACACAGTATTGCTGTTAACCAGTCCAGTATCTTTGCCAAGAAAATCCTAACAAAATGAAGAAGTGGACACAATTGAAAACAACTGAGCAACAACAGCTCCATCTATTTCTATGGTATCTAGTAATGTAATAGTTACTCATGGTATTTTGTAGATATCTAGGCGAGTTCTCCACAACTGTGTTCTTAGACCTATTCCTTTCATTTCTGTTTTTAAGACATAGTCAGTAGAAAGTATATTACTCTGCATTTCCTTGATAAACTTTCTAGTAATTTAAATGTTAAAACTGATTATTTGCCTATTTTTTACATCATTCCCCAAATCCCTTAGTAGAATGTTATCAAAGGTTCTTTCTGACAGTTAGGTGAATGAGAATCACTGTCCTGGTTTTCATGAATAGTTATGATATATTTAAAAGAACTAATCAGAAATGTTTATTCCTGGTTATATTTATAGTAACCTATTTCTACATGTCCAAAATTGCTCTGACTGGAAATTTTAATTTGACTCATCATTCAGTCATTCATTCATACTTTCATTCAATAAATACTTGTGAAGAAGCTGCTAGGTACAAAGCAACTGTGCTCAGTGGTGAGAATACAAAAATACAACACAATAGAGTAATAACTATGGAACAGGGTTTTTTCTTGGGGGGGGGGACTGGTAGGGATTGAACTAGATGATTGCTGAGCTCTCTTCCAACTCTGAAATTCTAGGATTATGGAATATGCATTGCATGTGAGTAACATAGAAATAATGGATTATTTAAGTTACCTCAATTCGGTACTTGATTATTTTAAAGATTGAATATTACATTTTTAACACACAAAATTTGAATTTCTATGTTTCTTGTGGCTAAAATCAAGATCTTCATCATGCATGAACAAAAAGTTAAGCTACTCATCAACTTTCATCTCTCAGAATATATGTATATACATTGAATGAGCGAAATTGATTTTTTCAGAATACTCTGTATTTTAACCCAAGAGAATAAGAAATGGATGACAAAACTCAGACATGATTCAATGTCAGAAACAGAATTTGTCAGCTCATGTGTTGTATGAGAAAATATTATGAGGGAAGAAAGGAAGAAGCATGCAAAGTGGTATCCCACATAAAATCAACTGGGAGTGCTATGGAGAAATAATACAAGTATCAGGGGAGGCTCTGCCTCATTGGAAAAATCCTCAAAGTAAGATGAATGTGGCCAGATCACAGATTCCTGGGCATTATGTTATATACATATTGGAAAGCTGGACAGTCATTTTCTCCATTAATCAGAAGAAATAAAATATATGAACCAATGTATATGTAGCACAGAAATATTGGATGGGGACATGGCAAGAAGCCACCACTGAATAGGTAACAAGTTTATTGGAAAAACAAATGCTCATAAATGAATTGTACACCTTTAAAATTCTTCTTGACAACATGTGGACAGTTGTGAACTCCAAGGGTAAAAAATGGAAGACAACTCAGGTCTTAATTTTTCATACAGGATGATCTCAAGGTCATTATGTCCCTTTCTCCAGCTTCTATCCTACTTAACCTGTTTCTTCAAAGCCACCTGCTACTTTGTCATTATCAGGACTCTACCTGCTTTTAAGGAGGGAGGAGACCTAGAAAAGATGCTAAGTTGCAGTAATTAGGTTTGTGCCTTTGGGGCATGGACTCTCCCTATGAATGCTTTGTGAGGCTTCCTGGGGTTCCAGTAACACTCCACACCCATAGTGGGACTCCCTGATGCCTCATGGTAAGCAAAAGGAAGGCAAATGTGGTCCGTCACACAATCAAATAGGAGTGGAGGGGAAGGAGAAAGGGAGCTAATTTTAAATGAGAAGACATGCGTGCAGTGAAATTCAATTCCTTTTACTTAGATATGAAAGTCTAGCAATAAAGGTGAGAGGACTTTTTAAAATTAAATGCAATAATAAGTTGGTTGTTATTTTCAAAAATGCATTGCCTGACTATCTGTACAGGCCAGACTTTCAGGAGTGCCTTAAACATTGCTTTCCCAAATTTGACTCTTTTCAACCTAAATTACATCATAATTATTTTCTTACTACATGCCAACTAGAACACCCAGCACCAGGTACTGACTGACCTAGGTGGCACATACCACTCATGAGAAAGATCTGTGTTTAAATTTAATTGCAAGAAAAGTGGAATCATTTGGCTGTTAGTCATAGTTTTACAGCTAAACTTCCAACAGAGTCTCCAAACTAATATTTTATCCAATATTTTATCTCAAAATAGATTCCTTTATGTCAATATTCTTACCTTAGTTGTTTTTTTATTTCAATTATAAGTTACTTTATTTTTAATTGTCAAAAGGGGATGATGATAAGAAAAATATGTAGAATACTAATAGTTTTATTAAAATTATAATAAGAAATAAGGGGGAAGGACTACCCAACATTTTAAAGCATTTGTATAACAGTTCTTTACAATTATATCTCACTGTACAAAATCAATCCATTCCTCAACAGTTGCCTGTAGAGCAAATATTTGTGAGTCAAAAGTTTTCCCATTGATTAAATGTGGAGAACAAGAAATAATATGAGTAATGCTCATAAAATGCTGCATACTTTTGGGGCTTACATGTTTAAAGGAATAAATGAAGCTATTGATAACATGATAAAAAGCAGAATGACACAAAATTCAAATAGTGCATTGAAATGGTTCATATTTTGGTTGTTGTTCAGTCATTTCAGTCCTGTCCAACTCTTCATGACCCATTGAGGGTTTTCTTGGTAAAGATACTGGAGTGGTTTGCCATCTTCTTCTACAGCTCATTTTACAGATGAGGAAACTGAAGCAAACTGGGTTAAGTGACTTGCCCAGGGTCATACAACTAGTAAGTGTCAGAGGCCAGATTTGGAACTCAGGAAGATGAGTCTTTGGAAGTAGGAGGTTGCTCCTATGAGAGACATCAACTGAATTTATTGGTTGGCTTTAAATTTTGTGGGAAAAAATCCCATGATACAGTGGGGCAGAGCATTAGATTTGGAGACAGAAGACCTGAGTCTAAATTCTAGGTCTGATCCTCTGTGATCTTTTGCAATTTATTTCACTTCTCTGTGGATTTTTCATCATCTGTCAAAAGAGGATACTAATACATACACTCTTTACCTCCCAGGGTTCTTATAAGAAAAAAGGCTTTGTAAACATAAAGTGTTATAGAAATTACCACCGATCAGACTCACTGAGCCCTACTTTCTTCATCTATCTAATGGGGATAATAATACTTACATTATCTACCCCACAGAGTTTTTATAACGAAAAAGCCATATAAATATGAGGTATGGTTATTTAAATTTAATCTGTAACTCTAACTCTGTGGTAATGCTTCCAAAGTATGGAAAAGCCTTGCTCCTCAGGGGACTTATCACATTCCCAAATAGTTAGAGAGGTTATGTCATGCAAATGTTACATATTGTACATAAAGCTTGCTGCTTAATGCATCTGCATGAAAGGTTTTCTTGTTTGTTTGGGAAAAATTTCTCTACAGTGAACCTCCTTCTGCTCAGCTGGCTTCAGATACTTATTTGAGGCCTCTTTTTGTAATTAATTATTTCGATAAGTGTAGATTTTCAGGAGCCAATTTCATTGCCAAATTATACATTTCCAAAAATATGTAAAATAATCATACTGAAAATTATATTTTATTTCCCCAAGTGGTAGGTTATAATTTTCTACCTCCCCTAAAGTCATAGACAAATGTCGATATTTAAATCCAAAAGACCCCAGGGAAACTCTAAAACACATAGATGAACCTAGGAAACTGCGTCAAGAAGAAAACTGGCCTTATTCTTTTGGGGGAATCATCCTTCAGAAATAAGTGACTCCATATAAGATAACATAAGCAACATAGAAGCAAAGGGTCCCCAGGCTTTAGAGATATAACAAATGCTAGTGATCATCCAGGTTCTCTAATCTAATATCAACCCAGATAAAAGGTTTCAGTAAAAGATCAGAAAGGTTTTGAGGCTAAGTTCAGAATAAAATAAATAAAAAATTTTAAAATGAAATCTTGCATGTTCTTAGAGAAAAACAAAATGAAGTTTACTCAAAAAGAGGATTAACATCAATATCTGCAACATTGGGGATCAGAGGCTTTGCATAAAATATTTCAATCTGTAAAAATTTCACTTTTCAAACATCAACAACAACAAAATGTCACAAAAATACTTTGAGAAGATATGTTAATATTGATAGTGCATTAATATATAACATAACATTATTCAATAATGATACCTTATATGTAATATAGTTTGAATGTAGGTCCCATTTAAAATCTGTCCAATTTAATTTGCTGTCTCTTGAAATGGAATATGTTTGAAATAGACTGGCTTCTGTGTGTCTGTAAACAAAATTTTTGTGTATGTGCTACTGTATATCTTTTCTTTTGCATCTTCATAATACGTACATACACTATAACATGCAAAGTTTTTTTTTAAGAGCAAAGCTTTAGTAGGTTTTCTTGAATTTTATTCTGTCATTTGACTACATTATTTTTCTTATGTTCAATTTTCACGGAACACATTATGGACTTCTCTAGGGAGCAGAAAATATGTGCTTTTTAAAGTAAATATAAAATGCTTTGATAAATCAAAACATTTGAATGAGTTTTCCATTTTAAAAATGTTCCATTCTGTTTTGAGTCTTGAAGTAAAGCTCTGTCTTTAACATGACAATAATAAAGACTGGCTTCCCAAAAGGAGAAAGATAAATGCTCATTTGTTGAAGCAGTCGGTGCACAGGTTTTGCTAAAAAAAAAAAAAGTCATTAAAGAAAATGTAAATAATGCCTTTCTATAAGCTAAAGAGAAAGAATTTGAAAAGCTGAGTGGGACAAATTGTTGCCTTTTTTTTTCTTCAACATTTTAATATGCCTATTAAGAAGTGTGAGTTGCTTGGATATCTAAAAATAAGTCCCTGGACCAAAGATAAATAATAAATGTATCATCCACAGAAAACTCAGTTGAATCTGTAATAGTACAGGACTGCCCCGATTAAAGACAACCCAATATAAAATAATCCAAATGCACAAAACTAAAAAAAAAAAGGGGGGGATAAATATTTGCCATGAAAAAACATTGTTCTGAGTATTTAGCTTTCCTGAGGACATTTATATTTGCTTACTGACCATCAAGCACCTACCTGTCTGAGAGTCTTGGCTGGGGAAGCCAGAAATCAGTTGTAAAGCTAAAATAGTCCTACCTCATGGCAGAAGTCATGGAACTTTAGATCTAGGAGGGAATTTAGAGATTATTTATTTGTAGCTAGGATTGGAACATGCAAGAGAATAGGCCTATAGGGGACATGCTAGGGCGCAGGTAGCAAGAGACCTCCTGCAAAATTCTAGAATGACTCCAAGCTGAAGGCCTTGTGTTTTGAGATGGGTTTGTTAGGCCAAAGTATAAGGCCTTCAGCACTGAGCCTGGTGCCAACCTGCAAGCATTTAGGAGGGAACCTGTTATTGGAAGCACTTGAGATGGAACGGATGGCCCTTCCAGCCACTTTAGAGCATACACAGGTATTCTGTGACTATTTTCCAGCTGGCTAACTATATGATGGTAGACAGCATGTTGATTGGCTGCTGAGGTGAAATGAAGTGTGAATACTAGAGACGTCAACAAGCCAAGTTTCTTTATCTCTTTCCTGTTGACTACAAGGTATAAAGATGACGCTCAGAGGGCTGGTGGAGGGTGCCCTTTCCTCTCCTTCTCCTCCCAGGTCCGTTCCTGAGCACGTGGCTTCCATGGCCCCTAGGATGGGGCCGCCTTTTATTTCCATCTTCTGGGTTTTTTTTGGTACAGGTGCTTGGGATATCTCAAAAGGTCAAAAAAGCCACAAGATGCTGAATCACATAATTTATGTGTTTTTAGTATTATTGTTACTATTAATAATAATGTTGCTGTTAATAGATGGCATTTATATAGTGATTTAAGATTTACAAAACAATTTGCATATATTATCTCATTTGAGCCTTACAACAATTCTTTGAAGTATAATATAGGCATTATTATTCCCATTTTACAGAAGAGCAAATTAAGTCTTTGCTTAAGTTTCCCATGTGTGTCACCCATAGCTATATGGCTAGTAAGTGTCAGAAATGTTATTTGAATTCAGGTCTTCCTGACTCCGAGTACAGTAATTTGTTACTATTTCTAGAATTTGGCCGTGGATCCAATCATTCTAAAGCAAAGAATGTTTTAGTCTCCATTAAGGCTAGTATGTTTTGGTTATATTTCTGCTACAGAATACTTTTCTATATGTATTATGATCTAAAAAGAAAAAGTAATGCTTTTAGATTTTGCATATCAAAGTGTTCAGGAAGGTTTTCCCCCTTCTAGAATATTTAGAAAGGTGGTAGACAATGTTTAAAAATGTATTTTTTTTCTTTTGTGATATTGAAATGTCACAATCTCTGAAGAATCACAGTTGTCAGTTACCCAGAGGGCAATAGGTACAAGTTGGTTATAGCATATTTCCAATGATGACTTATTTGCAAGAAGTTCCAGGTGGAATCTCATTAAGCAAGAGCAAGTAAGGTGATTAAATAAGATCTGAAAAGAAGGTAGACCAGTCATGTGATAAAAGCCAGGAAGATGAACAGTTTGAGTACTGCACTGCTACTACACATTGTAAAAAGATGTAGCAAATGCCTCCAGGACACTGGACAGTCCTCTAGGGTAGATATATAACAGAACACAGATAAGGAAAAGGAAGTATGGAAAGAAGATATCAGTGAAATCACAGCTTCATTAGAGTTTGACTGTGCTCTTCAATTAATTAGGTAGAAGATTCTGTGGAGTAGTCCAATTTCTCTGGATTCTCCGTATGTCATGTGTCACATTCTTCTCCATTTCCTCATGACAGAAGGATATTTCCCAGACTTGATATGGAACTTGTATTGGAGTTCTTTTGATAAGTGATGCTTTTCTTCTGAACTATTTGTAAAATCCCCTTTACCAAGGAAGTTCTAGAGTTTGGAAATAATGTGTCTGAGTGAGCTGAATTTCATATTTCTCTCTCAGGATGTCTGATGAATTCAATCAATGTGTAGTCTTTGATCTTATTTTAAAAAAAATTTCTTGATCAGTTTCCTGAAAAATTAATTCCGGTAGTTCTTTTGGAGTATTTCTGTAACCTCTTATTTTTCTAGTAGAATTGTCCTGTAAGCATATGTCACCACTGCTTCTGCCAATTTGTTTTTTAGACTGAGAATTTTATTGCTCATTGATTCTATATTTTTCCATTACTTTCTCCATCTTACTGATTCTTGCTATCAATTTGTCTTATTGCATTTTTACTGATAATAGATTTCTCATTGCATTTGCCAGATCTCTTGACTGAAACCAGATCTTTTTTTTACCAACTCCAGATCCTCTCTGTTTCTTTGGGACTGTTTGTTATTGAATTTGATGTATCTTGTGAGAGGTCCAGCTTTGTTCTTCAGGCCATTATGAAAGTTTATTTGTTATTTCTTCCTTATGGTGACTTCTCTTTTGGATATTTTAATTCAAAATATTTCCTCATCATATTGGAATATTTTTAAATGTTTGCCCCTTCCCTTGTTCTTTCCTTTTCTATATTTGAGAGATTATTCATTTTTTCAAACTTTTTGCTTATTCCTCTTCTGTTCTCTCTTTTTTTCTCCTTTATTTCTTTATGCTTTTATTTGGGGGAAATTTTTTAAGCCGTTCATTTGGAATTGAGAATTGGGGAGGTTTGCTCTTTTGTGAACTCTCTTCTATCTTGTAAGAATAGTCTTCTAAATTCATTTTATTGAGTTTCATTTCCACATCTTCATAAAGTCTATCAGATACCATGGTAGGTGTGCTGTCATTGAGAGTCAAAATACATCACTACAAAAAAAAAGTGGCAAATATCCTCCATTTCACATCTATTTGTTGTCTTTCCATTTTAATTTAAAAGTGATTTGAGGGTCATCTGGACAAGTTAGTCTCAAGATAACCTTTCTATGGGCTTACTTCTCCCTCCATCACTTTTTTCTCTTTTGTAAGATAACACAACTCTACTTTTCCATCATTTTCTTTCATGACTATATATCTGTGTGGCAAGAACATCAGTTGCTTATTGAATAAGGCAGTTGCTGGACCCTTTGGCTCTTTCTTGTGGCAACTTTTATTGATGTAAAACCTCTCTAAGAAATGGAGCTAAATAGTTCAGTGTTTTTACTTTTATCCACTTCCTATTTTTCAGCATCAAGATATTTAAATAGGTCAGGTGAAAGCTCTCACAATTATATTGCTTGTCTTCTAATTTTTATCCTTTCTTACAATTTAATATTAATTTTGGCATTGCTCTAACAAGTCAGTAATCTGGCTGCACATAGACAGCTGATTGTGAAAATGATTCCCAGGTGAATAACCCATCATTTCCTGTCTGATAAGACATAATCAACCACATAGCCATGCCTACCATGGCTAATGCCTCTGGACTTTCTTTTTGAAGAAAGAAAGAAAGAAAGAAAGAAAGAAAGAAAGAAAGAAAGAAAGAAAGAAAGAAAGAAAGAAAGAGAAAGAAATGTGTACAAATGGAAGATTTCTGAATTGATTACAAATGTTTCATCTCATTCCTTGCTTCTGAACCATCTTTACCACATAATCTTTGCCATCCTTCCCCATATGCACCTTCATATTAAAGTCAGTAAATGTCAGAGTATATGTGGACTTGTTTTGAGGATCTTATCGAATACTTAGTAAAACTATTTCATCATCTCTTCACTTCATGATGGTTATCTTGCTTAAGTTCATAAACACTGAAAAGGCAAGAGGACCAATTTCCCCATGAAAAATGCTTCTTGTGGCCCCTGAATAAGTGATTTTGTGACATTATTGCTTTAACTTAGAGGGCCTTTGAAGAAGAATTAGACAGAACCAAGTCTCTAAGTCTCTTGGATCCAACTTCATTCTGTGCCACAGGGCAATTCTAGAGATCAGGAAAGTTCACATATTCATAGGCAAGAAGAGATAGTATCCTGAATAGGTGGGCCTGCCTGGTTTCACCATTTCTAAAGTCATAGGTAGGGAGGCACCAATCAGCAAGGAAAATAGAAGCTTCTAATCTGGATGGAAAGTTCTACACGTAAAAGCTTCCAGGTATGGTGGCCATCGCTAGGGACCTTGGAGAGAGTAGTTACAGTAGATCAGTAGCAATGTAAAGTTATTGAAGCTACAAGGGGATGGGTGTAAGTAGGTGATGAGGAAGTGGAGGCAGTAAATGAAGACTATTCTTCCTATAAGTTAGGCAGTAGAGTGAAGGAAAAAAAAGGATGATATTAGCTGTGTAAGTGGTAGGGATAAGGAAAGACTTTTTGAGAATATGAAAAGGGGCAGCTAGGTGACACAGTCGACAGCACACTGGCCCTGGAGTCAGGAGGACCTGAGTTCAAATCCAGCCTCAGACACTTGACACTTACCAGCTGTGTGACCCTGGGCAAGTCACTTAACCCTCATTGCCTCACCAAAAAGAGAGAGAGAGAGAGAGAGAGAGAGAGAGAGAGAGAGAGAGAGAGAGAGAGAGAATATGACAGCACTAGGCAATGTCTGTAGACACAGGAGAAGTAAGCAGTAAAGAGAGGCTGAAAATGAACTATGGACTCAAGTCCTAAAGAACATAGGAAGGAAATCAAGGGGATACACATGGAACAGATAACTTTGGCAAGGGAAAGGGTCACATCTTCCTCTAAGAAAGGAAGAAAACCTAGTTGAAGACGTGAAAAAAATTCTAGGTGTAGCATAAGGGAAAAGAGAGAGTTCTTGTCCAATTGCCTCAACTTTGTTAGTAAAGCTTGTTCAAAAGTTATATGCTGAGGTAATGCTGAGAGAGGAGGAAAGTACTGGGGTACAGAATAGTGTTTAAAGAGAAAGTTTGGAAGAGCCACAGGGAGGAGTGTTGCAGGGAGTCCCTGAGAGATGAATAAAATGCACAAATTTCTGAGAAACCATGAAGGCTTAGTTGAGGTCAGATTGCAGGTATTTCTAATTTTGTTATCCCCATCAGCAGTACTCAACAGCTCAGAGAAAGTATCAAAATGCTTTGCAAATCACATTCAGGGACAACTAACAAACTCATATATAGTGTTTCTTGCCTTCAAGGAGCTTGTCCTGGTATATATGATCACGTCCAGGGCTCTGGAAGAGTATTTCTTTCCTTTTTTTTTTTTTAGGCAATTGGGGTTAAGTGACTTGCCCAGGGTCACACAGCTAGTAAGTGTCAAGTGTTTGACGGAGGCCAGATTTGAACTCAGGTCCCCCTGACTTCAGGGCTGGTGCTTCATCCACTGTGCCACCTAGCTGCCCCTGAAGAAGAGGATTTCAATGAGACACTTTGTATCCCTGAGGGCTTGAGCCAGGTCAGTGGATACATGGAATTTCATATAACTAATATATGACATTTGCACATTTAAATTGATAATATTTTCTCAGAAGCTGTGAACACACACATTTGGAAGGGATGTGTCTCCAGTGCTTGTGTCTTCCTGCCTGTATAGCTTAACTCATGTCCTCGAACTGTACTCTGCCCTACTATATCAGTCGGCCAACCAACAAGCATTTCTTAAGGTCCTACCTTGTGCCAGTCATTGGCATCAGGCACTGAAGATAAAAACACAAAAGTCAAATCAGCAAGCAATTCAACAAGCATTTATGGAGCATTTTCAATGTATTAGACACATACGTGAAAGAGTCTTTCCCCCTCAAAGATCTTTTATTCAGTTGTGGCAAGATTGCATGTGTATGTTTATGATATACGTATATATGTATTATCTTACATAATAACAACAACAAGATTACTGATAATAGTAATCTTGAGAGGAAAGGAAATGACAATAGCAATCAGGAAATGTGTCCGCTAAGAAGGTAGCTCTTGAGCTAAATTTTTTTAAAAATTATTTTATTTTTAATTTATGGAATAAAACAAGCATTTCCATAACATAGAATAATTTTTTAAAAAGATGATTGCACATGAAACTACAAATTTATTATGTAAACTTTGCTATTCCTTTTAAATATATAATAAAGTTATCATGTAAATTTCTTTTCTTTTTTTTACACATTGAAACAAATTTTTAATATTTGGGGGATTTTTTAAAGTTTTGAGTTCCAAATTCTATCCATCCCTTCTTTCTCCCCTCCCCCTTCCAAGATGGTAAGCAATCAGATATAGGTCATACATGTGCAATCATATAAAACATTTCCATATTCATCATTTTGTACAAGAAGACTGAATAAAAGAAAAAAAGAAAGTGAAAAATAGTGTGCTTCAGTCTGTATTCAAACAATATCAGTTCTTTCTCTGGAAGCAGATAGTATGCTTCAACATTAGTCCTTTGGGATTTTCTTGGATCATTATATTGCTGAGAATTGCTAAATCATTCACAATTCTTCATTGAACAGTATTACCGTTACTGTGTACAAATATTCTCCTGGTTCTGTTCACTTCACTTGGCATCAGTTCATATAAATCTTTCCACATTTTTCTGAAATCATTCTGCTCTTCATTTCTTATAGCATAATAATATTCCATTACAATCATATACCACAGCTTGTTTAGTCATTCCCCAATTGATGGGCATCCCTTTGATTTCTAATTCTTAGCCACCACAAAAAAAGAGCTGCTATAAATATTTTTGTATAAATAGGTCCTTTCCCCCTTTTTTTTTTTTTTGGATGTCTATATAGTTCCAAGTTGCTCTCCAGAATGGTTGAATCAGTTCACAACTCCACCAACAGTGCATTGGTGTCCTACTTTTCCCACATCTCCTCCAACATCCATAATTTTCAGTTTTTTCCTTTCTTATTAGCTAATCTGATAGGTATGAAGCAGTACCTCAGAGTTGTTTTAATTTGCATTTCTCTAATCAACAGTAATTTAGAACATTTTTTCATATATCATATAAATTTATTTAGCAAATTTTGAAGAAAGCTAGGGATTCTAAGATTCTCAAATGTTATATCTATAGCTAGGGATTCTACATTTCCCTCTCCCTCCCCCCACAATGCCAGCAATGGGAAGGGAATTTCAGGAACTTCTGGACTATGACTAGGATGCTGAGAAAGTAGTCCTCAGCTGTAGCTAGGGCCCTTCAGGGAAGAGGAGGCAGGATTTTCTTGCCACCATGGCTACAAATTATTCAGATGGAGTGGAATAATTTCTCAGACACTCTCTTCCCCTTCCCTCTTTGGAGTGTGGGGAAGCATAGCTAATTGAAAACAATAAGAATTTAACAAATGCCAACTATATTCCAGATACTAGGTGCTGGGGACACCATCAAAGCACTTACATTCTATTGATAGGAAATAGAAAATCACTAAATTTAAGTAAGGGGTGAGGGAGGTTGTACTGAATGATTTCTGGATTCCTTTAAGCTTTAAATCAATGATCTCATGAATATCTCTAAGTCTCATATATGTCTCCTTATCTGTGAATTATACCCACAGCCGAGGTTCTTGTGAAAGTGCAGTGATTCTGGAGTCAGAAGAGTTGGGTCAAACACTGCATCTGATACTAATTGTCTGTGACCTTAGGCAAGTTGTTTAACTCCTCTGAGTCTCAGTCTCCCCAGTTTTGGGGGTTGGTCTATATGGCTGCCAGGTCCCATTTGCTTTATAGCTATGATCCTTTGAACTATGAAGAAGGCAAATTACCACATTTGTTCAGATCCTTGAGCATTAAGGACTAAGTGTTATTCACATCTCTCAGCCTTGTCACCAACAAGCATTTTGCCACGTACATCAGAGGAATTCAGTAAATGGTTGTTGATTTCAAATGTTGAATTCTACTCAACTTGCCTTTCTTCTCCCCTTTTCTCATCAGTTTTAGGCTTACAATCTGTCTCTGTTCTTCAATACCTTGATGGATCTGTCATCTCACTCACTGGACATTTCTTCCAACAGATTGCAATTCATCCATGTCTCATCATCTTGTGTAATTTTTGTCTATGTTCTTCCCCAAATCCTTCATGAAGTATCTACTTAATACACTAGAGTACTTCCTAGAGATATTTCATAGGTATTAGTAGAACAACACTCAGACTGTCCATGGTTTATCCTGCACTCTCACTACTTGACTAACCCACCTTCTTTTCTGGTCACATATATCCTTAATGATTATATCTTTTAAACTACTTCTTGGACATAAATCACACTTGGTAGTGGAATATAAGTTCCAGTAAAATGTAAATTCCTTGAAGGAGAGGATTGTTTTGTGTGCATCTTTGTATCTTTGGTGCCCACAACAGTGCCTTGTAAATATTAGGCACCTAATAAAAGTTTGTCGAAATGAATTCAATTTGATAATAGCCTACTTATACCTATGGTGTAACTTTCCAGTGCCACTTGGGTCTTCTGTAATTTTTTATTTTTTATGATCATGGCCGTCTATGATTTGAAGCTACGAAACATCACCAGGAGAATATTGGTATTAAAAAGGTGGACTTCTGCAGCAGGAAGCAGCTTGTGATCACTGAAAGCACTGCAGTTTCTCAAATGCAATCCAACTTATTCTCCATCTTCAATTCAATTTTAAGGACCTGTCCAAAATATAAGTACTGATGAATTAACTTAATGTGTTGCCCATCAAATGGCATGTAATAATCTGGAAAATATGCATTCTCAATCCACTCAGTTTTTCCTGTGTACATTTTGAGGCAACTCTTTTGAGTGGTTATAGGTATCATTGAAGAGGCCTTATAGAATACTAAGACTTGATACAATCAGCTTGACACCCGTAAATAGGATCATCTGGTAAACTTTATCATTTATACGAAATTCTTTCATTTTGACTTTGCCTAGAAATCCTCATGACACTGCTGAACACCAATGGTGAGTATGTATCATTGTTTTATGTCTTGCTTGATAATGATGATCAGAAGAGCACCAAGCAAAATTATCTCTGGTTGCATCCATCCAGGAATTTTATATGATCTTAACATATACATAGAGAATGCCTTGTTGGAGGAGTGCCTTTAAGGCTGCATTTTGTTCTACTGAGGCAAATGGATTTTTTTATAGTCAATGAAAAATAAGCACAGCAGGATCTTTTTTTAAAATATCTCTGTCAGTTGTGAGACAGTGATGTGTTCTGCCATAGAAAATCGCCTGTGAAAGCCTGCCTGTTTCCTTCTCATATTTGCATCAAAGGTATCTTCAATACATGCATAGACCATCTCCATAAATATTTTATAGAGATGAGATAGTAGATATGTCGTTTGGTACTTGCTAATGTCCTGTCAGGCATCTTGTTTCTGTAATACCATCTGTGATCTTTCCCACTCTTTTGGAATCTTCCCTACTTTGAAAAATCTTGAAAATATATAACTTAGTGTTCTTAAAATTGCATCACCTGCAACACAGATTTCTTCAATGAGTATTCATTCAGATGCAGAAGTTCTTCCTGACTTCATCTTTTTGAGTGCCATTTCCAAGTCCATAGTATCACAGAGCATTTGAGTTAAAGCCATAGAAATGTAGGGGCATCAAAGGGTATGTAGCCAACCCCCTCATTTTATAGATGAGGAAACTGAGGGCCAGAAAGGTTAAATAACTTGCTCCAGATGACACAGGTAGTAAATGGCAAAGCTGGGTTTCATCTCAAGTATTGTAACTCAAAGTTTGGTTCTTTAGCATAATGTCGTAATGAGATGGCAGAGTACAAATACTCCTGTTGTATAGTCATAACGGATGAGAGTGGATCACTGGCGGAATGCTTGCATATCAACTCCATTTCCATATCTTTTTGTTGCCCTAATTTTAACCAAGAGTTCACCAAATGTTCTATGGCTTAGTTGTGTCTTATGCTAAGCTTTCTTCAGGCTTGTTCTGTCCTCTTTATGGTTTTTGCTGTCTTGAGAGGCAATGTGTCTCATAATCTTTTACCAGCTTTCCCTATGTTGTCTTGCAATTAAGCTCGTATTTGGAAACCATTGTTGACCTTGACTGCTATTATCTCTCAGGTTGGAATGTTGATCAAGCATTTAGGGCTCTGGTGGTTTCTCGGCATTTGGGGCTTCCTTCTTGGGGTGACCATTTGACATGCATTACATTTTCTAAGAAACTATGACAGAGTGAATGTTTTCCCTTAGCTCTCATTTTTCAAAGTCACCAGCACTTAGCACAATGCCTGACAAATGGTAGGCGCTTAATACATGCTTACTGATTGTTTCAATAGGTTGAGATACAGTTGCAATTTCATGCAGTCTGTTTTTTTTTGGGGGGGGCTTTAGCTATCCTTCTAATTTGATTAATTTTGACTTTGGCTCAAACCAGTCCATGATCTGACTCTACAAAGACAATTTGTTATGAAATAGCTACCCTGTCAGTAACCATCTTCCTGTCTGATAAGCTATAGTCAGGAGAGGTGGTATAGTATAGTGAGTAAAGAAATGGCAGAGGAGATAAGAAGACCAGGATTCAAATCCTACCTCAGTCATATATTGGTTATATAACTTGGGTAAGTCATTTGACTTCTCAGTACACCAGGCAACTCTAAAACAGTCATTTCCAGAAAGGGGCTAAACTGCACTGATATAAGGAGTTTCCTAAACTCATGAAATCAGTTATATACATGTATATGCATATGTGTGTGTGTGTGTGTGTGTGTGTGTGTGTATGTATGTATATAACACACGAGGGCAGCTAGGTGACTTAGTGGATAGAGCGCTGGGCCTCTCAGGAAATCAGGAAGAACTGATTTAAAACCTGGCCTCAGACACTAACTAGCTGTATTACCCTGAGCAAGTTACTTAACCTCTATTTGCCTTAATCCATTGGAGAAGGAAATAGCAAATGATTCCAGTATCTTTGCTGAGAAAACCCCATGGACAGTATGGTCCATGAGGTCACAAAAAGTCAAGCATGACTAAACAACAAATATGACACATACACACACATATATCTGCGTATACATATGTACATATATTATATAAACATATATACACAGACTATATATTGTATTTTTTTGTAATGTTCATTGTATATGTCTAGCATGTTCCGACTCTCTTCTTACAGAAACCAATGAGATACAGGGTGTCCCAAAAGTCTTAGCGGAGTTTTAAGCTACTAAAGGACTTTTTGATGCTGTGCAATGCATCAGGCTTCTGAGTAATGCACAAGCTTTGGATGATTTTCGTTCTTAATCTGTATTTTTCATCATATCTTCTGTCGTGTTATCAAGCCAAATAACATTTGCACTGAAATTAAATATCATGATATTTGCTGACTTGGTCTAGAGCATCTTGTTCAAGTCCTCTGCAGAATTTCTCTTCTTTCGTATCTTCCTCTGCAATTGATGTTGACATATAAGCTGCGATTGCTGGATCTTCATAATTATCTTTTTGCTTTGTCTTATACTTTTCACAAATCTTGCAAGGTGAAATGATAATGTGTGCTCCAGGAGTGGGTATTTCTTTGAACCCTTGGATGAATAATGAAATTAATTCTGTCAACTTCCTCATTTACCTATCTGAGCTGATTCAATGAACCACCTTCCCATTTAGCTGCAACTTATTTATTCCTCCTGATTTCATTTGCAGTGGAACTTTTAACATTGTTCAAATAGTATATCAACCCTTTTGGTTATTTGGAACAAAAGTTCATATTCAGAGTAACAATATTAATTGATGATCTAAAAATACAATTCTTAGTGCTTTCTGCCCCCTTTACTGTGATTTTACAGTATGGAAGCATATGGTAGCCACAGTGAATTGAATTTGTTATTAAAAAAAATCATTGATTGCCATGGCCAAATAATTCATCATATGTTGGTCAGTGTTTTGCTGATAAGCCTTGCTGTATTTTGCTGAGTTTCAGAGAGAAGACACAACTTGTTGCCAGGACTATATATTTTTTAAGTCTTTCTAGCTCTGTAGAACTTGTCTGAGTTTATGTTCCACTAGTATGAACTCCTAAAACTCTGGGTCATATCCATGCCTTGACAAGGCATTGCAGTTGAACTTTTGGAGAAGATGCTTGGATGGTCCTCATATTCATATCTTCATTTTCTTACACTGTATGCATCTTGTTCATAGATAATGGCCAGGAATAATCAGAAAATTAATAAAATTTGCCTTTATTGACTTTTATGCTTTAAGCATAATGTTCTGTGTATAACTATTATCAATAAAAGATTCTTGCAAACCTCAAGAACTATTTCTCACTTTATGATACTCATTGAATGTCATTTCAGAAAAGCAAATTTTATTTTAACTTTCATTGACAAGTTGAGATATTAAAAAATATTAACTAGAAAAAATAAAAATGAAAGATGAACAAAACAAAGCTGGGGGAAAAGATGAAAGATGGGGGGAGGAGTGAGAAAGAGAAGAAGAGAGAGAGAGACAGAGACAGAGACAGAGAAAGAGAGACAGAGAGAGACACAGACACAGAGAGAGAGACAGGGAGAGATTGTATCTATAAACTGGTAAATTTACTGATTTTTTTTAATGTGCATATTGAGTTTAACACAGTGGTGACCAAATCATTCTAATTGTTTCTATCACTCTGAGTATGACACTGAGTTTTAGGAGTTTATACTATGTATTTCATATGGATTGGTTGTAGTCCATTACAGTCTTTTACTACAGAATTGCAGTCAGTATTTATATTTTTCTTTTGGTTCTACTTTGTTTATTCCATATCAGTTTAATACATATAACCATATTTCTTTGAATTCTATACATTTCTCATTTCTTTTTTTGTTGCTCTTATTGTTGTAGGTGTTTTTGTTGTCATTGTTGTACTGGCTTTTTGATTTCAGCAGTGTAGGAAACTACCAGTGAGGAAATTCTTTTATTAATGCAGATTACAAAATCTCTGGGCTACTTATAGCATAAGAAACTACTGAACTTGAATCCAGGTCTCCCTTATTCCTGAAGCAGCTCTCTACCCATCATGCCACACTGCCTCTTCATTATTTTTTTAATGTAGCAACAATATTCTATTACACTATCATTTATTTAGGTTTTCCCTGATTGTTAATGAATGCTGTGTGTTAGTTACCATATGCCAATGATCCCTAATGAAAACAGTAGACATTGTTTTTTGTTGGGTTTTTTTTGTTTGTTTGATTTAGGCAATTGGGGTTAGGTGACTTGCCCAGGGTCACACAGCTAGTAAGTGTCATGTGTTTGGTCTGAGGTCGGATTTGAACTTAGGTCCTCCTGACTTCAGGGCCGGTGGTGTATCCACTGTGCCACCTAGCCCCGAAAACAGTAGACATTGGCTAAATAAATACTAACTACTCCATTAATTTGAGATGTTTCATCAATATCTCTCAAATATAATCAGTTCATTGATAATTGATGGCCAATAGCTGATTGATGAGTATTACCAAGATACACATAGTGCTTATAATTTGTATACGTAACATATTTCTGTTCTACTTTTGAGGGAAATAACTCTATATCTGACTCTATAGTTACGAAGATCTCCTCTACTCCTAGCCCAATGTCCTGCATTAAAGAGAGGACTCATTTCAATGGTGATTGACATCTCTGCCATTACAATATTGATGTTATCTGTCCTGCTAAAAATAATCATGGAACAATTGACCTTGTTGTATTGGTCTTTTGATGAATGGTCCAGCTGAGCACCTTTCTCTTTGTTATTTCACTTTTAATATCTCATGGGAAAAGTAGAGGCTGTCCAAGAGCAGCCAGGCTTTATAACCTCATTTATCTTTGACTCTTTCCTCTCACTCATCCCCATATACCATCAAGATCCAAATCTTATTGATTCTGCCTCATCAGTATCTCTCCACTCTCTCCTATCCCTTCTATTTTCACTGCAACCACCCTAGTTCAGGTTCTTATCTCTTCTTGCCTAGACAATTGTGGTAGCCTCTTAATTGATATTACTACTTTTGGTCTATCTTTACTCCAATCCATGCCTTATATCATGACTGAGTAATCTTATTGATTACCATTCTAATTGTGGCATTGCTCTCATCAAAAACCTTCAGTGATTTCCCCAATCTCTACTGAAAAAAAGTTTAAGTTCTGATACTGGCAATAAAATTCCTCCCTTTAACAATTTATTGACTACTTTCCTTTTTATCTTTATTTTATGTTATCTTCCTATGTTCTAGGTCCTAATTTCCTACTGCAAAAATCTCCTGTTTGAACTCCTAGTATACAGTCTCTCCCCTTCCTATAAAACCTCTTGCATAGCTGCCAAAATAATTCTCTTACAGTATGAATCTGACTAGATTACTCTCCTGCTCAAGAATCTCCAGAGGCTCCCTATTGCCTCTACGATAGAGTATACATTCCTCAGTTTGACATTCTTCCATCTGGCTCCAACTTGCCTTTTCAGGATTACTGTACCTTGCTCACTCTCACATGCTATATTTTAGCCAAGCTGTCCTACTCATTGTTCATTAAATTTAGCATACCATATACCACTTTCGCAAATTTACACACGTACATCCTCGGCATTTCCTTTTTTAGCTCATGTGTTCTCCTGCAGAAAGCCTTTTCTGATCTCCTTAGTTATTCTTGCTCTCTCCCTCTTCCTCCAATTATAACGTACACACTTCTTTATTCACGTGTTGTATCCCTAAACTAAAAAGGGGGGGCAAAGGGACCATTTTTCATTTTCTTTTTGTCTCCACAAGGTCTAATAAAGTATGTTACAAAAACAAAACAAAAAACAAATAATTTTTTAAACTGAACTTGTGGTTTCTATGGTGTAGAGAACACACAGTGAGCTTTACCTTTGCAGAGTGGCCCCTTCTCTGCAATTTATAATCTGAAAAAGTTGCCTGGGGTCACTGAGAAGTTAAATGATTTGCCCAGGTCACACAGCCTGTATATGGGAGAGGCGACACTTGAACTCAGGTCTTCATGAGTCGGAGGCAAGGACTCCGTCCATTACTCCATGTTGTCCTCCTAAAATAAATTTTATTGAGATGCCTTTGAGGTAATAGGATAGGTTTCTTCTCAACGAGAGCATACAGAATGATTATTCTGATCAGGGATTGGACAATTTATTATGCAGTTTAACGATCTGTCTAAGATTACTGAAACTAAAATCTGAAAAATGTCAGGAATGGTCAAGGATGGAGATATCTTGAAAGAATCTGGTAATTTTAGATAATAGAAGGACAACAAGAGACCATAATGTCATTAATCGTAGATGTTTTGCCATGCGCTCCAGTGGCTTAAGCTAGTGGAAAACTTGGTTGAATCTCCAAAGCATCAAGGCTTGCTTTTTTCCTTATAGTTTTTTTGATATTATATCTATATTTATGTCCAGATCAAGATTTCACTAATTGAGTTACATGGTTTCTGGCATTTTCAGTTTTAATATGTTTAATCTGTGACTTTTATTTTGAGTATTATTACTCAGTCACTCAGTTACTAAGTATTTATTAAATGCTTACTATGTACCAGCTAGGTGGTGCAGTGTTTAGTGTAGCCAGTCTGGAGTCAGGAAGCCCTGAATTCAAATCCAGCTTCAGATATTTACTAGCTGTGTGACCCTGGGCAAATCACTTAACCCTGTTTGCCTCAGTTTCCTCATCTGTAAAATGAGCTGGAGAAAGAAATAGCAAACCACTCCAGTATCTTTGCCAAGAAAACCCTAAAAGGGGTCAGGAAGAGTCAGAGTCGACTGAAAATGACTATACAACAACAATGTGCCAGGCACTCTGCTAAGCCTGGGAATATAAAGGCAAGCAGAAAGAAAATCTCTGCCTTCTAAGAGCTTACATTCTAATCAGAAGATAACACCTAAAAAGATGCTAAATATCTGGGAAGCACAAGGGTGGGGGAGCAATGAAGGTACCCTGTAAGGAAGAGTGGTAGATAAAGTATGAAAATTGGTTGTTCAGCCTGGAGAGCACTGAGATATGGCTGACTTGAATATCCTCCTTAAATGGAGGTTCATTCAATCGGGGGAGAAGCCATAGGGCAGACGGCATGGTAGAGAGAATATAGTCATGTAAGTTCTCATCCAGCTTCCACTTAAAGATCTCTAAGAAGGGGGAAGCCACCCCCACGAATCAGACTGTTCCATTCTGGGACAGCACTAATTGCTGGACAATTTCCCATTTCCTTGCAGTGTGTGATATGAAAAGAGACTTGCTTCATTCCAACATGGGATTTTTATCATGGCCTAGGGACAGATCATTTTGCCTTCATGGTTGTTCTTCAGATGCTTCAGTCGTGTCTGACTCTTCATCACCCCATTTGGGGTTTTCTTGGCAAAGATACTGGGAGTGGTTTGTCTTTTCCTTCTCCAGCTCATTTTACAGATAAGGAACCTGAGGCAAATGGGGTTAAGTGACTTGCCCAGGGTCACACAGCTAGGAAGTGTCTGAGGCCAGATTTGAATGCAGAAAGATGAGTCCTCCTGATTGCAGGTGCCGCACTCTATCCAGTTCAGTAGCTGCCAATAATATCTTATTTGCTAAATGCAACACTACTCTCATTCCCCATTCTTCTTGTCGTCTGGGAAGTGGTTTGACTACCTCCTATATACTCTCTCTTCCCTTTGTTTTTGTCATATTTTTCTCTTCTGGTTCTCCCACCAGTCTGACCACTCCTTCTCAATAATACCTCCCAGATTATTATTCACATCTCACACCCTATGCATGGGTGTAACCTTGGGCAAGTTCTGGGCTTTCTTCTCCTTTCTCTCCAAGATCTCACATAAAGATCTTACCAGCTCCTGGGAGTTTAATTATCACCTCCAAGCCAAAGACTCCCAAGTCTACATATCTGGCTCCTATTCCCAGGGCTCTAGGTTCCCTTCACCAATTTTTTTTTTTGCAAAGATACTGGAGTGGTTTGCCATTTCCTTCTCCAGCTCATTTTACAGATGGGAAAACTGAGGCAAACAGGATTAAGTGACTCACCTTGGTCACATAGCTAGTATGTGTCTGAAGCCAGATTTGAAAACAGAAAGATGAGTCTTCCTGACTTCAGGTCTGGTACTCTGTCCACTATGCCACTTGGATAGGCTAGTTAGATATCTATATGCCTGGATTTTCCATTCCCATTTCAAATTCAACCTGTCTGAAACAGAATTCAAAATTATTTCCCTGTTTTGATGGTACCCAGGGTCATATATTGGGAGTCATACTCAATTCTTTCTTCTCCCTCTCCCTTCAAGTCAATCAGTGTTTTCGATTCTGCCTCTACAATGTCACTTGCACCAAGCCCCCTCTCTCTGATCACATGGCCAAACGCCTCATTCAAATCCTCATCACCTCTCACCTGGACTATTGCTACAGCTTTATTATTATCTCCTTTTTTTTTTTTTGGTGAGGCAATTAGGGTTTAGTGACTTGCCCACAGCTAGTACATGTTATTATCTCTTTTTCTCTAGTCTCTCCATTTTCCAGTCTATCTTTCACACAGCTACCAATGCAAAACTACTCAAGTACAAAATTGACCAAGTTGCTCCCCTGCTCAACAAAGTCTAGTGAATTCTCATTACCTCTAGAATCAGATCCATATTATTCTGTTTGGCATATAAAGCCCTTCATAACTTAGCTTGAAACCACCTTTCCAGCCTTATTATACATTACATCCCTTCATGCCCTTTACTGCCCAGTTAAACTGTCCTTCTTATTATTCCTCAAACAAAACATTCTTTCCTCTCCACAGGTTGCGCCTCATGCCTGGAATGCACCCCCTCTACACCTTGTTGTTTGTCCTTTGTTCTCAAAGAGAACCAATGACATCAGGAAGGTGATGTCTTAACATGCAAGTGAATTGGACTTAAGTGAGGCAGAGCAGTGCAAAATCAGCAGACTTACTCTCTCCCTCAGAGCTATCTGGGTCCAGTGGCAAGACATAGATCAGGACGACTGGAAATGGCCCTGGATGTGGTGGGAGACCTTGGCCTTTTTAAGCTAAGATCTTTCCCAGGTCTCAATTTGTCTGAGGCAGCGCCCTTCGGTGATTTGGCGAGGTAAGAAATTAGACCCTCAAAACGGCCTCTCAAAAAATAAAACAAAACAAAACAACAAACAACCTATACTTCTTAGAATCCTGAATTTGTTTCAAAGCTCTGCTCAAATGTCATCTTCTACCTGAGTTTTTTTTCCTGATTTCCCCCAACTTCCAGAGCCCCTTTCCCAAAACCTTGCATCTATTTTGTGTATATTTTATGTATTCTAATAAATGTGCATATTGTCTCTTCTGATAAAATGTAAGAATAGTAACTTTATATGTTGCTTTAAGGTCTGTAAAATGCTTTACAAATATTTTTTCACTTTATCCTCACAACAACCTGTGAAATAGATATTATTCCCATTTTGCAGATAAGGAAACTGAGGCAAACAATGGCAAAGTGACTTGCCCAAAGTCTCAAAGCTAGTAAGCACCTGAGGCTGGATTTGAACTCAGGTCATCTTGACTTCAGGTCCAGCACACTCTCCATCGCTCTACTCAGCTGTGTAAAATCAAATTCCTTGAGGTCAGGAATGGTTTATTTTTGTCTTTATATCCCTAGTACCTGGCACAGAGCCTGCGACATTATAGGCCCTTACCAACAAAATGATTGCAGATTGCTTGTGAGTAATTTTCTGAATGCAGTATTTCATTTTCTGCTTCCATCCATGCCTTTGTAAGGGCAATCCTCATGCCTGGAATGCTCTGCCTCACCTCCATTTGTAGGAATCTCTAGCTCTTCTCAAAATTCAGCTCCTGGGCAACCTACTATACAACGCTTTGGTATAATATGCAATCCATTCCTCTCCTCCCCGCCCCCCCCCGCCAAAGTTGTTTGATCTATTTTGTACATATTTTGCATTAATTTATCTGTGTATATGAAGTTTCCTCAATGGAATGGAACCTCCTTGAGGGCAGGGAGGGTTTCACTTTGGTTTTGGTTTTTAGCCCCAGTTTCTAGCAAATAGCTGGCACTTTCAGAGATGCTTACTGGCTTGAATTGAATTCTCCTAGAGTATTATTTCATTCTTAATGAAAATGAAGGGGTGGGGGTGCGGAGGGTAGAGAGGTAAAAAGGATTCAATACAGGGAGATTCATTTTAAATAACACTTTTTCAGAAACTCATCTTTCAGTATTGAAGGGAGCTTTATGTTATCAGTATTACCAGAATAAATTATATTCTGCTGTTTAAGATCCAGAAATTAATGAGAAGATGTGATACTGAAGAGAGCTTTTTGGTAATAGCTAGTGCTAATGTCCTGAGATATTTCTCCGGGTTAATTTAGTACTTAGAATAACCCATGTGCCTCCATCACCTACACGGAATTTCCCACAGCTCGGTTAATCAGATGCAGCATCCAAAAAGGGCCAGTGAATCTGTTTGTTACACTCTACTTAAAGGATCTGTGGCTATAATACTCCAGTGCTGAAGTCAGTGAAAAGGCACCATCCAAACACAATCCAAGGAAAATGCAAGCTGATACAGCACAAAGATGCTTTGTTTAAGAAGGGCAGAAATTTCCAGCAACTATCTGGAAAAAAAAATGCAGGATGGGAGGGAATGTAATCAAATAACAAAACAAACCCCCAACTAAAAGAGAATCATTATAAACCAGTACAAGGACACTTTGTTTTTAAATACACACAATGAATTTTAAAGATCTTTGTTCAGAAGGGAAATAAAGCATTATGAAGGACTGACACATTTGATGGATGGATGGTTTCTGAAAAACCACATTATCAATTACTTTTTCCTTGTTTGGCTCCAGTCCAGTAATTTTTATTTGAACAAGCCTCATGCTAGCATGGTTTTGATTGTGGGAAGTTACTGGTTGTTAAAGGATACTATTTCACTGATGGGCTTATCTCTTCCTCTACCCCTCCCCTTTCTGATGGGAGTATGATAGGAAAGGCCCAGTTTCAAGTTGTTACAAATAGAATAAGAGGTTGTTTGGTAAACTGCCTCATGTTTTGCTTTGGCACAATCCATACCACGTCCCTCAGCTGGTTCAGAAAACAAACCCTCACATTTGGCTTTTTCTAGCCCTTAACTTGTAAGCACATTTTGATCAGTTTCCTTATCTACAAAATGAAGGGACCCAACTTGATCCCTTCCTTAAATCACAAGCAAATGTAGAAGAATATTTGTAGAAAAGCCATTACAAACAGTATATGTGAGGTCTTTCCCTTAAAATATTAGCTCAAAAAATAGTTGTGGAGAAAAGTGCTTGAATAGGAATCATCATGAAATACCCAAAATGAAATGTGGCAAAGAAGAATGTAATTTCTTCTTCTGGCTTCACTTAACCTGTCTAAGAGTAGATATTCTGCTCTTAAGAAATGTAAAGTTGGAACAAAGTTTAAGAAATATAGCAAATTAATTGCTAGCTTAGAGATGTTTTGTCTGTAGTTGGGAATAGCTGTCACCCCATATGTATGTGATCAAAAGCCTGATACTCAGAAGAGAT
This sequence comes from Phascolarctos cinereus, assembly GCF_003287225.1. Lineage (NCBI taxonomy): Eukaryota > Metazoa > Chordata > Mammalia > Diprotodontia > Phascolarctidae > Phascolarctos > Phascolarctos cinereus. Next base: position 149,329,924 of record NW_027555847.1, read on the forward strand.
CTGTAATAGCCATGTTGTTTTTCCCAACACCAGCAGAATCCAGCTATTCATTCTTGTTTAGGTTTTTGAATGTAGAAATATAACAGCTCCAGAATGTTACATGTTCCTAGGCTAGTAGGTTAACATTCTGCTTTTAGAGAAGCCTTTTTATTTCTGCTTTTTTTTTAATGTCAAATTCTGATTTTGGTGATTATTCTGCTAAAGATAAAAAAAGTGCTTTGAGGGAACAGGCCATTTACTGTTGATCAAAAAAAATGAAAACAATTTGAATGAATTGGAATCATATCTTGCTCAATGGAGGAAAAATAAATTCAGCCTCCATTTGTTGAATCACTTTTTCACATTTAAACTCTTTTAAAGAAAATCTCACTGCAAGGAGATCAAAAATATGTTAATCTCTGCAATTTTACTCCCTGAAAATAAGATTAAAAAAAAGAAAGAAAAAGTATTCATTTTTTGCTATGCACAACTATATGTCTAGATCTGTTATTCCTCTCCAATTGACAGGCTTGTTATCTTGTAACAGAATAAATATAATGCAAGCTATTTTCTTAATGACTGTGAGACATGATCTCTATTTGGTTGGAAATTCAGATAATCTTCAGCACCCTAAATCTTTTTCTTAACACAGCAAATGTAGAAGTTATCATTAGTTAAATGGCTAACTTAATGGAATGTTGTATTTTATGGTAAATTCTTTCCTGACCTGTGATGTTTGTACATACTTAGTTTTAATAATTACTAAAATTCTACTTATTCAGTAGACTCACAGATACTCAAGTTTAATTAAAAATAGTTTGATGCTGCTTTGATTAAAAAGTCTCTTAGGCATAGTATAAATAATTCAAAAATGTATGTGACTAAAATAACTCATCTACCAAAATTTAAAATATAATGCCACAAACATGTATGAAGTACCCTCTATAGGTAAGGAATCAATCAGGCCTGGTATACAAAAACAAAACAGCTCCTGCCTTCAAGGAGCTTACAGAAATAAACAATATATCTGTCTATTTGTTCTAGGAAACTGTTGCAGGAATAACAGAAATGCTACGATTGCCAGAGATCCTGCCATAACCACGGGTAAGACTGCTTTGTTTATGTGTAGCACCATTCCCCCTGGGAATCTAAGGCAGCTTTTGAATTTGACTAATTTTCACAAAATCTCTGTGAAAGAGGAAAACCCATTCATTCCCCATTCTCTCTCTCCTGTGCTCCCAAACTGGGGCACCTTTTATAATGCATCTAGACAGAATTTAAAGAGAAATTGTGGTCTAGAGGAGGGAAGCTGTGCTAGAAATAATATTATAATCATCAATATTGACATCTATCAAGGATATAAACAAAACAGACTTTTTTCCCTCCTTGCAGGCATTACAGACTTGCTTGTATGCTTTTTTGAAAGGAAATGTTTTATCTTTAAACTGCTGGTGGACTTTAATCATTCCTTAGAACTGTCAGAAAACATAATAATTTGGATTGTAAGAACAAGGCCATTTGTAAATGGTGGGAAATTGTCATTTATTGAAGAAATACTTAACTTGAAAAGCTAAAATAAAGAACTGCTGAACATTTATATGTGCAGTATTTTGAAATCGATTAGTAACATCTAAATTACAATTCAGGAATCCCTGTCCTTTTAACAACTTGCTTTGAAAATAGTAAATATGTGAATCATATTTGTTCACAACAGTATCAAAATCAATTTTTCTAGCTTACACACTGACTGCTGAACTTTCTCATGATCACAGTGCATTAATTTATAAAGTTACTAAGATTTTTGGTTTTTTGTTACTGTTCTTTCAAGAAAGTCTTACTTCAGGAATAGGGGACATTTCATACAAGTCACCAAAAGATGAATCAGAGTATGAGTCAACCAGTGTCAGATTGCCAAATTCTCTCACTGAGAAAACCTCTAAGTTTTAATAATACTATGGTAGGCTCTCAATAATGTTTGTTGAATTGAATAACTATTAATTCAGGAAGTTTAGCTTTCCTAAGTTTATTATAGGTTGGTTTTAAGTCCGGATGAATAGTGTAAGATTTAACATAAGGCCTTCTTCACTGTTTGAGAAGTTGATATTTCTATACTTTATATCACTAGACTATGGGATCTTCTATTTTCTTTTAAAAAAATGCTTTGCATAATGCATTAATTCCTGCATAATAGTATAGTGTAGGACCTAATTAAAAATTCTTATTTACCTGGTCAAGTTACACCTTTCACTAAAATATATTTAATGATGACTATAAGTCTTTCCTCACCTACTTTAAAAGCCAATGAAAATAAAAGCAGTCAAAATAGCTTTGTCTATTTTAAACTAAGGTTAAAAAAAATTATTCCTAATGAGTGAAAATCTCTCAGAATTTTCTATTTATTTTGATGGAAATTTGGCAAGTACTACAATTATTAACTAATAAATTGAATCCATTTTATGTTTTCTAAAATTAGTAGTGTGCTGGACAAGATGTTACATGATGGCTCATTCACAATGTCTTGAAAGAATTTCTAAGACAAGTTGTGTGATAGACCTGACGTTCTAGGAGTAACTACATAATATTATAGACAAGTCCTGATATAAAATATAGTTGTGAGAGTTGTACACAGGTATTATAGGTCCTTAAAATTTGAGTCACACTTAATGACACTAAAAGGACCAGGCAGGTCAGTCAAAACAAAAATTTGCTTGGTCCTTTGAGGTGTTCTTAAACTCCATACATTTTTATAAGGCACCAAATGATATAGGATTTAGCTCCATGCTTCCCTTCACCCCAATGTACAGTATTAAATACTTAAGTATTTAGGTCTCTTTCCCAAGATGATTAGGAAAAAGGAAAAGAACCTATATGTTCTAAAATATTTATAGCAGCTCTCTTTGTGGCAGCAAAGAACAGGAAATTGAGGGAATGCCTATCAATGACAGAATGGCTCAATAAGCTGGGGTATATGATTGTGATGGAATACTGCTGCGATGTAAGAAATGATGAGGTTGATTAAAAAAAACATGAAAATACATGAATGAAATAATAAGCAGAACCAAGAGAACGTTGTATACAGTAACAGCAATATTTTACAGAGTAACTGAATGGCTAAGCTATTCTGAGTAATATGAATATTCAAATCAACTACAAAGGGCTTATGAAGGAAAATGCTACCCACCTCCAAAGAAAGGTCTGATACATGGAAATATGTATTGTATGGTTCTAAATATAATATATAATTAAATGTTGGACTTCTCTAATGAGGGTTCGGGAGGGAAGGAGGACTATAACTCGGAACTCAAAATATAATAATAACAACAAAGTGTTTAAATATTAAGTACCTATTAAGCCCATAGGAACAGGGTTTTAGAATTGGAAGGGACCTTAGGGACCATCTAATTCAGCTTCTTCATTGTAGAGAGGGGTAACTGCCGAACAATATGGTTTTTCAGTGACTTGCTCAGGGTAACATACATAGCAAAGTGGCCGAGTCAGAATTGGAACTGAAGTCCCCTGACTCCAAATCCAGCCCTCTTTCCACCTTGCTGCTCTCCACCGTATAATTTTCAAAAATAAATACAAGTTTCTTCTGTCTAATTTCTGTCTGGGCTGAAGTTGTTACAGAAGCAGAACGTATTTGAAGGCTTGGCAAGATCAGCTGAAGAAACAACTCTATTAGTAAAAGGTGTAGTAACTTAAGCACTATGTATATTTCTTCAGCGGCTCTTACCAAGCCTTAAGAGCCTCCAAGGAGTATGTATAGGGGATTGGAAAAGATAGGGCGGAGGAAAAGGGAGACTTGTGCACTGGGAACTAAGTGCAAGGGGTCTTAGAGGTCACTCTTCCTGCAGTCAGCCACAATTTACTACCATAATTCCCTCCACCTTCCCCCTCCTAAATAAATAAATAATGAATTTTTAAGTAAATATGCTTGAAACCACACATTCTAATTGGTCAATACCAATTTTAAGAGGATAGAAAACATGAGCTCTGAACATGGGGCCAGGAAACACAAATTTTCCTTTCTACCTCACTATTTACCAGTTATGAGACTGGGCAAATCACTTAATCACTTCGGGCCCTAGTTGCTTCACTGGTGACCTGTAATGAGAATAGCAGCAAGTGAGATTAGAACTTGTGAGGTAGTAGCACGTGTATTATTATCCCCATTTTGCTGAAGATGAGACTGAAGCTCAGAAAGGTTGAAATGTATGTTGCCCATGGTCATACAACTAAATAAGTGAAATGGTCTTTGAACCCAGATTTCCCCTAACTACAGACTTCATTCTGTTTACTGCATCCCGGGTGCCTGGACCGGAAAATATTGAGGCCCCTTCTGACTCTAGACTCTATAACTCTTCATTTTTTTTTCCCAAGGCAATTGGGGTTAAGTGACTTGCCCAGAGTCACACAGCTAGTGAGCGTTATGTGTCTGAGGCTGAATTTGAACGCAGGTCCTCCTGACTCCAAGGCTGGTGCTCTATCTGCTGAGACACCTAGCTGCCCCAACTTTATAACTCTTTGAAAGTCAAATAATCTGGGGTAATTAGGGAAAATAGTTTGGGGGTGGATGTTGCCATTTCTCAAGTAAATAACATATTATCCATTGTCATTATTACAATTCTGTTAAGGTTATATGCCAAGAATCATTTTTTGCAATGACAATCAGTTATAACAATCACATGAATAAATAACAACAATAGATAGCGTTTATAAGCTTTGCAAAGCACTTTATAAATATCTCATTTTATCCTCACAACACACTTGTTAGGTAGGTTCATTGATTATCTGTGGAGCATGAAAGCATGCCATGATTGGAGAGCTCATGTTGATTTCATACAGCAATTTATTAAATTTTTATAATACTCAGTATAGTATATATCCATTTAACTGAAATTTGCCAAATTGTAATGATTAGGTGACTGTAAATTGATTGAGCCAGAATTATGTTCAATGATGGTTTTTCTAGACTAAAACCTTTTCCTCTTACCTGATTATCACCAAGGTGTGACATACATTTCTGCTCAGGGGTGGTATTCTGGTCCAGTGATGGTTCATAGTACCTTTATATCTGATTACTTTTTCTTTCTTTTAGATATTACAAGCTGCAGTGCTCTGTTTTCACGGCTCAAAGGTGAAACTTACCTGAGTACCTGGGTTTTTCCACATTTTGATCCCTCTCTTCCAACTCTCCTGTTGACACACAACTGTCAGGAGATATTATGAGAAAGTTTCCTATTACAAGCTATTTGATATTTCCCAACAGAGCAAAGGACACTCTCTGCTCATTGACCCTCTCAATATCTTTTCAGGTTCTGATAGAAGAAGTCTCATCAAGTTTCCTTTGCTGGGGGAAGTGAGACTGCTCTACAGAATTTCAATAAATATGGTCCAGTTGATTCAGAGGCTTTCTACCATAGTGCAAGAAATATATTACTATATTTCCAGGAATTCCAGAGAATACATGTATCCTATAAGGGCAAGTATAAATTATTTCAGACAATACACAAGTAGAAAAGGCAAAGACTCCAAATTTGGAGACAATCTGGGTTCTGATACTTCCTGGGTGAACTTCAGCAAATCATTTAATCTCACTAAACTTGTAAACTTACTGGTAAAGTGGGGATAATAATACATGACCTACCTAAGACTGGCTTGTTGTGAGAATCACATGAGATAATGTATGTAAAGTACCTTTAGAGTCATGAACGATTTTGAAAGTATAGCATATATCGTCTGTCTCACTGCTGAGATGACATTATTACCAAAAGTTACTTGAGATATATATATACATACATATATATAATATGTATATATGTGTGTGTGCATATGTGTATGTGTGTGTGTATATGTATGTATGTATGTATGTATGTATGTATGTATATATATATGTATATATATATATTTAGTTTTGGGATAGGTTCAGGATCTGGCCAGGAAGGTACTCCTCTCCTCTTTTTGGGGTAGTTGTGATGGTGTGAACAGTATGAGAGCTAGGCACAATCTCCAAGGAATTGAACTACAATCACTTGTTGTCATGGTTGTTTTTCTTCTTTGTTATCATCATCATCATTATGGTGAGCTATTTTAAGAGAAGGGAAGTGATGGTTCTACAAACTTTTGCATCCCTGTTCTCCCTCTTATTTATATTATGTGCTCCATGTACAATGTAAATATGAGAGGCTGACTGCATCAAACAAGGCTGTTTTTTCAAGACTCCTCAAACTGTATTTTCTTACTAAATATTCTTACTAACTAAACACTAAAACTAAACACTAACATGCATGGCCCAAATTAAGCTCAACGGTGCCCCAAGAAGCTTCCACTCTAAAATCTGGACAGGCTCCAGAGCTCAGGCATTGCAAGTGCATCTTTCCATTAACGAAACCAGGCACCTCCCTTAGTTTGGGTCCACTGGCTTGGCAGGGTAGTCTTGCTTTCCAGCCCCAGGCTCTCCAAAAAGCCCGGGGCCAGACTGCATCTTCCAGCTGCCTTCAGATTTCCTTTTTTCCTCTCCCGGGAGTAAGCCTCGCTGGGGAGGCTGGTGCTAATGGGGGCGGATGGAAGGGAGGGCAGGCAGGCTCCCTGACGCTTGGCACACTTCATCACCGACGCAGCGCATCCTGCTGCTACTTAGTGACACTCAAGAAGGAGGAACCAGACGTTTGGGATGCCACCTTACCCCGGTGGGCGTGCAACAGCCCAGCCATCCCTCGTTTTCCCTACGGAAAGCCCGGAGAGCCCACCGTCTCTCCGGAGCTAAAATTGGGCGAGAGGTAACTGACCCCTAGAGACCTCTCTCCATGCCCCCATCGCCACTCCAATCCCAACCTCAGGCTTTGATTTTTCAGATTGTCGGAGTCGAACTTGTTGGCCTGCATTTCTTGCTCAACACAGTGACAAAGTGGTTGGAGGAAAAGAAGGCACTTTTTTTTTTTTAGGGTAGAAAGCATGGGGAGTGGAAGCTGGAAATAAAGTTTTTTGGGGGATCCTAAGCCTCCTTTCCGAGTCCTGGAAGCACATAGGCAGCTCACTTAATTTCTCAGATCGAGGCCTGGGATGAAGTTGGCTTAGCGGGTCAGGGATGGGGCAAAAAAGCCTTCTTTGGGTATTCGCCCCCCCCCTTCCCCGGGGAAAGAGAAACCAAGCAAGAGCTCTAGGGTTAAATAGCAATCACATCCGTCTTAAACTGTTTAAGAGGAGGCGCCTTCTCTCTACCTTCCCCCGCTCCCCGCACCACAGTTCGAACCCCTCACAACACCCCCCTCCCAGTCACTGGGCGGTGCTTTGTGTCTCCAAACAAGGGCAGGGGGACTCAGTCCCCGTTCACACGGAAAATTATGCCAGCTCCAGCGGTGCGTAAAATTGATGTGAACTGAAAGAAGTGGGATCAGCGTGATCCTCCCTCTCTTGTCTCAACAGGGGTTTCGGCACGTTACACAAGGCCGAGCTTGTCTCTTTAAGGAGACATTGGACCCTAATTAGTCCGCATTCCTGGCGCGGCTAATGCGGCCGCCGTGGAGGGCAGTGTCGTGTGCATGTTTGGGTTTGGAGTTGGGGGTTTTGTAGGAGAGAGGACTAGGATAAGAAGTTGAGTACATTTGACCATCACCAAGTCTCCTTTCCTCTTTATCCATCCCACTCCTTTCCACCCTTATTTTGCCACTATCACCCAGGTTTCAAGATGCAACCGCTACGGCGGGGGCAGCAGCAGCAGCAGCAGCAGCAGCAGCAGCAGCAGCAGCAGCAGCAAAGGCAGCAGCTCCACCAAGCCCCACGTTACTTTGATTGACAGCTGAACAAATGTTTCCCCTGTTCAAACGCTCGCGCTAAGGAACGTCAGCAACCACGAAGCTCCACCTCGGGCGGGCCGCCTCTGCCCCGCCCCCGCTCGCCTCATCCCACACTGTTCATTGGCTCAAGCCTCGGGCGACTCCCGGCCCCCACGTGGGAACTAGCCTGTCCGGCTCCTCCCCACTGGCTCCTTATTTGTCAGAAATGAAATGATGGGCAGTAACACAGAACGGCGATTAATGTTTAGCAGTCTCTGATTGGTTGTCTGTGTCGCCCGCTGCGCTGGGAGTAGGCGGGGCGTTGGTGGGGGACCCAGGAGTCGTCGTTTGGCCTGGCGGTGATTGTAGTCTGTCTGGTTCGACCCTGCAACTTGAAGTAGGGAAAGAGTTGCCAGGATCGAACTACATCTCCCGGGATGCTCCGCGCCGCCTTCATCTATGATTGTGAATATGTATCAGAATGTTAATGATTTGCTGCTGCTAAATTTGGTCAAAGAAGTCACCTAGACAGAGCGTGTTGTTAGAGCTGTTCGGAGCGGTTGTTTAGGCTGCTTGCTGCTTTCTTCCTCCTCTCTCACACACTTGTATGTTGTTTTGTGGTGGTGTTCGAGGAGTTTGAAAGGAGAGAGAAATAAAGCCGCAAAGCATTTTTCTTTTTCTTTTTTTTAAACCCCTCTTCAAAAAAAAATTTTTGGGGGTGAAATACAAGAGAAAACAGGAAGGAAGAAAAATAAGGAAATGAGATGAGGTGAAAGAAGCTAAAAGGTGCATGTTAAAAGATCGTTGCTGTGAACCGAATAATCTCCAGAGAATCACAGAAAGCACCGGGCAAGGACCACAGCCGAATCAAAGGAGTTTGCATTTTTTTTTAATGCAAGAAGAGAGGCAGTGCATACCAAGGAATAATAACCAATTAAAAGACAAATAAAAGTTTGGAGTGGGGTGGCGAGAGAGACTGCGTGCGGGTACACGGGGTGTTTCGCGGTTTCCACCACCACCACCACCACATTTGGAGGGCAGTGACTGGTGCGATCGGAGGGGTATTACCCGCCAAAGGAACGTTCCAGGAGCTCCCGGGCAGCCGCTCCTTCAAAAGGAACGGACCCTCCGGAACGTGGGGACAGCAGCCTCCGAACGTTGCCGGGGGAGACAGTCTACCCTCGACAATGACCGCCGGCCAGTGACAAGCCCCCCGTGGAATGTTGGAGTGGTTCCGTTCTGCCGGGTACAGAGACGCCGTCGCCGCCGCCGCCGAGGGTTTCCTCCTCTTGTGTCACGCGAGACCCGGGGGCGGGGAGGGGGGCGCAGGGATAGCCGCTGCCGCTGCCGCCGCCGGAGAGACGCTCCTCCGAGAGCCAGCCAGCCCCGCCGCCCGCCCGCCGGGTGCCCTCTCCTCCTCCTTGTTGCCATTAAAACAAATGAACCGAGCTGCTCTGCCCAGCGCCGCCAACTAAATCGGTTTGGATGATTCGCGATCTGAGCAAGATGTACCCGCAGACCAGACACCCGGTGAGTGGAAGCAAAGCCCGGCTTGCGGGGAGGGGGCGCGGGGATACTTCTATGCTGGGATCCTCCTCCCCACCCCAACCCCGCTCCCTATCTTTTCAGTTTTACTACGAGGGCTGGAAAAAAAGGGGGGAAACCCTAAACAAATAAATCCGTGCCATTACTCTCAGACAGCTCCTTTGCTGCTGCTGGATATTTGCAAGGAGGGAAAGGATTGGGGCGGGGGGGGGTCGTTTCGAGAAAACAATTGAGTTGTAGCCATTTTCTTATTGTTGTCTTCGGGAAACCCTGAAAACCCGAAGATAACGATTTGCGATCTCGGCTCCTTCAGTTTTTCTAGAGATGGAAAGGTGGGGGGGGCGCGAAGAGGGACCGGGAGACGTGGGAGTGGGAGGGCTTTTCTCTGAGCTCTCTGCATCTCTGGGTTGATGGGGGTCCAAAGTGTGCGCCCGCGCTCGTGTGTGTGTGTGTGTGTGTGTGTGTGTGTGTGTATTTGTGTGTGTGTGTGAGAGTGAGTGTGCGTGCGTGCTGGGAGGGGGTGATGTCTTCCCCTCCTCTCCCACTTTGTCCCTGGAGAATGAAACGTGTCGTTTTCAGCTCCTTCTCCTCCCCTTCACCCCCCTCAGCCTAGTTTCACAATATGGCCAAAGTGTCCCTGACATGGACCGTGGCTGTTTGGCAGTTTCGATTCCAGGCCGGGGGGAGTGCGTGTGTTCGAGACGCTGCCCCGTCTTATCCTTAATGAGAAAAGAGCTTTCGAACCTTGATGTTCGTGAGAAAGGCGTGGATGGGAAAAAAAAAAAACCGGTGTGTGTGTGCGTGTGTCTGTGTCTAGGGGGTGTAGAGTACGGGGAATGAAGGGAATGCGTGGCTAGAGGGGGAGAGACTTTTCTCTGTATTTGGTTAAAGAAGGAAAAGTGGGGGGGGTAAGAGAGAGTTTTAATAGCTCTTTGCCTTAACGTGCTGTGAACCCCCCTCCCCCACCCTTGCATGGTATGTTTTCCCAATCTCTTCCCTCGCTTGTGATGTGGGATAATTAAATATTTTATTGTTGTTCTTTAGGCACCGCATCAGCCTGCTCAACCCTTTAAATTTACAATTTCCGAGTCCTGCGATAGGATTAAGGAAGAGTTTCAGTTTTTACAGGCTCAGTACCACAGGTAATGATGTTTACTTTCCTTGATCCTCCTGTTTGCTTAGCTCTTGTCAGTTTTCTCCCCCATTACCCTAGCGCCTCCCCCCCCCTTTTTTTTTCATTTTGACAAGGTGAATATAAAGATTTGGGGTGGCTTTTTTTCCTGTTTATAGACAGAAAGGGTGAGTAACAGCACCCTTCTGGGCAGGTGCAAAGAAAGAGTGAGCCTTTCACCCCAAAATAAATAAAAAAGAAGGCAGAACACTTTGAGACTGTAGGAGATTTGGAAGATTGTTTCAAACTTTCAATAATGATTTATTGGGGGGAGAAAGAAAGCTAGGGATAAGATTCAGGGTCCTTTTAGCTTCCTTGCTTATTTGTTACTTGGGATTTTCTTCCTCTTCTTTTTTCTTCTGACCATCTCACATTTCTGCTCTCAGCATTTCAAGGGGGAGAATCTTGGCATCTAGCAAGGGAGCTATCTCATTTCATTTTTTTCTGAAAGATGTTTTATTCTCAGAGTGATAATTGCCTTAAGGTTGACATTTTAAAATCGTCTTGTCATAATTCTCATTGATGTATATTTCTTTTTACATGACTTTAAATTAAAAAAAACCCCAATTTGGACAAAATCAACAATTTGCCCCCTGGGTGGTGGTATTCAACTTGCCTCTATTTTTGGAGGGAAAGAGAGACATCATTCATTAAGACATAATTGATTCATATTTTCATTCATCTCTTTGTGCACCATTAAGGAAAACTCAAGTGTGATATTTTGTGGGACTGGGCTTTATCATTTGTGACCATATGTTAATCTCATTGATTTTTAAAAAAAATGTTGTTTCTTTTAAATGAATTTGTGAACACACATTTCTGGATGAGATTCAAGGATGAAACAGAGATTCCTCATCTTCCTACCTTAAACTTTAAATAACACATTCTATTAAAAAGGAGAAATGAAGCTATTTCTTTCTTTTTTTTAATGTATTGGTATTTTAATTGTTGATCTGAAATTTACGGATACTGATCTTGAGGGAAGTAATGATTGTACTTGGATATTAGAAGAGAATGTAAATCAAGTGTTATAGAGTGCTTATGCTTCATTATGTCTTGAACAGTTTGAAACTGGAATGTGAAAAACTGGCCAGTGAGAAGACCGAGATGCAGCGGCATTATGTCATGGTAAGAAAGCTGAATAACACATTCAAAATGTCTAGTAGTTTGATATACCAAAAGCAGGAATTCATTCAGGTAGCTTGAGGCTACAAAAGAAATCACTACTGTGTTGCCACTGTAGTTGAGATTGTGGCATAATTTCCATTAGAAACCTGTAATTCCAAGATGTTAGAACTTGCCTCTGAAAACCGGTTTTGATTTGAAATTGTCCTCAAAGTTTAGCTGCATGCTCTGTCATTTTCTCTGTGCTTTGTTTTTTAAGAATTTTGAAAAACAACACCACCGCCTCTGTACTTCTGCTTTGCTTATAGTCACGATCAAAATATTAGTGTTTTGGTGGTTTGCTTTGTTGTGTTTTACTGTAATTCCAAATGATCTTAACTAAAGATTTTTTTTTGTATATGATTTAGTTCTTAATGCTTTATTTCTTTTTTTAAAGACTGAGGAATTAAAGTAGATAAAGATCATCTTTCCTTTTAAATTAAGAAATGAAATTCCACCTCATCTATGTATTGAATAAAACAGGCTTTTTAAATTTCCCAAGGTTTATTTCATCAAGATTGCCAAAGTACCAGTTATCATCTGGTTTAAAAAAATTGCAGTTTCCTTCCAAGACATGTAATCATATATGTTTGTATGATGGCTTCTAAAGCTGCTGAAGGATTACATTGTGGGCTTGCATTTAAGGCAATTTCCCTTTGAATTTGTGGTTATAAACATACTGTGCTTAAAAAATGAGAAAGTTAACTCCAGAGATTATTTCTCAGTAACACTACCTTTATGGCCAATTCTGTCAAAGCACCAAGATTAATTTAAGATGTATTTTTCCCATTTACATGTTGGTCTTGCCTAGGAATTGAAGTACACTTGTCACTGAGTTCATACTGGTATTTTTCTTCTCTTTAGATAAATCCTGAGATAGAACAGAACATGTTAAGGATGCTCAGTTTTTGAACTTTTTTACATTTTTCACTGGGAGTATCTCTCTTCCCTTGACTTTTTGTATTTTAATTAAGTTAAAATTATTGGATATATAGCCGAGCTTATCATAGAGTTTATGGGAATGGGTATTATGGGTTGTGGGTTTTTTGACATTCTTGTTGGGGACATTAGGAATTTCAAACAGAAAATAGAAATATTGCCTGATGGTAGGCATGAATTGTAATTGATTTTCCTTCTTTGACAGTACTATGAAATGTCCTACGGGTTGAATATAGAAATGCATAAGCAGGTAAGCCTTGGCTGGTTTCCTTTAATTATAAAATCATTTCAGTAACATATCATGCTTTTTAAAAACATAATTCTGTAGTCTCTTTATCCTTTTGTACATTTGTATGGCTGGATTCTAAAAATGATTTATGATGCGTAGAATGCTATGGGTTTTCTTTGTGTTTTCCCTTTTTTTGTTGTTGTGTATTATTTTAAATCATAGTTAAAAATGATTTTAAAACTTGCGTAAACCTACCAAATTAAATATGTTTCAAAATCAAGATCTTAAGTTTAACATACTTTTGTTTTCTTTTTAGAAAGATTTATGTTATAGTGAAGATAGAAATAAACTAGAATCTATGAAATAAAGAGTATATGTTTTCTTAGAAAAGATTAAAAAGTAAAACTGTATGGAAAGGTAAAGGGTTACCTGCAAAGGATCAAAATGAACTCTGTAGCCCTACCAAATAAATTGCTGTAAAATCCTCAAAATGGTCCCTGGAGGCTACTTAGTTGGGTCTTAACCAGGAAACTGTCAGTTACTTCCAAAATTTATGAAAAGTAAATGAGCCTGGTAGCAGGATGTGATAAGGTTCATCACTGTGCCTTGAAGTCTAGCAATTAGTTCAGCTGAAGAAAAGTGGTGATTAGTTGGAAAGGTGAGTGGTGTGACTCATTGAGCAATGTGTGGGTTTTAACCTTTTTTTGCTGGAGGATAAATTAAGTGGTTTGATTTGGGTTTCCTAGAGAGAAAAACAGCACTTATAAAAAAATTGAATTGTTTGGCAATAATGATTCATTTTATGGTGTATTTTTTTTAATGCCCTTTTAATAGTGTTGCTTGATTTCTCACCAACCAGTAGTGGAATAGGTGTATGTCTTCATCTCCCAGTGTACAGAGCTAGGGAAGCGGATTACTATGCTCTTCCTTTCTTATTCATGTTAAAGGTGTGTGCATCATTACTTTCTGAGTTTGGAGAAGATGATTTGCCCAATATTGTTCATCTTTTGCCATGTCATGGGCCTCTCATTTGGTAAGGTTGTTAGCCCCACCGCGTACATTTTATTACATTAAACTTGTGAATTAGAGAGTAAAAGACAGAAAATCAATGGTATCTGAAAACATGAAAATTGGGCAAACAGTTGCAAAGCTCCAAAGTCATCACTTATTGGATGAGAATATTGGAATTTGTAATTCCAAATACTTTTATTTCATTAGTTCCATGGTTATGTTGAATGTAGCACTGACAGTGTATTGTGGATACTATGCATTTAGATTAGTTAGAATATCATTTTGGCATTACTGCCATTTCTGTTTAAATTAGGAACATAAATACTGCCTGCTTACAGAGAGCTCATTCAAGCTTATGGTCTTCCATTCATTCCGCTTTACTTGAACAAGTTACAGCTGAGATGTTTGGTAATTATCATTACTGTTAAATTTCATCTTAGGTCTGTATCTTGTACATGTCTTTTTGCTATATGAAGATTAATTAGTATCTTTTAAAGATTGAACTTAGTGACTAATGTCCTTCTATGTTTTCCTCCATCACTTCCTCCCTCCCTGTCTCCATAACCTTCTAGGCTTAGATTTCTTTATACTGTATAAGTGCTGGACAGATAGATACTTCATGTTCTGCCAGAAGTATAGTCTTTTGGGATGTCTCCTAATTACATTTTATACTTGCACCTTTAATTGTACAGTCTTCTTGTTCATAAGTCCTCAAATGCTGTCCATTTTAAATTGAGAGCTGAGTGTATTTTTCCCTCTTTTTTTCCCCTTGCTTTCTAAATTCAATCACATCAAGAATCCTGAGGGCAGTTTATCACATTATGAAATACAGACAGCCCTGCAAACCACCTACTTATTATATTTTCTTTCTTTTTCCCCTTAAGCACAGAGGCATATCTGTCTTTATTTGTTTTCCTAGGCAGACAGCCTTGGTTCCTCTTAGCTTCTTTTCCAGATGTACTCGCTGGATGCCCTTGTAATGGAAAGCAGGCAATAATGCAGTGAAGTTGCCCTGCAGCATAATTGGGCCTAGTTCTCGAGATCAGGTTAGGCTTATTCACTTATTAGATTTGCGTCTCAGAGGGTTCAAGAGTAGGAGTCCCCGGAGTCCTTGGAAGTACCCTAGTAATTGGTGGCCCTGATATTTGAAACCTTTGTGTATTTTTCGGTTAAAGCTCCTGTTCTTCTTGGCTGCTTCCAACTACACAGTATTTATTTTTAGAGAAATTTTTCATTGGAACAGAAAATGATGGCTGTGATGGAGGCATGACTCTGTGACTTAGCAAATTGATAAAAGGATAAATGCATGGAGCAGAAACAATGTGGGGGTCAATATTGTCTTCTGCCACCTCCCCCTCCTCCCTTACTTGGTGCTCATCATCAGTCATCCTGTGCTGATTTTGATAGAAGACTATTAAAGTAAAACCTATGGGGAATTTGTGATTCTGAAATGAAAGCTAATGTAATTAGTACCAATTAAAGTACATTTAGTAAATTGGATTTAATCTTAATTAAGCCTGCATAATGTTGCCAATTTTTAACAATTATGTTTGAGAACATAATTAATTTAAATTTTGGTAACTGAGTAAATAGCATTAGATTGGTCGAATGAGTTGATTTTTTTTAAAAGGGGAACTGAGGGTACACAGTAACATGACATCAAATTAAAGCATAAAATATGAATCTAATTTTTGGCGATTTCTGCTAGGATCAATAGAACTGAGCAGATGAAACTAGCAGAAAAGAAAGTTAGGGAGGAATATTATGGGCTATAATATGAGTCTGTGCTTCCTTATATCTCATTCTGGTGTGAAAGTGAGGATGGCAAGAGGAATATATTTAAAGAACATTTTATTGAGATGTGTCTGCATCATGAATTTCTGAAAAATGAGAGACAATCAGAGAGTAATTCCCTCGCTGTGCATCTCAGCTAGTTCTGTAGAGAGACAGTTGGCATAGTGTTTAGTAGATGTTATTTGTGTTGCTAATTAATACCTTAATAAATACAGTGTCGCTTGGGTTTGAGATCATCGTAGCATGATCTTAAGATGATCTTAGCACATCCTGCTGTTTTGCATATGATGCTATAAGTAAATGAGACCCTTTGGGTTTAAATGGACATTTGTACTTACTATTGAAGGTTGGATATTGGAATTTGACTAGCCAGTAGGCATTTCTGAATAAGAGCTATAGGAATTTGAAATGTGGAGATGGAAATACTACATTTTGACCAAAAGAGAATAAGAAATCGTCTAGCTTCTCTAGTTAAGGCTCCCTAGTCAAAAGTTCCCTTTGTTTTTGAAAATTAGTCTTCTTACTCAATTTTGATGAATCTTGATTTTGTTAAAACAACAATATGAGAATCTAAATGAAGTGAATATATACATATAAATATTTTTTAAAAATCAAAGCAAGAAAAACTTTCACTCCAAGCCCTGTAAATTTTATTACAAGACTTGGGCAACAACCATTTGAGTGCTGTTAAAATATTAATTGAATAGAAATGAAAGGGCTCTGCCAGCTGATAGGATCTCATAATCATAGCTGCAGCAGTCGATGGTAAATGATGATAAATGGCATTAGGAACCTTTTAGCAAACTGTAATAACTACAAGGAGGGAAGCAGTATGGATTTGCATTATATCTGATACCCTCTAGTACCAAGTGGATTGCCAATACTGCTTGTTTAGCATTTTCTAAGGGCAATAGGATATTGATTTCTGACTTACAAGGAACAGCTCTATTTTCACCATTGAAAAGTATTGCAGGTTGTTAAGAAGAAATTGACTTGAAGAGGCCTGACTGCTGCCCATCATGGAGCAAATAAAGCAGAACTGCCGAAGCATGGTGGAGCAGCAAGATGGGCCCTCAGCAATTTGTTGCTATTAATTTACCGTGCTCGACAGCAAATCAATCGCATCTACTGCATCTGCTGGAGAAAATGCTGTCGGGGGCAGATAAAAGGCCCTGCACGGCCCAGAGAATGGACTGGATTGGCCAAAAGGAGGCTGCAGCTAATGTGTAAATAAGTGAAATCAAGGCCACTGTTGCAGAGGAAGCTGTTTTTAATTAGGTTGAGGCTTTTTACTGAGCTATTTTAGAAGCAGCCCAGGATTTTGAGAGTAAGAAGAGATTTATTGAGGCTGAAGAAATATACAGCTGGCATGACATGTCATTCAGCCTTGGGTGTGCTTGATTCTTGTGTCATCATCAATTTATTTGGGGGAAAATGGTGAAGGTAGAAATCAGTTTACTTAGTTTAAAGTTCAGTGTTGACCCGTTGAGCTTTTTTTTTTTAAAATTTCTCAAAAGTACCGGACTTCTTGAATGTGAATTATCCATTTCATTGAATGCCTTATAGTTAGGCAGCATCCGAGGTGGAGAGAGAGAGAGAGAGAGAGAGAGAGAGAGAGAGAGAGAGAGAGAGAGAGAATATGAATGAATGTTTGCTTTTGCATATGCTTAACATGATAAATTTTTTTTTAGCAGAAGTAAGCAGAATTGAACTTCTGTATAATGATGAAAGTACGCTATAATTGAAGGCATTTGTATTCCATTTGCAAATAACTAGAATGCTAATCCAAATGATACTGACAGAATTTGCCATCCTTTAATAAACAGTAGGAAATTTTAATGAAAGGATGAATGGAGAAGTAGTCATTATTGAACTAGAAAACCTTGGAATGAAGGATTGCAAGGGGAGTTTTGAAGGCTGTAGAAAAACACTGAATAGGATCAGAAAGTGTAGTCTTCTTTCACATGCGTGCAATTTCGTGTGTTTTCAAAATAAAAAAAAATTAGACTGCCTACTTTTTAGCTACACCAAAAAAGCCACCTGCTTAGTATAATACAGTAATATAGCCATCCATTTATCTATTAGGCTTACCAGTAATTTATGACATTCCACAACTTAGTGTCCCCAGTAGTGGTAACGCTCCTCCCCCATTTCTTGCCTCCTTCCTGATTTGCATACTTTGGGGTTGGGGATTCATTTTGCTTATTCCTGTTTAACAAGTCTAGTTAGTTGCACCAAGGTTATGTCTTGATTTCAAAATACATTCTTTCAACAACTGCCAGGAAGAAGGGTTAGTAGGCCTAATGAGGAAGTGGAAATGGAAATTTTCACCAGGATAAGAGTCAGCCAACCCTTTCTTCCCTCACATGAGACAGAGACCTACTTAGAGGAGAAGCAGGGCCAAGACATTTTCCTCTCTCAGGGGTGGCTACAGCTGCCAGGCTGCTTTGAAGTGAGGGAACTACATTTATCACTAAAGGACTGCTTAAGGAGTCTCTGGTTCTGGGATTCCCATTCTGTCCTATTCCTTGTTCTTCCTGAGTCAGAGCAGGGAAAAAGCTAAAGGTTTTGCCCACGTGACTTAGTGGCTTTGTGCATTCAGTGCCTTTCACCTGGGAGAATTCCTCAGTGAGTAACACAAAGATATCTTCCCCCTTGCCTCTTGCAAGAGACTGGCCTTCTAGGGGGCTGAGGTCTTGGTTCCAGATCACTTCTTGATCAGAGGATGAGCTCCTGGGAGATTTGAGACAATTCTTGAGCTTGGCCCACAAACAGTTAGTCTGTCCTTTTTAGTGTCTGGGGCTCCCCTAAACTACTGAATTTCCCACAGTCTAGGCCTTTGTGCCTCTGGAGCTATAGGTTGGAATCAGAGGGGCTTTGAGTAGGTGAGAAGGGTAGCTTTGCCCAGTCTTTCAGAGATGAATGTGACCCACTGTGAGGATGCTGTTCTCACTATCCCCCAGGAACACTTGCCTGCTTAATGTGATGCAGTTTGCTTCCTCCAAGGCAACCTATTTCTCATTTTCTGGATGAGCTTCCTATCTGAATTAGCTTTTATCTTTTCTTGTGGCTTCTAAAAGTATGTATAAAAATACAAGGGTGTTTGTTAATCACCATCTTGTGGGTTTTTGAGGGGGGAAGCTAGGAGGGGGAAAATGTGGTGTTTGGTTATGTCTTTGTAGTTCAGAAAGATCCTTGAGATGCAGGAAATCACACAAAACTCAAACTTCTAAATGGAGGCAGATGTTTTTCTTTTATTGTTAAGACTTTATCTGCAGTATTTAAGCAAAGAAATATTTCTCCTTGCCTCTCAGTCCTTACCTTTTCATTTCTTTGAGACTGGCATAGTTAATCTCTGTCCAAAGTAGAATGTCTTTTGGGCTGGGTTGACTCTTAACTAAGCAAGTTTGCTTTTTAAATGTGCTATTGAAACCTTAGTGGAGAGTTCTACAGACATTGGTCTGTTCATTTGTTCTTTTCATTGGTAGAAAAGAACTCTATGTCCTGCTAACAACGAGAGTGGTTATAAGAGTCAATTCAGTATTAATTTGATAAAAAAGGAAACAAGTTGAGGGATAGTATTGGTTGCAAATATGTTGTCAATTTGGCTTAAAAAAAAAGACTTTCTCTACCTTCTTTGAAGCGATCAGACATTCCGTATTTCTTTCTTTTACAAAATGTGTTAGGCAGTTAGGGACATTGTGAAAAGGCCAGTATTATTAGAAAGCCCTTGTGTTATCTCTCAGTCTGACCCCCTTTTCAAAATCGCTCAATAGTCAACCTTAAATTGATGTAATTATTATTATCTCTTGAATCTAGGCTCTTATAAGAAGCTATGTATGTATGGTATGTTGAGTATTGGCTTTGAATATTTAAGCTGGCAAAAATAGTTTTGTTTTTGCCTTTTAAGAAAAGATTGTTTAGATTGTTTTAGACTTATCCAGATAGTTTTCATTAGGCTATTACTTTTGAACATGTCCTAATTCAGAATAAAGGGCCTTTAGAATAACATTGGTTCATTTGATATGAGAATGTTTTTAGTTTTAAGACGTGAACCTTGAGGTTGTTTTGACTTTGCTGTAGTAGCAGCTGTCTAGTAGTATCCTGATATTTCCAGTGCAGAAGGACTTGATCAGAGTATATACCAACTTAATATGCTAACTAAACTCAATGATAGTAATTGCTTGTACTTACCAGCTTTAATGTTTACATAGTCCTTTCTTCAAAGACCTGGTGAAGGCAGGCAGCCTGAGCATTGTTATTTTACAAATGATTAAACTGAGGCTCAGAGAGCTACTGACTTGCCCTCGTACCTTGATAGAGCTACTTACACTCCAGTTCTTAACCTCTGAGATTAGGGTTCTTTCCACTCTATGTATTGTCATCTACATACAGCGAGGTATAGCTAGGTACAATACTTTTTTCCACTGGAGCTAGACCAGCGTTTGTGTTAAGGATGACTTGTGTCTTTTTTCTGTTGGGCCCGAACATTACCTTGCCTTTCATATCTGCTAAGCAAAGAAACTGCTGCTAAATTGTGTACGACAAGATATCAAAACCATGTACGTGTGAGCTTGCTTATCTGGAGACTTAAAAGTCACTGAGGTCACAGAATGCTGTTTATACATTCAAGCTCATTGGTCACTGATGTGGACACTCATTTTTAAGTCATTTACCCTTTAGATATATGGCAGTCCAGTGAAAAGAGCTTTGGCTCTAGAGACAGAGGCCTCTGTGGTCTTTCTGGGTGTCTTTTTCTTTTTATGAAACTCTATAATTTGTTTTGATTCATGGGAGCATAGATTTAGAGTGTCAAAGGCCCTTAAATGTCAAATATGTAGTCCAGCTTCCTCATTTTACAGATGATGAAACTGAGAAACAAAGAGTGTGAGTGACTTAAAGTCACACAGGTGGCAGTAAGTGGTAAAATCAGGATTCACACCCAGGTCCTCTGACTCCAGATCAACACTCTTTGTACCACATGGTTCTCTTGCATCAATCCTTTTGCCTCTGTCCACCTCCCATATTTGGAGCTCTTTGCTTGTCATTAGAAGAATGTCTTTTCCTTTAACAGACAAAGGAACTTCTTATCAAATTTTTTTCTTACCCTATTTTTCTCTCTAAGTGACCATTTCTTCCATCCTGTCACACAAAAGTGGGGACATGAGAGAAAAGGGAAAGGAGAATTATTTTTCTAGTTTGAAGAACTTTTAGAACACAAAGTATTAGGAATAGGATTGTCATAATTGTGAAAATAATGAATGGCGGTACTGTGGGAAGACCTCTCTTTACCAGAAGCTTAAGGTGTTTTATGTGTCATCCATCATTTCTGTGTTCTCACAAAGCAGGTAGCAAGGCTTTTATTCACGTATTAAAAGAGCTTCTATTAGCAGAGGACCCAGACAGTTTGCCAAACATGCCATTCCACTATACTTACTTAACAGATGATGCTGAGACTTAAGGGGCTTTACATGTCTTGTCTGGTTTAACAATAAGAGGATCAGAATGTAGACAGGGATATCAAGATTTGGTGAGGTTCACTAATATGCCGAAGGTCACATAGGCAGTTGTGGCAGAGTGTGGGCTGAGCATTGTCTAGAATTTATTGCTTCCAAATAGCAAATAATGTGTTCATTTCTGTGATGGTCCTTGCATTATAGTATATGAAGAGCAACATGGTTATTCAGTCGGCAGTGTGAGGTGCTAAAATTCCACCTCCAACTAAAGCTGATGAGCTATTTCTCTATAGCACCCCTTAAGCAAAGAAAGTATCCTTCCCCTTTTCCCAACCATCTCCACCCTCCCTCTACTCCCCTCACCCCATAGAATCCGGGATCAACAAATTAGAATGTAGCAAGTCCAAGATCCGATTTTAGCAAAGAACTTAATAAAACACTCTGATACTTACATTCAGTTAGTGTCAGCCAAGAATGTGGGTAATTTAACATTGAGGAGGGGGACAAAGGCTGAGTCTGAAAGGCAAACATGGGCTGCCACGGCCAGCTAGATAGAGGTAGTTTGTGGAAAAATAATGTGGAAGGAACTCAAGGCCATGAAGTGGTCAAACTCTTGCACCCTTTGGGGGAGTATGTTGACATAATAGAAGATAGAGTAGAATAGATTATAGTATATTAATTTCACTGGTCTGAATGTTTGAGCCGGCCTTTGTGTTTTCAGTGTTACAAGAACTAATCACTCCAACACCTTTCTTGATAGAATATTCTTTTAACTGAATCTTTTACTCTATTAACAGTCAGTATGTGTCTGAGGAATTACTTGTCTTGAATACTGTCTAGAAGAGTTTGGATAGAATGTGGGAGATGATGACTTTTAATCATATCAGGGCATTTGTGATGCTCAGTTTCTATTTCTTTTCCTCCAACTAGTCCAGATAACAGCTAGTTTCTGGTCCTTTTCCCTCATCTTAGTTGAAGGTCCTCCTATTTTATTAACCCTTGCCAGTTGGCTCACGGTCATGATTAACAGTGATTCAGTGGCTGAGAATTCAGACTTAATGTTGCCTTTTGAGAAGTCTTCAGAAAGCTCATTTGATTCTTAGACTACTAAGGGATGGATGGATGTCAGCATCAGAGAATTACTCAATAACAATGATAAATCAATGACCTTACAGAACCACAGCAGTCATTATTTGGTACTTCTTAATCTTCTAGATCTTAGGAATTTTATTACCTTTAGAGGCTTCTGATTGTAAGAACTATATTTTAATTAGCTTATTTTTAAAAGATAAGAAATTTTTGTCATTTGTCATCAGAAAATTTACTATGTGTCTAGTTCATAAAGAATATATCTTACAGTATAATCCAGCCATCTTCCCTAGAGATATGGTTTTGGTCAGTTTATGTAATAAATAAGCTGCTACAATTCTTTCCTTTTTACGAGAAAATTTACAGCATGTTATTTTCTTTAGTGAAGGTTATCTTTTAACCCCAGAGTGGGGTGAATCAGTAAGAGACCACAATAATTTCAGGCTAAAAGCATTCTATGGGTTCCTTATATCTGTTGAGCAGTTTTTATTTAGGAAAGATGTGTAGACCCTTTGACTTAGTTTCAAAAAGTTATTGGCCTGAAAATGAATGAAATGGGAAGGGGGCAGGAAGAAAGAGCTTAATCTTGGTTTACTGATCTGAAGAAAGAAGAACAGAACAAGGAACAGTTGGAGGGAATGACTTAGTTTTCATTGCATGCTTCCTGATTCCTTTCAGTTTTGATCATTCCATATGATAACTTTTGGACCTAAAAAAACACACTCAAAAATGACTCTTCATTAGAAAGAAGTTCAGGGTTAATTCAGTCTTTCAAGCAAGTTAAAGGTAACCTCCAATTCTGTAAAAAAAAAAAAACCAAAAAACTCAGTGGTTTATGAAGGCTGATAATCAACTCAGTGAACTCCTTAAAAATATTAATGAACAATCTTTCTGTGAATTGAAATGTGTTACAGTTATTAAAATTTCTTGTGGAAAAGTTTTGTTGAAACCTTTATACACTTGCTTGATGGTATGGAGATGTTTCTAAGTTATTGAAGGCTTTTTCAGTGTTTCAGCCAATCAACCTGACAGACTTAGATCAGGGGTCTTAAAAATAATTTTTATAACTTTTAATATAATTGGTTTTCTTTGTAATGCTATGTATTTTATTTTGTACATTTAAAAACATTACTCTGAGAAAGGGGTCCTTAGGCTTCATCAGACTGACAAAGGGGTCCATGAGTCAGTCATTCAGCATTTAGTGTTGGCCCTTGAATTGAGCTTGGAAGGAATCTCAGGATTGTAAGAGGAGGAGATGAGAAGAGAGTACAATTCAGGCATGAGAGTAAGTAGTACCCACTGTGTGCCAGGCACATATATAGGGATACAAAAAGGGATAAAAGACAGCCTCTGGAGGACTCACAATTGGAAAAATTTAAGAACTCTTGGTTCTTGGTTATAGGCCTGGTGGTCAAGGACCATATTTCTCTTGAGACCTTGATTTTCCAGCAAGTCCAAAATATGGGTTTATTCTTGAACTTCAGGTTGTGTGGGTATTGGCAAACTCGAGGCTCTTCGTGTTTGACTTCTTCTGTTCCAGCTCCAAAGTGTGCTGCTTTGTAAAAGAGGGGCTTGTTTGAGCAGCTGGGTTTTTTCCCTCTGAGAGGAATAAGGAATTGACCTCAAGGACGTAGATGTTGGTGGAGTGTGGTTTATTACGTCTACTACGAGCCTTGGTTTACCTCAGAAAAAATATTAATGTTAACTTTAGGCCAGTAACGTGGTAGAAACTCCACAGAGTCTGGGTGTTTGGGGTGAGCTGGTGAGGGAGGAGTGAAGAGTGCCTTGTACTGAGTGCTAGGTGCTAGCTAGCCTGACCTGCTGAAGGGTCAGCCACCATTCCCTGGTGTTGGAGCACTTTCCCTGGAAGTTAAGTTTGTCGTTTTTAGGGGGAAGATAAGCACCTAGGCAAAAGACATTTGATTACCAAGAGATAGAAACTCTGTTCTCAGATGGCTGCTCACTCCTCTCCACTTGACATGGCTGTCTCTGCAGGCTGTGTCAAGAACACAGTTTAAGCAGGCATAAGCAGAATGGAAAGAAAAGCCTTTAATGTGATCTGAGAAAAGTTGGCTTGAATCCTTCACAGAAGAGGGGTGATAGAAGTCTAGAAGAAATCATTGTTGAAATGGCAGGACATGTAGGAAATGATTTGTATGGATTCATATCATAGGAGCAGAGATTTGGAGCTAGAAGGATCCTCAGAGACTATGAATCCAATTTACAGTTGAAGAATCTGTCGTAGAGGTTAGGTGATTTGCCTAGGGTCACGCAGCTAGTAAGTGGGCAAGGTAAGATTTGAACCTAGGCTTTTGTGATTTCCCAAGTCCGGGGCTTTATTTATCTCCTGCTCCATGATGCCTTTCTAAGCTGAACAAAGAAGTCTCAAAGTTCTATATTTTATTTTGACTTGAAGGTATGGATTTTCCTTTCATTTTGGGGTGGAAGGGGGAGGGTACACCAAAGGTGGTTTGGATGATGTGTTCTAATCAGGTATTTATTTTATATTCTAGAGAACTTGGTGGGGGGGTTGAGGATGGGCTTGAGGAAGGATTGTAAATGATTTTGCAAAAGAAATCTCTCAGTCCTATTAAGTTAAATCTTATTTTCCCATCATTTAAAGGTTAACTTGTTTAAGTGACAGTAGGTGCAAGATTTGACTCCTGGAAGCTAAGATATTTATTTAGTGTTTATTAAGTGCAAGGAATTGAACTAGTTGCTGTGAAGGACAAAAAGATGTTCAAGGTACCATACTTGAGCCCTCTCGGGTGGTCTGAAGTCAAGTGTGTGTGTAGAGAGAGAGATATATATATATATATTAGGCAATTGGGGTTAAGTGACTTGCCCAGGGTCACACAGCTAATAAGTGTCAGGTGTTTTGTCTGAGGCCAAATTTGAACTCGGGTCCTCCTGACTTCAGGGCTGGTGCTCTATCCACTGCGCCACCTAGCTGCCCCCTCAAGTATATTTTTAGAGATCATCTAGCCTATTCTACATTTGAAATAGAGCAATTGTATACTATAGTACAAACCACTTTCTGAGCTTCCTTGGGAAGGAAGGAAGATACCACTTCTTACTAGGGTAATCAAGGAAGAGATATCATTTAAACTCTACCTTGAAGGAAAGGTAGACTTTAAACAGATTTCCATAGGAATGAGAGAATGTACAGGACATTCTAAGTAGAGGGAATGTTGTATACAAAGACTAGATGTGGAAGGAACAATGCATTTGAGGGAATGACATTCAGATTGGCAGGGTTGTAGAATTTGTGTAGGGGATGGTGAGAGGTGAAGCTGGAAAGGTATGTCAGAACCAAATTGTGGAGGATTTTGAATGGGGGTAGGGTAGTTAAGAGTTTGGCTTTTTTGTATGTTTAATGAGGGGGGCAGGGATTCATTGCATGTATTTAAGCAAGAGAATTGATGTACTCAAAATTGCATTTTTAAATTTTTATTTATTTATCTGTTTATTTGTTTATTTAGTTATTTATTTTGGCAGTTGGGGTTAAGTGACTTGCCCAGGGTCACACAGCAAGTAAGTGTCAGGTGTTTGGTCTGAGGCTGCTTTTGAACTCGGGTCCTCCTGACTTCAAGGCCGGTGCTCTATCCACTGCACCACCTAGCTGCCCCTAAAATTGCATTTTTTTTAATTTAAATTTTAATTAATTGTTTTTTTTTTAAGAGTGTAAATAGTTCAACTTTAATAAGTCAAATTTTCCATTCAGCTCTGGTCTTTTCTTTCTTTTTTGTCTAGGCAGTGGGGTTAAGTGACTTGCCCAGGGTCACACAGCTAATAAGTGTTATGTGTCTCAGCCTGGATTTGAACTCAGGTCCTCCTGAATCCAGGGCCAGTGCTTTATCCACTATGCCACCTAGGTGCCCCCAGCTCTGGTCTTTTCATCAAGAATGCTTGCAAGTCCTCTATTTCATTGAATGCCCATTTTTCCCCCTGAAGGATTATACTCAGTTTTGCTGGGTGAATGATTCTTGGTTAAAATTGCATTTTTTTTAAAGGAAGATTAAACTTGTGGTGGTATGCAAAAGTTAATTTGAAGATAGCCTGTATCCTGAGAGACCAGTTAGGAGGCTGTTACAATAATCTAGCCATTATATGGTGAAGAGCTAAACTATCTCAATAACAATAGGAATAGAAGGAAAGGGATGGATTCTAGAGATGTGAGGAAAGAATTAATAGAACTTGGTAACCAGTTGGATTTGGAGAACAAAGGAGAGAAAAGAGAAGTCTAAGGCAGATTTTCAGCCTGGATGACTGTGTTGTACTATTAGTTGAAAAAGGGAACCTAGGAGGAAGAGCTGTTTGGGGGGTAATTATAGTAAATATGATTTTAGACTGGTTTCTGAGGTGCCAAAATAACATTTATTCTCCATTCATTCAAAAAGACATGTAATTCACCAAACATTTGTTAGTAGCCTTCTGACTGTCTTCATGTAGTTGGTTCTAGGTCCAATTTGTCCTTTGCATAGCTGTCAGAATAATTTTCCAAATGCACAGGTCTGACAATGTCAGTTATGCTCAAAAACCTTAATTTGACTCTAGGACAAAATATGAACCCCTATAAGGCCATTTACCAATTGCCCCCAGTCTTCCTTTTCAGCCTTTTTTTGGCATTATTCCCATTCATAGATGATACCTTCTAGCCAAATTGTAACACCACTAGCTGACCCCCAGCATTCCGTTTCTCACCTCTCTTTATGCCATTACTCACATGTGGAGTTCACTCCTTATCTCCACTTGTCTACATCTATCTCACTTGTTCATTGAAGCATTTCTGGTTGTCTCTTTCCCTCCCCACCCCATTCCCTGAATGTTGTTTCCTGCGTGCCTGCCTGTCTGCCTTCCTTCCTTCCTTCCTCACTCATAATTTCCTAGGGCATGCATGCACAACCTGTGGCCTGCCCTTTATATGCAGAAGATGTTTTCCTCTGCATTTCTCTCAGGCTGCAGGTTGTGCAGGCCTGCCCTAGAGCCTTTTCATCTTTTCGTATACTACCTTGACTATACTTTTATGTGCGCATCATATCTCCCTCTAGTAGAATATAAGCTCTTTGGGGACATGATCCATCCTGTCATTTTCTATGGTTGCTGGACTGAACTACAGTGTTTGTGCTATACTTAGGAACTTTATAAAGTTTTTTGTTTGTTTTTCATTCAGTTGCCTACTGTGCGCAAAGCAGGAAGTTGGAAATATAGGACTGGAGCGTGGTCTAAAGGTCATGTTCTGTACCACCTTTTGCATTTCCAGAATTGACCATGTTTTCAAAAACTTTTTTATTTTGATACATTGCATGTAGTTAGTGTGACCAAAGAGTAGAGCTCTGATTGGTTTGGCTGTGATAGATGTGTTTGGGAGTGCCCAAGGATAGAGAACTCTTACTGCTCTATGAGACCAGCCAGCTCCACCCCCACTTGGAGATGGACCCATATTCCCTTCATTAAGAAAAAGAGAATATGTCTTAGTCTTTGCTGGCTGCAGGGGGCTTGAATCAATGAGCCAGCTCCTTGTAAATGAGTTTATCAGTTTTAAGTCCAGTGTGGTGAAACCTGCCTGTTAGTAGTGGCTACTGGCCATGAATAATAACTTGTCTTTCCATATCTATCTGTCTTTGTTCCCAAACCCGTGGTTAGTGCATATGATTTTGTGTTGGGAAACAGCCAAGTTAGTTTGAGTGGGCAGTTTGAATCTAATCTTATCAACTAGATTATGTCTGGGTTGTGTGAATTTTTCTCCTCAGATTTAATTTTATGTTGACCTAGATGATCTTATCTACTGGCTCCTTCCACAATGCCTTCTGAAACCAGGAACAGAGAAAGCTCTTCTCCTTCCCTTTATTTTGCTTTTGTCTTTAAGAAGGAAGCTTTTGTATTATCAGTCAGTAATGTACCCTGTGCAACATTTATGAATGTTATCACCTGAGAGCTTTGGCAGGTGGGAGTGTGGGGCTTTGAGGGAGGCTAGAAGTCAGTCTTTTATTGGTCAAGCTCTTTGGCTACTTGTACAAGGTATCATTTTAGAATTTGTGATTGTACTGATGATATGGATGGGTTTTATTTTTTACAAAATAAGAGCAAAATAGCAATTTGTGAAAGCTGTAATAAAGAACAAAACCCTTCCCTACAATGTACCTGACAAATGCTTATCTAGGCCTTTACAGGATTATAATTCGTTACCAACTTGCTTTTATCAGAAAGTTTTAAAATAATTGCAGAATTCCAACATGTGACTTAAAAAAATCCGTCAAATGAAAACTTGTTTGAAGAATATATTTATTTGTAAATACTGCCTCACCCCTCCATACACTTGTTTTGAATTTTTGCCACAGTATTTGAAGCTTCCTAAGAGCAGTAGTGATAGTTTAAAAAAAAAAGTTAAATAAACATGAAATTAAAAAGGCCATAGAGTACATTTTGGTAAACCAAAATATTGCTTGGTGGCATAAAGCCACAGATCCATTAAAAAAAAAAGGCATGCGGAAATGTGGTTTTGCTGTCTGTCATGCAGTCTGCTCAACTGTCAGAAATATACGTTGTTTTGTCGTGTGTTTTCTCAAGTCTGACCACGGCTTTCACCCCCTTGAATTTTTTGCCCCCCTTGTATGTCTAGATTAATTTATGGAAGACTTGAATCTAGTGATGTCATCAGCAACCAGAAAGAGTGGAAATCTTGAGTATAGCAGTTTGCATAGCAGAATTCTGTTTTAGGTACAGTAATCTTCAGTTCTACACAGATGAGAGCTCTGTGTTATATCAAGAGTATGTTAAATGTTCACGTTATGGAACTGGCCTGTATAAATAGAATAAATATTTGGGTTCTAGCCTGGCCAGGAAGAGGCCAGAGATCCAGGCGTTGTAATGTCTTGATTGCATTGTTCTAAGTGACTGAACACAAGGTTTTCCTATTTTGAAATACTTCTATATGTTTAGAATTTATATAGGCCATATAATATGCATTTATGATTTTTCTTCCCTTTAAGCCCTGAAAAGTAGGTATTAAAATGGAATATTTACTCTTTTTTTTAACTTTCCATTCTCTCTACCGTTTTAAATTTGTTGGATATGATGAGCCCAAATATTTCAAGTTATAGTTTTAGCTCTGCCACTGACTGTTTGCGACCTCATGTAAGCCACCTAACCTCTTCCGGCCCTAGTTTCCTCGTTTCTAAAATGATAAGTGAGTTGAAAGAGTTCAAAGAAGTAGGAAAGGACTCATATATACAAAAATATTTATAGCAGGTCTTTTTGTAGGGGCAAAAACCTGGAAACTAAGGAGATGCCCATTGGTTGGCTAAGCAAATTATGGAATACTATTGTGCTATGTTAAGAAACCATGAAAGGGAAAGTATCAGAGAAACCCGGGAAAACTTATATGATCTAATGCAGAATGAAGTGAGCAGAACTAGGAGAACAAATCAATGACCGAACAAATGATGGCATATGATGCAGGGGAGTACTGCTTGCTCTAGTAAGAAATAATGGGGGGGGGAGGGTTTTAGAGAAACCTGGGAAGATTTGTGTGAGCTGATGTAGGACAAAGTGAGGAGGGCAGGAGGATATAAAGACAAACAACTTAAACATGAGAGTTCTGATCAAATGCAGTGCCTGTGATTCTAGGGGACTGATGATAATTGGTGTTACCCATTTCCTGATAGCGAATGGAATGAGATGTCTTTTTTGGATGTGGTCAGTGAGAGAGTTTGTTTTGATTGACCATAAATATTTTGTTTTTGTTTTTTTCTTTTTCAGTGGAGGAAGAGGAGAATAAGGGAGGAAGAGGAGAGTAAGGGACGATGAGTAGATTAAGATAGGAGAAAAAAATGCGTGTTCATTAAACAAAATTTAAAATGGGGGTTGAATTGGATGATCTTTTATATCTTTCTAGCCTGTGATTCTTCTGTTTCTTGCCATTTTCATGTTGCCTGGATGAAGCACTGCCTTTGTGTTTACGAGGTTAATATAAAAAGTGCCTTGCAAACCTTAAAGTGCTAGATAAATGCCAACTATTAATAATAATAATTATGTCTTCTCTGTATCTGTCTTCCCCTCCCCCTTCCTCCAGCACAGTGTCAATAGTAAAGTTCTTAATAAATGTTTGTTGAGTGGCTATCTCCCATGATTGTATTCTGGATACCTGTTCCAGATTTTCTATCTTTAAAATAGTTCAGCTGATTAAAGTAATTTAAACAGTAACTTTTTTTTCAGATAACCTAACCTGGGTACTGGCTTCTGGTTCTTGTGAGTCATGTTGTTTGAAAGAAGGAAGAGGGTATTGATTCTTCCCAGTTTCCATGTTTATGCTGTTCCTTTCTTTAGCTCCCAACAGCCTACTTTTTGCACTTACATTTTAATATCTGTTCTTTCCTTGTTTTTTTTTTTTTGCTTTTCTTCTCCAATGAGCTGGCCTCCCCCAGTATATATTCAGAGAACCACTTTTTAAATTTTGAGTAATATGCCATATTGGAAAAAATAAAAGAATCATAAGTTTATACTTAGACTGTTAGAGCTGGAGAGAGCCCTTCTAGTCCAGTTAATTCACAGGCTTTTTTTTTTTTTTGCCTTTTTGGTGAGGTAATTGGGGTTAAGTGACTTGCCTAGGGTCACCTAGCTAGTAAATGTCGTGTCTGAGGCCAGATTTGAACCCAGGTCCTCCTGACTCCAACTACAGTCATTTTTTAAGGGCTTGAAGTTTGCTAGGCCCTATGCTCAGGGCTGGGGATATAAAGGCCAAAAAAAAAAAAATCAACCAGTCCCTGCCCTCAAGAGGCTTACTTTCTATCAGGGAGACATGTGAATGCATAAGTGTATACAGGATAAATAGTGGGTCAGAAAAGTCTTAATGTAGAATGTGGTGCTTGAGCTGTACCTTTAAGGTAGAGAGGGGTGAGAGGAGGGAGTGAAGTTCCAAGCTTGGGATGGAGGCCAGGGCAAAAGCTGAGATAGGCAGTGGAGGGCAGGGCAGAGAGAAGGCCGGATAGGCCTTGAGTCCAGCGCCATCACTTGGAGTCAAGATGATGAGGCAAAGGCAGAGAGGGCCGACACAACTTTTCCCCTGCCTCCATAGCCAGTAAGTGTTTGAGTCGGTTTAAAACTCACTCTGAATGTCTTGTTCTTTTTAGAATACCATGCCTTCTCATTGGGGAAAAAAAATAGTCACTCCTATGTCTCATCTGAGCACTCTACACAGACCTTTATGTTGAGTACATAAAAACACAAGCAGAACGTTCAGTCTAGAAAATGTTTGATTTTGGCAGACACTCCTTTAAGTTATGTTTTTACAAAGTTTTTGTTTATTGTACCACAATTATTGAGAACTTTATGAGAAAATCTTGTTTTAATTGGCTCTTTGTTTTTCATTTCACATCCTTCAGAATCATTCGACAAAGCAGTGCCTTCTAGAGGAAACAACATTGTACTAAGTTAGGAGACCTGGGTTCTAGATCAATGCCTGTCATTTCATGTAGTTGTAGGAGTTTGGATAAATCACTTAATTTCTTTGCTTAGTTTCTTACTCTGTAAAAAAAAAATGAAGATAACTCTATTTTAAAATCAGAATGAATGGTAAAATGGGGTTTAATATGTAAACTTCTAATTTATAACAAACTCGAGAATGGGTTTAGGTGTACCTTCTATGCTCCGTTAAGTTTGCAGATGTCAAGAAGTTCATCGTGGTTAGAAATACCTCAAGTCAGGAACAAAATTCAAAGTGACCTTGCAAGCCATGTTGGATGAAGAAGCTCTTAAGGACAAGTGCAAAGTAATACATTTAGGAAAAATAGTTGACCCAGCATTCAACAGCAAAATACTGTATTGGTTAGATGTAGAGAGACTTCGTTTAATGCTTTACTTAACTACAAAACTGATTTTAGGCTTTTTTTCCCTCACTCTAAGAAATAAAAAAAACTTTTCCTTTAAAAAAACCCCAACCAACCAAACTCCCTACCCCTGACTCTCCCACTCCCTGGCAATAGAAAAAAAAGTAGGAGAGGGCATACTGTAGATACAGTATATGACACTATGGTCACACTATGGTCACTGTTTTGGCTAGTTTTGCTTAATTTTGTTCTTTTTACAGAGAAGACTTATTAGATTGGAGGAAATGATATATAAAAAAAGATTATCTATACGACTTTTTTAAAGCATATCTGATTGAACTTGTCGTAACTGGAGGATTTTGGACAATTTTTTTTCTATCCTTTTCTTGCTCTCACAATTAGTGGGGATTGTAGTTTTGAGATTAAGTACAGTTATGGAAATTATGCTCGTCTATGTGCCTGTCTTTGCATATACACATAGAGCTCCACAAATGTCCACACCCTCCCCCCCACTGTTATTATGCGCTCTTGCAGAGGAGCCACAGGCTGTGTTTTTTTACTCTTCACCTGATGTAAAATATAATATACCTGGGGCACTTAGTGTCCTATTGACAAAAATTGGAGGAAAGAGATCCCCAGCTTTAACTGCTACTGAGTTGACCGGTGGCCAAAAAAAAAAAACCTGAATGTATTTTCTGGGTCACAGTGCATGAAAGTGGAGAAACAGCAAATTTCCTGGGGCAGAGCCTGTGACCTTACACTTCCTTTCAATCAATCAAGAAGGTCTGGGCTCCTTTACTGTGCCATCCACGCTGGCAAGCACCACCATCTGTCTTGGCTGTCTTCCCATTCTGAATAATTTGCCCTGTGCCCTGTGGTCCTCTCCTCCTTTATCCCTTTCCCTCACGTAGTGTAAATTAGTGAGGTACCCCTTCCTAATTGAGATAGAGCCTTAAGCTTGAATCAATACCTAACTGTAAAGCTACTCAATTTACAGCATTATCTAATCTTGTTCATGTCTTAAAGAAAGCAGTAATACTGACCTTAGGAGATTGTCTCATAAATCCTCATTTATTGGTCTTTGGGAACCAGGTAGGGAACAGGTAATGTTATTCCCACCTTACAGATGTAAAAGTGGAGTCTAGAAGAGTAACCTGGCTTGCCTGACATCTAAGATCAATTTGATCGTTGTAGAATTATGGTTGGGACTTTGCCTCTGTACCCTTTGGAATGTTTGATCATTGTAGAGCTGTAACTAGGATGGGCCTTCTGATGTTGACATCAGCCACAGCTATCTGGGAGCCACCTTGGAAGTCCACAGCAGTTGATGGGTGTGGGGAATGGGGGTGCAAGCACTGTGAAAGAGGGTGAGAGAGTAGGATTAGGGAATCGGAGAGGTCCACATCTGCATTTGGACTGTTTTATCTGTGGCCCAGGTGTTGGTTTTCCTAGTTAAGACTTTATAAGAAGCATGAGATAACAGTTTTGTAATCTCCGGTTCCCCACCTCCTTCTTTAAACCAGATCTTGGTCTTGACTTGTTTTTGTTAATGGTATCACCATTCTGCCAGACCTGAAACCTGTGTCATGTTTGATTTCTTTATTTTTTCTCTTGGTTTCCATAACCAGTTACCACTCTTGTTTAGGCCATTCATACCTGTCAACATACCTTATCCTTGGACTTTATTGTCGTTATAGTTTTTTTGTTTGGCTTGTGTCATACAGACACAAGTCCCTCAACTCCCATTGATCTAATACTATCACTGCAGTAATTATTTTATATTATTAATATTATTATTGTATAAATTTATATTGCTAATTAATATTAAGTTAATTATTTTAAAGTACCACTTGGATCACATGATTCTCCCGTTCCAAAAACTTTGGTTCCTGGTAAAGTCCCACGCTCTTAAGAACTCAAGGGCCTCTGCAATTTGCTTATAACCTTCTTGTCCTACTGTATATTTCACTACTGTGAAATATTGTCCTACTGTATATTTTACTAATCAAACCAGACTAAGGATTCTTGAACTTTTTGTGTGTTCTGGACCCCTTGGACAGTCTGGTGAAGCTTCTGGACTATGGACCTTAGGCTGAGAACTGACCTAGATGATTTCCTGCCTTTCTGTACATGTGCAGAGATGCTTTCTTTGCTTATATTCTCTTGGCCTAGACCTCCCTGAGTTCCAACTCTGCTTTTCAAAATACTACTGACTCTAAGGCCCACCTTACATGACTTAATTTTAAGTGCTTCTCTGTGAGGCCTTCCTTGATTCCTCATGCAGAAGTGATCTATCTCTCTGGCCTCTGAACTTTTCTAGCTCTTTGGACCCCACTCCTGGGGCATTTATCACATACTTGTGTGATTTGTGGACATGTCTTATCTCCTTTAGTCATATGTAAACTCTTTTGCGATAAAGGTCCATGTTTTATTTATTAATCTTTGTATCTCTTCCTGTCCCTCACCCTACCACCTTCTAGTATTGTCTAGAACACAGTAGTAATAATAATAATAATAATATTTATGTAGTACCTACTATGTGCCAGGCACTGTGCTAAGCACTTTATAAACATCTCATTTTATCATTGCAACAACTCAGTGTTGTAGGTGCTGTAATTTATGGTTTGAGGAAATTGAGGCAAATAGAGTTGAAATGACTTGCCCAGGGTCATACAGCTAGTAAGTGTTTGAGGCTGGATTTGTACTCAGGTCTTCATTTACTGTGCCACCAGCTGCTTCTGCTATAATTAGTACTTTGTAAGAGTTAGTTAAGGAAAGAGTTCCTGAAACTCTCCAGAGGTGTTTAGCTTTGAAAACTTGTCCTGATGAATATTCTGGTTGTTTTTTGCCCCAGGGGTAATTTCATCGCCTTCCTTATTCTTTATTGCCTGGCTGCTCTTCCCTCTTCCCCAAATTCCGTGGTCAAAAAAGGAGGAAAAAAACACCACTTGGGTGCCTTGAATTCCTCCTACACACTATAGCTTCCTCAGAATACTGATTCTATTGTTACATGTTCTAAGGCCTGTATCAAAATTCTTATTCTGATCCACATTGTTATTTTTTTTTACTATAAACATAGTGTTAGATTATAGAATCATGGAGGTGGTGATGTCATGAAGTGGCAAGAAAGAGCACTTTGTTTGGAGTCGGAGGACCTGGGTTCAAATTCAGTCTTTGCTCTTTACTGCCAATGCCAATCCCTGTGCCCCTGATATTCCTCCCATTCTCTCCTGAGAATTACAACTTCAGCTACACTCAACCTCTCATTTTATAACTCTTCTTTCTCAACCAGACTTCTAGAAAACGTTGCCTACAGTTACTTCCTCCCCTTTCGCTCCCCAGCTATTTGCAGTCTGGTTTTGGATGTCATCACTTAACTGAAGCTGCTTTCTCCAGAGTCATCAAAGCTTGCTTAGGCATTTTGCTCAGTGCTTGTTCTCCTTGGCTTCATTTGATGTTGCTGACCACCACCACCTCTCCTGAGATGACATTCCTCTCTCTTTGTTTTCCTCCTGGTTGGTCAGCCAAATTGGGCTCCCTGAGAGTTGTGGGTGTTTGCCAGGTCTCTGTCTTAGGCCCCCATTCACCTCTCTCTCTTTCTTGGTCATCTCATCATCTCGCATGAGTCTAATTATTAGCTGTCTCTGTGCCAATTTCTCACAGGCCTGTATCCAGCCCCAGTCTCTTTCTTGAAATTGATGCCACCTAAGTTCATCTCAACATTGTCTTCTCGAACAATTGCAAAGCCTCCTCTTCAGTCTCCCTTCCTCCAGGCCAGGGGTGGGGAACCTGCGGCCTTGAGGCTACATGTAGCCTTCTAGGTCCTCAAGTGTGGCCATTTGACTAAACTGAAACTTCACAGAACAAATCCACTTAATAAAAAGATTTGTTCAGTAAAACTTGGACTCAGTCGAAGATCCCCACCCAAGGACCTAGAAGGCCACTTGTGACATTGAAGGCACAGGTTCCCCACCCCTGCTCCAGGCCATCCTCCACTCTGCAGCCAAAGGGATTTTCTTCAGATTCAGGACTATTTCTGTCCTTACTCAATAAACTCCAGTTCCCCTATTTAACTTATAAAACTTTTCATGACCTTGCCCCTCATCATACATCACTCCCCTCCTGCACTCTGCAGTCCAGTTAAATGCAGCCCCTCCTCACCTCTACCTCAAAGAATCCTTCTCTTCCCTCAAGGTGCATGGATCCTTACCTGATCTCCTCAAATACTAGTACCCTTCCTCTAGGACTGCCTTGTGTTTATTTGTATTTATTCTCTTTATTTTGTATATATATGTATATTTGCCTTTGTTGCTTCTCCTGTTTGAATATAAGCTTCTCACCAGTAGGGATTTTTTCCCCCCATTTATTAATTTGTGTCCTTTGTATCTTGCAGAATGCCTGGCAAATAGTAGGCATTTAATAAGTGTTTGTTGATTGGTTGTATGACCTTTGACAAAATACTTGAATAATTCATTGATCCTTGGTTTCCTCAAGAGGAAAGTGAAAGGGTTGGATTAGATGGTTTCTACGGTTTTTCTATCCAGTTCCAAATGTGCAATTTCAGTTATGATATTACTGGCATTTATTTATGTGCATGTTTCTTAATATTTAGAGCATTATTTAAATTTTATTTTAAAAGTACTTAAGGAAATGTATATTTGTGTCAGTGTGATTTCTTTTATCTTTAAATTATTTAATTTAATATCAAGGCACGCATAGTATTAATAAAATCTAGCCTAAATAGATTGTCCTATTGTATAAATAGGGCTGGCTTCTCAACTGCCTATGGTCTTTCCAGTTGATTTCCTTATGCTAAATGCTAATCAACTTTTTCCAAGTCAGGATCTAGGTAAACATGTAGTCTGCTTACTTCTTCTAGATTTCTCCCCCTCCCATACTTAAATATGCATATACATATAGTTATAGAATCATAGGTTTAGTACTAGAAAGGCTCTTAGAGGGCATCCATTTCAACTCCTCAACTTACAAATAGGGAAACTGAGCCTCAGAGAGGCTACATGACTTTCCCAAGGTCACATAAAAACAAAGTAGCAGTCAGGATTTACATACAAGTCCTTAAGACTCACATCTAGCACTCCTTCTGCTGTACCATGCTATCTCCTCCATCTTTTAATATTTTTATGTAAGCCATTTCATCATACTTTTCCATTCTTGTGTTCCTGATGTCCTTTTTATATCTTCTTTATACTTTGTAACTATTCCAGAGACTCTTTTAAAGCTTATTTTTTTTTTGCTACTGAACATGTAAAATAGTAAATTTTTACTGTAAAATGATAATCACCCATCTTTGGTTTCTGAAAGACTGGTTATCCAAATCTATTGTTTAAATCCATGTTTTTGCCTGATTTTTTAAAAAATGTAGACATTTTGCCAAAATTAGTTCAGTAGGTTTGGATTACACTTTAAAGACAGAAAAGCCTTTCCTCTTCTAGGTGTTAAGCTTTTCCTCATTGGTAGAGAGAGAAGTAACTGATTACTGAGAAATATACCAAGTCCCATCCCATGTCTAGTGCCATGGGGTGTTGTAACAATTTACAAGGTTGGTGCTACCAGCTGCTAACTAGTTACTCTCCTTTGATGATAGGGTTTTCTCATATCCTCTTTCTGGTGTGGTTGTGTCTCTGTGGCTTCCCGACTTTATTGTGACTTTATCCAACTTTGTATTTTTCAAGGAAGCAAGCAAGGAAACAGTAATAGCTATCATAATGTGTTGTTTGCAAAGTAGTCTCACTGTCCTTCTGTCTCTCTCTGTCTCATAAAGACATAAATAGACCAAAAATTACGCTTTGATAGATAGTGGCAATAGAAAGAAGCATATCCTCAGAGGGATTATAATAAACTCCTGATCCTGGATATTAGGCCTTTCTCTTAAAACAACCCAAATAAGATTGCATTAGTTTGTTTTGTTCTCTCTTCCAAATTATACTGTTGACTCATGTTGAGCTTGTAGTCCACTCACCCCCACCCCATCTCTTTTAGATGATTTGCTTTCTAAATACTTTTCCCCCTCCTCCGTCTTCTAATTGGGAAGTTGACATTTTGAACACAAGGATATCCTTGTTAAATTTAATCCTACTAGATTCGGCCCAGCTGTCTAGCCTATTGAGGCTAGATATTGAGGCATTCTAACATGTTCTCTAACTAATCCTCCCACCTTTGTGTTAGCTGTAAGTTTGAAAACCATGCCATCTATGTCTTTATCCAAGTCACTGATAAAAATGTTAAGCACAGTCAAGCGCATGTTCTTGGGACAATCTACTAGAGTCTTGCTTCTAAATAAACTCTTAAGGGCAGTTCTATAGGTCTGGTCGTTTAAAACTGTTAATGACCTAAGAAGTAATGGAGGAAATCCTGGTAGGCTTTTTGTAGATTATGGCATGTTATCAGTCAGTGGATTTGAGATGGAAAGGTATCTTTGAAGTCATCTAGTCCAACTCACTCATTTTTATCTATCATGAAGTTGTGAAGTGATTGCATTAGCCCTATATTATTAAGTGGTTGAGCTGGGATTTGAACTTGGGTCCTCTGCTTCCAGAATCCAGTGCTTTTTAACATTGTGCTTTGCCGCTTTGATTAATTTCATTTTTGCATATTGGGGACCTGAAAGGGGGAAGACAGTTTTACTAGAAATCAGATAACTAGTTTACGAAAAGGAAGAATTATTAGCTGCTTAGAGGACAGGGAGGTTAGGCTAGCCAGAGAGCTGGAAGGATTTTGGTATAAAGATGAGAATTTGCTGAAATGTAGGATGAACTTTGGAGAGAGAAAAAAATGAATAAGTCTTAGAACCAAGTATATTGTTGGGAATTTGAAATAATAGAAGGTTAATGGAATTTTAAGTGATGAGGAAGAAAGGGAATGGGAGATTTTAGAAGAAAGGAAATCCAGGGAATAGTTTTTATGTAAAGCACATTCTTTTTGAAGTCCTTCTTCCTTATTACCTCTCCCTTGAAAATTTATAGCCTTTCAACTATTTTTCAAAAATTATACCGCCTGCAAAAAAGTATCGTTAGCATACAGAATAGATCATTTCTGTGCCTTGTACCCCTCAAATTATACCTCTTATCATCCCTTTCCTATGGCCCTGCCATAAGGGCAGTTTGTTTAGCTTGCCAAATGGGGTGGAGGGAAGGGGAAAAAAATATTTACTAAGTGCATGCTCTGTGTCAGGCACTGTGCTAATCGATTTACAAATATTACCTCATCTGATCCTCAAATAGCCTATGGTGTGGGCACTGTTATTATCTCTATTTTACATTTGAAGAATCTTGAGGCAAATTGAGATGAAATGAGCAGTTTGCTCAGAATCACAGGACTATTAAGTGCCTGAGGCCAAATTTGAATTCAAGTTTTCTCACTCCATGTGCAGCGGTCTACCACGTGGTGCCTCTCAGGTAATATCTGGTCAGCTATGTCATTTTAGGATTCTGGACTAAGCAGTTGTGAGAGGTCTCATTCATTTTCTCAGTAAGGAAGCCTTGCTTCAGGAGAAGCTAAACTCAATAAGCATTTATTTATTGAACACCACTAAATGCTAGGCACTTTGGAAGTATATGTACCACAAAGAGAATTGTTGAATTCCAACCTAATTTGCCTTATTAAACATTAAAGCATTTATCAAACATCTACTATGAATGAGAACCTGTGTTAGAAGTTGGGAATACAAAGAAAAATAAACAAACAAAAAACCCTGCAAGTGGCTTGCATTCTGTTGAGAGAATGCACCACGTATATTGTAGAATACCAGAGGTTGGAGACATCTAAGAGATCCACTTCTCCCATCCCTTCCTTTTATCTGTGTAGGAGCTAATTAAGCCCTGAGAATCTAAGGTACTGGCTTAAGATCCCTGGGAATCAGCCACTGAAGAAGACCTAGAACGCTAGGCTCCTGATTTCCCAGTTCAGTATTCTTTGACAGTGTCATTTCTTGTGCTCTTTCCACACTGAACTGTGTCAAAAGCAATAAAGGCTCCAGGCCTGTGAATATACCTACTTTAAATGTATCAACATTGTGTGGATAATTTGAATACAAATGCGTCTTTTGGACTCTGGCCTTTGCTTTTTTTGTGTGGCCTCTTGGCCAGAAGTTAGGCCCAGAAAAGAGCCCGCCAAGGTATGATCTTGTTCAGGTAGAGCAGTGTTGCATGTGTGCATGTGTGTGTATGTGTGTGTGTGTGTATGTGTGTGTGTGTGTGTGTGTGTGTGTGTGTGTGTGTGTGTGTGTGTGTGTGTGATGGTTATCCCTGCATGGTTTTTGAGCAGTGTTTCATGTGGTGTGAGTATTAATGGAGTGGAGCCCTATCAGTATTGAATCTCTATCTACCAAGCTTGTGGAACTATTTATTTATATGTTTGCTGTCATTACTGGAAAAACTGGCAGTTTTGTCACAGGCTAAACTTTAAACTTTATGGACAGTATCAAAAATCTGACTTAGGCAGGCAACTTTGATGTTCTTCTGTGGGATCACGATCATTAAGATCTGGTTTTGGTTTCAGTTTGACTGTTGGTTACATAATTTTGGGCAAATGACTTACTTGACACAAAAAAGCCAGATGGCATTAAAAAAAAACCACCACCAGGAATTCAACTTTATGTAACAAAAATGGCCATATTTCAAGTGATGTTATGATAGAGCAAAACTGACTTAAGAAGAGGAGTTGAGACATAGTAAAATAAATAGAGTGCTACACTTGGAAGACCTGCGTTCAAATTCACCTTCTAGCTAGCTTACTAGCTGAATGACCCAAGGCGCAAGTCATGTAATTTCTCTGAACCTCAGTTTCCTCAGCTGTAAAATGAAGATAATAATATCTATAGGATGTCCTTTATAAAGCTATTATAACTCTCAAAGGAGGTAATGGATATACAGTGCTTTGCATAATTTAAAGTGCTCTGTAAATGCCAGACAATACCGTTAACTTCTGTTGCTGCTGTTGCCACTGCTACTCCTTCTCCTCCTCTTCCTATGCTGATTAAGAAGTAAAGAAGTGAAGGATAGTTTGGCTCATTTCCTTTCATAGAAAAGAAAAAATTGGGCTGAAACAGTTTCTTTTTTTGTTTTGTTTTGGTTTTTTTGCTAGGCAGTGGGGTTAAGTGAATTGCCCAGGGTCACACAGCTAGTAAGTGTTATGTGTCTGAGGCCGAATTTGGACTCAGGTCCTCCTGAATCCAGGGCCGGTGCTCTACCTACTGTGCCACCGAGTTGCCCCGAGATAATGTTTTTAAAGGAGAGAAGACCCCTTGTTGGCTTCGCTCTTAATTATTTTCTACCAATCCCATAACTGTAATCATTTGGAAGAATCAACATAAGTTATAGGTTTGGATTTCTATGGTAAATAAAGTAGTAATGTAAGGAAATTCACTTCTTTTTGGGTCAGACTCTGATCCCACATACAAGTGACCTTAATGTACATCTAACACTTAATTTTAAAACAGCACTGAAAGGTATAAACTTGAAAACCAGCATACTGGAATAGGGCCTTAGTTAGACTTTTTAAGCACCTAATAAATGTTTGAATTGAAAAAATGCCCAGCTTGAAGTTGGAAGGGGGTATTGCTTTGAAAGCTCAGCTGATTAAGAAGAAAACGAATATTTGCAAGAGTCTTTCCAGGCTTTTAGCAAATAAGGGTCACTGTCCAACCCCACTACTTAGGAAGGAAGGCGGCAGCTAAGCCTACCAGAGAAGTCATTTTCTTTCTTTCCATTCACTGCCATCCCTTTCTCATTCCTCCTCCCTCTCTCCCAACCACCACTCCCACCTTACAAGTGAAACAGAGTACCATTTGATAACATGGGTTACAATGTTTATCAGACTGTAGGACTGAAATGATTTGACCTTGCACAAGTAATTGGAAGTCTGGCACAAGGCTCGTCATTCTCAGCCTTGATAATACATCACTCTCAATCATTCTTAACATTTGGAGCAGTATTTAAACAACATAACCACAGTACAGAAGATATATTTAGGATACTAGGTAGTTATCTAAGTAAGAATTTCTTTCAAAGAGATTTTTTTTAGAAAAAAAGCTTTAGAGATGGGAGGGAAATACTCATTTTTTACAAACGATTGCAGAAAATTTTAGTAAAATAAAATATCGTCTTTGGAAACAAATTGGACAGTGATGTCATGGGTATTTTCGGATGAGAGAAATCATTGATTTTTATCGTTTTTATATGTTGTTCACCACAGCAAACCCCTTCCCAAGCCATAAGCTTGACCCAAAGTAGAATATAAAGTGTTAGAATCAGTGAATGGAGTTCTTTAATGTATCCAATTAACTAAGCGCTGTGTACTTTATGGCGAGCTTACTGTGCAGCAAAAATGCCGTAAATATGTGTTTTAAAAAGAAAGTTGAGTGACAAAGCTTAAGTTGTTCCCATCAGGGGTGGGTGCCATAGTCACGGTTAGACCCTTGGGGGTCCGGAGGAGGTAATCATAATGGAGACTGACCCTCCTAGACTTGGCAAGCCTTTTTTGGTTTAGATATTTATCTAAAGATTAAATAGGGTACGTGCCAGTGTGTGCTGTATTTTAGAACCTTAAAATTGAAGAGTTTAGTAATCAAACTAAATAGCTGGCACTGCATTGAATAAACATATCAGAAATTAGCTTTACAGTATGACCTGTCTTTGGTCTAAATACATATGTGGTTCCTTTTCCATATTGTGTTCACTGTTTTTAGAGTGAGTAGCATTATTCTGAAACATACTGAAAGGTGAACAGGCATTCAGATTCATTTATGCCTGACAGTTTCTCCCTTCTCC
Source organism: Phascolarctos cinereus (assembly GCF_003287225.1). NCBI lineage: Eukaryota > Metazoa > Chordata > Mammalia > Diprotodontia > Phascolarctidae > Phascolarctos > Phascolarctos cinereus. Next base: position 149,372,690 of record NW_027555847.1, read on the forward strand.
ATTTGTCATCTTATTTTTAAACAATTGCATGTATAAGGCCATTATTTTAATTTTAATTGACCAACTTGGAGGTGGTATTTTCTTAGGGACGAGAGTTTTTTTTAAAAGTCTCAATAGTTGACTCTTGCAGTCTAGAAAGCTAATGAGTACATGAATAAATTGATTCGGAAAATGTTATTACTTAATTTTGTCTTATATTAAGTTTTGTACAGTATGTTTTGCAAAATGAACATTTAAATGAAATAAATTGGCAAATTGGAAGCATCAGAGTTACTCTTACCAATTCACTAGAGACACTTGTATTGTCTATTCACAATTTGAGCCTTCCTCACTCCTTTACTTTAGGGAAGAATCATGCTTAACACTTTGGTTCAGAACATTTATGGCTCTTCTGTAAAGTTGAGCTGTACTGAACATAAAGATAAAACTGACTCATTAGCCCCAGTGAGAGAATAATTCTTAACCTCTAGACTGCCTTGTGAATAAGCCACTCAGGAGTTTTTGTTATTTTCCCAAAATGCTTAAATCTAGGTATAAGCAAATAATTAATACATTTAATGATTATATTTTTGAAATTCTGTAATGAGCTGTTCCAGATAAATGATTTCATGATTGAAATAAAACATATATTGCAATCTTTGTGTATTAGTTCACTGTGAAATAATATGATTCATTTATTTCACACTGTGCTGTCTCATAAACTTTTTCACTGCCACCCCCTAATATTTGAAATGTTTATTTTGATATTGTGCATGTTTATATACTTAGTAAATACCTAACAAACTAGATTCATCTTTTTTTGGCAAAGGTTGTACTATATCACAGAAATTAACTGAAACAAATGTTCTTTGAGAACATTTTTTTCTGAAACTATATTTGCATATGTATGACCGACCAAAGCCCCCAGTAGCAGTTCCTTAACAATAAATGGTTTGTAATCTGAATAACTTACTTATAAAGAAGTGAGAATATGGTAAGCAAAACTGAATTACAACTTTTATGCATTTTAGAATCATTTGTGGTAGGAGGGACATTTTAAAAATCAAGCTTATATTCAATAGTACAGTTGATTTGCCTAAATAGCTACTTTTATTCATTTTTGTGATAAGGAAAGAATTGACTTAGATGGTATTAAGTTTTATACCGGTGTTATTTTTTGACAGTGATTTTATTATTGGTCAGATGTGTAATAGTTATCTCCCCAAGACTGTAAATACAATTAGGTAGATCTTTTTGCAGTTTTGAGGCAGAGAGATAAAAAGAAAATAAATTGTATTCTTTGTCATTTCCCTTTTTAGTTTATAACAGGTCATACTATCCAGTCTACTTCTCCATCACTTCTTTGGGATAGTACCTTTGGTACATGCACATAGTGTTTAATGTACAGTTAAGACAGATCGTTTCTCTGAAATTGACCGTTTTTGAAATTTCTAGTCCAATTATTTTTGTAATTTTTTTTTTCTTTTTAAATGACAGTAGTAGAAGGAAGAGAGAGATGGAAAGGAAGGAGGGCAAAAAGTAGGACGGTGCTAAGTGGAAGGCGAAGAAACATGTTGAGTGTATTTTATTTCTAAACAAGTATCTTTGGTATATTGGGAGAGAAATAATAGAAGTGTCAGAATTTGTTAACATATATGACAAACTGTGGCAGCAGAAACTATCCTTTTTGTATTTTGGCATGAGCAATCACCCTTTTATTGGACCATTAATGCTGCTTTGGAACATCATGCTGTATCCAAAGGCAATAATTTAGCAGCCGTTTATCAGGAGCTTTCATAAAACATTGAATACTATTGTAACATCCAGTAACACTAACAACAGTATTTCAGAATCTGGGCCCATTTCAATGGCATACCCATGAATGTACTTGTTCAGGGATGCATGACCCACATCACCTATAAATTTGATTGGAAGTTACAGTGCTGGAATAGGCTGATGGATAGCAGATTAGAACCCTGATTAACCATGTGATTTGAAGGCTGGGAATATATTGTCTAAGCAAGATTCATCAGACGCAATCAGAATTTCAAGTGGTCAGATGAAATTCAAACGTGTATTGTGGATCTCCCCCCCAGCTCCCCTTGTGCTTTTCCTCTTAGGTTGCCTTTTTATTTTTATTTCCAAAGCTGAAAAATACTTCTTTGATGAATCTGCTCCTCACCCTAAAGCTGTCTGTCTGTTATTCATCAGAAAGCAGGTCGCAGTTCAGTGAACAGAAGAAAAGATTTTAATAGAAGCTGTGCCAAGGGCTGTAATGCATCATTTTAGGGCCCTAATTACATTACAATGACAAATATCAATGGTGACAACAGCAATAACCTACATCCTTTAATGGCTATGCTGGAAAAGGAGTTTGGGCCCTGCGCCATTAGATTAGACTCAGTTTCAAAACATAGGCCATTAGAAGTGTGTGTCCACAGTATTATTGGCCGATAACTGAAGCCCAGTGGAAAGGCCTGTAAATAAATGATGCCTCCCTAAAGCTTGGTCCTGTGGGACAAAAGAGGCAAAATTAGATGACCGTGGAAGCGGCGCTGTTTCCGAGGCAACTTTAGCTTTCAAAGTGAAGAATTGCCTGCTTAATTTTATGAAATCACACTTTTCCCCCTCCTGCTGCCAGTTAGACTCACCATAAAAATCCATTGGCGTGGCAACTAAAATAAATTATGAAATTCTTTAAACAAAAGAAGACATTTTAAAAGGTGGAAAGGTTTCTCCTATTTTCTGTTATGTCTAGTGTGTATGGACTTGTGTACAGTAATAAAAAGCCCTTTTTCACCTTTGGAGGATGAGGGAGAAGTCCTTGGGGCTAACATTTGGATAGACTCGAAATAGGCAAATTCCCATTTAGGGAAATAAATTCTTTTTCATCAGCTTGTGTTTCAGCAGTAGCTATCTCTATAGTGTTAGCCCCCTTAGAATAGAGCTCATTCTCTGGATTGTGTAGGCAAATGAAAGAACTCCGTTTTCTTATGTGCCCACATATTTTTCAGCTCTCCTAGCCAGGGACTGTTTTATTTATGTAAACAACATAATGAGGAAACTATGCCTGGCAGATGGTTCTGAGTATCAGAATCATCAGTTTGGTCTGCCCCAAAGTGTCTCATTATCTTTTTACTCTCTCCCCTTCCACCTCTCCCTACAAAAACTTAACAACTGAATGCCTTTGAGATGCATTTTCACTAGCTCGGTAAATGTCCCTTCATTTTCTTAGCCCACCGCTGGAATTTCACCCCTTATGTATCATGATGTGTTTTCATCTACGTGGACAGTGTTTTGGTGATTCCATTGCAACTTTGGGTGATTGTTTTTAAATCCTAGTGGATTGACGAGGGTTATATAGAGCCAGTGCACTGAAGACCATCCTGGCGGCACTAATGAGTCTGTACTCATCAGTGCCTTCCCTAGATCCTTTCATGAAAACAGGCTTAGAATGGTGTCAAGAGCTTCAGGGTGAGTTTGTGTTCTTGCTTGGTAGGCGAAGTTTTTAAGGTGCTGGTGTTTAAAAGATTGCATAGCTACAAGGTCAAAAAGGTTGGTGATGAAAGGAGGAAAAGCTAAATTGTACCGGTCTGAGTGTCTCTGTCATTTGGATAATGACTTTGCAAGAAAAAGAGCACTGTGTCCTCCCATATAATGAGGAACTGACCCTGGGCAGAATTTATTTTAAGGAATGTCTCAGGAGTTGTAATTGCTGTACTTTTTCTGCCTCTCAACACCTTCCTTTAGCCTGGTTCTTCCTAATCCTTCTGTAAAAATATAAGACTCTATGCTAGTCCATGAGTATGTATATATTGTGTACTGAAGTATGTCTGTAGCATAGCGTGTTAAAATACAAATTAGGTCCCGTCTGGCTTTTCAGAAAGAGACTATGCTGTGTGTTTGATTTTTTTGTGTTGTAACACTCAATTGGTGTAAGGCATCCTGAGCTCCAGCTTTGTTACATTAAACTCTGAGTTGTCTCATAATTTGTTGAAGCTCACAGTTGACTGGAATTTCCGTAAATAAACTGTACCTTGATAATTGATTTTTATAACAATGATCCCAAGACACTGAAAGGTCTTCAAATACCTGCTGAATGTTCAAGGATAGGTGAAGCTCAATTCAAGCTGGTGTGAAAAAACAGTGGCTGGGCAGTTATAGTCTGCCCTGATGGAAGTGTTCCCTGTACTGCTAGGATCAGGAATCCATTTAAGTATTTAACATAGACATATAATTTTGTTGGAAATTAGATTTCTTTATGTTACTGTGATTATTCTTAGTTCAGCTGTAAATGAGCCAAAACATCTTATTTCCTAACAATGCCCAATAACAGAGTGTTTACTCTTCAGAGTTACTGATTCAAGATAAAGTACTGCCTTTCCTGTAGATTATAGGATAGAATAGATCATCTTAGAAAGTCTTTCTTTAGCTTTATGGTATTTGAAGGCTTTTGAAAGCAATGGCCATAAATAGAAACATAATAAATAACAAATTGAGAGGAAGTTCTGTATCTTTACTATCCAAAAACTCAGTGTCCTGTGACAATCCAAATTAGGATGGGCTTGGGCTGTAGTTTCCTGTGGAAACTCTGATTTCCAGGAATAAAAATGACATCCTCTGTCGTACTGTATGTATCCTTGCAGGTTGGCTTTTTAAGATGAATACTTGCTAATAAATCGCCGTGCTCTTAACGTGGCACTGTTGCTACTGCATGTTGTTAATAGAGCTTCTTTGTCTGAGATTTTTCTCTTCCCTGCCTTGCAAAGCACCCTAGTTACAGTCCCATTGCATAGTAAATTGTGCCTTAATATTATCATGTTAACATTTAGGCAAACTGTAACTAACTGTTCTTTTTTCCCTTCCCTCTTCTCTTCTGCAGGCAGAAATTGTCAAGAGGCTGAATGCTATCTGTGCCCAAGTCATTCCCTTCCTGTCCCAAGAGGTAAGGCAGTTCATGGCAGGCCCTAGCTCTAAAGTTGCCATTTTAGTAGTACTGTATTGCAGGAAGGGGCTGGGAGCTGAGTTTTTCGGGCTTCGTGAATCTCTTGGTGCCTGTATTTCATTTTTCTAAGGTACTGCTCTTATTCCAACTCTACCACCTTATTAAAATTCAGGGGAACATAATTTAAATGCATTTATATAATGGAAAATGTTCTAATGCGCTAAGCGAAATTCAGTCGTTAAAATGTTTTGCTGTCATGTACAATGTAGTGTTGCTAAGAATCATGGCTGTTTGTCAAAATGGCATCTAATAGGGTGGATTGAAAAATTACTAGAAAGACAGAGTTTCTTCTATAGTTCTGATAATGGTTATTAAAAGGTAGCAGAAGGAATATCATATGGAGATGTTTCACCTAGCATAGTAAACAAAGTAATGCCCCTTTTGACCAACTGCTTTAAAAATTATTGCTTTATTTTTTCTAAGGCTGTTTCTATTTATTTGGGAAAATCCATAGAAGATTGTTTCATTATGAACTTATTTCTCTAAGTATCAGTTTCCTAAAAATTATGCATTTGTGACAGGTACTTTATTTTTTTGTTTGTTTTGTTTTTTTGGTGAGGCAGTTGGGGTTAAGTGACTTGTCCGGGGTCACATATAGCCAGTAGATGTCAAGTGTCTGAGGCCAGATTTGAAGTCAGGTCCTCCAGAGCACTATCCATTGCACCACCTAGCTGCCCCGTGTGACAGGTACTTCAGTGCATTACAGAAGCCCTTAGAAGGTCAGAGGGATCTGAGGATATGTTTTACTGTGGGATTTACTCTTGGGCAGCACTAAGGAAGGTGCTTTGTTGCCAGTCGTACGCAATAAAAGTCTGTTTCTGGCATGTAGGGCCTGCTTTCCTGCCTTCCCTCTCTTAGTAGTTTTGAGACTAAAGTGAGGGTGTGGGTAGCAGTTATCATTGCTTATGTTTCCTCATTGTTCAGCTCTTCATTTGGTAAAATTAGCCTTTCTGGGTATTAATGGCTTCAGCTCTTTGTGTCATGGGCCAAGAATGCACCAAGGCGTCTTCTCCTACCCTTTGCTTGTTCTGTAGGGTATCATTGCTTTTCTTTTCTTTAGGCAGTTGGGGTTAAGTGACTTGCCCAGGGTCACACAGCTAGTAAAGGTCAAGAGTTTGGTCTGAGGTTGGATTTGAACACAGGTCCTCCTGACTTCAGGGCCGGTGCTCTATCCACTGCCCCACCTAGCTGCCCCTAGGTATCATGGCTTTTCAAGAGAGCTGTTCATCCTTTGGCCTGCTAGAAGTCGTGTGCCTTGGCGTGAGCTCCCAGCCAGTGCATGGGTGTGTTCATTTGCATATCTCTTCTGATTATGAGGGAGGGGGCATGTGTACACAGGTACCTATACTATTTAATGTGTGGGACTAAATACTATGGCAGGATTGTCTATAAAGAAGATTACCCATTGATAGGGACTATAAAATTGAACTTTGGACAAGTAAAATGTCCTATCATAAGGAAGCATAACGAAGAGTGACCTTGTATCCAAACCTTTAACCCTGTTTGTGATCCTAAGTTCAGATATCAGCCTCAATCATACATGAAAAGGATATCCTGGGTCATTTATTCTTTCTTTCTTTTTTTTTTTTTTAAAGGCACTTGAGGTTAAGTGACTTGCCCACAGTCACACAGCTAGTAAGTGTCAAGTGTTTGGTCTGAGGCTAGATTTGAACTCAGGTCCTCCTGACTTCACTGTGCCATCTAGCTGCTCCAGGGTCACTTGTTTTTGCATGTGGTCACAAAACCACCAGAAAGCATATCCCAATTAGCTCTTCAAGATTTGCTTGTGACCCTGTTAGCTGCTGCACTGCTGTGTGGAAGTGTGGAGGGGGGTGTATTTGCATGTCTTTGAGGAAGCTTACACGGTGTCTGGCTGCATGCACCCTGTCTGACCCAGGTCACACCACTTGTCCTCTCAAGAGCTCCACTACCTTGAGGTAAGGGTAGTGGGGAGGGGCCTGAACCAGCAGAGATGTGGCTAGGGTAGAGCCTTGCCCAGGACCAAAGTGAAAAACCCCACACGTCCTTAGGGAATCAGGTCAGAGTCTATCAGTCAGGTAGAAGTCATGTGGCTTGAAGTTTTACAGGATTCCCTTGCATGGCCAAAGGGTTAGTTATTCCTTTGCTCAGAGACGGTTTTCAGTTTCTTTTCTTGTTGGTTTTATGGCTACACACACACACTGATCATTTGTACAGTTCATTTTCCCCCCACCCCCCAAATTGTGGTGCTTTACAGGCCAGGATCATTTTGGGGTTATAGGAGGATGGTAGTGATGAAGCCATCTGTTGTTTAAAGCATTTGATTATCTAGGCTGTTTTTATGAAGAGTATTTCAAGGTAAGAGATATCCTAGGTGGAGCTGAAGAATAAGCCTGATTTTAACTGGCTGATGAAGTTGCCCTCAGGATGAAGTGAGCCTCTGCAGGTGCTGAGACGTCCCGTTTTGCTGCAGCTTGGGTAGTGAGAAATGGTACATTTTTGAAGTAGTTGTCTGTTTTCTCATTGTGTGCTTGGAAATATTGTAGGCAAAGTTCTTGATTCATGTCTGTCCTATCAGTTTAACAACTTGATTCCTTCTCCCCACCCCCTTTTTTTAACCTGTGTTATCATGCATATTTTTACTTCTCTCAAATCAGGGTGTTTCTCCTGTTGGTGTCTGAACATTTTCTACCTTGTTTCTCTTTTCTCTGCTTTGTGTGTGCATCATGCTCCCACTTCTTCCCTGAGGCCAGATGGACCATAATCTCGAAGGAGGGGAGGAGGCAGGTTATTAGAGAAAGATGAATTCTATTTCCTGTCTCTTCAGAGGCATGGAAAATCACTCTTGCATGGCTGCTATCCTCACTCAGTGCCAGGGCTGAAGGCCCTTAAGCTGATCTTTTAACACAGCCTCTGTGTGATATTCTTAACTGCTAAACGGCAGGTGCACCATTATAAATTATTGAAAATGTTTTCATTTAGAAATTAAACCAATAACAATATTATTGAAAAAAAAATCCTGCCAGTTTTTGTCATCCTGTAAATATGTATATTAGTCTTCTGAGATTTCATAACTTATTAACCCATGGATTCTTTAATCTTAGGGATATTCTTTCAATCATCATATACTTTGCGCAGTTCATTTACAGGAAGGAACTAAGTGACCAAATATACATTTTTTGGTAATGTCTGTTTTTTAAAACTCTTTGTACCCTGCCATATACATATGTGACATATGTCTACATGAAGAAATAATATGGCTCTGTCTATAATTTCCTGCTTAATATAAGGAATTAATTAGCCATATTTTCCTTTTATACTTTAAAAAAAAAGCAATATTGGGTAATCTATAAATGTCTTTTTAATCACTTGACTGTGCTTTAGAAAAATAGATTTTGTAACTGTAGAACAAAAGCCTTTTGTTTTATGTGTGTGTATGTGGCTGTGAATATATACTAATGGCAAGAATAATATTCATTTATTACATTTCACTAAATAATCTTAATCATAGTTGATGTTTATGTTACGTTTTAAGGTATGTGGTGTGTTTTCCCTATAGCAACTGTGGCAGAGTTCATGTTTTCTGGAGGCAATGGCTAAACGTGTGTGTGTGTGTGTGTGTGTGTGTGTGTGTATGTATGTATTTATATTTTAAAATAAGTGACTTTTAGAATACCAGATTTTTTAAAATTTTCTTTGTCAGTTCATGATGAGAGTTTTGATTCTCAGGATTCTTAGAGATCTACTTTCCTTTACCCCTTAGTACCTAGGGATGGGGAACCTTCAGCCTCGAGGCCACATGTGGCCCTCTAGGTCCTCAAGTATGGCCCTTTGAATCCAAACTTCACAGAACAAATCCCCTTAAAAGGATTTGTTCTGTAAAGCTTGGACTCGGTCAAGAGGCCATATCCAAGGGCCTAGAAGGCCACGTGTGGTATTGAGGCAATGGGTTCCCCACCCCTGATCCTTGACCTTGTAGCTTAAAATAACCTTGTTAAGATATAATTAAGGTAGGGGTTTCAAAAAATCTAGTTTTGTCCATCTTACCTTAGAAATTTCTACTATTTTCAAAATAAAACCCCAAGATATTAAAGAATTCTCTAAAAGGCACACACACACCCATAACCCTCCCTCTCCTTCCTCAGCCCATTATTGTTTTGTTTTGGAGGAGGGGAGACTCTGTGGTGCCATAAGAAGCAATAGGTTGCTAACTTTTTTCTGCCTGGGTCGGTGCTCAGTGGTGCCTCTTTCAGGTTCCAGATTCCATTGGTCCAGTCCAGGATTTCAGGGACTAGAGAGAGGTAAAGCTCCATACTCAGTCTAACTGTCTATCATGATTTAATGATAGTAAACAGACTGGCCTATGGTAAATACAAAAAGGTACAAGAAGACATTATGTTCATTTGTATCCCTACCACCTGGGATCTCAGCTTAATTCTGAATCGGAAAGATTTGTTCTAGGAGAGACCATCTCTACCCCGAACTGCAGGCTTAATCCAGATAGCCTGAAAAGGTCAGAGTTAACATTGTTTTATACTGAGAGGTGGACAAAGAAAAGTTGGCACATGTCCAAAGATATCCTAAATCTGTGGCAAAAGATTTCTTATGCATGTATAAATATTCCAGTTACACGAAAGGAAGAAAGCACTTTTGGGTTGATACAAGATGTTGAGTGTTATGTGACTGTACTATGTGAATTCAATAACCACATCCAGCTGCTGTGGCTGAATCCTGTCTCTGACGTCTTGTTGCTTCCCTTCCCTCCCCTCCAGTGAGAGGATTGAGCCCAACCAGCCTACATCAAAGCTCCTGCTACTCATCTCATACCAGGATTCCTAAACCTTATATCTTTTACAAAGAGAAGAGAAGAAGGTTTTCCTCTCCTAATCCCTTCCCTCTTAGCTGGTAGTAGCACATCAACTCTTAGGGATTGAAATGGCATTTTTGCTGTGAAGCCCTGTAAGAAGACACACAGGGTAGAGTGTTGCAGAGGAACCTCATTCTGGTCCGTTACCAGACAGAGGTCATTGGCCTCTTCCCTTGAGATCCTTCTTCCAAAAAGTCTTCTGGATTTGCTCTTATATATTGTTTCATGGCTGTATAATTGGTTGCCCAGAGAAGCCTTCTATGATTGTAGAGCTTCTGCTTTCCTGGACTTCAGTATGGCATATGGGATTCTGGGCCTAGACAGGAAATTCACTCCTCCTCTTACTCCCAGCTCACTTAACTCAGTTCATTTAATCCTTTATTCACTAGCAAAGGCATGGGAAAAAAATTCAGCTTCCTTTCTCCTCTTGTCCCCAAACAAAAATACACCCCCTAAACACATAAGAGATTACTCTTTTTTTTTTTTCTGGACCTCAATGCAACTTCTCTAGTTTCAGGCTTCTTTTTAAAGGTCTACATTCTCTTGACATCATTGGGAACCACTCAGCTTCTGGTCTGATCCATATTATTGTCCTTCCTTCTATACTGTTTGGATTACAATGGCTGGAGTATTGCTTTGTGGATGCTTTCTCCAGATCAGGGATTCTTCGCCTTTTTTTGTATCATGGAACCCTTTAGCAGTCTAGTGAAGCCTGGGGATGTCTTCTCAGAATAATGTTTCAAGTGCATAAGATAAAAATACATAGGATCACAAAACAAACACATATTGAATTATATTTGTCAAAATATAAAAAAAAGGTTCATGGATCTCAGATTGAAAGGCTCTGCTCTAGACTAACTTGCCTTTTAATACTTAATGTGGGCTCTTTGGTGGATGTGCCATTATTAGGTGACCCTACTTACTGACACAACACTCAAAGTCTGATAGAACTTGGGCACCTTTATTATACCCATGGCTAGAGATATGGTTACTTCTCTACCTGAGGAGTACAAGTACCTGGCAGAACTTGAACTTCTCCTGGGGAGTGGTTTACTGGAATTATAGGTTTTCACTATAATTGCTAATGAGAATTGATAGTGTTATCAAAATCTTAACATAAAGGCCATTTCACAACAGAGTTTTAGAACCACAGGGAGTAAGTTGAGAGGCCTCAGAACTAATAAAGCTCTTTGCCAGGGGTTCCTTTTGTGCCGTGGACCCTTTTGGTATTCAGGGGAAACTAATGGATAACTTCTCAGAATAATGTTTTTAAGTACAAAGAATAAAATAGATAGGATTGATTTCAAAGGAAACCAATTACATTGAAAAAATATATTTTTAAAAGTTCACCGATCTCAGGTTAAGGACCCTTCCCTGTTCTATTCTGTCTTCTTTGGGGACCCTAGAACTGACCCTTCCTTTAAACTCTCTTTGGGAGAACCTGGCTTGCTTGTGCCATACATCCTCAAACTCAAATAGAAAAAGGTCCACTAAATGGTACATAAGAATCCTTGTGGGCCACATATTGACTTAGTTTTAAAATATAATATTATCTTTTGCTTTATTCTTTTTTATTTGTTTTAAATATTCCCCAGTTAAATATTAATCTGGCTTGGGCTGCACCCAGAAGTGATGTGGGCCATTTTTTTGACACCTCTGTTCTTAACTATTCCAAATGGAAACAAAAACATATATCTTGAAGGTCCACCTAGTTATGAACTAGAAAATGATTTGGCAGACTCTGCTTCCTGCTCTCTCAACCACTGCTAATTCACTCACAGTAATAACCAGGAACTAGACTTAAAGAACACTGGAATCCACAATTTTAAACTGATAGTACCTACCTCACAAGGAACAGTAAGCTTGAAAACAACTCTTTTTTTTAATACACAAACTACATTGGAAAAATAATTGATTTGTATCAAGTAACCCATTATTAGCTTGTTCTTATCAAAGTAAGTGGTAGCTTAATGGAATTTAGCTGTATTATTAAATATTTATACTATTTATACATGTGGGTAAAGGATTTTTGTTTGTTTGTTTGTTTGTTTGTTTTATGAGGCCAGGAGACCCATCTAGAAACCTTCTGATACAGGCCATTTGGCAGTATTTACTGATGAGTGACCTTTAAGCACCTCCAATTTGTATGTGTGTAGCGCAAGCAGACTATGCTGTCAATAAAAAGATCATGCCTTTGTCCCATTGGGAATATTAGCCAACCTTCTGGATATTTAGAAAACACTATAACAAATCCAGTGTGGCTTGGAAAAAAACAGGTATTTGAATGTGCAGGTTCCAAGAGTCTTGGGTGGCACAGTAGATAGAAGACTCAGATTCCTAAGTACAAATCTGCCCTTAGACACAACTATCTGTGTGACTTTGGGCAAGTCGCTTACCTTTGTTTGCCTCAGTTTCCTCATTTATAAAATGAGCTGGATAAGGAAAGGGCAAACCACTTATGTATCTTTGCCAAGAAAATCCCAAGTGAGGTCATGAAGAGTCGGGCACAACTGAAATGAATGAACAAAAGCTTTAAAGCTGTTAGAGTTTAAAATTGTACTAAGACTTGTGGAAACCCCTGCATGGATACCATTGTTCCTCCCAGGAAATAGATTTTCCTCTAAGTTATTTCTAGCCACAGAGAAATCTGGAAAGCTGAAACTAACAAGGAAACAGTCAACAAGCATTTATTTGACACTTTAAAGTTTGCCAAGCATTTTATCTAAACTCTCATTAAAGCCTCTTAACAATTGTGTGAGGTTTACTTATGAGGAAATTGAGTTTCATAGAGGTTAATGTGACTTGTCTATAGTTGCATTGTGAGTAATTGTTGGCAGGCGCAATATGAACCCAGGTCTTTCTGACACCAAGTGTAGCACTCTCTATCTCTATGTAATTGAATAATACAGGTCAGAATTGACAAATGACAGAAAGTGGTTTTGAGATTCTGTAATGTCTCTGCATTTCAGGCCAATGCTGTAAAAATTCACTCTGAATCTTGGTTAGCCATAGTACATTAGAGATTTAGGAAACAATCTCATAATGCTGCATATTATAGTTATTTGCATTGATGTCTTTGTGAGATTTTTGATATTTCTTTAATGAGCAGATATCTGTTTTCTCGCCCTTTCACTTCCATCATTGAGAAACAAAAGACACACACACAAACACACAAATATGATCAAGCAAAACAAATTCACATATTGGCTGTGTTTAAAAAAGTAAAGCCATGCTTCATCATTCATCCTCCGGAATTGTAGCTATAGATTAGAGGTTCTTAAGTCTATCAAAATTATCTTTACACTGTTCTTGTTCTTCTGGTTCTGCTTACTTCATTCTGCATCAGTTCATACAAGTCTTCTCAGGTTTCTCTGAAACCTTCTTCCTAATTATTTCTTATGGCACAATAGAATTTTATTAGAATGAGATGAATATGGAAAGCATTCCAGGTATAGGGGCCAGCCAGTGATAAGGCATGGAGTAGGGAGATGTAGTGTTTAGTGGGAGGAACCACAGATAGGCAAATGTAACTAGATGGCAGAGTACCTGGAAAAAGGGAGTAAGGTGGAAGAACACCAGAAAGATAAGAAGGAACTAGTTTGTGAAGGGCTTCAGAAGCCAAACAGAGGATTTTATATTTGATCCAGGAGGCAATAGGGAGCCACTGGAGTTAATTGGGGGTGAGGGGAGGTTGGAGGGAAGTGGAGAGTGGTTTGATATCAGGTGACCAACCAGAAGGCTATTTCAGTAATCCAGGTGTGAGGGGATGAGAGCCTTTGCTAGAATGGCAGTTGTATGAGGGTAGAGAAGAGGATGTACATAAGAGATGTTCTGAAGGTAGAAAGACAAGGTGAGAAGGGGAAAAAAAGTCCAAGCCAGTCTTATCAAATGTGCAGATTTAGTCTTGATTAGAGATAATGGCTTTTAGTATGGCATCATTTTTTTTTTCCTAACAAGTATCGTGTCTCTTTCTAGAATTCTTCAAGTTGGTAATCTGGCCATTCCTGTTTTGAAAACATGGGGGAAAAAGTAGTTAACTGTATAGTATTTAACTGGTTATATGTATTTAGTAGTATGGTAGTGTGTTGAAAGAAAGTGGCATGGTGGATGGAATACTGGACTTGAGTCATCTTTAACTAGGTTCCTGCTTTGCCTCTAGCTGTGTGACCATGAGCAAGTCATTTAACCTTAATGAGTCTCAGTTTCTTCACCTGTAAAATGGGGTTAATACCTACTTAAAGAGATCGTTTTGAGGCAAGATATATGTATACATATATATATGTATATATATATTTATATTGACTATCTATTTATTTATTTGTTTGTTAGTGCAGATACTTGAAAGATATGGGGCTTTTTGTTTTCAATATCATAAATTTGTTTCCTCCCATAATGGATGATGGATTTTTTGTGGTTTACGAAATACCATTGCCTCCTAAAACACTATTTATTTGAAAATCTAGGTTAATACAGTATCAAATTGCTCTGAACTATACTTTGCCATGTATAGTGTAATTGCAAAATGGAAGCTGAAAAATGTGATCAGTCACTTTCACATTGTGCCTTAGGGGGAAAATGAACAAGTACAGTGGTTCCATGCACTTTTAGCAGCACAGTGGCCTCTGAATAGCATTAGGTTAAGTCTACTCTTATTGCTTGTTAAGGAATTTGTTATAAGGAATCAATGGCTTCTGGCAACACATTTTGATAAAGGAGATTTTGGTTGAAATCACTAGTGATCCCCCTTGATAAGTGTATTGTCACCAACACCAGTGATATTCATATGATGTTTATTAAGGACCTCTGTTAAGGAGCACATAGCACATAAGTGTTAGACATTTTATAGGCAGTGCTGTGTGTGTCATATTTTGTCCATACACTTGAGTAGTTTTTAAATGTGCACATGAGAATGGGTCCTTCCATGGGTTTGCTGCTTCTTTCCATCAACAACTTTTTTTTTCAAGAAAGTTTTGGAATCTAATTTGTGCCAACAACCTTTAGATTAACAACTAGTCTTAAACAGTTTCCTACCCTCCCTATAAGGCTATATGTCCTTTTACTATCATTGAATTGATACATTAATGAGACTTTTTGCTTTAACTTGAATGTTTGGTGCTGAGCTGTGTGGTGACCAGCTGTAGCAGTCAAAAGATTTCTGAGTGGTCAAATCAACCAATCACCAGATGTTTATTAAGTTCTTACTATGCACTGTTTCCCAGTCTTCTGGTTATCTCAGAGAAGAGGTAATGCTGCTTTATGGGGTATGCTGGTAATCTTTATGCCAGAGGCATAGATGGTAGCTTGTGTCTTTTGTAGTCAACAGGTACATGGTATAGGCCAGGGGTGGGGAACCTGTGGCCTTGAGGCCACATTTGGCCCTCTAGGTCTTCAAGTGCAACCCTTTGAATCCAAACTTCATAGAACAAATCCCCTTAATAAAAGGATTTGTTTTGTAAAACTTGGACTCAGTCAAAAGGCTATACCCAAGGACCTAGAAGGCCACATATGGCCTGAGGTTCCCCACCCCTGCTATAGGCTGTTAAGAGATTCTGCTTATTTTGAAATTGACTGATCTGGCAGTTGGTGTATTTAAGGTTATTTCACTTTTGAAGAGATCATGGGGAGAGAATGAAGATTTGTGGCTCCCTTTGGCAAATTAAGACTGAGTAGGTAGAAATCAATCAACAAGGCTCTTTGAATACTTACTGCGTATGCTTGGCCATGTGCTAGGTCATACAGGGGGCTTATAAAGGAATTGAAGGCATATCTCACATATGGTTGCCCTGGAACTATGTCCACATTTATGAAATTTCCTCATAGTTTGGATAAAAACCAAGTTTTCAAAAGGTAGTCTTCCTTTCTATATATGTATTTTCTGATGGGGAGGGAAGCATCTCCAATCATCCTGATTTGTATGTTGCCACTGGACTCAGATGGCTCTGGAGGAGAAAGTGAGGCTGGCGACTTTGCACAGTCCTCCCTCACTGTAATCCAGTTCACTTGCATGTCATGGTCCTCTTCAAGAACAAAAGATAAACAACAACCTGTGAGTAGTCCGAGCTGGGGACCCAACTGGCCAGTTCAGGTTGGGCAGTGAAGCTCCTTCCCCTCTTGTCTCCTCCCCTTAATTTACTCCAACTTACCTTTTCTAGCTGTTTTTATTCAACTCTTTCATAAATTTCACATTGCAACTAAACTATATGCCTAGTTGTTAAGCAGTTTCTTTTTTCCTTTTCTGCTTGATATCTGCCATACATGGGATGCATTCTGTCTACATCATTGTTTATTGAGATCCTTCAAGGTCTAGCTCCAATACTACTTCCTCCACTGAGTCTTCTCTCAGTTTCTTAGCTCAAAGTTATCTCTTCCCTTCTCATTTATTTCTAAGGATACTCTATTTAGACCCCTTTTTGTATTATACTTATTTCTACACGTCTTATGCCCCCGTTAGATTGTAAGTTGCTTGAAGGCAAGCACCAGTGTCACCAGTGCATACCACAATTTGTACTTAATAGGTGCTTAAAAATTACTGAATTTTACGGTTTTGTTCAGTGCATGATTCTTTTAACTTAGAGAACTTTTCACCATACTACGCTTGTAGAGAAAAACCTAAACCTCAGTTGCCCTGCAGTAATGATGGAGGAATTGAGGGAGGAAAGGAAACAAATCCTAAACTCTCTCTCTCTTTTGTTTACTTATTACTTCTTATAGCAGTGGAATACAAGCTCCTAGCACAGTGATGGCATATAGTAGGAGCTTTTAAGTGTTTGTTGAATTGCATTAGGCTATCACTTTATTGGCCACTTAGCCTTACATTTCTAATTCCTTTATGCTGGAGAATGTATGTTTCATGATCTCATTCAGGGAGAAAAAACAAAACAATAAATGGGCATGTTTGATTCTCTCAGAAGTTCCTTTCAGAGGTCACCCTTTTTACCCTGGCCTTGTTTGGACTGTGGCTATCATCCCTCAACTGTGTTTTCCCTCTGTTATGCTTGGTAGAAGTGTAAATAAGAGTTCATATGTGACTGAGCAACTGAGTAGTAAGGAATGGTGTCTAATACCCTGTGCTTCAGAGACTGCTCTTTGAATAGGCCATCAGCCTGGTAAACTGGATAATGGAGGCCATCAGAGAGGAAATAGGGCATGTGGCAAAGTGGAAGGAGAGAAACATTTGGAGAAGGAGGAATAAACATAAAAGGACCTACTGATGTATTAGGAAATAATCTTAGTTTTAAGGAAAAGCAAAAAAGAAATTGCTAATTCTGCATTAGAGAATTTTTTTTTTATCTTGAAAAGAAGCTCAATTGACTGTGGGCAATCCACGAAAAGAAAATGGTGGGGAAGATATTTTCATGTATAAATTTATGTAAGCCTTTTTAAAGTTCTTTTTAGCTACAGTTTTTTTCCCCATCTGCTATGAGCTTATGTTTCTTTTCTTCTTGTTTTGAGTTGTAATTTTTATTCTTTACCCCTCACAACTCTGTAGTCTTTGGTGGAATGTTATTGTGTATCTGAGTGATCACTCTTAAGTGTGTTTTCTCTCCTGTTTAGAATATAAAGAAGACATATTCTCCACTTGAGAGCTTACATTCAAAACTCCAGTGGCACAGCAAATTTTACAGATGAGTGTTTATAGTAAAACACCGGTTGTAGAAAGATTGATGTTTTGGGTAAAGATTGAACTAGATTACTTCTGAGATCCCTTTCAACTCTGGAGTACAATGATACTATATATTCAGTGAATAGTAGTTGTAAATAGCCAATGAGGAAGGAAATTTTCAACCACAGGCCCAGTTTGGGTTATATTACATTAGCCTATAGGTCATTGCCTTCAGCAGGAAGCTGAACTTAAGACTTCCATTGTTAGTTTGATCTCTTGCAAACTTCTTTTAGTAGCTTGAGTGCCACTTTATGGTTTATCCCTCTCTTCTTCCTATGTTACCATACCAGAGTGAAATCTAAGTAGGCTGAGGCATTGGTTTTGAGAAGCAGAACCCATAGAGTTCTCTTTGTGTGCTTCATGGCAGAGGCGGTCTCTCTATTGATGTGTTTTAATGCTGTTTATAATACCGATGTCTCAAATCACCTTTGGTATAAAATAGGAGTGGTATTGTAAAATGGTATTAAAAAAAATAGGTTGGATCTTTTTTAGTTTTTAGCTCCAAATGTCTTCAGTGGTCATTTCTTGTTTCAAGGCAGTTGAATTCTTCAGCAGTACTGCCCCCTATAGTTTATATGACTATCTCCTTACCCTATCTTCTGTTTCTTAGCTGTTTTAATGGTGTGGTGTTTTTCCCCTCAGGAGAAACACATCTTACCTTGCTCTGTGTTAGCACAGGTTTCATTAGGAAATAGGAGAATGGTGGAAAGTAAAGAAGCTATGGTCAGTTGTATTAGTCTTCAGAGTTGCTTTCTTAAGACCTTGATTTGAAGGGAAAATTCCTAGGTTAAGATACATGGATCAAAAAGATTCAAGATTAAGATTTTAAATTGACAACTTGAAGGCTATGCTAAGGCGGCTTAAACACTGGTAGTCCTGTAAAACTGGTGATACTTTGACTATGGACTTAGTAATGGCTTACTAAGTTTGGAGAGCCTTTATCACCAGAAAGTTGACCATCAGGTGATTAACAGTTTTTGACCCTAGCAATTCATGGAGCTGTCTAATAAGGTGGGGCTTGTGACCTTTACAAATTGAGGTTGTTCTGTTTGTCCTGGTCACATCAGGGAGAAGGTGACATGGCTTGCAATTGACTTTGATTTGAGTGAGGTCACCAGCCTCACTTTCTCCTCTAGAGCCATCTGTGTCCAGTGGCCAAATATTCATCAGGAAGGCTGGAGAAGGCTCAGGATGTGTGGGAGACCTTAGCCCTTTTAATCTAAAGTCTTTTCAGGCTCTCACTTTGAGTGAGACAATGCCCATTCAGTGAATAAAGGAAGTGAGTCTAGGAATGGCCCCTTTAATAAAAAAAAAATCAAACTGGGAGGAGAAGACCCTCAGAGGGTTGTTGACCAAAGCGGGAAACAGTTACCATTTATATTCACTCTGAGCCTGGAGGGCCCAAAAAATAACCATTAAGTGGTACTTGGGCAAGGGAGCTAGTCCAATCTGTGAGCTCCAGAGAGTATGCTGGTGAAAACACAGATATTAAAGTTGAAGAACTCATACTGGAACTTTGTGTTTCCATCTAGTAGTTGTGGATGTGCATTTGCCTTTCTCTTAGGAAGGAGAAGTAGGGATGGTGGTCTCTTTACCTAAGCTGAATGAATATGTATTGTAAAATTTAGTGGAGTTATGGGCAGGAATCTAAAGGGAGAATGTCATCTATACCAGGATAATTGATGGATTATGTACGTTGTCCAGATTTAAGTATATATAGTAGCTATTCAACTTGAAATAAATAATTGAAGTTGGATACTTGCCTGATTAATTTCTAAGAAGAGAGAGTTTCATCCCAGAATTCTTTGTAGCTTTCCTGTTAGCCAGAAAATGACCACCTTCTCACGATGATGATAGTATGTTAAACTATAGTTAGGACTTCTGTTAGAGAATAAAATGGAACCTTGCTCTTCTGTTCTTGGAATTCATAGTATGAGATCACAGTATAGGTTAAACTCTAAGTTGACACAGTCCTTTATTAAACTTCCTTGAATGGGCTCCATATATACCTTATTCCAAGTGACACTTTATATATACTTAAAAGGTAATATTTTATTGTACATATTAATTTGAAAATGTGTTTTATATTTTAGAGCAATTGTTGATGAAACATAACTATATATACATATGCAACTACTTCCCTCGCTATGCACAGACTTTCATACCACTAAATTTTGCCACCTCTATGCCATATTTACAAAAATTTTAACTTGAGTCCTTGCTCAAAGTAGTTTATAATTTTTTCTCCTTTGTCCAAGATCAAGGACAAAGGAATTTATCTGCGCTACATAGTACTAATACCCTTTAGAAAGTTTTTGTTAGTTTTTTTTAATAAAAAAACCCATTCTCGTACTTATAGATTTTTAACTTTTAAAACTATATTTAAATAAAACATGACTCTACTCTAAAATATATAAGCTACACTGTCACAAATCATACATGTCTCTTTTAAATATGAAAAACTGGATGGTAATCAAATGATCCTTTTCAGAAGCAATGTGACTTCATTTCTGTGCATCCATCCAATATCTACTCTTAGACATTGAGGACATCTCTCCTCAGAAGTACTTCTAGAAAACATTCTTTTCTGAAAAGTTTTTTTTTTAATGGAATTAGCATCCTGATTTTTTGAGAGAAGGCGGGCAGTCTTTTTTGTTTTTGTGTAGACCACATACTTGTCCAAAACACATCTGATTATTAGCTTCTATTAATATGTAACAGATTAACTGGTTTTGGGGGAAAGGAAGAACATACTATAAAGAGAAATACTGAGAATGTTTTTCTTTTCAACTTTGTGGACACATAGACATTTACATACATAAACACACCCCTCCCTGTGTGCATACTTTGGAAACCAGGGGACTCCTCATTTTGAGCCCTGCATGTGATTTAAGTTAGAAAACATCATAGGAAAAAAAGCTGTACTTGACTGACTAGAAAACAAATAATTTTATTCTGTTTCTGATCTTCATTTATAGCACCAGCAACAAGTGGTGCAGGCTGTGGAACGTGCCAAGCAAGTGACCATGGCAGAACTGAACGCAATCATTGGGGTATGTGGTCTTTCTGTTTTAGCTCTAATAGTGTTTGTAATTAGCTCTCATTTTCAATTTGGTTCCATTAGATGGGCAAAAGTGGTGGACAGTAAAGTGAAATTAAGTAGTTTGACTTAAACCTCATAAATTTGATTGCTATACCAGAAATTTTTGATCACATTCTCACCAATGAAGTGAATAGAGTAAATGTATATTTTTATACTTTTCCTCCCCCAAGAACAGATCCCTACTCTTAGGAACTTTTACTTCATGTGAAATTAGCTTCTGTAACCAATATACAGAAGAGTATGGATTATAATCTTGTTAAACTGACATATGCAGAGAGATATACAGGGCCTTTAAAGTAATATATATTAATATATATGTATACAATATAAAGTAATATATATTATATATATATATATATATATATATATATATATATATATATATATATATATAATATAAAACTTTAAAGGCATTGTTTCACTTTTGGTGAATTTCTCAAATAAGTATTTAGCTTTTGTAACACTCTCCCCCTCCCCCAAGATAAGGGAAAATGTCTCCACCTGTTTGATAAATTATTCACTGAGTTACTGAAATACTTACTTTAAACATTGGTTTTAGTGTCACATAAAAATCCTTTAAGATTCTGTGGCTTGGATAGGCCTCCAGAAAAAGTGAAAGCAGTCAATCAGTAAAAATTTATTAAGCTGCTGCTCTGTGCCAGGCACTGTGCTTAGCACTGGGGATAGAGGCAAAAGACAACTCTGAGTGTTCAAACTACTGAAGATGCTAAGACTAAGATGAGGAGTTATAACTTAATAGTACATTATTCACATTTATGATTATGCAGCTGATGCTAGCAGTTTTTTAAGTTATTCTAATGAAGACACAACAAGTGTACTTTCCTTATTCTGTCCCCTCCCCATTACTTTTTCTTTTGTATATAGATTATACACAAAAGTCTTTTCCTTTTTTTATTCGGTGTATCAAACATACTTTGAAATGCTAATTATTCCATTTACTTTCATTAAAATTCAAATTGCTGAGTGAAGATGTGGATAAGGGTTGCAGAATAATCAATCTGAAGTGAAGATACTGCTTCAATTATGCCTCTGTCTTTTAACAAGGAAATCAGAACTCTCTGATCGTTGCTGACAGCAGTGGAGCAGGAGCCTGATTGTAGCTCGTTTTTAATAGGCTGTTTCTAACTCTATTTTCTGTCCCTCTGACCACAAGGAAATACTAGTAGTCAATTAGAAGATATAAATGGAAAAGAGTAACCTTTATTTCCTCTGAAGTGCCCCTTAGAAAGAAGGGGATGAATCCAAGCGAATCATGTAGAGTCATGAATAACATTTGTTGTATGTCTTTTACGCTCCAGTGAGAAATAGTGGGAGATGAATACATTTCCCAATTAGTTTTCATTACCTAACTCCAAACTACAGTTGCCTATTAGCATTATTTCAATAAAGTAAGTTGTTAAGGTTGGAGTTTTAAAAATATGTCTATAGATAAGTAGTATGTTTGACTATGTGGGTATTGGTGCTGTTTAGATATTTGTTACCAAATGTCACATGGATCAGAAGGGATGTGAGCCTACTATAATAATGTCAGCTATTGATTTGTGATTGCACATATGGGAGGTTACTGGATTGCTTTGAACTTTGGGTTCATTCTTTGTTGAACCACTAAAATGTAGAACCTGTGTGGACTGGGCCATAGTGGCTGCTTTTTCTGATTTTATTTTATTTTTTTAATTTTCAGGGTTTTTTGGGGAGGGATATAATTTCTAGAGTATTTTTCTGGGTAATTGATTGCATATTTACCAAAGTATGCATGTAGGTTATTTTCATGTTGACTGTTGCATTAAAAAATAGATGAAAACAGGAATAAATAATGAGATGTAATTGTCTTTATGACTTCACACATTTCTCTCAGTACTTATACATATAAATACATACATATATATACACATGCATACATCTATACATACATACGCAAACATTTACCTCATTTTCCAGTGTTTTAGTTGTACATGAAGTGGCAGTTTGTTTTGTCTAAGTGTACAATTCTTTGATACCTAACAGTATTTCTGTCGAACTTATTGTCTGTGGATTATCTGTTTAAATGAAGCTAATTTAATCCTCCCCCTCCCAATTTTATTTGAGAAATGTCTCAGTTGAGTAACAGGTTATTGGAGCAGCATGTGTTATAGTTATGGACCTAGTAGGAAATTTGGGGTGTTTGTACACAAACAGAAAGTGGAATGCAAATCATGGAGTCAGACTGTTTTGGAAGAAAAGAATGAAGAAACTGAAATAAATCTAGGTTAGTCTACAACACGCTGGGGCCTAATTAAAATGAACTTGTGAGTTTATTGAGGTTGTTGTTAATTGTGCCATTTGTGCCTTAAAACGTCATTATTTCTAGTGTGTCATATACTTACTCTTGTAACACTGGAATTTTCAATGCACCTCCTACTCTAGCTGGGTGTACTTTTCTCTTTATATATTAAATTTCTTTTTTGAGTGGTAGTGTTTGATCTTCTGCTAGAAAGTATGTAGGGATAATTTGGCATGATTTTTATTTCTCTATAAGAATAGAATATGTGGCACTTAGTAAATAAAAGGAATTACAAAGGGTTAATCTATGATGTGAAGACATATGTACTTAGGGGAAAAGCACATATCTTTTCAGCTCTGTCTGCACACCATCCCACATAAGCTTAAATGTACTCAGATTTAATGAAATCTGATGAAGCACCATTTTTGCTCTGCAATATTATTCTACCTTCATTGGTAAATGAACCCAGTCAGTGATCCATGCAGTTTAAATGCCGAATGCTGGAGTGAGCCTGGAACCTGGAGAGACTGCTTGTCCTCTTGACAATACGCTAGTTGTGTTTAATGGAACGAGACACTAGTTATAATGATTTCTTTCACAGGTCGTGTTCAGTTTAAAACTGTTGATAGATTGAAACAAGCCAAATATCATGTAGCTTTTACTTATAAGAAAAAAAAAAGCAACCCAGGAAATATCTCTTAAGATTTGTTTGCAATGACTAAAATTTTGTGCTTTATTTTGAATTGGCCTAATTCTACTTGTACAATGATGGTCGCCCCCACCCCTTATGTTTTTCATGTTGGGGTAGAGAACGTATATACATCTGGCTTGGTCTGCCCTGTGTCCTACTAGCTACTGTGTTTTTAAATTAGAGTCTCTGCAAGATCGCTCTGTTGGAACAACACACAAATTGTAGTTTTAAATCAGTAATATGATCTAATTAGGAATGATGTTTTCATTTCCTGTATTATTAAATTGAGTCATCTGACTATCTTAAAATGTTTTTTTTAATCCATTACACTATATGATCAACACATGCTGCTATGAATATGGTTTTGCCTAATATGAGAGACAGCTCAAAACCTCATAAGAATTTCACCAAAAGATCTACCGTTTTAAAAGCCATGTTACTTTAGCATGGACATTGACAAGGAAAATGTTTGACTTATGGTAGAGAAAAATGTGGGTTTCTTTTGGGGCTTTTTTTGCCCATTTACCTCTGAGAGGAGGGAAAAATATGCTCTCCCCCCCAAAAAGAGAAAGAAACCCAACTCTTAAGAACAGGTATGTGATGGTGTTCAAGGGAAATGCAGTTTAGCACAAGAAATGCTGAACCTCAATTTTTAGCAGTGACATTTTAATGATAGGAAGTCTGCAAAATTATTTGCCATCAATTGTGAAGGCAATAACAAGCCTTGGTGGTTTTTCACACTCTCTGTGTTAAGTGCTTTCAGAATGACAGCGTAAACTGTGTTAGAGAACTCCAAGGAAGTAAAACTGATTAAAATGTTCATGCTTGAATGGTGCTGATGGAATAGTTCATTTGGACTTTCTCTACCTCCTGCAGCTCAAGCTGAAATATTAAAATTCAGTGGATTTAAATCTCTCTCCCCTCAGCTCAGGAAAAAAACATTACATTTTAATAGGTTTTAAACTCATAATTCATTGGTTTGGAGCAGCACTATTAAATCTATTTAAATATTACTTGTATTACTAAGGAAATGATTTAAATGACTTTGCCTTTACCATCCTAGAGGTTTGAGTAAGAGGGAAAAAAGAGACAATATCCTCAGTTAATTTTTTTTTATCGTGTTTGTTGTCTTCTCCTTCCTTTTAAAAGAAATAAATAAAAACAGTCTACTCTGGCAAAAGGCAGTGACATTCAGGACAAGGGGGTCTTTTTGCATTGTGACAAGGAACTTTCAAGCTAAGGTACCCCCTTCATCATGCTAGCTTTTAAAATTGCCATTTGGGGTTTTCCAGGGATTTGTTCCATTTTGCAGATTTTCTTTCCTTTTTCACTTGCTTTATTTTTTTTTTTACAGTGAACAGTCAGCCAGAAGACTAATTTTCCTGGCAAGGGTGGGGCCAAAAAAACAGCAAAGTACAAACAACTCCTCCTTTCCCCTTTAAGTTTACCTGAGGCACCTCCCCAGCCTCCCCCACATCATCCCCAAGGTGTAATCATATTTATGCTTTTGTAGATTCCCAGAAAAATATTATGGATAGATTCGCAGAAATTCTAACTGAATCTTTGCTTTGGTATATTGGCTTTTATTTTATCCCTTTGGCACTACTGGTCCCAAGTTCCTGCCCATGAGTACCAGTGTAAATTTTCACTGCTTGTGTGACACCAGGGAACTCAATTCATCTAGGAGGGACCTTTAATGTAGATTTATTCTGTTGGGCAATTTGCCTTGAAAAAAAAAAAAGAATACTTTTTTAAAGTGAATTTTTTTTCAGAATTATTTTCACTAACTCGTAGGCCTTTTCTTTCTATACGATCGATATAATTAGTAGATGTACTTTAAGTGTTCGTATTTTTAAACATCAGAAATGTATAGTACACACTCATCAATGCACTCTGACTTATGTATACCACAAGCGATTATCCTTAACTCTGCTTGATTTAAAAAAAAAAATACAGCCACAACAGAACACAAACTCTCTTTACCAGAGTGTGCTTGGAGCTTAAAGGCTATAAAACAGATTGGCCACCTGCTGTATATTGTACACAGATTGCTTTGGTGGGAGGGGAGAGAGGTTGGCTTAAAGGTATATGCTAATTGTTTTGTGTAGAATTGATTTGTATATACTGCCAACTTAAAAGTGTTATAAAGCTCTGATTGTGCTAAGTACACGCAGTTTTTATAGCCATATTGCACAGACCTACAGGTCTTTCCTTTTTATCTGGGATCTTATATTGATATTTGCCAGTTATCCATTTTTTTAAATTAAAAAAAAAAGTTGAGTTCACTTTCCCTGGAGTAAGAGGCTATATTTATTGAATATTTTATTTAAAATCAAATCATTCAGCTAAAATTTGATGAGGCCATAAAAGGCTATGATTTTAATCCCATTTCTGTCATGCAGAAGTGACACTTTTGGTAATGACTACATTTAAGTAACTTTTTTCCTTCCGCTTTCTATTTGTAGATCCTCCCATAACCCTCAGTAGGGAGAGGGCTGTGTAAAGGTGATTGTGGTCAGCGGTGTTTATTTTAAAATTTAAGACTTAATTTCTAAAAGAAGGCCTCTCGAAGAGGCCTTTCCAGTGTATTCTTTCATAATTAAATTTGCTGTTCATGGTGGCATGGAATGTTGCTATTCTGTTTGGTGGCAAGTAATGTTAAGCTAGTTGGCTGAAGAACAGTCACGTATGCATTATGACGGTGCTGTACAGAGTTCAGGGCACTGGGCACGGCCCTTCACTAATTGCTTCACGACAACTGTTTTTTAATGTATTCAGGTAAATGCATCTGACATCACTAGTGTGGCCTGTGGAACTTGTTAAGACATACAAGAGTCTGGTTTCTAGTTTTTACTACACTTATTAAGATGAAGAGAGAGATATTACCCTGCTCTATATTGTGTTAACACCATACCACATTAAAATGAGCAAATGTGAGTACTTTGTAGGAAGCCTTAGATAGAACTTGACCCCGGTGAGTCAAAGGCGCATTTTATTTTGTGTTTTTGACAGACAAGAAATTTTATTGGGGGAAGGAGGGAGGTGGTTCCTGATCTTCCAATGTTCCTTGAAGAGAAATGGAGTTACCATGAGGTCCCTGGGTCCCTAAAGCCTGGATGTGGAAGAGAAGCAGGGGAGGGGAAGACTACAGCAGCAGGTGTCCTGGGAGGCACCTGAGAGGGCACTATTGGGGATGGAGTCCAAAGGCACATTTTATTGGATTTAACTTCGCGATCTTTAATATTCCTCTGCTTTTGTAAGTTGACATTTTGCTTTTAATATCTTTCTTTTATTTCGTGTATTTTTTCCTTCATTTTTCTCTTTCTCTTCCCTCGATTCTCTTATGATCTTCCCATTTAGTATAAGCAGATACTCACATGATACTGCCCTATCCTTTGTCAACAAATTCTACCAAGCCAAATTCTACCATGATTTAACAAAATTTTGCTATAACTTCATCACCTGTTTATGACTTTGTTCCGATGGGAAAAACTATCACCCCAGTGGTTCTCTTAGCTTCATATTTGTGCCAAAAAAATTATGTGACTTCGAGAAAATGCATTAGGGTTGGCCTGTGTTACTAAAGACAATGTCACCAGCCAGGGGTTCTTCAGTCTTCCTGCTGTGTTCTGCCATAAATGTAGGTCAGCTTTTAAAAGGCTAGAAGGGCAGGATTGTAGTCTAGAGACTATAGGAATTACAGTGGCTCACTCTGTATAGACCCATTTGATGCATGTAACTACCAAACCTCTTTTTGAAGCTTTGTAACTTTAGCTTTTGTGGTCCCTTTAAAACTCTGCAGGGGCACTGGTTTGGGAAGCTTTTAAAAGTAAGGAGTTAAATAATGGTTTCTTGTGAAAAGATTGAACCTTAATAGTTGGCAGTAAGATCATTCCTCTTAAATGATTTTATGTACTACTTTTCAGTCTTTTAGTATTTATTTGGAAGTGCCTCCACAAAAATTCTACTTTGATGTCTCATAGTGTTGTAGAAGTGACCTAGGGCCATACCAGTTCAAGGTCTGGCAGAATCTGCGGAGACTTCAGGTATGATCTCAGGGACCAATTATGTCTGCCAAGAACTGGTCTAGCCAAGTACAAAGAGGCTCCTTACCAGGTCATGGCAGCCCACCAAACAAAATGACCAAAACACAAAATGGACCTCATAGTGGTGCAGTCCACTTCTGTTTTTCAACAGTGACCATAGCGAGAAAAGAGCTGTAGGGGGCTGAGTTGTTAAATAGTCTATCAATAAGTTGATAATGTTACTGTAGATAGTGAACCATATAATTTGGAATGTTTTAGCCAGAAATACGAACAGGAGACAGAATAGAAGAATGGCACATAGACTCACCTGTGAGACCATTAAAGGAGTTGTTTTCATCATGTGCCCAAAGGCCAGAAAGAAAAGAATGTCCTGGAACATTTGGTTGTTTGACTTGGAGGTCTCCTGAGTACAAGCCTTGAGATGAACATGAAGGTGATTGAAAATTACATGCCAAAATCTTTATAAAGAGGTAGAGACATAGTTCAAATCAGTCAGTCAGTCACTAAGTATTTATCAGGTACCTACAGTGACTAGGCCAAGTATGGTTGAGGCTTTAGGGGATATAAATACAAAAGTGAGATAGTGTCTTCTGTCAAGAAGCTTATATTCTACTTTAAAGATATACAGTGTTCACAGGTAAGTAAATATAGGAGACACACATCTCACACACACACACACACACACACACACACACCCCATAGTGCTAGAGGTTGAAGTAGGAAAGGTGATCTTTGGCAGGAGAATAGAGGATGCATTGGGGAGTACTATGTGATTGACTTGGAGAGAGAGGCTGGAGCAAGATTGTTAAGACTATAAGTTCACAATATTTTATCCTAGAGGCAGTGAGACTTCTTAATCAGGGGTATGCCATGAGCAGAGCTGTACTTTTGAATTACCAGTTTGGCAGCTGGGGAGACTAGAAGCAAAGACTATTGTATTAGTCCAGGTAAGAGGTGATGTGGGCCTAAACTGAGGTGGTAGTCTATGTAACCTTGGGCAAATCTGTTTTCTTTACTGGCCTTCAGTTTTCTAATTGTTAAATGAGGGTGCTATAAGGCTAAGGGAAAGGGAGGAGTTAGGGCAGATTTTGAGGTGGAAACTTGGGTGACTGGAAGGATGTTGATGTCCTTGGACCCTTTGCAAGGCAACCCTTTGAGAAACGCTGCTCTTATTTATAACCTTTTATGATACCCTTGTCCCAGGTATTACCTTCCTACTTTGTCTGATGGATGACAACTACATTAAGATGAAACAAAAGCTACCTGGTTCCTGGTTTGTACTCCTTGGCTTTTAGTGGCATAGTCACCAAGAAGAACTAGGCTGTCGGAGCAAAAATGTGATGCTGTGTTTTTAAGTGCTGCACTGTAAGTTCTGGGTGATTAATAAGCAAGGCTATACAGAAATAGGAGTAATCACTTCTCCCCTGGACTGTTACAATATGCCCTCAGCTGTCAGTCTCTCCCCTCTCTCTCTTCTCCAGTCCATCCTCTTCATTGCTGCCAGATTGGTCACGGCATCCCTCTTGTCTGAAGGGATAAACTGAATGCTTAGCAGTGCACCTTTCAGCTAGATTGACTGATCGATCATAGGATCGCAGATATTGAACTGGAAGGGACATCAGAGACCATCTAGTCCACCTTTCTCCTCCATTATACAGATGAGTTCACTGAGGCCCAGGGAGGTTAAGTGTCTTACTCAAAGTCACGAGATAATTTGATCCCAGGTTATCTGACTCAGAGTCAATGCTTTTTTCCAACTGAGCATACTACTTCATACCCTAGAGAAAAGAACATTAGGAGCTGTGTACCCAAGACCAGGAGCTATGATTTAGTAGCTAAGTGACTGTACTAAAGTCTCTTAACCTTTCTGACCCTTAATTTACTTAAATACCCAAATAATCTGTAGTTATATTGATTCAGGAGTTCACTCCAACAGTGCAGGTTACAACTCGTCCATGCCTGCCTAATGTATGTGGCTTTTGCCCATGTTCTCCCAGAAGTTCACCATAGAAACGTTTGCCCAGTATGTTAGAGGCCTTCTTTACTTTTTCCCCACTGTTACAAATAGAAATACTCAGGCTTCCTTCCATTTACCTTCCATCCTTTATTCATGCCATGTGACCAGTGCAACTTCTTTTCTTACCATAAGTTCCTTTACTCTCATTATTTTTCATAGTTACTCATTGATATATGTTGCAGTCTCAGCAAACTGTTAGTATTTAAATGATGGATCTTTGCTTGTGTGGGAAGCTTAGGAGGTCAGTAAAAGAGCTTTGCAGTTTCCTGGAGCCAATCTATGCAGCTGTCTGTATCAACCCTGGGCTTAGCCCATTGTCCATCTGAACATCTGTATTGAAGAGGTCTCTGGTCTCATAAAGGATTTTGGCTTGTCCATTCACACAAGAAAGACTAAATGGGTATAGAGTATCCATTACAAAGATTTCATGCATTTGGATGAACACTTTATAGACCATGTCCAACAATATCTATATTTGTGACCCTTAGCTTTATTCATATGTAAAATTGGAATAGTAATAGATAAACTAGGAAAGCATTTTATAAACTTTAAAGTACTGCATAAATGTGACTCATTGTTATACACTACCTACTTCACAGGGCTATTGGGAGGACCAAATGAAATTATATAAAATGCTTTGTAAACCATAAAGCCTTATACAGTTCTAAGTTGTGATTACTTGCGGATTTGTTTCGGATAATAATAGATTGACCCATCCGGTGTTTGAAAAACTGATAATAGCATGGTGGAAAATACCCTGGAAAAAACGGAATTAAACCTGAACTTCATAAATGAGCTTGTACCACTTCACATTTAGAATAAACTGTTATTAATTCAGAAACGCAATGTAGTGTATAGTGAGAAGCACAGTAGAGTTGGTGTCGGGGGCCCGAGTCCTAGTTCTAACACCAGCCATTTGACTTTGGGAAATAGCTTACTTAACTCAAGGTTTGAGCTACAAAGTACTTTGGAAATAACCTGTTCAAATATTGTTCTGCAGATGAGGACGCTGCAGCCCAGAGAGGTGAAAATACGAAAGTGATAGAGCTAATCCGTGGCATGTCTCCTGAGTCCTTATTTCTTCTTTGGTGCTTTCTACCATAGCAGCCCACATCTCTGAGCCTTAGGGAGAATGGACCTGAGGGAGTTCATCGGATTATAGATGAAAAGCTAGCTGGGGTCTTAGCCGTCAGTTACTCCAACCCCCTCACTTCACAGGTAGAGAAACTGAGGCCCAAAGATAGTAAATGATTTGCCCAGGGTTGCATAGGTAGGTGGCAAGATTTGAACACGGGTCCTTTCACTGCAAATCCAGGGCTTTTCCCACTGTTGCCATGTCCTAAAATTCTATAGGGAAGTTAATTGAAGAATATGGCAAACTGTCAAGAATGAAAGTCTAAAAGACAAATGATTTTAGTATGTATGAAAAGGGTAAGCTGTCTAAAAAGACCAGTGTGAGTGCAGAGGGGAACTCACTGACCAACTGAGTTTTTTAAAAAAGACATATATAGAAGATGGAAGCAAGGGCAGGCAATTAAAGATATATACAAAAGTATGGGATACTCTTGTGATAATAGAGTCAGGATTTATAAGTCTCAGAATAAGCTAAGACCAGTAACATGCTTAGGGTCAAAAACTTCTTGTGTTGGGTGGAGAAGAAGAATTTTAAAGAAGGGATAGAGCCCCGGGATGGGAAGATAGACATTGGAGAGAAGGTAGAACCACTTGTCTTATCTTTATTCTGTTTTCTCTCATGGAGAATAATCCTTTGAGTTTTAAGAATAGAACAAAATGGTTCACAAGAAATTGATATTTTAAAAATTGTAGATAATGGTGATAATGCCATGAGAAGGACAATGGATAAATGTCTTTTGTTTTTGTTAAAGGAAGAAGGTGTAATCTATAGATCATGACCCTAATGTTAATTTCTCCCAGTATTCTAGAACATTTTATTTTTAAAATGGTTTGAAAGTATTTAGAGATAGTTAACTTGATATGACCTGATTTTGATTAGCTAATATTTCCTTTTTTCCACAGTGTTTCTAGAATAGTAGATAAAATGAATGCGATGGACTTAGTATATCTGGATTTTTAGCATTTGACAGAGTTTCTTATCCTGTCATTGTTGGCAAGATACATATGTATATATGTATATATGGGCTCAATGTTAGAATATTTAGGTGGATTTGGATGATTTAACTCAAGAGTAATCAAGAGGGCATCAGTGTCATCCAGAGGGAAAGTCTTGTGGATTGCTGCAGGGATCTGTCCATGGCCTATGCTATTTTTTTGTCAGCCGTTTGGATAAAGGCACAAATGGCATGTTTATCAAATTTTTGGAAGAGATAGTTAACATGTTGGATATCAGGATCCAAAAAGATGTTAAAAGGTCCAGGTGACAGGCTGAATCACTTAACGATACATCTACACTCTGATTCTAAAAGTAACTTAATGTACAGGTATAGAAGGAGGAGAAAGACTTGATACCAGATTTTATGGGAAAAGATCTGGTTTTTAATAAATTAAAAACTCAGTATGAATTAATAGCAGTAGATATTAACCAAAAAAGCTAATGCTTTCTTTCCTAAACTACATTAATAGAGGCATAGTACCCTTAACGAGAGAGATAAGAGTCATACTTTACTCTCTTTGGTAAGACCAAATCTAGAATGTTATCTTTAATTCTAGACATTGTATTTTAGGAAGGACATTGGCACACTGTAGTGAGACTACAGGAGGGGGCAACCAAGATGATGAGAAGCCATGCTATAAAAGAATAGGTTGGAGAACTGGGAATGTTTAGTGTATACCAGGGAAGACTTTGAGAAGGCAGTAATAGCTATCTTCATGGACATGTGGTGGAATGAGGAGTTAGATATATTTTACTGTGCCACAGAGGGTAGAACTGAGAAATAACTGGTAATTAACAGATAGAAATTTAAAAGTGACAGATTTCAGATCAATATTAGAAAAAATTTTCTAATAGCTAAAGCGTAGGCTGCTTCTCATGAGGTAATGAGTGGGTTCCCCGTTACAGGAGCAAAAAGGTTAGATGGTCATTTATTTAACAACTGACTAGAGAGAGAGAGAGAGACATAAAAATACATGAATTGGACCAGGCAGTCTCTGAGGTCTGCCAACTCTGAGATTGTGAATCTGTGAAAATGGTGCATTTAGGGTAGATGACCTCTAAGGTCTCTTTTAGCTCTAAGACCAAAGGGACAAAGCCAATCAGAATTTGTGAAAAGTGTGAATTGAGGGTTCTGATAAAAAAAAAGCAGTCGTATTAAGTTAAGGCTATCGACAGGTATTTAGTAATCATATTAGTAAGTGCCAGGTGCTTAGGATATAAAAACAAACGAAAAAAGAAACAAGCTGTATTCTTGAGGGAGGTCACATTCATTTGGGGAAGATATTTTTCCCCCCTTACTGTATAGATAGTAATTCGAAGTAATTGTTAACATGTCATTTCTAGTGGAAGTGCCGTTCATTCATAGAGTTACAGAAAGTCAAGAGTAGACCCTAGAAGTATCTGTGGCCTAATCTCTGTCTAAGGCACAAACCTCTTATACCCCACTGCGGTTTAGTTTCTATACAACCCCAACTTCCAAAGCTGAGGACTTGGATCTGTGTTCTGAACTGTATAGATAACACACTTAAATTGTTCACTTGGACAGGCTATAACATTCTACCACAGACTTAAGAGGTGTGAGGAGCAAAGTACAAAAATTTCTGCTCTGTCCTTCAGGGAGCTTACCTTCTAATGGAGAAGATGATATGTAAATAACTAGGAGGGGACAAGTTATGGGATGAGATAGTCTCTGAGGGGAAGGTACTAGCAGTGTGAACCAAGAAAAAGGTGTTTTACAGAAGGTACCTTTTGAACTTAAATGCTTGTTCCCTACTGAGTATACATATACTCCATAGAATGTGTGGAATGTGATGGGGCATGATTGGTAAGGTAAGGAGTTTGGCTTGAAACTGTGGAAAAGGTAATTTGGAGCCTGGCTGTAGATGTCCTTCAGTGTTAGGCTAAGGAATTTGCATTATATTTGATAGGTAGAAGGAGCCACTGAAAGTTTTTTTTTTAATTAAAAAAAGCATTATTAAATGGTCACTATGTGCCAAAAACTGGTCCAAGCCCTGGAGGTCAAAGGCAGTCACTGTACTCAAGAGTCTGCATTCTAATGGGGGAGACATCACCCATAGGAAAGTGGTGGCCTGGGAAGGGCAACTGTGGTCTGGAAAGTTCGGGGAATGGTAATGGGGCCATAACAAAATAGATCGATATGTCCTATCTATGAACAATGACAGAGTTGGTACTGTCATTATTCCATAACTGGAAGTGGGAGCGGGGGATGGATGGAACTGGCATATTTTAGGCACAAGGCTCTTCTGGAGTGGCTCGTATCTCCATCTACTTTTCAGGTGGCTTGAATTAGATATCCAGTAGACATCTTAAGCTCAATATGTCCAAAGTGGAGCTCATTTCTCCTTCTCCCTTAAACCCCCCCTTCCCCTCTTCCCTTCCATATTATTGTAGAGGGAAACACCATCTTCCAAGGCCTTCAGGCTCACAACCTAGGAGTCATCCTGGACTCCTTGCCATCTCTTACCTCTTGTGTTCACTCTGTTGCCAAGGCCTGTAGTTTTCATCTTTGAAACATCTCTTTTCTCTTTGGCGCTATCACCGCTCTGGTGCAGACCTTCAGCACTACACCTGGATTATTACAATAGCTTGCTTGAGGTCAGCCTCAGGTCCCCTCCCGGCTCCAATCCATTATCGCTTCAGCCACTAAATAAAGGGCAGGTCCAAGGGATCATGTCTCCCCCTATTCCCCCACCCCTTGCCTCAAGAATTAAATACAGAATGCTGTGTTTGGCATTCCTGTCTTCTGATGCCTTATTCCTTATGCATACTCTTCAGTACAGTGACATTGACCTTCAGTAAAAGCAGTTCAATGAACAACATACTTCATTTCCTAACTCATGGCATTTTCTCTGTCTCCTGTACCTGGAATGTTCCACTTGGCCTAGTGACCTCCCTTGCTTTCTTTAACTCTCCTCTAAACCTCCATTATTTTACAAGGGAAGCCTTCTCCAACCCCTTTCCAGTGCCTTCCCTCTGTTAATTATTTCCTGTTTATCCTGAACAGCTTGCTTTGTACATAATTGGTTGCATGTTGTCTCCTCCATCAGATTCCTAAGGACAGTGACTGTCTTTTGCTTCTTTTTGTATTTGCAGCACTTAGTATAGTGCCTGACACATAGTAGGTGTTTAATAAAGGTTGATTAATTGAATGATTGGTTGTAGGGAACTTGGCTAAGATCTGCCTGAAATTAATCATATTGTTCAAAATTAAGTATGTTGAATTTCTTTATAATGGAAGTTACTGAAAGTGAAAATAGAATAATTGACCATACTTTCCCCCTTACAAGTCTGCATAGGATTTTTTAAAAAACCCATTATCTGGTCATCAAAGTGATTATTTGTAAATATAAATTGTTTATAATTAGCAGTACTTATTCTCACAACAAAATTAAGGTGTCAGAGTCCTTTAAAATGTGCTAAGTAGGATAAATAAGCTCTTCAGATTTAATTTAAATGTTTACTTGGGAAACCCTTTATATGTGGGTGTATATATATTTGTATTATATATGGCAAAGGTAAATTTCGAGTTTTCCAGTTCTTACTACTAAAGATTCTGAATTGGCAGAATTATTATTATTTTTTTACCGTATTTTCTGAACCTCTAAAAAACTGTACTCTTATTTGGATGTGTTTGTGTTTTCTTTACCTTTGTTGCCATTGTGAAAGGATAGCTGGGTGGCATTTGGTAGGCCACGTCAATTCCATTTCAACTCTAATAGGCTTCAGTTTCCTCCATTTCTTCATAGGCTTCTAGATTTAGACCTCTAAAGGTCATGGAGTTCAGTCCCTCAAATGAATATGTTATAGTTAAAAAAAAAACTTATAGGGAAGTTAAGCAAATGACCAGAGGTCACACAGGTAATAAATATCAGAGTCATCATTTGAACTTGGGTCCTCTGGATCCAATGGTTGCCTCCAGTGCACCACACATTGACATTTCTTGGTGATGGAAATCCAGCATCTCACAAGACATTTTTTATAATATCTTCTTGCTTTTTTCCTCAAACTTGAAACAACTTCAAGGAAATAATTCTTAGTAAGTTAAAAGCCAATCCAGTGACAGGTTTTAAACTAGGTTTGCTGCCAACCAGCTGTCTGCCACCTTTGCCACCTTTTAACTTCACTGTACTGGACTTTCAAAAAATAATTACCTACTATTTTATCGGTATTAGATTAATCATTTTAACTGAGTGCCTGTTGTATATTTTAGTAGTTGGTTTTGACATTATGTAGCTGACCAAATAGTACATAGAGATTATAAGGGAAAAAAAAAAAGAAATGGCGTTTTCGTGGTGTGGTTTGGGGCAGCAGAGTTTAATGAAATTATTCATCTGAAGAAGAAACAACAAGGCTGGTAATTGTGCCAGTTGGCTTAGGCAGCCCTGTGTCTGACACTGAAAGTAGAAGTTGTCATTCAAGATAAGAATTTTCCTAGAGCAAAACCTCCATCCCTTCTGATTGTTTAAGTGCTCATTTCTCTTTAACATTCAGTTGGTTTTTCTTTTTGGTAATTGAAATAGACCATGTCCATATGTCTTCCATTGTACTTTTTTAATGCCTCTTCTTTGCTCCGACTTCTTCCCTTCCACTTTCTTTCTATTCTTTCTGTTCCCTCCTCTCCCCAATTTTCTTATTTACAGTTATCTAGGGGGCAGTTTTATCTTAAATTGTTTTATTAGCCTTTTGAGTTACTATGTTCTATTTATATGCATTTCTTTTCTTCTCCATAAAATGTAGTAAGTTTTACATTTCATTTTTGTAGATAAAGGATAGATTTGATAAAGTAGTAAACCAGTGAAGGTTAATTGGTCTATAATTAACATTTTAAATGGCTGTAGGTTAGAGGAGAGTGTTAAGGCTATCAGGATAATGGCCTTGGGCTTTCACATTAGTATGGGGAAAAGCTGTGAGCAGCTCTAATTCACAGCTGATTGTAAAACATCTTGGAGAAATTTGATTCTGCTCCAAGAAAATAGGCCTTAAGTGGAACACTTTTGACCAGGAAACTCTTGAAGTGTTTTCTTCGTCCATGTTATTTTTATTTTTAAATTAATTTCTTTTAATTATCAAGCACTTTAATTATTCCTCACTGCAAAAGAAAAAGTCAATCAAAACAAATGTCCTCATTAACCAGGACCAAAAATGTATGTACCATTTTACACGTCACCTCTCAGTCTTGGAGTGGGTAGCGTGCTTCATCAGGGTCTCTGGAATTGTGGTTTATCATTGTGTTGCTCAGTGTTCTTAAGTCTTTCTTTTGTTTGTTTTTTCCTGGGTTTGTTTTTGAATGCTTTAAAATTGATCTCTCTAAATGCTTTTAAAAAGTAGGCCTTGGGTATGGTTAGCTGCTTTTATATGCCAATTAGCAATATGTTGTCTCTGCAAAAGGTGTCTTTCAACCAACTGTTAGAACTATCAGGAATCATTCATTTGTTGTAAATATTATATGTGCCACTGTATGTTGCAAGGTGGAAACGTCTACGAGTGATATTCATGACTTTGTAACTTCTACAAAATATGTAGCATTTTTTATTTTATTAATGTTAAATGTATCTGACTTAAAAGCTGTCAATTTACTTTTATTCTATAGTTTTGGATTACTAACTTTGAACTATCTCTTATAGAAAACTTTTCATGAAACTTAAATTTCATATAATTATCTACTTTATTTTCTAGAGTGTTTTTTTGGGGGGAATACTCAAAATAGTTGATTTTGGGGGGATGGCTTAGTTCTCACATACACATACAGCTCATACTACATATCATAATTAACACTTTAAAAACAAAAACCTATTAAAATGACAAGATTTCTGAGATTTGCCAAGCTCTGTTTTCAAAATCATCTTGTGAGATAGTGGTATGTATGAGTGTTTATATGTATAGGGCAGCTAGGTGGTGCAGTGGATAGAACACTAGGCCTAGAGTCCTGAGTTCAAATGCAACCTTAGATACTTACTAGCTGTGTGACCCTGGGTAAGTCATTTAACCCTGTTTGCCTCAGTTTCCTCATCTGTAAAATGAGCTAGAGGAGGAAATCAAAAACCACTCTAGCATTTTTGCCATGAAAACCCCAAATGTGGGGTTATGAAGAGTTGAACACAACTGAAATGACTCAACAGCATAAGTATAGAAAAGGAGACAGAGTGTGTGTGTGTGTGTGTGTGTGTGTGTATGTATGTGCATGTGTACTTAAGCATGTACAAATCTATAAATATATTTATACACACATACATATACAAACACACACTCACATATAATACACACTTATTAATAGTCACACACAAGTATACTGCCATATGTATAATTGCTCTCTGTCATTTACCCCTCTTATTATCTCAGTCAATAAACAGTATAATGATAGGTGAAAAATTCAAAGCTATTCATCTTTAATAAAATTTTAAGTCGATAAAATTGAATTTCACAGTGTCAGTTTGGGAAGGGATTCAAAGATTACCTGTCTAGTTCAACATCTCTGTACAGGAACCCCTTCTATAGCATCACCAAAAAGTGATGATTCAGCCCCTGCCCAAAGACCTCTGGTAAGGTGGGGAACCTGCCTTGGTAGGTGCCATTCCACTTTTGGATACCTCTAAGCATTAGGAACCTTTTCTATCATAGGCCCAAATCTTCCTGTCTGCTGCAGCAGGGGTGGGGAACCTGTAGCCTTAAGGGCCACATGGGACTTTGAGGCTGCAGATTCCCACTCCTGATATTCTGCACAAACGTATACGTACCCCCATGGGAGTATATGTACACTGCATAAACAGTGATACCTGGGGTTTCAAATTTAAATGATAATATACTCATAGAATGGATGGCATGGCAGGAATCCTTAGAGGGAGAACTTCTAAGCCAATCTTTTCATTTTATATCAAGAATCTGGTTATTCAGGTAATTAGAAGCAGAGTTGGGAGTAGAACCTAGGTCACAGGGTTCCCAATATGGTGCTCTTTTCACTCTGTCACATGGCTTCCTTTGGTTAAAAAACCCCAAAAAACTAGGTTTTGGAGTAGCAGGAGTGATAAGTTCAGTTTGAGAACCCTTGAGAAGCCTTGGTTGAAAGAGTCTAGGACCTGGAGTCAAGAAGGTAAGAGCTGGAATCTCACTTTTTACACACTCTAGCATTGGATTATGGGCAAAGTACTTTAATATTTCAGAGCTTCAATTTCCTCATCTGTAAAATGGGCATAACAGTTCCTCTTCTGGAATCATACAATTAAAGAGCTAGCAAGAGAAAGGACTTAATGGGCTAGTTATTCTAAGCCTCTCATTTTGTTGACTAGAAAACTGAGACTCAGAAAGATTAAGTGATTTGCTTGAGGTCTCAGAATCCTTGGCTGAACCGGAATTTAGGTCCTATGACATCTAGTTAAGGATTCTTTGAGGGTCAAATGAGCAAATGCTATATAAATGTCTGTTAATAATAATAATTTAGCTTTAATTTTGCAATGCTTGTTAACTGTTTGTGGATTATGATGAAAGGACGTTCAAGGGCAAATATTTATCAGTCATTTGAGAATGTGAGATTAGAGATTACACTTAGGTCTGCAGATCAGAGAGAGGTGAAAGTTCTCTGAAGGTAGAAGTCTTCAGGAAGAAAACTGATGTTGCAGTCAGAGGAAGGAACTGAAAATAGTAGAATGCCTTTGGAAGCTGGGGAAGTGAGCTCTTTATTTAAGGAAGGTGTTAGTGTTTGGATTCAGCGAAATCAAAAGAGGTTTAGGACTGAGAAAAGGTCATCAGATTTGGAAGTTAGGAAGTAGTCTGTGATATAGGATAGTTATACATTGATTAGTGAGGGGGGGTTTGCAGAGGATTAAGAAGGAATTGAGTGATAGGCAGTGGAT
This sequence comes from Phascolarctos cinereus, assembly GCF_003287225.1. Classification (NCBI taxonomy): domain Eukaryota; kingdom Metazoa; phylum Chordata; class Mammalia; order Diprotodontia; family Phascolarctidae; genus Phascolarctos; species Phascolarctos cinereus. Next base: position 149,412,320 of record NW_027555847.1, read on the forward strand.
ATAGAATAGACTGTTTTTTTTTCCCCCAGAAGTTTGGCGGTCAAAAGGAGAGAAATAGGGTGCTGGAAGGTAGAAAAGGCACAACCGGACTTTATTTCAGGATACAGGAATGCTGCTTTAAGTCTTTACTAAAGTAGATCAGTTATAAATTTTGAATAAAATAAATGTTTGGGAAACTGGGGAAAGGGAGGAGAGAATGAATGAAGCAGTGGTACATTCAGTAGGAAGAGCAAGGGATAGGATCCAAATGCACAGGTCAAGTTATTGGATAGCCTTCCAGCAGAGACTACTATTCTGAAGTGGAAAGGTGGGAAGAAGAGTGAATCTCAGGAGATATCTCCTGGCCTTGGATAGATTAGAGATATCTTTTCAGATTTTTTAGGAGTTCATAGCTGCATGGAAAGATGAGATTATTTCCTACCCTTGACACATGGGAAAAATGTGAAGCACTCTGAGGATATGATGAATTTTTGCTATATTTTTACTTTTCAAGCAAATGGAAGGCAACCATATGGATATTCAACTGAAGATAGGTTTTGACAGAAATGTTCCATAACAGACTTAATTTTAGGACTCATTCTGTAGAAAAATATCTATATTAGTGCATTTTGAAGTACATATATTTTGAAAATATAATTGTTTGCTGCTTAAGACTTTTAGCCCTTTTCTATATGAAATAAAATAATTGACACAATTATAGATAATTTGGACTAAATATTTAGTTAGTTGAAATACCCACTTACTTACCCTAAAAGCAAGTTGGGGAATGGTGGTGGAAAAGAGTAATGAGGGATTTAAGTATCTGGGTAATTGCCTTATTTCTTTTAAGTGAATGTATCCTTTAAAGTAGTTCCCCTTAATTTTTTATTGTAGTGCCTTATATTCAAATACCCAACAAACATCTGAGAAGTCATAGGAGGAAATAATTGATGTTATACTTTGATGTTTATGGTCAAAAGTAGTACAGAATAGAAAATGGAAAGAGACAAAAATGTCTTAGTGAGGAGAGAATTGCATTTTGGGATTTTTATGGTGGATAGGGAGAAAAGGAAGCATTTTTCTCAAAACTCTTCAGCTTTTTGGCTCAATCTAAAAAAGAACATTTAAAGACATTTCTTACCAGAACAGGTTCTTACCAGAATTGGTTCTTTGTAACCTATTTTATAAAGCCATGTTTGGGAGGAGAAAATAATAGTAGAGTCTTTTTGACTATTATATGCCAGATATGAAAAGTGGCTTATTTTAAAAAGGAATAACTGATTTTTCACCTGCTTAAAAAGTTAATCTGAAAACTACTAAACACTTGCTCACAGAATATTGTTCAGTAAGTTTTTAAGTTGAATGGATCCATGTCGAGAGAGATATTTAACATAACATCCTCCTACCTCTTCCTTTTATTTTTTTGTCCCCCTCTTTCCCATTCAGTAGCAACAACAAACCGTCCACCCCACAATGGTTAGTATTGCAGAGCTTGATGCGGCCTTGGTTGAGGTCAAGCACTCCAATTCGAACCTCTCAAGGGCTTTCTCTATGTATTGCCAGTGTACTGGTAAAAATGACTTTAGACTCTTGTCAGCGCAGTTACTGGTGCGTGCATCACAGTCCCACTCAAATAAACCTGTCACAACACAGAGTCAGCAGCTAGAGACGAGTACAAGGGCAGGCCTCTCGCTTTTCATTCGAGCATCACTAAACGTGCACAGAGTGCCCAATTATTTCAGCATTATTGAGCAAGCCTACAGGAGGACCCAAGCCTTGCTACATTAGATTTTCTTTAGTAATTTGCTCAAGTACCGCTGAGGACACTTAAAGGGCTTAAAACGGTTGCTGCAACCAGTTTCCTTTTCTGGGTTGTTAATTCAGGTTTTCTCTTTCAAATTAACTCTCACTGCATGCTGTGCAGTGGTTCTGGGAGAACTGTTTAACACTAATTTTCTCAATTTTCAGCTTTTTTTTTGTTCAACATAACTGCTTTAATAGTTACTCACGTATGTGTTTTGATTAGAAATGTATGATACCAAGGTTTTGTTTTTAAGTATAAAATGTAAACGCTTTGTGAAAGAAATCTCTCCGAACTTAGGTTGCTATAAACAGTTAATTCCTGTTTAAAAAGAAAATCTAATTATGCCCTACAAGATCATGTGTGTGTGACACCCTAAACCTATGTATGATAGTGTTGACTATTCTTCCTCTGTCTCTAATTTTTGTACAGATGGGTTTTTAGAGATTTTATCAGTAAGTTGCCCCTTCATCCTAGGTGCTTTGTTTGGGCCTGTTCCTTTTCTCCTTCTTCTCAACTCCCTTCTTCCCTCCCATCCCCGCCCTTGCCAACTTTTGGAACAAGTTCAATATCTATGTTTAATTTCTCACAGCAGCAACAACTCCAGGCCCAGCATTTATCACATGGACATGGTCTGCCGGTGCCTCTCACTCCACACCCATCAGGCCTTCAACCACCTGCCATCCCACCAATTGGTAGCAGTGCTGGCCTCCTGGCTCTCTCCAGCGCACTGGGCGGGCAGTCTCATCTTCCAATTAAAGATGAAAAGAAGCACCATGACAACGATCACCAAAGAGGTGAGAAATCCTGTAGGAATGTCAAGCTTAGTTATCATGATGCTAGGTATAGGTTTTGCATGCCAGTATTTACTCTGTTATTGAGTTAGATCATATCCCAAACAAGGAAATAATAGCCCATTGTTGGGAGGTACACTAACAAGATGGCACCTTTGTGCTCTGAAAGAGTGAATCCATCCTTCCTTGGCAAGGAATTCATTTTCTTTTAATTAATGGTAATCTGATATTAATGATTTATTAGTTTTACTAGTTGTATGATCCTGGGGCAAGTCAATTAACCCCTTAGTGTCCTAGGCAACTCTTAAAACTACGAAGTGAGTTGTTTACATCAGTAATTCACCTCTTATACATGAGTGGCTGATATGCCTTGGAGGAGTAAGCCTCATATAGAGTTCTCTTCACTGATGAAAACTCAGGCAGAGAACCCCCCATCACATTGCCCCATGGAAAAAAAGTCACCAAAGCATTAATTATACTATGCTAGATTTTTTTAAACCTTCAGTGAAAATAGACTATAATTAGTAGACATTTTTAATAGCAATTTGTATTTGCAGCATGCTTTATAATCATTTTTATTAGTTAATGGCAGGAAGATAGATGGAAGTCTCCTTGGTAACATCCCACAGATGTCTAATTGTGGGAGTTTACTTCACTAGCACTGTGGCTCTCTTGATTAAAAAAAAAAAGTGTATCTTGTAATCAAAAGCTCATACTATCTGGACTTGGTCCTGAAGCAGCATGGCTTAGTGGATAGATTGCTGGACTTGAAGTCAGGTGGACCTGGGTTCAAACAGACATTTACTACCTGTGTGATTTGTGGGCCGAGTCACTTCATTTCTCTCAGAGCCTTAGTTTCCTCATCTATAAAACGGGGATGATAATACTTGTACTGTTTACCTTATGATGTTGTTGTGACTGAGGTTTTTGGAAAAAAGTTAAGAGTGTTACAAAAATGTGAGTTGTTGCTTTTATGTTTGTCTTTTAGTGTGAATGCTAACCTTGGGTAAAAGATTTTCTTCACTCCAAGCTTGTTTCCTAGTTCTAAAGCTGAAAATTTTTATCTGCCTACCTTAATGATATGGTCACAGCAGAAGGATTATGAACCATTTTATAAGTAGAAAGTTTTGTGGCAATATCAAGTAATACTAATATCTAATTTTAGTTATTCTGAAAAAGTAAGGAAGGTTGACTTAGGCTTTATAAATGGTTGAGCAATATTAATTATTAACTTCACAGCAAGTTAACATCTCTGTGATTTATTATTTAACAGAGATCAAGTGTGATAAATGTATGATTTTGTGTAAACTAACAAGTACGTTTCTTTTTTTCCTTCTTCCCACCATTTCCTCTGTTCCGGTGGATGCGATTTTGCCCATAGACAGAGACTCCATAAAGGTAAGACTTCATTTCCTAGGAGGAATAAATTTATTTAACAGTATCCCAAATGTTTTTTGTTATAGCTGAAATCGAGGTCAATGTAGGAAGAGCCTTGAATTGAGTTTAGCTTAACTATATTAAAATAAATTTGAGGAAAAACCTCATCTTAGTAATTTTGATAGCTTCATTAATTTTTTTTTATTTTAATGAGAGAATCTTTTAAGTTTGGAGAATATTTTGGAAGTTGATAATACTTTTTAAAAAACTGAGTCATTGGAGTAATTTAGGGTTTGGTGGCTGAGATTTGTGAGTTTGTTCATTTCTCTATCAAGACAAATTTGTCAAATAGGACATAGGAATATATACTGCATCAGGAGGGCTGTATTCTGTCCCTTTTTATGATGTTAGCTTGCAGTGAGAAAGTTGAATAGCAGAACCCTTGATTTAGAGAGTATCTATAAATGAATAAAAATAATATGATAAAGTAATTAGTACATATGGAAATACACATTATTTTCATAATGTGGGAACTAGTTTGATTTGGAAAAAAAATTCTCTCCTTTGTTATAGAAGTTTTCTATACAAAAACCTCATGACTGCCTCTCAGAGAGTTATTGTGGGCAGAGTCTGAGGCATTTAATCCAAGAGGATCTTTGTAGACAAAGCATAGAACAGGAAAGATATATGTTGGGCTTTCCTTATTTGGGGGGAATGTTTCCCTTTAGTATCTTAAGAGGATATTCTGAGAATTGTTTAAATCTTTTACACATACACACACACACACACCACACACACACACACACACACACACACACACACACACCCAGCTAGCATAGGATGTCAGCAAAATGTGAAAACTGGGACTTGATGAAGATCAACACGAGGAGGAAAGAATCTTTCTTTTCTGAGTATTTGTCATGATACAGATATTGTCACTTGACTTGTACATACCTTCTCTGTGCCTTCCTTCCCTCCATCCCTGAAACAGTTTAAGGTTTCAGAGCAATCTTCATGAGAAATATGATATTCTACTCTGACAACCCATTACGTACACTTTGAACCCCAATTTAATGCTTGCCCTTTTCTCTTGAAAAAGAAATTCAGTTTTTTCCCAAGTCTTCAAACAATGTAAAAAAAAAGTTGACTATAAACAATTTTAACCTTGTAAAAACATTTGTAATTTAAATATTCATTTACATACCTATCTAAATGTCATAATTTATCATCAGACACACAGTTCATGTGACGAATTCTTCAGGTATAGCTTTTTATGGTATGTTGTATAGACTCTTGTCTTTGTATAAACAAATGGTTCTGAGTACATTGTAGATACCGTGTGCTAAATGCTTTTTCATTGATTTTAAAACCAAGATTCTGGATAGTTTTGACCAAAATATGTAAAATACAGCATACTGGTGGGCTTATCAAATTTGTAGCTACAGAATCAGGATAAACCAAAAAAGATCCTGAAAAAAAATTTCTGTCTGATTATTCTGAAATTATAGTGAAAACCTACCCTGTTTTCATATGATAAATATATACCCTTTAGGCAGGTTAGTGAACTAAGCACCACTCTTATCCTACCCCACTCCCAGTAGGCCTTAGAAATGGCTCTACTCCAATGCACATATTATGTGTCAATTACATTTTATATTTCCTCCAAGAGGAGTAGGGGCTATTTTGAAATCATCTGTAATCATTTGGGGGTGAGACTGGGAGTGAGTATCTCGGTAGCCAGAGGCAAGGGAAAAAAAAGGAAAGAAAGGTATGAAGATTTTGTACTGATTTATTACAGAATGATAGTTATGAATAGATTTTTTTTTTTACCCTGTTATCAAATCCTGAGTTGGATTGTGTCAGCATTTAGGGCTAGCTGCCAGCTTTGCAAGGTGAAATAGTTTGCTAATTTCCTTAAATGTTTTCAGTGATGCCCAGGGTAGCAGTTAGTCACTTGTACTATCGATCTGTCCTCCCTTAAGTGGCTCCTGGTTAAGAGGGGCTTTTTATGATTGTCTGCAGTGTGACTTGAGATGGTTTTTATCAGCCAGAACGTGCCAGTTGCCAGCAGCTGGAGTCTGTGTGCTTGTATGAAATAATTTATTCATGCAGGATAATGCTCCTTAACATTTAACAGGTAATGAACGTGACATAAATTTCCTTCTTGCTTTTAATTTTTCCCTTTCCTCTTCTAATGTGCAAACAGGCAGCTCTGGTACTCTAAATAATAAGTAATTTTTGGCCATCTGTCAAAAGGAAATTTCAATACAAATTTAAATTAATGGTGCCTGAAATTTTTTATAGCTCCTCTAAAAGCCTCTAATGTGCAGAAAATTCTGAATCTGCTGGTAGTAATTAGTGTAGCATGTAATGAGGATGTGGGCAATGTTATATAGTCCCAGTGTAACATTTTGATATGGTAGCAAAATTTTGATTTATATAAGGTTGTGGATGGGTTTAATTGTGAGAGACATTTTAAAGTGTTTTCTTGACGACACAGATTATTAAACAGGGCAGATTTCAGAATAGCTCATAAAATGTAAATGTAGACATACTGTAAAATTCAGGTAATTAAGGTGCTTTTCCTAGTGGTGTGAAGTAAAAAAAAAGAAAAGAAATTTACTTGCATTCTAGTTATAATGGTTTTTTTTCCTTATGGAAATTATGTAGTTACTAAACCAAATATGATTGGTCGTGTGTGTTGGCCAGTTACTTTTTATCAATCTCTCTTTTGTCTAGCTGTCCTACCCCGTTTCTTACCTTGACTTACCTAGTCCTTAAAGCCCCCTTGAATTCAGGAAGGGTGTTGCACCTTAAGTTTGATCCCCAGGATAGGGCATGCTCACAGGAACCTAGCTCTAGGAGCACTACTGTGGGGGCATGGGAATAATTTTGAAGGGCTATAAGAAACAAAAGTGTTCAGTGGGGTGAGGGTTTGGGGTGGAGAGAGTTAGAACAAGGGTTCATTGCACCATTCTTTGTCACTGTGTGTGAAGGGGCCCCCTTATGACCAGGATTTAACCACTTGTTCTGAGACAGAAGCTGTCCATCAGGCTAGGTCAGGGGTGGGGAACCTGTGGCCTCAAGGACACATGTGGCCCTCTAGGTCCTTAAGTGAGGCACTTTGACTGAATCCAAATTTCACAGAACAAATCCCCTTAACAAAAGGATTTGTTCTGTAAAACTTGGACCCAGTCAAAAGGCTGCATCCAAGGACCTAGAAGGCCACATGTGGACCCCTAGTGTGTGCCCTGCCCCTACCCCCCCAAAAAAAATAGATTAAAAGAAACTACTTTGTGGTTCTTACAGCTGTAAACTACCTCAGAGAGCCTGAATTCCTACCCCTTGAGTGTATGGAACCTCATTGGTCCTTACCAGAGTGTAGGGATTAGGACAGGTTCCTTCCAAAGAGGCTGAGGCAAAAATAGTTTTGGAAATGATGAGGGAAGTACGTGCTGTCTTCTCTCCCTCCCTCCTGTCCTGTTTTTGCACTTGTCATTTTCCACGGCGCTAGAGAAATGAGGACAGGGCAGGACCAAGAGCCCCCAGTTTCTACAAGGCGATCATCTCACAAAGTAGTGTTGAACAAAGGTATAGAAATGTCACTCTGATATCTTCGTGCAAAAAAGATGCTTGAAAGACAGCGAGGATCATTTGTTTTTTGTTACTTTGGTAACAATTTTGGAACATGAGATAAAACTTTTTCTCATAGCTGACACAGTCAAGAGCCGAGAATGGAGATAAAAAGGCACACAAATCAAGAGCATCCATCAAAGACAGTAAGACAGACTATTGTCAGGGACACAAGCGGTTATTGTTAGGGGCACATAACCCCTCAGCGTGGAATGTGTACTGCATGAAAATTACTTTTACCTTTACTCTCTTCTGGATAGTGTGGCTTCTAAAATGATACTGAAGTCATCTAGCTGATTTTGAGGGTGGGGAAATGTCCAGGAGTTTTCCTCCTAGACAATTATTGAGAAATAACAGAAAACAAAATTTCTTTGGGAAAGCATATATCCATGATAATAGCTTCAGAACCTTCGAGAGACATTCTTACCTCCTAAGTGGAAGTTGCTCAGGCATTTTCTGTCACATCTGACTCTTTGTAACATCATTTGGGGTTATCTTGGCAAATATACTGGAGTGGCTTGCCATTTCCTTCTCCAGCTCATTATACAGATGAGGAAACTGAGGCAAACAGGGTTAAGTGACTTGCCCAGGGTCATTCTGCTAAGTCAGAGGGCAGATTTGAAACCAGGAAGATGAGTCTTCCTGACTCCAGGGCAGGCATTATAAAAGATGGGATCATAAAAGAAATCTAGCTGGGAAATCTATTCCATAAGTAAAGTCTGTATAATTTCAGAAAAAAAAAAACAAATGAGGAATAGCCACAGAGGTTGAACTATTACAATGTCACAGAAACTCTGAAGTAGGATTTTAGGGTTGCATAGGATGTTAGTCACTGTCCTAATTTCATAGATAAACTGAGACCCAGATAGGTACAGTGACTTTGGAAATATATGACCTGTGATGTGTTTGCTGAGTACTGTGCTAACAGCATTCATATAAAAAATACCTTAATATTCTCTGAAATCCTCCTCTTTTTTTTTTTTAAAGTTGGGTGGAGGACATCTACCAGTTGTGTGTATGTTAATATATAGAATGTTAATATTTGGAATCTTTCATGATGATTAAAATTTAGGCTTTTAAAAAAGTGATTACTTTTCACTCAAACTAAAGCTTGAGCCAGGGTTTTGGACACCAGTGCTAAACTTGCCTCTGAGGAATTTTTGCATTTACTGTATATAGATTACTAAGACAAGAAAAGATTGTTTTCTTTCCTCCCTGGCTTTCCAGGTTGAGCTCTTAGAAGATTTAGATTTATCCTGGAGGACAGGAAGAAAACTGTTTACATACAAATTGAAGTATATGCTGTAGTCCATATTTACCTGTAGTCTATCTACTTGCTACTTCAAGTGATGTTGGAATTTTAATTTGGGTTAACAGGAAAATTGCTTGTTTTCCCATAATCCTTTGCTACATTTTGTTTGCTTCTGTTGCTGTTATTGTTTTCTTTGAGGGAGGAGGGGATGGAAGGTGAAGGTGTAGAGTTCCAGCAATTTTCTTCCTAGAAGATAATTGAAAAATAACAGAAAAATAATGCTTTGGGGAAGCATCTATCCACATTTTTAAGAGGTAGCCTAATAGTCTAGGTTCTTTTCTTAGTTTTTTTTTTTTTTGGCTAGGCATGGGGGTTAAGTGACTTGCCCAGGGTCACACAGCTAGTGTGTGTTATGTGTCTGAGGCCAGATTTGAACACAGTTCTTCCTGACTCCAGGGCCAGTGCTCTATCCACTGCGCCACCTAGCTGCCCCCATATTCTTAGATTTTTAAAATAAGATTCTGGGACTTCTTAGTTATTCTTTCTACCATTTTCCTCGTATATAAAGTGAACCTAGGTCTCTGTAAACTCAGTCAAGTAGTTTCTATCATTGCATGTCCCTTAAATTTTCCTTATCCTTGTTTCTAGGAGGAGGTGGCAGAGGCAAGCTGGGTGGAGGAGTTGGGAGGGAGGAGGGAAGGAAGTGAAGTGTTGTGTGAGTAGATACGATAGATTCCCTGTTGCTCCTTTCTTTTTCTCCCTCCCCTCCTTACTCCCTAAATCAGATGGCTTGAGACCAAAGCCTGTTTTTTGTCATTTAGGGTCCTTGCAGTAGAGTGAGGGAGGAATAATTAAATTTGCATTATTATAAATTGAGAAAAAGAATAACATAAAAATGGCATCCAGGGGCATAAGAGAGGAGAGAAATAAATCAATACAGTGGTTTTGAGAACAGTGGAAACAAAGGATTAGGACAGGAGAACTGGTTAGGATGAGAGTATAGAAGACTGAAGATTACTCAAACAAAAATGTACCCAAGTTGAGAGAGCCTGAGGGGCTCTTTGAGAGCAAGAGGGTTGCAGCCTTCCCTCTACTCCACATCATAACAATATGGACATTGCCTTGAGACAGGAAGGAAGGTTTCAATCTTCTGTTTGGAAATAGGCAGTTCATGGAATTTAAAAATCAGAAGGGGAAGGGCACCTTAGAGATTACTAAGTATAATTCCTTTATTTAACAAATGAGGAAACTGAGGCCCACAGAGTTTCAGCATTTTGCCCTGGGTCACTCCCCTAGTAAGAAACAGTAGGTTTTGTTGTTGTAAAAATCACTCTCTTGATAGTTACAAGCCAGTGTAATAATTTTTAAAAATCAACATAAAATCATATAGATTTATTTAATGAAGGTGATTGGCCTTTAGCTTTTTTGGAGATTTCTAAAGTAATTTAGACACGGGCTGACTTGTTAAAGCTGCTGTACAAACAACCCCCTTGCTTCTTGCTGCCCTCTCTAGACTCCCTGCGGGAACATACCCCCCAATCTCCTTTTGACAGTCAGCAGACCCTGGTTCCAGGCCGTGGTGTGCCACTTTCTATTAATGCCCATAACTCTGGGCCATGGGGCTTCCTGCCAGACACGCACATCATTCCTTCCTTTGAAAATTGGGAATAATAACCCTTGTATCTCCTCACAGGGAAATGGGTATAACCTAACATGTGACAGAGATGGGAATTGTTCAAACTTAGCGCAGATCTGAACCCAGAGTCTTCGTAAACTGGAGAAAAAACAATTGGATTGGAAGCAGTGGATTAGAGTAGAACTCTAGGGGGAGACTGGAATATAGCAGAAGGCCCAGGAGAATAGATGCACACCCAGCCCAAAGTACTGTAGACTTATTATAATTTTTTTTTTCTTGAGACTTGTGATTTTATTGGTTGGGGAACTCACTCCTCCTACTGAGGTCCATTTGCAATTTTGGGGTTTTAGATTTGCAAATTTGGGGGTTTAGTTGCCTGGAGGTACTGAGAGGGTTGCACAAGTGCTAGGTGTCCCAGGCAGGACTTGAACCCCAGGTCTTCTTGACTCCAATGCTTGCCTTTCACCGTATGGTTGGTTATTAATTATTGCTTTCAAGCCCATCATTCTGTAATAGGGGTAAAAGGGCTTGTTCTCTTAGAACTTTTTTTTGAAAGGTAGTAATATTTTATTGACCTGTTCTTAGCTCTCCAGGTACTTATAAATCATTATTTAAAATGAATTACTTTAGATCCCCACCCCTACCCCACTTAAACTAATAGGTTGGTTATTTCCAGGGAAATCCTTTTTTTCTTTTTTTTTTTTAAAAAGATGACACCAATTTCTGCTTTTCTAGCTATTAGGCACCTCACCAATGTTTTATAAATTCTTCAAAATAAATAATGATTACAATGACTTTGTCCTAATTTTTAATTATTATTGGTGTGGATAAATAAGCAAGTGTACACAAGTGTGTACATATGTATGTTCCTTTTCGCTCTGCCTTCCTCTTCTCTCCCTCTTCCTTTCTCTTCTTTTCTGTATGTACATACATATATACAAGCAGTTTTTAGTAACTTATTTTATTCTTTTCTTATTCTTATTTGTCTTTTCACCCTTTTATCTTCCACATCAGGAATTTTATTGTTTAACTCCCTTGTTAGCTGACTAATTTCAGATACCTCTTCCCACCTTCTTTAATTCATGCCCTTAAGTGTTTTCCTGTACACAACATGCACTTCTCCCAGACTTCTCTTCCCTTTAGATTAGGTGGTATTCTCATGGAACATTTCCATGTTACTTAATTCAGATTCTTGAAATTGATTGCATTTATATTTCTGGATTTCTTCTCTCCTTACTGAAAATCTGACACTTCAGCAATACACAGTCATTTTCACTGTAGTCATTTTTGTTGTCTTGCAGTTTAATCTTTATCTGTTCTTTCTCCACACAGAGATTAAATGAGGAATAACGGGACTCTAATTGGGGAGGGAGGGAAGGCAGCAATCTCCTTTGTCGATAGGATTACCAATAGGATTAAAACAATGCCTTTGGGTACCACTGCAAGAAATGGGCAAGAAAGAAGGAAGTATTGGAAGGGGAGGGTAAGGTAGAAGCTAAAATGTGTCATGACGCGGAAGAACTCCATGTGTGATGTACCTTCAATGTATAATTTCTCATCTCGATGCTGTTATGTAAAATACTTTGTAAACAGAAATGTGCTAAACACAAATGCCATCTGTTTTTATTATACATTGGAAAAGTAGTAATTATACTACTGATCTTTGCATTAGGATCACATAGATAGCACTGAATGGGACTAATAAAGGTTTTAAATCCCTTCTCTAATAATTTCTTCTGTGTTCTATGAGGGAAAAGACCACAGTCTTCCCAGTAACAAACTTCAGGAACTTATTTCACAGAGTATGGCCTGCTGTCTTTTCTATCTGGGTTTAGAGGCAATGTGGTATAATGGATGGGATGCTTGATTTGGAGTGAGAGCTGCCTTTGTTTGCCTTCCCAGATACTTGTTAGCCAGCTGCTTGACCATGGGCAAATCAATTAACCTCCATGAGCTTCAAATTCCTCTTCTATAAAATGGGGATCATAATAGCACCAATCTCACAGGGCTGTTGTGAAGATAAAATTGAAAAAAAAATTTAAAGTACTTTCCAAACCTTAAGTGTATTATATAAATTCTAGCTATGGCAAGGATCTGGGTTCAAGTTTCTGTTCTGTTACTTAACTACCTTTCTGACCTTTGGCAAGTCACTTAGGTAGTTCTTCAAGAGGGGAGGGCTTGATTAGCTCTCTTCTGAGGTCTTTCCATCTAAATCTATGCAATATCTAATTATATTATTATTATTCCCATTGTTATTATTGTAGTTACTGATTGTTAAAGTCCATTTTTGCCACTCAGTTCTTTGTCTTTTCTGTTTTTATTAAGCTACTGAATGATTGTTGTGTGTCTTATGTAGGTTTGGGCTAGCTGTAACATAAGAGCCCCAAATCTCTATTCACTTTAATCATGTAGGCTTAACCTGTAGAGGATATATTCGCTGATTACCTTTAGAACACATTGCTTATAATTAGACCTTATTTAGCATTTTAAAGTGGACATTATAACAAAGACTTTGCATAAGCTGATTATTTCACACGTGTATACACACAGATCCTCTATCTCTGATGTGGAAACTAGTTCCCTGGAGCACTGAGAGGTTCACTAATTTCTCTGTGGTCTCAGAGGCAGGGCTTCCTATCTATAATGCAACACTGCTTCTTAGAAATAGTTATAAATGAAATAAAATTAAAACGGCACATTTTTATCAGGTTTTCCTACTAGGTGTAAAAGTATGATAGGATCAGCATTTTTCCTGGCTTATTGTGGGCCCCACCCCCACCCCACCCCCAAACCTGATTGACCTCAGCTTCCCTAATTCAGATTATACCCTCCAACATCCTTTCCTGAGGGTTCTGTTCAGGGACCTCTTCTCTTCTTCCTCTATATAGACTACTTCACTTGGTGAGCTCCTCAGCTCCCATGGACTTAATGACTGTCTCTAGGCTCATGGTTCTCAAATCTACGTTTTCTGTTCCAGTTTTTCTGCTGACTTCCACTCTTGCATTTGCAATTACCTTTCAGACATCCCAAACTGGATGTCTGGGAAACATTTTAAACTCAGTATATCCATAACAGAACTGATTCTGTTTACCCCTATATCTCCACCCCCCTACCCACATGCCCTTCCAGGGACCTTCCCTTTTACTGTAGAGGGCAGCATCATCCTCCCAGTCTTTCAGGTTCACAACCTAAGTATCATCCTGGACTCCTCACTGTCTCTTAATCCCCCATATCCAATCTGTTGCCGAGGCCTGTTGATATCACCTTTTTGCAGTATCCCTCATATATGCCCCCAGTCTCCGACACTGCTGCCACTCTAGGTCAGACCCCTCATCACCTCATGCTTGGACTACTGTAATAGCCTGCTGGTGGTTCTGCCTCTGTCCACTCTAGCCTGTCCTCCATTCAGCCACTCAAGTGATTGTCCTAAAGTGCAGATCTGACCATGTCATGCATGCAGCTACACCACCACTACCACCACCAGCACCCTTACTTAATAAACTCCAGCATCTCCCTCTCATCTCCAGGAACAGATGCAAAATGCTCTTTTTGGTATTGAGCTTCATAACTTCACATCCTCCTGCCATTCCATTGTTCTTACACTTTACTCCCTAACAGGTACTCTGATGCAGTGACATTGGCCATCCAGGCTGTTCCACAAACAAGACTTTACACCTCTCAGCTCTAGGCGTGTTCTCTGGCTGTCCCTCATGCTTGGAACACTTTGCCTCCTGCTCTCTGCCTACTGACCTCCCTGGCTTCCTTTTAACTCCAATTACAGCCCTTCTCTTCCCCTCTCCCCCTTAAAAAATGTTACTGGAAGCCTTCTACAATCCCTTTTAATTCTTGTGTCTTCCCTCTACTAATTATTTCTTGTTTATCATATTTGTAGGTTTGTATGTATTTGTATGTTGACTTTCTCCCCCCCACCCCAATTAGGTTGTATGCTCCTTGAAGATAATCAGAAAAGAGCTCAGGTATCCCCCAATGATTGATGTCTGTTCTAGGAACATGGGCGCTTAAGTATGGAAGAGATCTTCCATGCCGTGGTCCAACCTCTATTTTATAGAGGGGCACATTGAGACCCAGTGAACTGACTTGTTCAAGGTCAGGTACCTTGTAAATGATGAGAGAATGGAGAAGAGATAAGAAAGAACAAGGACAAAAAAAAAAGAGAGGGCAGAGAATAGCAAAGACATTGTTGCCAATAGCTGCAACTAAGGCAAGAGATTTGAAGGCCGTGGCACCATTGTTTTAAGAGATCAGAGAAGATGGAACAGCAGAGGCTGGAGAAGATGAGAAGCAGTGATGAGGATGGTGAATGCTTTGAGAAGGGAGAAATGAGAAGTATTAATAACTCTCTTCTCTTAGGGGGCTAAATCATCTGCAACCCTTGGAGCCGTAAATAGAGGTAATCTTTACTTGTGTGCAATTGTGCAGCAAAAGTCATGGAAAGGTACAATATGTTTTAGAAACATTCCATACCCAAACCATTAAAAATTAAAAGATTGAAGAGTAAAGCCTTCACTTTCTTGAAACCTCATTTATTCTGAAGAACAGGTTTTTGAGTTGTTAGAAAATAGTAAGTATTACTAACTATTGGTTTTTGAACAGGCATCTAGAAGAAAGGAGTTATGGCTAGTTAAGAAGTCTGAAAATGGACTCTCGTAGCAGCTCTCCTCTATCTCTGCCTTTGATTTCCTGGGTACCGTGGAAATATTGATGGTCCAAGAGTAAACTAACATGGCCTTCTCCTTCAGACTCACCTGTAGTCTGTATAATTTGGGGCAAGTCACTTAACCTCTCCAGGAGGGGGTTTAAGGTAGGGGCAAATAATATAATAGGAAAGGGAAAGGAATAAGTATTTACATAGAGCCTACTGTGTGCCAGGCACTGTGTTAAGTGCTATATAAATATTGTCATTTAATCCTCACCACAGTCTTGTGGGGTAGGTGCTGTTATTATTCCCATTTTACAGTTGAGGAAACTGAGGAAAATAGGGGTTAAGTGACTTGCCTCAGGTCTCACATCTAGATTTAAGCCCAGGTCTTACTGACTCCAAGCCCACCACTATCCACTGTACTGGGATCTGCATCCCATTTATGTCTTTTCTCTCCCTCCTGTTGTTAAAGAGATTCATATGCCAAACTGGACTGTCTTTTGTTCCCCTAAATTGTACATGAAAATCTGGCTAAGGAGGAGAACCATTGTTGTATGTGCATGGTACCAAATGAGGCACCCCCATTGCCACCATCACTTCAATAACTCCAATACTGGAAGATGTGATAGAATATTAAATCATTTAGCAAAGACTTTCAGTATTTGATACCACTGAAATCTGAATCAGTGAAAACAGTTCCAGGATGGTGCTGGTTACTTTAGATCCTGAGAATATGGTAGCCATGATTATTGATGTATACCATTTGAGAATCTGCCAGAAATGTTTTTGTTTTTGTTTTTTAAATCAAAAAACCAAATGGTGACTCAGCATCTGACACACAAGGGTTCTAAAATGTGTCACGATCTTACGATAGTTGGGACTTTGGGAAATTGGGACGCTAGTAAGGAGCTACTACTATAAAGACTAAAATTTAGACCACAGCATTACCAATTGATAAGAAAATTCAAGGTGTGTGGAGGCAAAAAGACCTGAGTTTAAATTAGGGTCTTGGACACTTACTAGCTGTGTGATCCCGGGCATGTTACTTGACCTCTGTCTCAGTTTCCTCATTTTTAAAAGAAATTTAGATAATACCTAGGGTTGTTGTGAGGAAAAAATAAGATATTTGTAAAATGTTTTATGAACATTAAAGTATCATATGAAAAATGCTTATCTGTAATGATAATTAATAATAACTTATATAACTGGAGTGAGATGGGTTTTCATTTTCTGTTGTATCTGACTCTTTGTGACCCCTTTTTGGGGTTTTCTTGGCAAAGATACTAGAGTGATTTGCCATTTCCTTTTCCAGCTCATTTTACAAATGAGGAAACTGAGGCAAATAAGTAAATAAGGTTACACAGCTAGTAAGTGTCTGAGGACCAATTTGAACTTGGGAGAAGGTCACACAGTATGTGCTAGGTTGTCATGTGCCATAATAGAATAGTGGGAGCGTCTTGGAGTCAGAAGACAAAGGTTTGATTTCTGATTACGACTTAATGATTTTGGAGTGACTTAAATGCTTTATAAGCTCATTTTTCTCCTGGGTCACATCTTGCCTTCTTCATAGGGTTAGACTGTTGAGAGAATTCAGTGAGAGGATCTGTTTGAAAGGGCTGTAAAGTGCTAAATTAAACTGTTTTTTCCTTTGTTATGTTTGTAAGGGCAGCAATCGTGCCTTGTGGATTCCTCAAATACAGTGCCTTATAAGTAATGTTTTGAATCAGTAATGTAGATAGTACTTAGGCTAGGCCTTGAAGGACAGGCAGTGTTGATCAGATTTTACCTTCCAGCATAGCTTTCCTTCAGTAACACTGTCTGTAGAGCATGAAGTTTAACCACAGGATCAAACCTTGGAGTACGTTAAATGATAGGCAATAGTGGTTAAGTAAAAACAACAAAAGACAGGTAGAAATAGTTGAAATTTTACTTGTCATATAAAAAAATATGTTTAGTTTTCATTAACCCAGTGTGATACTGTTGTGTGTGTGTGTGTGTGTGTGTGTGTGTGTGTGTGTGTGTGTGTGTATGTACATATGTACATACCCACATTTTTTACTACTAAGGAAGGGATTATAAAGCAATTAAAACTAGTTTGAAAAGCATGTTATCTGAACTGAAGAAGCATTAATGAGTAAATTGGTATTGTGTTGTATGCCTGCCTGCCAGATGGAATTAAATAATGTAAAGAAGTCCATAGTCAGCATAGATTAGAGAGAAGGTGTGCTTATCCTGTAATATTGACTTTCTTCTTATAATATCATAGGATTGTATTTATATTTAAAAAAAAACTCACCTTAAGGAGAAGAATAAACCTAAAAAAAGTTACAGGATTTGAGAGAGATATTGGCATTGTTAATCAGAATTGTACATTAAAATTCAATATGTATCATTTAGCTATTGCTACAAATTTGTTCTATTTAAAATCTAAATATCGTAGTAAATTATATGCATTACACAAAATAGTCTAATTTTTTTAATGTTTGGTACATCTATTTCCTCACAATGAGAATGCATTAGAATCTAAAGAATACGTGTAAAACAAGTCACTTCAGAGAGGCAATAGTGTCTAAGAAACAGGCCAGGCTCAACCTTGCCATTAATCTTTGGGATCTTGGGAAAGTTGAGTGAATCTGAACAAGTCATGTAAACTCTACTTAATTTTTTTCATTTCTAAGGTGAATGGATTGGAGTTGGTGACCTATAAGGTTCCTTGTAACTCTAAAAATTCAATGTTAGTTGTTTGACTTTGTCATGTAAACATTTCCTCTAATCCAAACACTATTGGAAAGAACATTTAGGGAGAAAAAAAAAGTATTTTAAGTTAAAAACTTTTCTGCTTAGTAGGGGAATGTGAAGATCATGTTTTCAGCAGTTAAGCCGTTCATGTCATTGACTTGATAAATACAGTTGACTGGATGAATTTAATATTATTTGGGGGGATAGTGCCACATCTAAATTACACTTCTCATGCATTTAATTATTATCTCTGCCTCCTTTCTACAGTAGTGACATGATAGATTAAACAAAGCATACAGAATTATATTTTGCTTTAAAGAGATTTGTTTACACTCAGTGTTTTGATATTTTGGGGAATCTTATCAAAGTATAATTAGGAACTTTTGTTCTGTTGGCTTATGATACAGTAATTTGTTTAGTATTAATTGATATCTGCCTCTGGGCATGTAAACTGTGTGGGATGTAACAGGTGCCCTAATTCTAGAAAATGTGTTGTAATTGTTTGTTTGTGGAACAGATGAATAAATATCTCTGGGACATAGCTGGTCCTCAGGTGGTAAACGTGAATGGATTAATGATGTGATTGGGGGAGACATGCTTGCTTGTTGCAGTCTTGGCCAGTGGCTGGCTGCTGAAGCAGAACAAATATTAATTAGCAAGGCCTTTCTTATTGTCTTGGTCTGCCTGGCCAAGCTGACTCCAGCAAGATTCCCTCTTCTCCCTCCTAACCATCTTCTTTAAGATAATCTACCGAGTTGTTGGATAAATATTTAGTTCATGTCGTGGAGCTTTCTGATTTTTTTTAGCTTGATGCATTTAATTTTTGCAAAAAAAAGCATGAAATTTACATGTCGGCTTCTTTATGTTCTCAACATTCCTCTCCCATTATATGTATGAGACGGTCATTTTAAGTGCACAAATAAGATTTATGTAAATCTTGTAATCTGTGTAAGACTTGGATTTCAAGAGCTTTAGCCTCCCAATTTAGAAAGTTTCCTTCTCTCTTTTTTTTTGGCCTAAGAATTGTTTACAGTTTTATCCAAGTTCTCACCCAGAGTCCACCATAACAGTTATCCTATTGCTCAGAGCTTTCTAGAGTATAATTCATCCCTTTTCACTTGCCTCCCTGGCAAATTTCTGCCAGACTTAGCGCTGTCCAACTTCTGTTTTGCTACATGGCATTTTTGAGTAGCTCAAATTTTTTCTGTTTCCAGATGCTTTCTTCCCTCAGGGGGCAACCACTTACATGGGTTGTAATTTCTAACCTGAGCAGTCATATCTAATTATTACCATAGCAACAGGCTGTGATGTTAGTTGTACAGGGTGATGACTTCACACTATAAAATAGAGTAAAGAAGTTCAGTAAGGTTTGAGGACAGCTTGCCCAAACAAATTTTAATACAGGGAAAGAGGGCTAGATTAGAATGATGATGATCATGCTGAAGAATGAGGTCCCTTACATGAACAATATGTAAACATTTTGTAAAAGCATGCTATACAGTTTAAAAAAAAACACATTGCTTCCTGTGCTAATGAGTTCCTACACAGTGTATTCATTCATTCATTGAATCAAATAAGAATTAAAAACTTGTTGTTGAGTTCCACAGCAGTCCCTTTGCTTTTAATCTGACTATTGTACAAAACATGTTATTACTCTAGCCTTAGCAAAGCAATTTTGAGAGAGAAGCCAGTTCTTTTTATCTTGCACAGAATATATTGTCATTTTTGCATTGGTTTGATTGCTGATATAACTGTGTTTCACTTTAGAATTTTCTGTTGACCTATGAAAATTATAATTTGAGGGGAAGTAACCTCCCTTTTTAATGTGCTGCAGTGGACGGAGTGCTGATCCTGGAGTTATTTCAGATCTGGCTTCAGAGATTTATTAACTATGTGATCCTGGGCGACTCTTTTCGTTTGTTTGCCTCGGTTCCCTCTTCTGTAAAATGGAGATAATGATAGCACCTACCTCTCAGGGTTGTTCTGATGATCTGTATGAGATAGCTGTGAAGTGCTTATCACAGCATCTGGCATGTAGTAAATGCTATAGAAACGTTAGTTATAATTATTAATAATAATAACAATGATAGACCTTTATTTCTGGCTCACTAAAGATGGCAGAAAGAATAATGCAAAAGTAAGTGTAAACCAGTTATGAACATGTAAGTTTTATCTTGCTCTAAATTATTTTTTTTAAACCACATTGTTTAATTTTCTAGTCAGATTCTAGCCATTGATGCTTTATGGTAGGGCAACACTTTCCTTTTTAAATTTACTAAGTATCAGGCAGTCAAATGAAAGTTAAAATGCTAGAAGTATTCTATAAACTAAGCTTCCTGAGACTTTGAATTTCAGGGAAATAGGAAGAATTCACCTGTTAGATTGGCTAATAGGATGGAAAAGGAAAATGACAAATGTTGGAGGGAATGTGGGAAAAATGAGACATAAATGGTGGTGTTGTGAACTGGATTCAACCATTCTGTAGAACAATTTGGAACTATGCCCAAAGGACTATAAAACCATGCATACCCTTTGACCTAGCAATACCATTAGTAGGTCTGTATCCCAAAAGAGATAAAAAAGCAAAAAAAGGAAGGATTTATATGTACAAAAATTTATATGCACCTCTTTTCTGGTGGCAAAGAATTGGAAATTTGAGGGCATGCCCATCAGTTGGGAGATGGCTGAACAAATTGTGCTTTGTGATTGTGATGGAATACTATTATGCTATAAGAAATGATGAACAGGATGCTCTCAGAAAAACCTAGAAAGACTTATGTGGGCTGATGCAAAGTGAAATGTACTGTGCGCAAAGTAACAGCAATATTGTAAGATGATCATCTGTGAATGACTTATCCATTCTGTACAATACAATGATCCACAGCTCTGAAGGACTTATGATGAAAAATGCTATCCATCCCCAGAGAAAGAACTAATGGTGTCTAAATACAGATTGAAGCATACTTTTTTTACTTTTAATTTTGAGGTGTGTTTTTTGTTTGTTTTTTGGGTTTAGTGGGATTTTTTTTGCCAGTGTTTTCTTTCACAGCATGACTAATATGAAAATATTTTATGTGACTACACACATTTCTCCTATATTGAATTGTTTGCCTTTCCATTGGGGGGTGGGAAGGGAGGAAGGGAGAGAATTTGGAACTCAGAGTTTTAAAAATGTTAAAAATTGTTTTTACATGTAATGGGGGGAAAATAAATACTAAATAAAAAAGAAATCAATAGGAAATAGAAGCATGAACTGTAATGAGTATTAACACAAGAAGAGCATCTAATTCTGTTTTGTGAAAAGTCTAGTGCTCTCCAGGCACTCAAGCATGACATTTCAGTCCATAAAAAAAAATAGGAGCAGTTCTTTTTTCTTTCTTATTGGTTTATTATTTAATTGAATCTTCTTAACAATGTGTGAATAATGTTGAAAACTGTTAAAGGCTTTGCAAATTGGTGATTCTTCAAATTTTAGAGGAAAACAAAGTAATGCAAGTCATTAAATTGTTACACAATGAGAAAAACCCCAAATCATGGGGAAGCACAATAATACTACACTAATTTTTCCTTGTGATCATCTTAATTATTCTAGAAAATTTTGAGAATGCCGTTCCTATAACACTTTTTAAACTTCTGTGTTTTCTTGAACGACATTTGGCCTTTTGAACAACAAAATAAAATGGGAAATGCTAATGTTTTGAACCAACTAAGGGAGGAAAATAAAAATGTCACCATGGCGACAAAGCTTCTTTTTAGATGGTTTCCTAAGATATGCCTGAACTAGAAGCAGATGTCTGATTTGAGAATCTTGCCTCCTTCAATGTAAACAAATAACTTCTGGGCAGGTGTTGGAAATAATATGGAAATCCTATTAAGGGGCCCTGGGTTCCTGTCAGTCAGGAAGCCCCTGTCACAAAAGAGCTGGTTGTCTGAATAAAAGAGACAGAGTAAATTCTCATTAGGCTTTAGCTTTTCCCAGGAAATGATTGTGACTGTGTGTTCTTTCTCCTGTGAATCTGAATGTAAGCTATTTCTTCTATTGATCTATTCACTGGCTGTCTTTTTCTCCTTATTTTGTTTCTCTTCTCTGTACCTTTTCTCCCCCCCCCCAAAGCCCTTTAGATTAACACTTGATCTGTGCTACTGCCCTAAGAGTTGTGACATTTGTGATTTTAACCTTCCAACCCACCACCCTGGGGGAAAAAGAAGGGAAAAGAAGTTGATGTTTATTGGCAGAGGCTCTATTTGAAAAAGAACATGGCCAAATTAAGTAGAGAACCGACAAGTAAGCTGGGGGTCTGCAGAATGACAGTCACAGAACTGATCTGCAAGGTTTTGTCAGTTAACTGGCCTGTCACAATCTAAGCACAAAGCATTTTATGAAATATTTTTCAAAGTTGTATAAATGAAGCTCAACTTTGAGGAGTTTCTTTGGCTTGTTAGAATATGCCTCTAAGTCCCTATGTTTGTTTCAGTTCTGTAGCTTGCTTACATGAAGTTTCCTGTGTTAATGTAGTGATTTTTAAATAGTTCTTCTCTCTTTCTCTCTCTCTCTCTCTCTCTCTCTCTCTTAGCCTTTCTCCCTCTGCCTCTCCCTTCTTGTCTTTGGACATACAGTTGAGTCGCTTAACATAGACCTACCCAAAATGGACCCCAAGGATTTACTTCTTAATGTTCCTAGATTGAAAGTTGAGACAGTTCTTTGGGGAAGGGGGTACCGAAGATGTGCATAGCAATGCTCTTAATAATACTCAGAGGGTTAAATGTGGATAAACACAAAACAAGGCTTCAGGAAAGCCTTGCTATTATCATGCAGCATTTCTCGGACTATAGTCCCTGAGATGCACTTCATAAAGCCAATAAAGCGCGCACTGGTGGTCTCCCGTTGCCCTAGCAACAGACCATAGGGCACAGTGTATGTGAAATGCATGAACATCTGTGAATTAATCTTTTTTAGTTTGTTCTTTTCTTGGCACTGATTGGGCCACTCTGGCTTGTGCCTGTGACATTGCGTGAGGAGGGATGATGTGGAGAGCTCCCCTGGGCCCTGCCCTAAGTGGATGGCGGAATGGAAAGTGAAGTGAGATTTATCCAGGCACTGCTTTCAGTAGTTGAGGGATTTAGCCTGACAGCACTCTCAGTGGGACGTTATTAGCTTACTTTCTGGTGCGTGGGGAAATGAATAAAAAATTTTCTAGTAAATCTGGTCATTATTGGGTTTGGTTTTTTTTTTTTGGTCTGCCCTGAAAAAAAAATGATAATCTAGAGAGAAAATTGAAATAATCACTTGTGTTTGTGCCACAGTTTTCTGGATTTTAGTGATATGTGTTACTTTACCCCTTCACCTCAACTTGATCTCCCCATTCCCACAGATTATAGCCAAACCACATGTGCCTAGTTCAAAGCTGAATGAAGCTACTGAATTGGATCCTTAACCAGAAGCTTCATTTGATCCTAAAAGAGGAGAGTGGTATCCTTAGTTTATTTAGGGAGAATTAAAAGGTAAGCTGCTGCCTTTTTTTAAGGTATAGCAAAAACTGATAAGTATTCTGACATCTAAGAACAACACTATAATTAGCTTTAGGTAGTTGCCAGCATATAGACGTGTGTGTGTGTGTGTGTGTGTGTGTGTGTGTGTGTGTGTGTGTGTGTTTCTCCTCCCTACTTCTTCAAACTACTGTCCCTACCTCCACATACTCTTATGTTGTGTTCCTAATGTTAATACCAGATGGTCACTTGTAAACTGCTCTGCTTACCCTTGTCATTTTCGTCTCTTCATCTCTTTTTTCTTTCCTCCCTCCTCACCAAGCACTATAGGGAAAACACTGTATATGCATTATAATCTGTTAATGCTGAGTGCAGTCAGTGTGGTACTTGGCTGACTGAATTAAGACAACAACAGTTTACTCTCTAGGACATCTTTTGAGTTATTTGGTAAGCAATGCCCAGATGCTCAGATGTGAGATGGAAATAAAACTTTTAATTTTTTGTGTATAGTAGATGTCAAAGACAGACACAAGGTTCTCAATTCCTGGAGAAACATTAGTGATATATAGTGGAAGTATCCTTTGCATGTAAAAATACAGGGGAAATGATTTTAAAAGGACTTCGAAGTTATTGATGTTAAATAAATTTAAAAAGTGAACTACACAGTCTTGTTGAAGAATTCAAAAGCATTAAATTAGTCATTAGTTACTAAGGAATCTTAAGTTTAAATGGCACACTGCCCTAGGTTCTTGAAATTGAAGCTCTAGTTCTTTTCCTTAAAAGATTTAAAAAAATTGGTAACACTTTTTTGAGTAAAATAATAAAAGTATGTGCATGGGTTGTTGCAGTTTCACAAGAAATTTCCCTGTAGTTTCAGAGATTTGGGAGTTATTCATAAGTGTATATATGAAAACATTTTGAGGAACATATCATGAGGGAAGGACTGAGATCCACAGGTAGCTCTCTTAGGAAGTGGCCTTTGTGGATTTGCAAATACATGCAAACAAGTGGTCATCAAATACAACATGCAATTTCAGAGTTGGTAATAGTAGCCACATCCTGTACATTCTCAGGCTGGAGTGGATTCTGATCACTTTCATGGCCATCTTTTCTAAGGATTCAACAACAAAAAAAATTGTTCTGGAGAGATTTAAAATGAAGAGCAGATTTTTAAATATCTATTTTTTATGGTATCTATGGTTTCAAATTAGTTTCCTATTCTCTTGGTGCAACTAATACCAGTTTAACTCAGCTATTTTTATTCTGCTAAGGAAGTCTCTGTTTATTGATATTTTCCACCCCCCAAAAAATAAGTAAAGCTTATAATGTGGATAACTATTCAACTTTTAAATCAAGAAATAAGAATGAGCTTAACAGTAAGTTTTAGAAAGAAGCTGAATTCATATGAGTTCAAATTCCTAGAATTAAGAAAAAAAAAGATTTTTTTCCCCCAGAATTTGACTCTTTTTATAGTGGCCCTTATATTGCCTGGTGTTAAAGTAAGGAAGAGGAACGTTATGGGTGGAAAGATCAGGCTTCTACAAGAGAATTAGGGTCCATTGTTTTCTTTCATTTGTTTTGACAAAGTAGATCGAATACCGGGCCTGACTTTATGAAGACCCAGCTACGAACATGGCCTCAGACACTTACCAGCTGTGTGATCCTGGGCAAGTCACTGAGCTTCTGTATCTTGGTTTCTTCAACTATAAAATGGGGATAATAATAGCACCTGCCTCACAAGGTTGTTGTGAGGATGAAATGAAATATTTTGAAAATTCATTAGCACTGTGCCTGACGTATAAGTCACTATATAAACGTTTATTCCTGACCTAACCTAACCTGACCCCTCTTCATAGCAGTTATTTTGTGGTCTGGAAATTTGAACTATGAAAAAGAAAAGCACGTGGAAACACACAGAAATTAAATATGTTTTCCATTTCCCATATCAGGAAAAACGTACCCTCATAAAGATGCTGGGCCTAAGTGAATAAGTGAAGAAGCATTTATTAAATGTTTTATTGCCAGGGACTTCAAGGAAGATCCATTTTTTACTTTTTATACTTTTTTTACTTTTTAGGTCTGTATAATTATAAAAATTATATTTAGGTCTTTATAATTATAATTTATAATTATAAAAAAATATTTTAAATGTTGAGGCCTTTCATAATGTCAGTGAATCAAGAAGTATTTGTTTAAGTACTTACTCGTGTGTCAGGCACTATACTAGGTACGAGGGATGCAAAGACCAAGCCTAGACCCTTCCTTCAAGCCACTTCTCTGGATGTGAACTCTACAACTTTAAACATTCATGAGGTAAAGGGACTTACTTTTTTTTTTCTTATGCATGAAGCTTAATTGGCACTGTGTGACAAGTGTCACGTCAAAGGAAATGGCTCCTATGTAACTACATTTGTTTCTTTTGAATTAGTACATAATTTTTGAGCCCCAAAACGCCCAAAGAAGCCAAGGACAGATGTGCTGTTAGTTTTTGTATCTCTAAGTATTCCTAGAATTCTTTTATGCAGAAAAAATGACAATAGAATCTGAGGGCATCTGAAAAGAGGTTGACATTTTTAGGGACAAAATTGAAAATGTAAGGAGCATATACCTGAATTGGGTGAGGATTTTTGAATAAGGCTTTGACTAATAATACCACAGAACCAAATATTTAATTTTTTAAAAATCTCAGCTGAAAATGTTGAAAATGGAAAATGAACGAATATGTAAAAAGTTGTCAAGTAAAGCACCATTAAAATATTAAAAAGTACGTATTAATCATTTACCAAAAGGGTACACTTTCCCCCCAACCAGGCCAGCACTGAAGTGTTAGGCCTGCAATCAAAACGTCAGCAGCTTTGCTGTATTAAGGATTAGCCCAGTCTCCCAAGCTTTCTTACACTAGAGATTATCATTGGGGGAAGTACTTGGTTGAGAATTTCTGCTTTAATCTGCCTTTGTTCTTTCTTGCTGTTCTGCAGTTGGACAGCTGGAAGTGCCTCAGAAATATTTGAAGAGCCATCGTTTAGTGGTTTACGTGAAAAGTCGTTGAATAATTCACATAACAAATGATTAGACAAGCACTTGTCCATCTGACTGAATTATTCTGCATGTTTACTGAAGCAGTAAAGCAGGAGACCAGCATTTCCTTCTCTGGAGAGTTTACAGTGGCAGTATTGACCCACCTAGTTATTGGGTTTCAGCCTTTTGTTGACATTGTTGTAAATGAAAGCAGCCTGGACAGGCACTGAGCAGCTGGGTTGGATAATTGTGAAGGATTCATGCTTGTTGCTGTTACCCCCAGTGTTTGTAGTGGGTTGTTTGCTTTGACTTTTGTTGAACTGTTGACAAAAGCATTAGATACAAATGGGAACAAATAAAGTGGTGAGATGCCAGGAGGGCTTGGCAGTAGTGATGGTTTTCATTCTGTCTTCAGTGGGGGATGTCTGTACTTATCTAGATTGAAGGTGGAAGGTGCATTTAGTGTGTGCTTGTGTATTATCCCTTCTTCCTTCAGCTATCAAGATTTAACCAAAAAAAAGGTAATAACTCACACCCTTATTGACATAATTTTATCAAATATACATGAAGGAAAGAGGGAGTAGACCCCATTTCTGTTGGAGTTATCTCACCTCTCTCCACAAACACCTAAAAATTCCTAGAAACTTCTTAGAAACGTGCTATACTCGTAGGCTGTTTATTGCTGACCATGAATGCCACCCCTACCCTCCAAAATCAGTTCTGACCCGAAATAAATTGTCCCTCCTTTATTTTCTATAATATGAGTATGTTAAGGGGGGCTTTGTGATGGAGATAGAGTTGAGGTAAGGAGGATTAAGAAAAACAGTATATGCTGAAATAGTATAGCTGGCAAAATTGAAGTCATTTACTGGAACGCTTTTAATTTGGTTTAAACAAAATACTCTTTTGTATATTCAAATGGAGAGTAGCTCAGCTGTTGTGAAGCCAGAAAATTAATGGTATTTTTAGTGAAATAGCAAGAGCATGTCAACAACCTAGCTGTAGATGATAATGTTGGCTTTTTATTCATGAGGAATTATCAATGCAGGTTACTGGACAACATAGTGTGACTGAAAGTGATTGAGCATTAGGAATGTTGCTGTCCTTCTTCAAGATGGGTTCATTTTGCATTTAGTCTTCCTCAGGCTTCATTGGTGTATTTATTTTCCCTCTCACAAACCTAAATATGAAACATTCTTAGGTGAGAATTATGTGTTTCTCCTTGTACCAAGTCTTAAAATAGGGGAGTAACCTGGTGAGTTAATAAAAAGAGCATTTCGATCACTTTCTGGTATGCAAGTGGTCTTTTTGTGAGAGGGGGTATTCTTTGAAGTGTACAGAAGGTATTTCTGAGCAACATAGAAGTGTCAACTAACCAAATCATTAAGATTTAGGTAACAGGAAAGGAGAAATGAGTATTCTCTTAGCCTTTCTAAAATTTGCCTTACTCTAACAAGTACAGGGTTAGGGGAAGGGATCTAGGTTACTAATGTTCAGCAGCAGAGATTGAAGCAGAAAATGCCTTTGCATGTGCTTTCTTTAAAAAACAAAATAAAACAAAAACCCACCAAACATTTTTTGAAGATGTCTTTTAGCATTATGTGGCTAGTATTGATTTCTCCAGTCACTAAAACTTCCTTGGATGAGCAGGGAAATTGCGTAATATCTTTGCCTTCAGCCTTCATAGAAGTTCAAGAGCACTTGAGAGGAGTCTGTGATAACTAAGGTCTCTCCTTGTATCATCATTAACTTTTTCTCAGATGATCACAAGAGGCAACATACTGCTAACTTCTCTCTTTGTATCTTCAGTCTCATGAATAAAGTCTGTGTCATTGACTTATCCACCAAAGATGGCCTACTTTTTTTTTGGATAAGATTTGGATTCCGAATCTCTTAACCATGTCCAGTTTGGCCATTTTGACTCAGTCTAAGGTATTTGACCCTAAATGGAGAAAAGGAATAGATTTCAATCAGGATTTTAGGTTCATAGAGTTGTAGCTGGAAGGGACCTTAAAGGTCATCTAGTTTAGCACCTTCATTTCACAGAAGGGAAAACTGAGACCTAGAAAGGTTTGTGTCTTGTCCAAGGCCACAGAGGTCGTGACAAAGGAGAGAAGATCAAGATCCAGTAAAATAGCAATGATTTTTGAAGACTTTGCAGTGCTCAGTGCCCTCATTCCCTAGAGGTGGAGGATAATTGGTGAGTTCTCTTTAAGCATTTCCAGAATCTGATATATTTAATATAGTTGCTGCTTCCACTGACAACAGGGTTCTTAACCTTTTTTGTGCTGTGGACCTCCCTGTTAGTCTGGTGAAGCCTATAAGACACAGTCTCAGGATGATGTCTTTAAATAATTGATGGAAATGTTAGGTGTCAGAGCATAGTCTGTCCATGGACCCTGGACTCTAGGGTAAGAACCCTTGCGCCAACAGATCATAGTTGCTCCATGCCTTAGTAGATAGTTTATATGAGGTTGTATGGCTGAAGTAATTCATTACTTGGGGGGTTAGTTAACCTTTTTTGGTGATCATACTCTGTACTTCAGTATGCTAACCCGTCAATTACAATCCATCCCTAGGCCCTTTCTGGCTTTGTATAGAACCTTCCAAACCACTCACCATTTGTTGACACAGCTTTAAAGAACTCAGTGTCATTTCTGTGTGACATGAGACATCAAAAATGGGCTTCAGTGAAAGAAGGGGGCCTTTTGAATGAGTAAATAGACTTGGTGAAATAAAAGAATTATACATTTCGTTCATACCATTTACTTAACTAAAAAAATGAAATAGTAGGCAGGATTATGTTTGGAGTACTTTTTGGTGATCAAGTTTAGGAAAGATTTAAAGGAGAGTGTTGATTATAATTCATAAAGATGTAGTAGTAAATGTCATAGTGAAGGGGGGGCCAGTAGGAGCTCAGTAAGTTCTGAACTAAAAAGAGCCAAATCCTTTGTGGTGATTGAAGAAGGACCACTGAGACTTCACCCATAACTTTGTACTTATTTAGGGAAGTATTATGTAGCCATCCTTAGCAGGGGCCCTGCATATTAAAAAACATTGAAAAGAAGCTAAAACATTAAATTTATCATCTTTAGTAAATTAGAGGAAAAGCAAAGATTCGGCTGAGTGGACAGTGCATGACCAGGATCATTTCATGGAGTAAGCACCTTCAAACAAAAGGACACAAACAGAAACAAAAGATCTCAAGCCAGAGGAATGAGTTCAAAAGTTATTTACTAAAGCCAAGACTAATAAATCTATAGACTTCTCTCCTTCAGGCAATAACAAAAGCTACATTGGGATCATATTCTTTAGAAGACTTTTTTACAGGGAAAGTAGGTACACTTCATTCATTCTTGTGTGTAGACCTTGAAGAGCTTTATAGTGTCCACCTCCTCCTCCTCCTCCTCTTTTCCCACTACCGATAGATGTAATAATGTTTGCTTTGCTCCTAAACTGAAGTAATACACTTGTAAAGGGTGACTAAGAAGGCTCTTAATAAACACTCTTTGAGCTAAGTTTCTTAATGTAGCATTCCCATGTTGGGAAATAATACTTGTGTTAAGACAGGCCAGATTAAAGTGTTGCATGTGTGTATGGTGAACTAGTCAACTCTAATTTAGCCGAGTTGGTCGTGAGCTATCGTGGATAATTAAAGATCATTGGTTGCTAAAATCTTATTGAGGGTTTTGGTTTTGGTTTCAATCCAGACCTCTGATTTCATTGGTATAGAAAACTCCCAGTTAAGAAAGAACCTCTCTAGGAATGTAGATTATCAGTTCTTCTATCACATATACTCTTAGAGAATTGTCGGGGGGGGGGCTGAATACTTAAGTAATTTGCCCAGGGTCATAAAGCCAGCAAGTTTTTTAGGCTAGTCTTAAAATATGTTTGCATTCTCTGCATATACGGTCATCCCTTGACATTCACAGGTTGCACATTTTCGATTTTGGTTATTTGAGGATTGGTCATCGGTAATTAAATGGGAATTTTTGGAGAATTATAGCATACTTCAGAAAATTGTAGACAAAGTACTTTTATGTGAAGGAAAAAAATTAGTCTTAAATGCATGAATACTGTATTAATAATCTATTTTGTCATTTACTACAAATATGCATAAATTTGTTGAAAGTTTCAGTCTGCTAAAAACTACGAACTACTGCATTCTTTTTGGGAATGCCTATTCTTTGTTTTTATACCATCCAGACCCAGTCCCGTGATTTTCTTCAGTGGTGAACTTTGTATCTTGCACTTTTTGTAGAAGGAAATCCAAGAAGCAGTTGCTGCAGCTACCCCTGTAGCTGCAAAGACTCTGCATAGTATGCAGGATGACTGATCTCTCAATCTTAGATACTGCTGCTTTTTTATGGGTACAGTGTGTTTACTTGTTTTGTGTGTTAGATAAATATGATTAGAGTTATTAAAAATAAAGCTTTGGAGTGGGATCTAGAGTTATTCCGTGGTCTTTCATGTTCATGGGAGTACTGTGCCCTTAACCTCCTTGAATGTTGAGGGACAACTGTACACCACCTGACAGTGGGAAAAGCAGCTGGAAATGTCCTGATTCTCTATAGGACCAGACTAAAATTTGCTACATAAAATATCTACAAAATGGATAATGTGTATACAAATAATCAAAACTTGCTTCTATCTGATTGTGTAAACTCATTTAATTCAGATGATTTCTTCAGGTCCTTTATAAATGGCCATTGAGGTGATGATTTTCATTTATTTCACAAGCAAAACCAAATGCCACTTTGTAATGGGTTGGGGCCATTTGGGTCCAAACAGTGATAACCCTGGCGTTATTATCATTACTGTAAAGGCAGTCCAGCTGCTGAACTTGTACAATGCTCTGCTTTGGTCAAAAGCTGATAACTAATCATAGAAGTATCACATGAATAGCCTGGGTAAAGTGGACGCATGGTTTGCCTTGTAATATACAGAAAGGCTTTTTTATTTTTCTGTCAGATTATCTGTAGAATGGACTTCTCCCCCTAGCTATAAACCATGACAGTTCTGGCATTTCTCTAATTGTATGGGGAGAAGGGAGTATACCCTCTAGATGCTTGTTGTGCAAGATAAGCCCTTGCTTGCTTTTCATTATTTTACTGCTCGTACACCTAATCCCTGTCAATAAGATTGGCTGTTTGGGGAAAGTACAGACATTTCTATACTGTAATACTGATTTATTTACACCTACTTTTCTTGAGGCTGTGATGGCATCTGATCTCACTAGGAGAAGCAAGTTAGACTCAATGTGTACTTTGGTGGGAGGGGTGTGTGTGTGTGTGTTGCAGGGGAGGTTATGTTTCTTGTAAATATACTCCCCACTTTCCACCTCTACACATTTGGAACACTGGGAAATGATCCTTTTTTTTTTTTAATTTTCAGAGACCGAATGTCTTTGCTTTATAAAACCAGGCTGGTTCAAGATAGCACATAGAGTACATCAGGTGCTACACTCAGAATCAGGAAACCTTGCTTCAGATGCTCACTAGCTTTGTGATCATGGGCGAGTGACTACACCTCTCCTAGCTTAATAGGAATGTAGTGGGCACTACTAACCTCACAGACTCCTCCTAGGCACGGTACTTTACACAAACTAAGTGCCGTAGAAATGACGCCAGGTTTGAATATTAAGACACATGGCATTCTTTCCCTCACCCTTAAACCTATACTAAGTTAGTAGGTACTTTAAACTTGGCCTAGGTAAATTGTTTTGAAATAATGCTATAAGGAGGGTGGGAGGAAGTGTCAGTCATTTGTATCCCTTTAAAAATGTGCAACCTCTTTATCCTTACCATGATTCACCAGGAGACCTTCCTGTGGTGAAATCCCTACTTTACCAAAACACCCCCAGTGATGGTATCTTTAAGATGAACAAATTTATAATATTTCATTGAGTCATTTTACTTTTTTTTTTAAGTGAGAGAAAAGAAATGTTGATTCTTCTTGTTGTGTGCTTCCAGTTAAGTCCTAGGACGAACTGCTGGGCTAAGAGAAATGTTAAATTTGGTTGTAGAAAGTTGTCAGGCAACAAGTACACATGACGGCAAGTAGAAGCAGAGCACCAGTTAGGCTTGGTGACTCAATTAATCATGCTTTTTAAATGGAATACCGATCAATTTTATTAGTGTTAGAACTTTGTAAGATGTGTGCAAAACCTCTTTTAAATGCCAGACCAACCAAAAGGGCAGTGATTCAGAAACCCTGTGATAAATTGCAGAAGGTGAACCACTTGAAATATTTAGAAGAAAAAGAGCAGGAATTACATGATAGGGAATGCTGTGTAAGAGCTCTGTAAGAAAGAGACATTTGGACAAATTTTTTTTAAGTAGCTTTCTTTGCCTCAAGATTTTCTAGAATTTTTACATAAATTTGTCGCATTTTGAGGGTGGAGGGAGATGTATATACAGTCAAATGCCATAATAATGAAATATTGCAACAGAAAGTTGATTTAGTTCAACAAACAAAAAATGCCTACTTTGGGAAAGATTCAGTATTGGGTCCTTGGGGAACAAAGAAGAAAAATTATAGCCCCTTAAACCCTAGTATGCTAATGGGGGGATATGATAACAACATAATTATAGATGATACAATGTGGCTTTTGAGAAAGGAGAGACTCAGAATGGTCTAAGGACAATTGAAGTGAGACAGCCCATCTTCACCTAGTGGGATCAAGGTGGGGTGCATAGAGAAGGATGGCCTAGAACAGGCAGAAGATGTGAAAGGATACAGCATCATGGACACATGGCTTGTGTGAAGATATGATGACAAGTTAAAGAGAGTAAAATGGGTTCCCCTTCATTAGTCTGTACATTTTTATGTTTTCCCAAATCTTTATTTCTCTCCATCCTACTTGGGGGTATTGATTGTAGATGCATAGAATTTCTTACTCTTCACCTGTCAAGGCTGCCTGCTGTCCCCCCATTACTTGAGACATGTTTGGCTGACATGAAAGGTGTATGAAGAGGTTAGTAGTATCAAGTAAGGTTATAAAGGTAGGTTGGATTCAGATTAAGAATGAGGGAGCCCTCAATTAAATGCCAGATCAAGGAGTTTGTACTATACATAGTAGGGAGCCTCAGACTTGTGCCTTAAAAAGATTATTTTGGATGTCTGTGAAGGACAAATTGAAGAGAAGATAGGCTGAAAGTAGAGAGACCAGTAAGGAGGCTGTTTCCAGTTGTCCAAGAGAGGAGAAATGACTATACGGACATTGTGAGTGAAGAAAAAGATTTTTAAGCTCCAGCTAATTGTTTTAAATAGCATTTGTTATAACATACTTTGCCAAGTCACTGACTGAGAGTTGGAAAAGGACCTCAGTGACAGCCAGGGGCTCTCAACATGGGGTCTTTGAACTTTTGTTTCTTAAATTTTTGTTAACTGCATTTCAGTGTGATTGGTTTCCTTTGTGATCTGATGTGTTTTGTTTATGAACTTAAAAATATTATTCTGAGAAGGAGGTCCCTAGGCTTCACCAGACTGCCCCCTAAGGGGTACATGACAAAAAAAAAAGGTTAAGAATCTCTGATCCAGTCCATTCTGTACCTGAAAGGGATTTCCATTTAAATATACCTAAGAAGTTATCATTCAGCCTCTGCTTGTAGACTTCTAAGGAGGGTGAACCCATCACCTTTCAAGCCAACCCATCCCATTTTTAGATCACACTAAATGTTGGGAAATTTTCCTGACGTCAGCCGAAATTGGTTCTTTGCAATTTCTTCCCACCGTTCCTGGTTCTGTCCTCCGGAGACTAACAGAACAAGCCTCATAATCTCTCTTCCAGATGATAACCCTTCATGTACTTTAAGACAGCTGTCATGTCCCCCGTGAGTCTTCCCTTTTCCACACTATTTCCACTCCCTTCAACCGATTCTCATGACATGAATTCATGGACCATGGTTGCCTTCCTCTGTATGCTCTTCAGTTTGTCACTATCCACCTTTTAAACTATGGCACCCGGAGCTGAACACAGTGGAGTATAGCAGGACTTGCACCTCCTTATTCCTAGAAGCCGTTTGTTTTGGGTTGCCTCAGTAACCTGCAGAATCATTTAATATGCAATCCATTAAACCTCAGCAACTTTTTCAAAATCCTGCCTAATCACGCCTTACCTATCTTGTACTGCTGAAGTGGATTTTTTAAAACCCACATTTAAGACTTTACATTTAAACCTGTAGACTTTCTGTCTCTTAGATTGTGACAAAAGTATTTGCTTAGCCCCTTGGTGTACAAGAATGGGTTTTACTTGTAGTATAGGTAACTCGATTACCCATCAACAGGCTGTTGCAGTTGAAAAACTTGGAGTCAGGAGACCAGAGTTTGACTCTCTACTCCAGTGGTAGGCAATCATAAACCTCTGAACCTCAGTTTTCTCATCTGTAAACTGGTAATAATATTTGCATCATAGGGTTATTGTGAGGAAAGTGATTTCTAAACTGTAAAATGCTACATAAATTTGAGCAGTTGTCATAAAGAATTCTAAATGTGAGCTATTTGTACCATACTACTTAATACAACACCTTGCACACATAGTAAGCATTTAATGAATGTTGAATTGAATCCAGGCTTTTCTAGGGGAATCTAGTATTACAAAGCTTTTTTTTTTCAGATTTAGAATGTCCATAGGTATAACTTTCTAATCATGTTTTTGAAAGCTTACTACTAAAAACAGGTCTGCATTTGTGATATACCAGGAAGAGGCAGCCCTAGATGAAGTATAGAATCAGATTCTTACTTCACAAACTTAAATATTTCCTTTTGTATACACAATTAAGTGATACATTTCATAAATATCCACACATGTGTTCTTGTATGTATATGTACATACATGTGTGCATGTGTCATAATAATTTGGTAGAATTAAATAATACTCACTGTCACCAAAACCCAAATTTTAAACTGTTACTTGCTCAATCAAATTGCACTGACAGGTCCTAATTGAGAGGTGATATGCCTGGCCTGAATCCCACTAGGCACCGAATTACATTAAACCATTGAGACCTTCCACAATCTGGCTCCAGCCTACTTTTCCAGCCTTATTTCCCATTATTGCCCCTCTTTTTTTTTGCCCTGTGCCTAGATTACCCTCTTCATCTTTGCCTGTTAATATCCATCTCTTCCTTCAGGGTTCAGCTCAGGTCTTCCTTTCTTCAGGAAGCCTCTCCTAGAATACTTAACATCTAGTTGGTCTCATACTTCCACACGTATGACACTTTCCCTAGTGAATTGTAAGCTTATTAGAGGAAAGGAGGTGTTGTTTTACATCTTTGTGTACCCGACACCTGGCATAATGCCTTAATAAGTGTGGAATAGAGTTGTTGTCAACTTTAGAACACATCACATAAATCACATTAATGTTTTCTTTTTCTTACACTTTTACAAAGCACTTGCCTTAAAACAGCCTCGTGAAGTAGATAGTACAAATATTCTCTCCATTTTATAGTTAAGGGAACTGGAGCTGATAGAATTGTGATTTGTCCATGCTTACCTAGGTAGATAATAAGGATCAGAGCCAGAATTCAAAATCAGGTGTCTTGACTCAAGTCCAGTGTTGCAGCTACACTTCCTTCTGTGATTTTAAAATCATGATGGCTGTGCATTTGGAAGGCTCTAAGTATAGCAACTGTGATGATAACAGGCATGACATTTAAGAAAGAAGTCATGCATTTTATGCCCTTATCCAATGTAAATATCTAAACAAGCCTGAAAATAGCATGATTTTGTGTCACTTCAATGTATTCTTAATTTATCAATGCATAGGTATTATTTCTACCGATTGAGATTGAATCTCTGTATGACTTAGTTTAAAAAATTCATCAACCTTTAGCAACCTAATATTGAACTTCTCTTAATTAGCTGGGCTGGTCCTCAGAGACACACAGACCATTACTAAGCATCTACTTGAGACCCTTTTGGCTTTGTGTAACTCGCCAGAGCTTATAACCAGTAGACATAGCCTTTGAGAAACACGGGGGCACCATTATGTCATGGTAGGGTATCAGAGTAGAACTTTACTGGAGAGATTTTATCTCATAAATTGGGGGTTGGGTGGGGGAAGAACAGACTCCCTTCATTAATCTATTAACTTACTTTTTCCTGAAACTTGTTTTTGTCCATCCTGCTTAGTATCACTGGTCCCATCTGGCTGGAATTTTTACTCTACCTGTCAAGGCTGCTAGCTCTCCCTCTTCATTTGAAATATTCATTATTAGGACCTATCTCCTATAGAAAGTTTTTCTAGATTAGTATAATAACAGTGATGATGATGGTGATAATAGCTAATATTTATAAAACTCTCTGAGGTTTGTGAAGGGCTTTGTATTGATTATTTCATTTTATTTTATTCTTATGATATTGCCTTTTTTGTGAGGTGGGTACTCTTTTTCCCGTTTTTTTAAGATGAATTAATTGAAGCTAAGTGACTTGTCCAAGATCACATAACTAGTGTTTGAGGAAGGATTTGAACTCAGATCTTCCTGACTCTGTCATGCTCCTTTATATTGTTAATCTTCTCCCTTACAACATTTCATTTCTGCCTACATAAATAAATATGAAATACTTTTCATGGGTGGTATTAAATGTGGACCTGTGTATCATTGGTGTGATCTTTGTATTGGGTTGCCCTAGAATGTAAGCTCAGAGAAAGCAGGAACCATATTAGATGTTCTGTTGGACACAGCATATTTAGAGGATTGAGATATTATTAGTCCTTCCAACAGTGTTGGTAAGATTTCCATTTTACTGTACTATAACATCTGAGCATTTATACTTTATGGGGGCCACATTGTCCTATGCAGTCTGTATGTTCAATTACACACATCTAGCAGATGCCTTTTTCTTGCATTACAGTTTAAAACTCTTTTATCTAATTAACTCAGATTTATGCAGAATGAAAAATTGACAAAGAGCTTAACTTGTGGCCTTGTCATTTGGCAAGAGGTTAATGGAAGTACTCTTATAGTAATTGTATTACCCTAATTTGGGTTTTATAGCTTGATGGCAATTTGTGGGCAACCTGGGTGGGTTTGGTTTTTTTTTTTTAGGCCACTTATTGCATTTAGTGGTAATGTTTCATAGCTCAAGTGCCCGTAGTATTTGATAGATTGATAATCTGTTCATGGCCTTTGTCCTTCCTTGAGAGACAAACAACTTCCCACTTAGTGGTAAAGATCAGTTACTTATTGGAGATTTGCCTTTTGCCACTGAAATTCACAACTTTAGGATTGGTACAATGGAGAGCAGATGACATTGGAGTCAGAATTTAATAAACATTTATTAAGTGCCTACAATGTACCAGAATGGGGCAGTTAGGTTGCATAGTGGATAGAGTGCCAGGCTTGAAGTCAAGAAGACTCACCTTCCTGAGTTCAAATCTGCACTCCAACATTTACTAGCTGTGTAACCCTGGGCAAGTCACTTAACCCAGTTTGCCTCAGTTTCCTCATCTGTAAAATGAGCTGGAGGAGGAAATGGCAAACTTCATTATCTTTGCCAAGAAAACCCCAAGTGGAGTCATAAAGAGTTAGATACAATTGAAACAACTGTACGACAACAAATGTGCCAGAAGCACTGTGCTAAGCAGAGGGAAAAAGGCACCAGGAGTTGTGGGTAGGAGGGTAGCACAGGACATGAGGGGTTATTCTGTGGAGTTGAAAGGCAGAAGCAGCAGATGTAACTAGAGGTGTATCCTTTCTAAAAGAAACTTTGGGAGCCCTCCGATCGAAGAGAGAGGTGGGAAGGTGTTAAATATCCAAGTGAGCAGCATTGGTCGGGGGTGGGGAGGTGAGATCTGAAGAGATGAGCTTATCGTGGGAGAGGCATCATATTGGGTGGAGTTAAAACCAGGCAGAGCAGAAGTCCAAAAGACCTGGGTTCAAATTGAACTTCTGGATGACTGTCTTTGGGACCCAGTGAGAATCACTCACCTCCCCCTGGCTTCAGGTACTCCTCTGTTAAAATAAGAGGGTTGGACTGGATCCCCACTCCCTCCCCTCCCCCACCCTCAGACCCTCTTTGAGCTCAGACTATGATCCTTTGGCTGTCTAGGGCCAGGTTGGGTGAGAGCTGCAATGAGGGTACCTTGACATTTTTCAGTCTTGACATAACAAAGACACTTTGGCCTCTATGAAGATAATGACCTCGGCAATCTCGAGACTGGACTAATAGGAATACTTTTTTCTTTTTTTTTTAAGAAACAACCATATAGATCTTCTTCTTAAAGCTTAGTCTAGTGGCAAGAGCCCTGGATCTGAGGTCAGGAGGCATGGGTTTGACTCCTGACCCTGCTGCTTAGCCTCCCAGGACCTTTCTAAGCTCTAGATATACAGTCCTATGAATTTGTGTGAAATATTGAGATCTACAAGCCCAGGCCACATCACCTTTACTCTCTGGGCCTCTATTTTAAAATCTGTAAATTGAGTGGTTTGGGTTAGGTTCCTTTCATTTTTATTACTTACAAACATCGGAAAGCTTTTGTACACGCACAATGGAGCATTTGGATGAGAGTCATTGGACACTAGTCTGCCAGAAATTTTACTGGCTACCAGTTTGTCCCCAGCACTAGGTTAAGGAATGGCTTTTTATCAAAGTGGTATGTAATTTGACCACCTATACCTTTGAGGTGCTATCTGACCCTCACTGAAGATATTAGCTGCTCTGCTGGTATGAATTTTTTCCACTAGTCAGATTTACATTCCAGAACTAAAGCCAAATGTCTTTCCATGAAAAGCTCAAATCTTAGAATCCTTTGCTGCCAGAATCTGACAGATTCAGAACCCTAGGGCATGACACAAGGGGACTCTTCTCTCCTCTCTCTTTCCTCTCTCTTTTCTCTCCCCACCCCCACCCCTGTAGAGTAGATAGAAGGGACTGATATTTTTGTACCTGTTCTATAGCATTGTTTTTGGATGGTTTGTTATTTTTATTACTACTTGTTTCAGATATCCTAATTAATGGCATACTCAGTTAACTTTGAGTTTTTCCTAATAAAAAACACAGCAAATAAAGTTGAGGCTTTAAAAAAAATTCCATTCAGTTGAATACTTTTGGAGTATGCTTTTTAAGTAAAAATTCACTGAGTATAAAAATGCCTGTGAGAGAGAAAGAGAGCCTATGAATTTGGAGTTCGGAGATCTGGTTCTAGTGTGTGATTTTAGACAAATAATTTTTATCTCCTCCAAGAACAAAAATTTGTCTCATCTCTGAAATGGAGATGATACCAAAACTTCCTTTTAATATAAGGAGCTGAGGTTAGATTTTCTTGAGAGGAAGAATAAAACTGTTTCATTTGGGTTTATCAGCTATTTCTCTTGTGCACAGGTAATAAATGAATTAAAAATGATTTGTGAGCCACTTGTTTCTAAAGTGTTTTGGTAGTCCTATAAGAGTAGGTGAACATTATGCTTTTCAGAGGCTCAGAAAGGA
The DNA here is from genome assembly GCF_003287225.1 of Phascolarctos cinereus. Lineage (NCBI taxonomy): Eukaryota > Metazoa > Chordata > Mammalia > Diprotodontia > Phascolarctidae > Phascolarctos > Phascolarctos cinereus. The sequence goes on from NW_027555847.1 coordinate 149,452,127, forward strand.
GACATTTTGGAGGAAGTCTGCCTCCAGATTGGACCAGGATTATACCTGGTAACCAAGAATCTGTTTGAATTGAAATGGATATTGGGTAGTATAGAAATATAATTTACAGATGAAAGATCAAGAGCTGTTCTAACTATATAGTAAGAACATTTGGCTTTTCTTTATACAGCCTTTCTTCCAGAGAAATCCTATGTGCCTAATTCTCAAACTGTTAGGGCGGTACATTCCTTTAGGATCAATTCAGAGATGACCTAGGAGTTAGTCATATATTTGGCTGACTGGTTCAGTATTCTCTTAGGTCAGGTTTTTTTTTTCCCTTGTGTATAGTTTTTAAAGACTGAAGTATGTTCAAGTACCATGTGTGCAGACCAGTAAAATCAAGGGAAATTAATATTCAATTCTATTACTTCTGTAACTGCTTGCTACAAAGAAAGGTTGTGGAGGCCATATTGCCCCAAATAGGACACTTTACCTTGGTGAGAATAATGTGCAGTACACAGGCACGAAGGGTGTAAGTTGAGTTACCAGTGATGTTCACATGTCTGCTCTTTCTGCCTTGTTCCTCAGTCTGGTTAAGTACCAACTTCTGAACTGGTGAATGGTGGTATTTAGTTGTGGGAAAAGTGTTATAGCCAATTTGACAATTTATTAATCACAAAGTAACAATAAATCTCTAGCTTTTACACTTCAAAAAAAAATTTTTTTTTGAGAAGAAGGGGAAGTTCAGGTTTGAACATATTGAATTTGAAGTACTAGCAAGACATCCAAGTGGAGATGTCCAGGCAATTAGAAATGTGGGATTTATTCTGTTAAATCTATTTTGTATTTACGTGATACATTGACTTCTGTAAATTAGGTAGGAACATGTAATATCTCCATTTTATTACATAAATGAATTCGGTATTTCTCAAAATACGGTTAGACTTTTCCCCTAAAATTTGGGTTGTGTTTATCCTGAGTGCAGTCTACAATTAATATTTTTGTATGTATGCATATGTATTCTTTTCCCCTTTTTGTGATTGAGATTTTTATTCAGGAGTGACCTACCTCTAGACATACATATATGGTAGTTATGTTTCCCTAAAACAATTTTTTTCTATTTCTAGTCCTATTTTAAAATTTATTTTATATGATAAATTTGAAGATAGGCCTTGAGCAAGTACTTGTTAGCCCTGTGATGCTGAACCAAGTTAATTCACTTCTGAGCCTCAGTTCCTTTACCTATAAAATTGGGATAATAACATTTGCATTGGCTTCCTTGGATTCTTACAGTGAAGGGGCATTGTAAATCTTAAATCACTACATAAATGTAAATTATTATTTTTCCTGTGGAGGGGTATATTTGGGAAAGATTGGGTTGATGTTTCAACTTTTGGTGAGAAAAGGTAAACCATGGTTATCTTCGGGAAAAGTTTTGTATTATATTACTCAAAAAAAATATCTTACTGACTAGGTGTCTTTAACAAGCAATTCAGTTTTGAGCATTAAGTTTTGCTACTTATGTTTAAAAGAAAAAAATCTAAAAAGTTGTTCAACTGATCACCTTTTTATAACCTTTTTTTTCCCTATGACACTGACTCTTCCCCGGCCCTGCCAATAGCATTTCATATAACATGTTTTCGTGATCTGTAGGTCAGTAAAAGGAAGCGTTCTCTCTTCATTTAAGGTATTCTTTTTCGCCAGCCCTAGTTGAATAGTGTTTTGACCTAGACTGGTGTTGACAGCAGGACAAGATGCTACTACAAGGATGTTGGGTAAGAATCATAATTACGAGGACTCTGGTGACATAGAGAAAACGTCTTCACAAAGAAAATTTTGTATTCACTTTCCCTATTTTGAACTTATTTATTATTGTGGCTGTCTTCTGAGATTCAGATTGCCTCAGCTGATCAACATGGTTAGTATTAGAACGAGAAAAGAAACTAGAACTTTTGACTTGGGTCTCAATGTTCCCCTGTTAGATCGAAGTGGGATAATGGAAAATGTGTTTAATTTGGTTTTATCATATTGTATTAGTGGTTTATAACAGAACTATACCAATAATTAACAACAACAAACAATAGAAAAAGGTCCATTGGCTTCAGAAAGTTCAATATACACCATGACCCCTGCACATAAGGCTCAGCATTTGGTAACAATTTCACCTCAGTTCAGTGCAGGTATCATTTCCTTTATAGAACCTGAAGGTGGGCAGCAGGATATATTCTTTGTAACATGCCGAGCCTTAAATTCTAAATTCACAAGGACACAGAGAATTTTGTCACCATGTGCTTATTGCTCCTGCTTTCTTTCAAAGCTTCCCAGTAGATTTTTTTTTTTGGCAAGGATTTGGGTGCACAATTGTGATCAGTGATATGTTAGCAAGAATTCCACAATTAATGAGCACAGCACAGAGCAGTGCTGGTAGATGAAAATTGCATTTGATTTAATTTGTTTTTTTCATAAGAAACCAGTACAACCAGAGACTTTGGCCAGTTGTTATGAATGGTTATATTTTTCATACTAAAGCTAGAGGATTCTGCCAGATTACCCTACAGTTATTTAGACCATGAGTCTAACTCATAAAACCCAGGGATCCCACTATTTGATGTCCTACTCCTGTTTATTTTGTAAATTCTAGTTGGAAACACAGCTATTCTCATGGTACTTATGTGGTACTTTTCCTCTGATCGACTGGTAGTCCTAAAAGATCCTTTTCTTTCCTCTTCTGCTCTCCTCAACGGGAAACTTAAATGAAGTTGAGATGTATAATTAAGCCAAGCATGAAAACACAGTTGAGAGTTATCATTTTAGTAGTCGAATGCAAAAAGAACCAACCTCAGGGCTTTCAATGTTCTTTTCCCTAGTAAATTCTGGAAGGTGGCAGTTAGCCTAATTCTTTGCCTTGGCCAGTTTATCCTCATAATTCTTTTGACTCACCAAATATTGTTATGCACTCTGAAATGCCTTGACAAGATTTCAAGGGTGAAGCGATTTCAGTAAAATGCTTTTAAAGACTTGGCATATAAAAATGATTTACATGTATCTGAATTTCATAATATTTAAATATTAACTTAATTGTGGGGTCACATTGTGAATTTATTCTGCTTTCAATTTATATTTATAGTTTATTTCCAATGATCTAGGTAAAGCATGAACTTAATGAAGGGACAGAATACTATTTTTCAAATCAAGATTTCTTCAGTATCTGTTTTGATAGTTTGATGATATTGTGGGGTCATCTTTCCACTGGGGTGATAGTATTGTGAATATTAGGAGATCAGGAATTAATTTCTTTTTTAGGACAGCATTTGCATAATATCTGTGTATGTGTATCTCCTTCAAATTCAGCAGAAACCATTGTTTCAAAAGAAGTACCAAAACTCAGAAAAGACTCAAGGTTGCTTACCATTTTATATCTCCATCTATTGCTAATATGGATACGTTGAAGAAAGGCACTGGTTCCCTTACTATATTTTCTCAATTATGTGGTCCTGTAGGTAAGAAAAAAAGAAATTCTTCTGGCCCAAGTGGGAATCAGGCTGTGCCTTGGAGCATGAAATATGGTTGTCCCATGTTCATGCATAAGCTTGCTTAATTTTAAAGCTTCTACACCTACCATGCCTTGTTATTATCCTAGTGTTTTGGTACTATGATGCAACAACCCCATTATCTGCTGACTTCTCAGGAAGCATCCCAAATTCAAATGACTACCTCTCATTTAAAAAAAAAATTTAATATTGTTTCCAAGACAACCTTGATGAAATGTCAGCCTTTGCTTGGTTCCAAGCCCAAATGAGAAGCATTGTTATCTTCATCCCTGCCGGGTAATTTGTACACTGCAATAGTTTGTTTGGAAACATGCCTGTTGTTCTTTAAAATATGCTTAATGCTAGATTAGAGAACAGAAGTTTTGGAAGATTTTTTTTCCCATTTCTGTTTATACAAGCTCATTTCTACACCATTTAAAATAAAGAGCTTGGGCATGTATAGTATTTAAAAACCCTTCACATGATGTTTTTAAAACAGATCAATTTTAGCATTAAAATGTTAGGAATTCAGCCAAGGAAAATTCAACTTCGATTGTATAGCTATAATGATAATGTATTATAACTGTCTTCTTTGAAAGTGATTGTACCAGCAGAGCTGAACCTGGTGAATTACATAATTTAGGAGTGTTTGCCAGAACACACTGTTTTAGGGGGATTATTCAAAAGTCTTTCCTTTACAAAAGCAAAATGAAAGAAAGATTGTATTATGAGGTACTTAAATCACAAGAATAGTCACAAAGTATCTAAAGATAACTCATTTAAATAGAACAGAAGGTCATATGCCTGAATGCCAGTTATCACACTTAACTACTTGGCAAAATGCAAAGGATGTAGGAGACTGTGATTTCTGGTTTTCAGCTGCTTTGGCATGAATTTTTAAAAAAATGTCTTGGGTCTGCTTGTTACTTGAACAAAATATTTCTAAGATAGTTTGAGATGATTTCCTAAGCCCAGTTTTTTTTTTGTCAGTTTATGAAATTAAAGACCCCCTACATAATACAAATTAATGTGAGGAACACGGTACATTAATGATTACTGTTATAAGCTATAAAACAATTGCGTGACTGTGTGTCCACAAGCTATTTAAAAAGAATAGGCTGGCGTGAGCATATTGGTTTATGTACCAGTCCCTATCAGGTATGGTCTGAGTAATGCATTAACTTTGACCCTGTGTTTTAAGGGTCACTGATCATATCAGTTTGCAGTTGTACCCAGTTAGACTTTTTGGTAAGAGAACTTGGCCGAGGTCAAATTGCAATGAAATAGGCTGCTTTTGAAAGATAGTAAGATCCCCATTGAGATGATGTGTATAGAGGGGATTTCTGTCTTAGATGAGGATGTTGGATTAGGTGATCACCAGTTGGCCTTTCAGCTCTAAGATCCTACAGGGTGAGCTGGAAAGAACACAGGATTTGGAATCTGAAGCTCTAGCTTTGGATTTTGACCTTGGAACTCTAATGAACTGCCTTGAGTAAGTTCCTTAGCCTTTCAGATACTCAACTCCTTATCTGAAAATGAGGGAGAATGCAATATGATACCCTTTCCAACTTAAAAATTTAGTGATGCTATGACTGTTAAGTTCCTCTTGGAAAAAAAAAACCGGATTCTTTGTAATGTAAATCATTCCTTTGGAGAGGAAGTAGCAAGTGTAATGTTGGTGTGCAGTTCAGGAATAGGTTTAGAAAGTAATAGAAGACAAAAAGCCCCCTTTCACTCCATTTTTCTTTTCTTTTTTTTTAAACAAAATCCAAGTGGTTTTTTTTTTTAACGTTATAATACCTCCACTCTGACATTGAATCTGAGGGTGTGGGTGAGTATGATGACAAAGTTATTCAAATTGGGTAATCTTGAAGACTTGTTAAAATAACTGCAGTTGTCACTGGAGGCTTTCTTTAGAGTGTGTTTTAAAGTAAATATAAGAATACCATCTCTCTGTCTCTGTCTCTGTCTCTGTCTCTCTCTCTCTCTCTCTCTCTCTCTCTCTCTCTCTGTATCTCTTTCTCTGTCTGTCTGTCCTTTGTATTAATCCAAATCCTATTTGCTTCTACCTTTCTACCCAATAGGACTACTCAGAATAAGTCATATCCTTCTCTCTAGCAATCCTTGAAAAATTTAGAGACCGAAATCATTACTTGTTCCCTAACCTTTGCCTTCCAAGTCTTCTCTTCTTATTAATTGCAGATTATCAGACCATTAATCCACTTTCAAACACTGTTAAAATATTATAATAATAAGTTTGTAATCCATCTGCAGGGAAATAAGAATCTCTTAAAGCCCCAGGGATCCTAGTTTTAAATGTGATCCATCGGTTGTACTTTGTAAGCTACATAACAGTACCTTTACAAAGGCAAATTTAGATTATTTTTATTATGAACCACTAATGTAGAAATACTATCTAGGGTTATTTTTAAGAGGGAGAAGGTATTAAATGATTGATTAATTCTTTACAAGCAGTAGGGATTAATTTTTTCTGTGAATGTGGAAACAGCTGATACTTAGCAGTCTGAATTGGCCAAAATAACATTTTTGGACTATTTTTTAAAGTGTTTCAAGTTCTGCTTTTTAAAATAAATTGAGGGGGGATTTAATTTAGCATTAATGCCTTTTGAATCACACATGACCCATTTTGTTTCTTTTGTCTTAGTTCAGCAATGCTTCTGACTAAAAATAAGTATTTATGCATCCTGCCCGGTTTTGTTGTCTCAATTCCATTGATATCAACTGATAACCATTACTGAGCCACTCTCTTAAATTGAATTCCCCTCCCAAGGTAGCAGGACCACAGCTGTGATGCTTTCTGTTCCACGTGCCAATCATTTCAGTGATGGACCTCTTTTTAATATTGTCCCGCCTTTGATTTTACTTCTATATTCTAATTCCTTTCTTCCTTCTTGTTGAATTCCGAGTAACCACTGGAGAGCCCAGCTTTACAATAAGTGACTTAACATCTTGTAATTCTGTATTGTTCCCAAAAAGTCGTATTTCTTTCCCTGTTGGTTTGGTTTTGTATAGCACCCTTCCTTTGTGTTTGAGCACCCCAGACACAGTTACTGCAAAATAAAAGACAATAGTGAAGCTTTTAAATAACTTTTTAGTGTGTTAGCTTTGATGTTTGAATGTATTTTTTCTGCTTTCTGTCATCTCAAGATATGTCAGTGATGCTTCATAAATTTTGGTAGCATTTTCCCCCCTACTTCCTCAAATCCATACCCCTCACCATAGAATACTAGTCATTACTAATAGCATTAAGGGGCCCTGTGTTCAATTTCCCCCCTGTGTTCCCTCATCTGTGTCATTGGGATAATTTCTTAGATGAAAGTTTTATTCCTTCCCAAGTTACCTGACCAAAGTTATGGTCAGATTTGGAGTATAATGAAAACTTTCTTCAAAATAGAAAAGGCAAGGTAAGTACTTATATTATCTCCTCTGAGTTGGGATCAACAGGTTTCTGACTCTGGTGTCTTTATTTGGATGGCATGTATTCTGTCTTTACCTTTCAAGTTATCACTATAGTGGAAATTTTTATTTTGGTAAGTGTGGATTTGTTACTGTTTTCTCTTTAGTTGAGAACAGAACCTAGTGCCCTGAATAAAATGTTAATAAAGCGTGTTGTGCTTAATTTTCTACTGAAGAAGATAGAATGATGGTAGATACCTAACATATTCTAGCTATAGATTATATAAGGTAGACAAGAATGGGCAAAAATTATAACAGTGGTCTGATTTCTCACTGACTTTTCAAAGTCATTAACTTTTATCTGTTTATCCCTTTTTTAGCTTTCCTTTTTGTATGTCATTGTGCAGTTCCAAAGCCATGGATAAATTGAATAACCAGTATTCCCTTTATTGCAGTATAGGATTATAGAATATTGGAGATGTAAGAGATTTGTTGAGATCATCTCCGCTAGGCTACCATCCAGTATAGCAACCTCCTCCCCAGTGTTGTGCTGGTGAATGTTTAACAACTAGCTCTCTGGGCGGAGGTTGGGTGGACAGGTCTTCACATGACATTCTTTTTAAGTTTTATCTGCATTATTTTCTCCATTACTTTCTTAAGTTTAGATAGTTAACAAAACAATAAAGCAAGCCTTGATTTGTAGCATTTGTTGATTTTTCTAAGGTACAAATGCACACGCTGAAAATTTCCCAGGCATTTGAGCTGGTCCCAACACACTCCTGCTCCACTCCATTGTCCTGACAAGTATGTGGACAGAATTTTTCTTAGCATTCAGCATCCTTTTGAATATCCTCTGTCTTATATAGCCTATCATACAATGATCAGTCTCATTGTTAGACAACTCTACTTTTTAGAAAGCTTTTCCTATAGTCAGCTTCCCTCTTACTACATATTATTCTAATTCTGCTCCCCTTGAACTATCAAGAAGAAAATGGAATCTCTTACCTATGAAATAGTCTTTCAGAAATTTGAAAGCCGTTTTCATTTCTTTAGCATTTCCTCATCTTACCTTAGCTTCTCTTCCTCAGAATAAATGTTCTCAATTCTATAAGGCATTCCTTACTGTTGAGAATGATTTTAAAAGACCAAACAGAACTATGATGTCACATTTCTTTATATGAGCTCTTTTGAGGGCAGGTTAATATATCCCCAGGTACCTGGCATGGTACTTAGCATATACTAAATATTTAATTTGTTTAATTGAATTGGTTAAAGGTGGGGATTGAGCTAGATGTTCTAATTAAATTAGGTTCATCAATAATGTTCTAAGACATTTTCTCGTTCTTTGAGAAATGTTTGATGATTCTTTTCTGTCTTGTACCTAAGAGGAGTTTGTTGGTTTTATTTTAGGAAATAACCACTTATGATAGTTTTCTTGATGGTCCATTACTTAGCACTAATTTTTTCCTTAATGGTGTAACCGAAGAAGAGCCGGAACCGTCCTATTCATTGCTGGCAAATTAATGCTTTGAAATTAGCTGCTGTGCTTTAGTTCACTAAGAACAAACTTATAGAACTTCAAAAAAACCTGGGAGATAATTTCCAGCAGTTCTACGTGGTTTTGCTGGCTTCCTTCAGGTCTCAACTGTGCACAAAATCTTTCTCAGCACTCCTTTATCTTTGTGCCTTCCCTTTTTTTTCTGTACCCAGTTCATAATTCAAACATTCAAACAGAATGGTGTCTTCCTTATGTGACTGTGAGCTCCATGAGAGCAGGAGTGGGTTTTTTTTGCCTTTCTTTATTGATTGGCACAGTGCCTGGCACTTAGCAGGTGCCTAATAACTCCTGGGTGACTTGACTTATAATCCCCTCATTTTATACACTAAGAAACCAAGGCCTGGAGAGTTGAAGTGACTTGACAAGGGCAGATTTTAGGATACAAACCTAGGTTCTCTTGACTTCAACTCTTTTGTCCTATGGCGTAAAACATGCTTTCCTTTCTGATGTGTCTGAATTCACCTCTAGGTTGTAGAGACTCTTCTCATGCCCCTATATGCCTTTTCGTTTCCTCTGTCTATCATCTCACATTAATGGTAAATTTGTAATCATTCTCATAACTTGATTAAACGTCTCAACTCTTTGCTTTATACAGCATTCCTGACCACTTAATTGCTTCACATTAAATAAATGGTTTGCTTTTGCTGTCATTGTACTTGGGTCATGTTGTGGAGAGAATCTTTGCATATTTTGAAAAATGCTCTTATCTTATGCATTCAGTCTTGTAAATGTAAATGCTGAGCATGCAGAAAATGTACTCGAAGTTTTTTTATGACTATTTAGTTGAACTGATGGTGAAACTGAACATCAAGACTTTGATGTTTTATGTGGCATTCTTTCCCACTAATTAACTGTACTAATGAAGTTAATTAGTAGAGGAGAATGCCTTATAAAACATCAAAGTCTTAATGTTTAATCACAGCTTAAAAGAAGTTTTATATCCTTCGATTGGCAAATGCAGTCCAATTAGTTTTGAAGCAGGGTCAACAACTCCAATTTTTCTACTTTGTGGTCTTCTTCAGAACTGTTCTAAACTCTATGGTCAGTGCATTGGTTGGAAGGATTGTCACATGAGTAACCTAGCTATTCATTCTAGAAAAGCTACATTTCATTGGACTTGAAATAGTTACACATCTAAGGCACAATTCTATTGGAAAAAGCTACATACATCAACATAGCAGAGAAACTTAATTTCTCTCTAGGCACCAACCTGTCTGTTCCCTAAACCTCTCCTTGTAATAGAACCATCAGTCATTCTGATGAATAAGAACAGCTCACTTCAGAGCAGTGGAAGGTGTTTTAAATTTTTTTCTAGACTGATTTAAATCCAGTGCCTTTGTATGGTTAAGACCTTAAAGAGACCTTCTAGAGATCTAGATCACCCCTCCTTTTCATTTTGCAGATGAGAAAACTAAGGCCTAGAGAGGTAAAGTGATTTGCTGAAGGATCACAAGTAGTAAATAAATGGAAGAGATAAACTCCTTTTTTTCTAGGTATTACATCATGGGTAATCTAATATCTGGGCAGTATTTTTTTAAGTGAATTCACACAAGAAATTCAGAAACATTTTTTGAACAAAAATTATTGGTTTTAATTGTTTTGTTAGTGACTACTAGTCAACTAAAAAACAAAAAGCACCCCCCCCCAAAAAAAAAACAACAAACAACAAAACAAACCTTGGAGGTCACTCTGCTGTGATACAGTGTGTATCAATTTTACTGGTTCTTTTATACTTCAAATATAATAGCAATAATATAATTCAGATAAGCAATTATTGTAATTGACCTTGGCAGTGAGCATCCTTGGCTTTTACTACAGTTTGCTTAATACTTGGAGAAGGCCAATTATCTCATAATGCCCACTTTGTTAGGAATTATTGTTTTAATTATGGCACTCAAAATACATCACTTTGTCAGCATTATAAAGTCACACAAGGGAATACCATATCCACGCATTCAGAAATCTTTCCAGAGTAACTAGCTTTATCTTGTAGCGTTGTTGTTGTTGTTAATTTCCTCTCCCTACACCCACCACCCATTATTTCTAAAATGGAATTAATGGGTTTGGAATTATTTTTTTTTCATTCCTGCCCAGATGGGCCATAGTGAGAGAAGCAAGAAAATATGCGATAGTTCATGCTGAGTGTACTACTGTAATTAAGTGAGAGTAGTAAGTTCCAATAATCGGGGTGACTTGAAGGTTACCCGAATATGTCCTGGCTTCTTGAATTGTATATACTTTGCCATACATAGTAGTCTTTTGTTGCACCCTGCCACTTCAGGTCCAGAAAAATGGTCTTTCTTGTGCTTTTCCTTTCTTTGTCCTCTCTCTTCACATCTCTGCTAACCTGCTTAGCTTGTGTGAAATGGTCTGACTTGTCTTGCTTGCCTTTACAATTCTCCAGATTACAACCCAGATCTAACTCTTTCAGGATGAATTTCATCCACTCTTCACATAGTTCCTATCTAATCCTCTCAGCTCTAAGTGGTCTAGCTCCTTACATTTCTCAAATCAGCCAATCAGTCAGCAGACATTTTTAATCCGCTATTATGTGGCATATGTTGAGGAGAAAAAGGCAAAAATGAAATCTTCCTTGTCTTCAAAGAGCTTATATTCTATCCAGGAAGAAAATGTGGGCATAGCTAAGGATTATACTTGTCTTTCTCCTATATACTATTATAAATTGTATTGCAGTTATTGGTGTATTTGTCTTAACCCCTCACCAATAGATTGTAAGTTCCCTGAGGGCAGAAACTGTATGTTGTTATTTCATCCTTGTATCCTATGCGCATAGCAAAGTACCCTGAGCATAGTCAGTACTTATTAATTTTTTATTCAGTTGGATTGTACTCCATGGTGTACTTTTAAGATTATATATTTCTGCAGTTTACAGATTTTATCTGTCTTTTTTTCTGTATTAGAAGTAGTAAATTCCTTGAAAACAGATCTGTATCTATTCTGGAGCATTCCTTAATTTATTCAACAAATATTTGTCAAACACCTGCTGAATATAAGGTTCTCTGCTGTAGTTCATGAGAGAAGGTTCTTTGCTGTAGTCTATAGGCATGGTGAGAAAAGAAGAAAAACCAGTCAACCAACAAACATTTAACTGCTCCCTACATACAGGCACTGTGCTAAGCATTAAGGATACAAAGAAAAAGAAAAAGCAGGACCCAGCCTCAAGGAGCTTATATTCTGATGGAATCAGATTTAAATTCTAATAAGAATGAGACAAAAGCTCACTCCCTTAATTGAATTTAGTTCAGTAAAGGAGCTTACTCTATACAAATAACTAATTCAGAGAATCATATGAAAGCATAATAATAACAACAACAGCTTACCTTTACGTGGTAATTTGTGGTTACAAAGTGCTTTATGAACATTAATGCCTTTGGTTGGTTGTTGCTTTGTAAGTTAAAAAGAGGAAGATATTTCCAGGAAGCAGGATCAGGAAGGGCTTCTTTTATTAAAGAGATGGCATTTGAGTTGGGCCTTAGTGGCTTGGCAGTTATCTAAGAGGAGCCAGATTTGATATTCAGCATGCTTTATGGAGTAGTTAACTCCCTGCTGATGCAGGCCTCATGTGAGACTTTAACGTTTTACAGGGCAAAACTCTTATTGTGACCACATACCTACTTCCTATCCTCAAGATGGAGTTAGAAACACAGACATTTTTCAGAAGGACTGGTTATCAAGTGAGGTCATGTTTCAGAGGTGGAAAGTGTTCTGTAACATGAGTAGAAACAGGCTCCTTGAGACAGAAGAGCAACACTTGGGTCTTCTGATCATAGAGAACATGCCTCAGTGTAATGAGGTAGACTGTACTGCTCAGTACCGCAGGCTAGGTCATGAAGAGTACTCTAGAACTGACCTAAGGTAATTCAAACCTGGGGGACAAGAAATACTTGGAAGGGAAGGGTTTTCATGTGTACATGGCTGCCAAAATAATACTTCTGGAGCATAGCTCTGCCACTAAGCCTACCTAGTACCTTATCACTTCAGGACTGCCGCTGGTAATTGAGGCTATATTTAATTTTAATCCCTTTTGCACTTTGCTTATTTGACATTATTTTGTATTATCTTTCATGTAAAAATTATATTAAAATTATAAAAATGCCATTTATTTGAAGTCAGCAAAAGTTAATTTTGATATTGTATTTCTGTTGGGCTTCCATGATTTATAACCATACAGCATCAAGGGATGAATGCTGGCATTTTAAAAGATAGATTTTTGTGACAGGGAGTAGCCAGGGGTCATTGTGCTACATGGCTTCCCAAAGATAATCCAGTTTGCTCTCTTCTTTTCAAGTCTGGGCCCAGCTTATTGTCTACATGTGCTAGTAGATCAACTCAATAGGTTGTCCATCTAACTGTATGTTATAGCTTGGACAGTCATTCTTCATCCGTTTTATTTTTCCTTACATGGATTGTGTTAGACTGGTCTCTTTTGTATGGTCACAGGTCTCATTTGAGAGGCTCAGCAGTATTCTGGGGTTTGATGCAATCTTCTATGTGTTTGTAAATCATGGAATCTTCTTTAAAATTAAAATTTCACGTGACCGTAAAGGGCAGTGGAGAGACACAGGGTGTTCATAAGCAAACATGCTGCTACATGTTATCAGCAGTGACTTTGACATAAGGAAAATCACCCACCAAATACGCAGTGGTAAAAGGCTGTGAGCCAATCACATACCAAAGCCAGTGATTATGCGCAGATGGCTTGAGTGCTGCATTTGTGTCTGTGGATTGTTTAAAGTCTGAGAGAAGAAGGCTTGCAGTGTCTTGGAGGACATTAGCTTAAGTAATGAAGAGGCAAGGATGGATTGTGACCTGCTGATGGAGGAAGTACCGATCAGTTCATTTCAGTCAGTAGGCATTTGTTAAGAACCTGCTAGGTTCCGTGATATCGTGTTGAATACTGGGGATACACCTACAGAAGTGAAAGAATCTTGCCCTCAAGGAGCATTCTACTGTCAAAGTGTTTCAAGCAACCTGGTACTTTACTTTGCTGTTCATATCCTATGAGTAATGATAATTTTTTTTTAATCCCTTGGGGAGATAGCCAAGATTGGTGATTTATGTATATACTTTTGTCGTACCTGTCAATTTACAGAGAAGGTAAAGAGTCCATGGAGATCCAAGACTAGTGTTTAAATGGAAAACCATTAGCTAACATAGGTTGCTAACCTTAGTAGATTGCCTTGCTGATTACTGCATACCTCAGATGGTAGGTCTGTGGTTCATTCCTTTAAAACTTGCTCTTTAATATGCAGTCAGAATTAGTACTGCCCAACTATTCCCAGCCTTCCCTGGATATGGACATCTCACCCGAGATCAGACTCCTCAACTAGTATCCAGGTCCCTATTAGAGAGAAGGAGGAGGGAATAACTTCTTGCATTCGTTTTATTTGCATTGGTTTGTTTATTTGTTCCCTTTTTCTCAGCCTTAAGCTCCAGCAGTCTGAAAGTTTAGCCTTTTTTAAAAGGAAGGAAAATGGTATTTGGCCATACTACTAAAAATGTATGGACAAGGGATGCTTTTGCATGTGTGCATGTGTGATAGATAGCTCTATAGTTCCTTAAAGTGCTACACAGATAAACTTTCATTGCCATCATAGAACATAGTGTCATCAGTCCATTCCTCGTACTAATGAAGAAATTTGAGATGAAGTTGGCTAAGTAACCTGCTCAGGATCATACAGCAAATCTGTAGTAATATGAAGATTGCAACTAAGAGTTTCTGACTGGCAGTTCTGAAACTGTAAGACCTCTATAAATTAATATACTGTATTTTCCTTCTGTATCCTGGCTTAAATTACACTCCAAATATGTCTGGAGTATATTTGCATACATAATATATAAAGAAATATATACATGGCTCTATGGAATTAACATCAGTGGGAGAAAAATGTTTAGCCTTTCAAGTAGATTAAAACAGTTTGGGGGGGGCGGAATAGCAGTGTGAAAAGACTTTCCAATAAATTTTGCTGGTTTTATAAATGAGGATTCTGGTCCCTTAAGTTTTAGCTTGCCAAGTATTAACAATGAATCACTTAAATTCTATGGGTATCTCTACCTTACTTAAGCTTTTTTTAAGGCATTTATTGGAAGTTTGTTTATATTTTGATCTAAGAACAGAATGTAGGCATGCATGTTTGTATGTGTAGTTGTATCTATCTGTATCCATTAGCTTGTGAGCTCCTCCAGGACAGACTCTTTTGCCTTTTTAGGGGTCAGTGGTAACCTGAGTGCACAGCACAGTGCCTAGCATGTAGTAGGCATTTAACAAATTCTTATTGTCTGGCTATAGCCAATTAGACATCATCGGAAGCTTAGGGGCCAGTGTTCTACTCTTTTTAAAGACTACTGGGCTTGTGTTTATAAAAAAGCATTGTTTTTGTGAGCAAAATATGGCACCAAATGATACTAATTGAATGCATCTAGAAAATTTACATTATTTAAAAGAAAATTGATCTCAGTTTAAATTTTCCAAAAGGCCATGTTCAAGTGCATGCAATAACTAGGAGGGAAGTATATTTGTCTGTACTTTACATGTCATTTGTTTTTGGGTTTGTAGACTGTGCAGTGTAGTCTCAGGTTATTTTGAGGTTAAATGTCATCCTTCCTGGCCTTTACACTATGATTTTATGGTCTTCTTTACCTTCGACCATTTTCTCGGTTCTTATTAACTTACTCTCTTTTTGACATAAAATCCTTAATATCAAATGTATAGGAGAGAGAAGAGAGCCAGAGTCAGGGAGAAGTTTCACTAATGCCCCCTTTGCCACATTTTAGGGAGCAATGAGGTGAAAAGAAGGAGGTATTTTACTGATTTGAGAAATTTGGTGGCCTATCTTTAGTTGTAGTAGGGTAACTGTGCCTAGTACTGCTATAGCTATACATACCTACACTGTGTTCTCAGTAAAGTCATACTGCTTGTTGATAGTAGCGTTGACCCACTTAGATATTTATTAAGCAGCTGAAAGGCTAATCAGTTTTTCCACTTATAACTTAGATCGCCCAAATGTTGGTTCTTTCTTTCATAACCTCAGTGTTTTACATTGTAAGGAAGAAGAGTGTTTGAGCAAGTAGAGTTATCCCAGTTATTTTCAGAGCACACATGGGACTATTTTATATCAAAGCCCTGATATAATGAAATAATGGAAATGTAATTATGTAGGTTTCTAATGGTTATCATGTGGTGGAGGACCAAGTGGTTACAGTGTGTGTTATTTTATAGGAAAGTCCTGATCTAGTAATTTTTTTTTTATCTTTCACATTGAGTAGCATAATTGGTGTTGAGGACCTTTTTCTGAGTTAACTAAAAGTTCTAAGTGAATAGGATGAAACTTGGGATTGTATGCTTATACCTGTTGGTTTCAGTATTCCCGAAAAAAGGGGTGAAGGGGAAGTGGCATTTATATGGCACCTACGACTAAGTGCTCGGTTAAGCTTTTTTATGAATATTATCTCATTTGAAAGATATAATAATATCCTGCTCACAGAGATAGTGGTATCCAGCATCCATCAGTAAAGTTGCTTGTCCAGTAGTAGAGATGAAGAGATGAATATCTGCCTTTCTGCTCCCATTGTTTCCTCTAGTACCTTCAGTGACCAACAGCATATGTTATTGTAGCTCAGTGGTCACAGAAAATTCCAGAATTAACTAGCCCACTCTGAGTTAAGGTTATGATCTTAGCACATCACCAACTTAAGATTAACCCAGTGTAATTGTATCTAATAAATACCTTTGGGGTGAAGCCAAAGGTTTTATTTCAGAAAGGGGAAAATATAAGTAAGAAACCTCAAGAGGACACTAAACTAACATTTTAATTTGAAACAGATTTTGTTAATATTTTGTGAATTATTGGTATATTTTTATCAAGCATAATGTAGAGGACAAAACCAAAAATATTTCATTGAATATTGGAAAAAATTGGAAACTGAGAAATATATCTAGGATTTTATGTATTATCTGTATTTATGTATTGCCCATATTAAAAAATATTAATTCTGTTGGATTCTCAGATTTAATGGTTTGGCTTATTATATGCAACCAAACTTTCCTTATCCTGACTAGAATAAGGCAGAAACACCATAGCTAGAATTTGGAATTTAAAGTACATGTTATTTATAGCATGTTCTATAGGGTACTACATTTAATAGAACAAGCCCCTCATCTTTGCACAGGGAATATTTTGAAAGGCTCTCCCAGTAGTTATTAACATAGGAAAATTGTTGGTGTTTTTTGGAGACTTGAATTTATTTGTAAAGGTGAAATCTGATTTATGTTATTTTGAGAATAGAGGGCTCTATGAAGGCTGTTTATAGCTTATGTGTGTTAATTATTTACTTAATCAAGTAGACTTTAAAAAAAATCCTTTTACCTGTGATGAAGAGTAGACTGGCACAAGTAGCGGGTTTGTTTGGAAGTTCTGCCCTTTTTTCTCTTCACCCTTCTATCCCCATACTCTGTTCATTTACATGCTAATTTACATTGTTACACGTGTTTTTAGTCAATTTGCTCTTTGGTTAATTTTTTTTTTTTAGCTATATTGACCTGTCCCATACCTAATATTTTTTCCCTCATTCTGATTAATCTAGAATTTTTGTCTCCTGAATTATACTTTAATGAGAAAGGGGACATTCTTACATCCGTGTATATTTCAACAAAATTTTAATTGGAATAGCTTTATCAGTGCATTATTCTGGTTAAATAAGTATTGCTAAGGAAACCCTTTATCCTGGATACTTATTGAAAATGTTTCATCTCTATGTGTCCTGGTATAGCTCCAATTCTGGTGCAGTGGATCACTCAAAGAATGATGGTTCAAATAAACAATTCAGATATTCCCAGGTAAAAGCAATCCAAAAATGAATAAAACCAGCTCACAAGGCCCCTAAGAACAGATAAAAGCAACCAGCAAAGGGGTAAGAGCAGGTAGCCAGGAAGTTCTATGGGGTCTCACGTGCTGTCTGACAAAGTCCTAAAACTATTTGTCAGTTCTTCTTGCCCAAAGGGCCCACAGCTGAGGCCCAGATCAATCCACATGTAGGCAAAGTTGAATCAGACTATTCTAGGTCTGCTTTATCAGTCTTGACTTACAACAGTCCTTCCCTCCCTGCCAATTGTGCTTACATCCTGGCCTCCAGCAGGTTTGCCTTGGTGTTGGCTTTCGTTTGCTCCCTCTGTATTTCTCACGTTCTCGTCAAAGTCCTACTTCTGTCTGGAACTTATGTCTAGAAGCTTGTTCCTTGTCACAGACTACACATATAAGCTAGGGGGCTTCACGTTTAAAGAAAGAATTTCCACAGTTTGACCATATTCTCTTGATAGCACGCAGGCCAAAAAAGGTTCCATCGTGGTATTTCAGACTCCCTGACAGGACCTCCTTTTTTGGGGGCCAGTATTTTCTTCACTTCTTAGTGCCAGATTTTAGGAAAGATGTTGGGAAATTGGAAGGTTTGCAGAAGAGGGAAACCAAGATGGTGAGAGAATTGGAGACCATGACATACTGGGATCAGTTGGAAAAAATGAAGAACAGTTAGCCTGGAAGAGTAGACTTAAGGTAGACTTGATAGCAGTCATCACATATTTTAGGGCTGTCAGAAGAGAGAGTAGACTTGATCTGCTTGGCTCCAGAGAACAAAGCTAGGAGGAGGGATAAGTGGACTATGTAGAAGCAGATTTGAGCTTGGTATGATTTAAAGGGGGAAAACCCGTAACAATTGGAGCTTTCCAAAAGCGGAATGGGCTGCTGGATAGTCACTTCCCCATTCCTGGAGGACTCCAAGATGAGGAGTGGATGAATACTTGTCAGCATATATTATCAAACTCGGTGGTCTTTGAATTCCCTTCTGGCTCTCAGGGCTTAATTTGGAAGGTGCTTTAAGCCCCTAATAATAGCTTCGTTTTGATCATTTGCCTTTTTCTCTTTAAAGTAGACTTCAAGAGAGAATCATTCTGGTGATCAAGGTACTAGTTTTTGACAAACCAATATTATTACCTGGTTTTTGGTCCTCTTCTCACCTCCTTCTTCCTCTGAAATGACTAAATTTTTTTGCTGCAAATACAAACCTAAGTTAACAGTGTGACAGTCCTAGATCTATATCAGTCATGAGTGCTTTTTTGCAAATAACACTATTAAAGAGTCTTCTTCTTCATCATTCTTTGCCTGCTTTACCTTTTGAGACTGAGTAGGGAAAATTTTTAAAGGTATTAGATTCTTCCAGTGATGGTGTATGACTGCAAGTGGTGACCCACTGTAGCCTTTGAAGAACTAAAGTTTAGGATTTCACAGTACATGGAAGCAAGTGGAGATACATTACAAATAAGGAATTGTTCAGGAGAGAACCAGCATAAGGGATGTAATTGGAAAAATGTATGATCAGAAAAAGGGAGGCCAATCATATAACCAAAATGATGGACAACCTATGTTGGTATCTACACAATGTTGAGAAGACATGAGAATATATGGAGATTGTAGACAAGAGTCAGTCAGGAAGGGTTCTGATAGGTTGTGAGAGGGAGTTCTCAACATGAGTTAAGTCTCAGCTCCATTAGAATATTTAGACTATCTCCATCAGTAGTGCCATGTTGTGCCCCATCATGATTCTGAGTATCTCAGTTGAGAAAAAATGACCTTTATAAATGCTTAGAATAATCCTTTTTAGATTAGACTTAAAATAGAAGATTCTACCTCAGTAGATTTCATTTATGACCAGCGCAATAAGATAAAAAGCTTAAAAACTGAGTAACAGTTTTGTTTACTATAGTTAGTCAAAATGAGTCCTCCATTTCAAAGTCTATGAGTATTTTCCATCATTTGTTCAGTGTGGTCAAGAGCTTCAAAAAAATCTTGGTCAGGTCAGTTGCATGGTCAGTTCTCTCCATAAGATCTGGGCTTGGCTCATTGAGAGAACCTGATCTGTCATGAATAGAAATACCTCTCTAGGGTAGCTCTTTGTAGGAGGTGGCATGTTCCAGGCAGGTCTAACTACCACTACCACCTTGACTTGAATGAATGATTAGCCCAGGACCACAGCTGGTGAAGGACTTCAGAAAGAAAGTTCTCACCACCAAAGTCCTTGGCACCATCAAATGGTTCAGCATCAGAAAGGGATATACTTTTATCATTGGAAATAACATTACAGAAGATAAACTACCATCTGTTTTTCCATTGCATCCTAAGGAGTCAGTGGCCTCTCCGTGTGACTTGTAACTCAAACCTCTTTTTTATGTGTTTGCTCCTTAAGAGCAAAGACTCTCTTGCTTCTGTTTGTATCCTTAGTGCTTATCATATTGAGATATACTTATTAAGCAATTAATGCTTTTTCACTAATTCATTCATTGAATTGCCAAAGCAGTTGAGTTTCATAATGTAACAAAAGACTATAATCATTCTTAGAGGTTTGTAGTTTCATATTTTGTTAAAATATATTTGCTACTTATCCTTCCACTTCTGTGGTATACATATTCATTTTTAAAACATCTCATCACAAAAATGTGTCTTTTTCATTGGCCGTTTCTATACTCTGAATTTGCTCTTGCCGGCTAAGTAGGTTACTACTAATTATAAGCCTGCCTTATAAAAAACTTGTTGAAATTTCTCACTGATAAAACTTGAATGGGAAAAGGCACCTGTTTATTGTTCCTAAGTCTTTCTAGAGTAATGGTTCAGCTCCACTAAGTTTCTTATATTTGATATGCAAGGGGGAAAAAAAATCTCAACAGTAGGACTTGGGAGGGGGAGGGGAGAGAAAATATTTTAAAATTAGTTTTTCTGATAAAAGCTTAACTTTGCTTTAATCAGTGTTTATTTAATTATTGCTGTTAACATACTCCAGAAAAGATTGGATGGAAGATTTGTAAGATTTGTGATGTGAGTCTGTGCCAAGTCTGATTTGACTCTAAAGCAGTTACGTTATTAAGCATTGCTCATTGCCCCAGTGCCCATTGTGGAGATCATCCTTTAAATTCTATTGATAATTAACTACTTTATCATTCTACTGGGGACCTTTAACATGTCACTTTATTAAGCAGTAAAATCCAAGAATAAAGTATCCTTAGTACCAAAACTAACCAGACAGAGAAAAATGAAACTCCAGAGTATCATATGCATAAAAAAATGGAAATAAATGCTGAAGTTTTAATAAATATCACTGTTAGTCTCTTTATTTTAGTTGCTATTTCATCATTACTTAGAAACATTTTTACTTCTTTAACAGAAGTATAACAGTTCTACATAGAGTTATCAGAGGCATCCATCCCAACTCTGTGCTAATCATATGTTCATATTCACTTCTTCCAGTTTCTTAGAAAATTATATTATTGGAGTTGAACATTAAGACAAGAACAGAGAAGTTAAGGTGGAAGGAGTAGAATGTGAAGTTGTTCTTGATTTGGCAATGGAAGTGAATTACTGAAGGATATTTCATACTTTTTTTTTTTTTGAGAGAAAGTGCTGTAAAATATCAGTCAGGCCTTGCCCTAGAGGCAGAAGTATTCTTCTGCAAGCTTTACCTAGCTCCCTCCTCACTGTGGTACCTGGTGCTTTCTTGCTGCCTTATGGTCTTCTACCTTCAACTCTATAAACTCTGATTCACACTAAAGGGTTAAAGGACGAATGTGCTTTCCTTATGGAGGAGGGAAATCTCTTCATTAAAAATTTTTTTTTCAATTAACAGCATTTATTTTTTCTAACCACCCCCACAAAACACACACACACACACACACACACACACACACACACACACCCCAAAACAAAAGCCTTGTAACATATATGTACAGTCAAGCAAAACAAATTCTCATATTGCCCATATTCAAAAATTGGGGGTTTTGTTGGGTTTTGGGGGGTTTTTGTCTCATTCTGTATCTTGAATCTGTCACTTCCCTCTTGGGAGGCTGGGGAGCATTTTTCATCCTAGGACCTCTGGAATTGTGGTTGGTTATTGCGTTGATGAGAATTCTAGTCTTTCACATTTATTTATCTTTACAAAATGTTGCTGTTATTGTTTTTAAACTTAAAGACAAATAAAGGGAAAGAGCAATGCTTACCTCAAAGGACTGAATCTTGAAGAGAATTTCAGTTACTGTTGTGCCCGTATCATGGAAATGTTATTTAGAAACAGGATGAGGAGGGCAACTCCTTAGTACTTCTCAAATCATTTCTTATAGGCAGTTCCTTAGTCCACTTATGTGTAATACAGACTCTGCAGAAAATAATAAGGCTTTAGAATACTTTGAAAGTAGTCACAGTTGGTTTGTTTCATCTTTTCTCCTTGTGGGTAGTTGTTCTGATATATTAAGCCTATTCTCCATGGCAGGAATGTCTTTATTTCACATGTAAATCCAGTGTAGCATAGTGGAAAACACTTGGAGCTGAGAATCCTGAGGCCTGTGTCTGAGTCTGACTGCCTCGAAGCCACTGTTTGACCTTGGGCCAGATGACTGCCACCTCTCTGAGTCTCAGTTTCTACATCTATAAAATGAGGGGGTTTGACTAGATGATCTCTCCAAGGTCTTGTCCTGCTCTAGAGCTCTGCTTCTCATTGTAGTCACCTGGGTTTTGTGCCTAAAACCATGATATGGAAATTGGACATTTGTTTTTAGTAATTTGAGGGCGGAAATGGGACTTTGTTCATTTCCTCAGTGTTAGTGAATTAAATTTGCATGGATTGGTACTTATTTTTAAGTTTCCATTTTTAGCCATGTTTAAATATGTAAACAGTTAACCCTGGAATGTTTCCTAATGAATTTACTGGAATACAGAATACAAACATTCCCACCACAGTCTCTGTCCTGGGAATTGTACCATTTGGAATATATTTTGTATTTAGATATATTTTCATATAGAATATCTACATAAGTAGAATTTCAGTGAATTCCAACAAAAGGTAAACTCTTGACTAATAATACACAAAAGAAAAATAATCTCTTTAGAGCATATGGTAGAGCTGCCACCCTTCTGTGCCTACCAAGCCATGCATACCATGTTTGTGTAACAGCTGCTAGTTAGTAATGTATGTAACTTGCACTAGATCTAATAGGGTACATCCCCTGTAACCTTTTGAGGCCCAAGGAGGAAGAGTTTAGTTTTTCTATGAAGAGTGTGATTCTTTTCCTCCTGGGCTCCTACTTGCTAATGGTACAAATTCTCTCCCTCTCTCCCACCTGAAAGATGGTTTCTTTGTTGCCTTCACTGCCATCTACTTGTGCAGAGAGGTCTATGAAATAATTAATATGTGCTCCTTCCTGGGACAAACACCTTGAAGGTTTAAAGGGGAAATACATTTTTAAAAACCAGGGATATAGGGGGCAGCTAGGTGGTGCAGTGGATAGAGCACTGGCGCAGAAGTCAGGAGGACCTGAGTTCAAATCTGGTCTCAGACCAAACATTTGACACTTACTAGCTGTGTGACCCTGGGCAAGTCACTTAACCCCAATTGCCCCCCCCAAATAAATAAATAAAAATAAAAACCAGGAATATGGATAGGGAGTACACCTTTGATTTCACTAGTACAAGGAACTCCCACCACCGGTGTAGGTTCTGTGCAGCTTAAGGTTGTGGCTGCTGATGGCCCAGTTGATAGAGCCCTAGACCTGGAGTCAGGAGGACCTGAGTTCTAATGTGGCCTCTGACACTTACTAGCCATGTGGCACAAGGAAAGTCACTTCATCATTGTTTGCTTCAGTTTCCTCAGCATTAAAACGGGGATTATAATAGTACCTACTTCTCAAGGTTGTTACTAGGATGAAATGAGATAATATATATAAAAAGCACTTAGCAGACACATAGTAGGCACCATAGAAATGCTCATTCCCTTCCCCCTTTAAAGAGTTGCCTATAATACTGAGGTTAAGTGATTTGCCCAGAATCAATGAAGTTCTTAACAGATTTAATCTATTTTTTTTTGTGGGGGGCATCATCTCAATCTACTGGATCCCAACAACTACCCTGCCTCCCTAAAAATAGTTCCCAAAGAGTTCTTTTTTCTCTTATAGAGAAGAAATCTTATATACATGTGCATATATATAAAATAAATATAAATATGTATAAATTTAAAACTTCCTATATTGAGATATAAGATGAACTTTTAAAACATTTATTTAAACATACTCTAGAGACACGAAGTATTTGCATTTTTGATGGTAGTGCTGACGATATCATCACTTTTTCTTCATTCTTATAATTTTAGTTAAAGATGCTATATTATTAAAGATTTTAAAAACATTCTTTCATTAAACTGGTTTTCCTTGTAGTGACTTATTGTTTTGTCACTCTCCTTTGCTCCCCTGTACCTTTTCTTTCCTTTTACTTTCTCCCTCTTCTCCCTTCTCCCCTCCCACTTTTTTCCCTACTTCCCCTCTTTCTCCACTCCTCAGATCCCCTCTTCTCCCTCCTCTCCTTCTCTTCCCTCTCTTCTGACCCTTCTCTTAATAATTTATTCCAAAAATAAAAAAGGAAATTAAAGTCTCCGCTGAACGGAAAAATAGTGGCATTAAATACGTAGTAACTTATAACCCCCCTTCACCTTTCTAATTTCAGAGTTCTTCTGTCTCCCCATCTGCCAGTTTCAGAACTGCAGAGAAGCACAGAAACTCAACAGACTATTCATCAGACAGCAAAAAACAGAAAACTGAAGAAAAGGAAATAACAACTCGTTATGTAAGCTCATATTCACTTTGGTTGATGCTAGTCTTATTTTTCAGTGCTATAACAATAGCCACTTTTCCTTTAACTGTTTCTGCCTAAAACTAGGATTTAGGGGGCAATAAAACGTAAAAAATGAAATGCTAAGTATTTGGTATAGATTTTAGTACCATACCTAAATCCCTACTTTTCAAAGTAGGAAGTGAGTTTTTGTTTTTTTTTGTTTACTGTGTGTTTGGGTTTTGTTATTGTTATTGCCGCTGCCGGTTTGGACAAATAGTACAAGTATCTTGTGCTCTGTTTCAGATGATCACTTTATTTAAATAGGTCAGTTTTTCTTCTCCCCATGCTAGAGATATTACAGATTGATGGTTTTTTTGTGCCCAGCTGCAAATGGCAAGGGAATCTAGTAGTACTGCAATAACTGACATATGTATTTTATATAGTCACTAGAATTTAATTTCCCATCATGTTGTGTGATATATTCAGGTTATCCTCAAGAGTAATTTAGTTTTACCAAGAACTGTTCAATGCCTGATTAAGCTCACCTCACCTTGATGGGGTTGCTGAGCTTTGAAGGGGTTTAACTTAACTGTCTAAAAATATAATTCTCTTCTGAAAAACAACAACAACAAAACATCTTCCCACTTGTCATTACAGGACAGTGATGGAGAGAAGAGTGATGACAACTTGGTAGTTGATGTTTCCAACGAGGTATGTGTGCCTCTCTGATGACAACGAATGTACTTCTCTTGTTTTCTGATATACACCAGATGTACTCATGAAATAATGGGTCTTGTTATCCAGAATGTTTTCTTAACTTCTGCTGTGACCCTGTTGTTCATCTTGGGGTTCTTTTTTTTTTTTTTAACGTAATTCTTATCTTTGAAGGGGCTGTGATTTCATCGGTGTGGGAACTCCCTCAAACAATGTAGATCATAACCTCTTCATGCCTTAGGACATAGTTGAATAAGTTGCTCCAAGCTGCTCCCCCCACCTCAGTCATCACCTGATAACCAGCCTTTTAGTAATGAGCTTCTCCAGACTCATCTAAGCTGGTTCTCTGTTGACAGACAGACAGTCTGTTGCCAGGCACATTTTGAGGACTTTCCAGCCCAGGAAGGATTTGCCAAAGCGTGTTCTCCAAACTACAGTGCCAAGAACCAAGCTTCACCTCCATGCCATGATGTCAGAGTAGGACTTCAATAGAGGACTTATGGTTATTATTATCAGGAGCCCCTTAAGCTTTTTTTTTTCCCCTTTGATGTGAATTATCTTGAGTAAAACACATAGCTCATGGTCATCTTATGGAACTAATTGGTAGAATCATAGAATTTTGGTTTGATTTTTGTTTTTAAAGACCTATAATACTTTCCCTTTAGTGCAAATCTAGAATCTTTTATTTGAGCATTTTAATGGACTGGAAATGTTTTGTACCTAGCCTATTAGATTCTCTCAGATAAACTCTTTTATCCCTCCTTTCCTCCCCTTCCATCCCCCTGGACTGTAGCTTTGTGACTTCAGGTGCTGCATTAATGTCCATGTTGTTTATTTGTAGGATCCCTCTTCCCCTCGAGGGAGCCCAGCACATTCTCCAAGAGAGAATGGCCTGGACAAGACCCGTCTGCTCAAGAAAGATGCCCCAATTAGTCCAGCTTCTATTGCATCTTCCAGCAGTACTCCTTCCTCAAAATCCAAAGAACTTAGCCTTGTAAGCAGCACTTTTTTTCACTATCTTTTTCTAGAGTGTCTTATTTCAAGATGGATGAGTTTATTCCCCCTTCTCCTCTCCCCTAGTATGGCATTCAGGAAAGGGGTATGGCCAACTGCTCACTGAAAACTCCCTTTGTTCCCATTGAATAGATGGTTGATAAGACTGTAAGACCAAGGTCTTTTTGGAAGGGGGAGAATTTGTTAACCTGCAGATAGATGATGGATACATTTGTGTTGTGAGTCTTTTTGCAAGGATTGGGGTTGGGAGATGGGGAAATGGAGTGAAACATGTCATCCTGAAGATGAATAAGTATGCACTGGTGTTCCAGAGAGATTTTTGTGCGGTGGTTTATGGTAAATTCACTTTTCAGCTTGGATGTGATTTTGTTGCTAGCTTTGTTTGAATTACCAAGCTATATTCAACTGCAATAATATTCACTTCCTATCTAAAAAGTAATCTGTCACTTACAAGAGTCTACTTTGACTCCTGCCACAAATCACAATGCAAAAAAGCTGTTAGAAGTTGGGATCGTTCCCCTCCCTGCCTTCTCTTTCTTTGTGGCTGCAGCTAATCACACTTACCGTGACCAATTAATTCTCTGGAACTTACCCTTTAAGAAAATTTAGGATAAGTTTGTTTAAAAGATAACTCTCAGAGAAGAAATGAAAATTCCTCTCTTTGTCTGCAGATTGGAGGATATATCTGGTACTGGAGTGGTGTTTTTGTTCTGTTTTTTTTTCTTTGATCCATCATTGTTCTGCCCTTGTGTTGTAACCCTGTTTTAATGGAAGCTCCTCTGGGCTGAATCTTTATGACTGTATAGGCTTGGTCCCTTTCTAATGAAATCTGCTAACCGGGAAGCCTATTATTACTTGGACATATCCACTGGGAACCAGGCTTAAACCACTTACTCTTTTAAATAT
The DNA here is from genome assembly GCF_003287225.1 of Phascolarctos cinereus. Classification (NCBI taxonomy): domain Eukaryota; kingdom Metazoa; phylum Chordata; class Mammalia; order Diprotodontia; family Phascolarctidae; genus Phascolarctos; species Phascolarctos cinereus. The sequence continues at coordinate 149,478,901 of NW_027555847.1, forward strand.
AAGCCATCAGCAAGGAGTCAGTCACAGTCAGGTAGCAATGATTTTTGAGTCACAGTCAGCCCCTGCCTGATTCAGACCCGTTACCTAGAAAGGAATGACTCTAGCCTGCTGCTGATTCTAGCTTTTCAGTCATCCCCTTCCATCCTCTCCTATGTGCTGACTCCATTGCCTTGAGAAACTTTTTTTAATGGGCAAGCAAGGCATAATTTTTTAGTTTTGGTTTTAGTTTTTTCATCTGACATAATTTCGATTGTTCTATACTATTGTTCATTAACACAGTAATTCTTTATAGGTCGTTTTAGAAGGAAAATAAATGCCTTTGATTTTTGTCTCTGTTAGAATGAAAAATCTACTACTCCTGTTTCAAAATCCAACACTCCCACTCCACGAACTGATGCTCCGACCCCAGGCAGTAACTCTACTCCAGGATTGAGGCCTGTGCCTGGAAAACCACCAGGTGTTGACCCATTAGGTTTGTAAACAAAATCAAATGAAAACTCCAAACTACTCAGTGTCTGCTCTCTGAATATATTTCTCTTTTGTCTGTTACAGCTTTCTTCTTAAGAGTATTGATGAACTTGCATGTGATATTTTGCTAGACAAAGGGGAGTATTATAAAACAGTTTGAATGGAACCTTTTGAAGCATTGAGTGACTTTTCAAAGCATTAAAACAAATTGGTTTCTAGTATGGATGTTATTATTATTGTTAGTGTCATTATGATTCTATTTGAGTGTCATTATGATTCTATTTGAGAACGCTTTTTTCTTCTGTTCTTTTTCTCCCACCTCCATTTTTCCTCTAGCTTCAGGCCTCAGAACCCCTATGGCAGTCCCATGTCCATATCCAGCTCCATTTGGAATTGTTCCACACGCTGGGATGAATGGGGAGCTGACCAGTCCAGGAGCTGCATATGCTGGGCTACATAACATCTCCCCTCAGATGAGTGCAGCTGCAGCTGCTGCAGCTGCTGCCGCCGCCTATGGAAGATCTCCTGTGGTATGTTTCTGGGGTTTTGTTCTTTAGAAAAGTCGTGATAGCACACAGAGAATCCTCACATTGTCTCTTGTGGATGGGGTGGTATGAAGAATTTATGCAGCATTAGGAGTGTTAATAGAGGCAGTCGTGTGTCTTCATAAAATTCAGCTACATGAAACTGAAGCCCTCTCTTTTTTTGTCTAGACATAATTCCATTGTGAAGGGACATACTTCCTTTTCAGTTTGAAAGTTAAAACCAGTACAAGCTCCACCATGTTCAGTTCAGTAAGTGGTGTCCACATGGCTTATGTGTGTTTTTGTTCTTCTGCTTGGGGAAAACTGTAGGTTGGTTTTGATCCACACCATCACATGCGTGTGCCCGATTCCGCCAAACCTGACCGGCATCCCTGGAGGAAAACCGTGAGTATTGATCTGCCATTGCATTAAACGAATTGCTTGCTCAAGTCATTCGTCTTTGCTGTTTAGTTCCCTCTTAGCCACCCGATGCTACTGCACCATAGCAGCTGTTTTGGAGCTGGGGGATAGTTGGTGGGGCTTGCGAGGCTTGAGTTTTGTCCTCAAAGTATTTCTCATTTGTTAGTAGTACAGGAAGGAGGTAATGGGGCAGGGTTTTGTATTTTCAATTTGAAACCTTGAGCTTCCAGTATCAAAATGCAAATTGCAAAGGGATCTGTAGCAATCATGTCTTCTCTACTCCAGTTGCTGGTTTAAAGGCAGTTCCTTTGTTCACAAAAGTCCAGTTATTTCTTGCGAACACACTCAGTGCTCATAGCACACTTAGTGCTCAAACACACGGAAATGTTTGGTCAGCTTCAAAACTCAGAAAAACATCCTGGTGGCATTTTACTTCCATCTCTTCCCAGTATGACTGACCAGATATGGTGATGAGTGCTCAGGACTTCTCTGACTGTGAACCTGGCACTTGGGAGTCATTTTCTTCAGGGCCCTCCTGAGTTGCAAAAGGTAGCATGTAATTCAGGCCTTGGTGTTAGCCCTTATTTTCTGCTATACTACATGAAGTCCATTCCCTTCATTTTGGCCTAGGATGCTTTGTTGTCACTCCCTGAACTTAGTATTCCTTGCCTACTCTTTGATTAGACTGCTCTAGATGTATACAATAAGCAGGCATGCACCCCATCCATCACAGTTAATGATAAAAAACAATAATAGCTCACATACAGCACTTGAAAGTCCGCAAAGCATTTTACATATGGTAGGTGTTGTTATCTCCATTTTATGTGCTTTGCACATAATAGGCAAAAAATTATAAATTTCCCTGGGGATTATTGGTTTATTATTGGCATTATTTATTTGATTTATTATTGTATTATTATTGTATTATTTTTATTATGGTTAATTTGGGTTATTATTTAATTGTATTATTTGTTTATTATTGGATTGTTGTCAGCAGTATTCAGTAACTCCTGAGGAACTGACATGTCCCTGTCTCTCTTTTTTGAAGCTGATGGTATGGTCTCATTTAGAACCTGACCTGCTTACCTTAACTCTTGGCAACTTTCATTCAATCATTTATCACGTTTTTTATTTGCTTATTATACGCAAAGCATTGTGCTTAACACTAAGGGAAATGTGAGGGTAAATATGAAACATCTGAGGCCTCAAAGTTCTTGCGATTGAAGTAGAAAATACTAATGTTCTTTCTAGTAATCTACTCTGTACCATATCGCCGCCCTTCCTTAGCTATTTAACAGCATGATCCCAACATCCTCCCTATTCACATTCTTCACATTCTCCACTTCCTTTAAGGTGTCATAGTTCATAGTTGGATGGGGTTGGGTAGTTTTGGTTCCAGGCATTTTGCTGTATTCATTTTATTTGTTGGCTGTCAAATTTTGAACCTAAAGTTCTGTTCTCAGCGCTCGCTCGCTCTCTCTCGCTCTCACTCTCTCTCTTTCTCTCTCTTTCTCTCTCTGTCTCTGTCTGTCTGTCTGTCTGTCTCTCTTTCTCTCTCTCTCTCTCTCTCTCTCTCTCTCTCTCTCTCTCTCTCTCTCTCTCTCTCTTTCTCTCTCCCCCCCCATCTCTTTTCATTTTTCATGACCTCACAGCCATCATCTCCATTTAGATGACACCTAAATGTCTGTCTCCAGCCTTTTTCTGAACTTTGGACCTCTCAGTGGTTGATAGGACATCTCTATCTTTCCCATTAGTATTTCAAACTCTGTTCATCTAAAACCAAGCTTATTGTATGTGTCCCTACCGCCTTCCGCCGCCCATCCTTCACCCCAAACCTATGCTTCCTTCTGACTTTGCTATTTCTGTCATGGATAGCATTGACCTGGACTACCAAATTAAAAACCTTGGTATTTCTACTTTGAATGATCCTTTCATATCTTGTCATCTCCAGTCACTTACTGTATCCTGTAGAATACACCTCTTAAAAATCTTTCCTATCTGGTCCCTTCTTTATCTTCCTCCTGTCATCACTATACAAGATGGTATTATTTCTACATTGTGTGGTTGTGTCATTCCTGTGCTCTGAAGACCTTTAGTAGCTCCCTTTTGCCTGCCAAGTAAATTTCAGATTCCTTTGAATGACTTTCAATGACCTCCACAATCTGGTACCACCCTACATTTCCAGCCTTTTCTCGTACTCTCCTCTTAATGTGTTCTGCACTTTAGACAAACGGGATTTATCTTTTCCTCTCATCCTTTCCTCTTACCTTTCTGCCCCAGTAAAAGGAAAGTGAAAAAAATGCTGTGGGCATTTTCTCTTCCATGCATTGCTCGCTCTATTACTTATGCCTCGTATTTCTGCTTCTCCCATCTTTCCCTCATGAATATCTACCCATTCTTTAAAATCTAGTTCAAATACCACTTCCTTTATGGACCCCTCTTCAATTGCCCTTGTTGATAATGACCTTTCCCTTCAGACCTTTCATAGCACTTTGTTGGGGGGTTTTTTAAAACCATTCTAAATTATTCAGTTATGGAAGAGTATGTGTGTTTATGCCTCTTGATTAAATTTTGAGCTGTATGAGGACAAGGCCTATTTCTTTCTCTTCTCCATGACCTACTCATTATACTCTGCATACAGTAGATGATTAATAAATGTTTATTGAACTAAGCATTTTCATATAATTGCTTTGGCCTATTGTGTACATATTTATCTTAACTATATTGGACTTTTTAGACTATAAATTTTACCTCCTAGATTATAACATAATAGTAAATGTGAAACCCTAAAAATCTTTGTCTCTTATAGTTATTTCATGACCTGAATTACATTAAATATGTTAGGATGTAAAATTCACTAAGTCGTAAACCTAACGTTTCTCACCAAAAAGCCCCTCCCCCTGCCAAGAACTGTCTTTCTCAATGAAGCTGTATAATTGTTGTGCATCTCTGACCTAATTACTTTTACAAAATGAACTGCCAGATATTATCTGGAATTATAATTAAATGCATGTACCAAACTAATGAACAAAGTAGCATTTATTTGATAATCCACATTGGGGCTGCTTGCTATTTGGTAGAATTAGCAAAGTCCTACTCAATTTATAATTGGAATGACAATATAGTTTAATTTCTACACAAAGAAAAATGAACTTTCCCTCTATTTTACTGATGGAACTTCTGAATAGTGTTACCATATTTGATTTAACATATTACAAAAGAATAAGATATGGCCAAATTCTGATCCAAGGGAGAAAAAACAAAATAAAACTGCTGTTTCAATATAGAAAGTGACTAAAGAGAAATGAAGATATAACAAATAAAATAAAGATCTTGAAGTCATAGTACAGAGCTAATCACAATATAGTAATAAACCTTGGATTTTTCTTTTTAAAAGCAAGATTCTAGGACAAATAGGCATATGAGATAATCCTCCCATTACACTTTACATTACTATAGACTTTTATAGAAAATATCATATCTAAATTGGGGTTCCACAATTTAAATTGGGGTACAGAGAGCTAAGGAAAGAAATAAAGAAGACTGATAAGATGATTAGTTGGAATAGTGAGAAAGGTTTCAAAGAAATGGAGAGAAGAAAGGTTATTTTTAATAGTGGCCTTTAAGTGTAAGTATGTACAAGGTCAGAATACAAAAGGTGGTGAAAATATTAAAATAACATTATCATAGTACATTAGCCATTTTGGCACATATGTTTTTTTTTTTCCTATCCTTATGTTAATCCTGTAAAGTAGATTAGATCCATTTTGTAGACAAAAGAAAATTGAGACAGAGAAATTAAATGACTTTACCACAGCAACATATAACAGCTGACAAATCTTGTCTGTATAGCTATGTCTCCTATCTCTAGGCTGGTGCTTTCTACTGTATCATCCTCACTCTTTCTTAATTATCTCTGCAGAGGGCAAAAAAAAGGCTTAAGATAGAGTAAAAATAATTAAAGGTTAGATCACCAAACACATTTCTTAACAATTATAGTTTGTTTTTTGGTTTTTGGGTTTTTTTGTCCTGTCTGTCTTCGAATACAGTCCTGGCAGTGAACTCTGTGTATCTGTCACTTGAGATTGAGCCAACATTCAGAAATACTCATTGCCATCACCACTAGGGTAATATGTTATAATGGCCTAAGCAACTCACGAAGATGTTTCTTAAAGACATTGAAGGTTTTCATTCTTAAGCAATAGAGGGAAGAGTCTCAAAGATAAAGTTGCAGATCTTTAAGTTTTCCAGTGTGGCTGTTACACACTTCAGAGGAGCTATTTTGAGAGGTTGTAGAATCTCCTTTTTTGAATGTCCATAAAAACATAATAGATTTATAATGGATAGGGTGCTATTATTTTATTAAAATTAATAACATTTTGTTTTGACACATCATTCACTCCCAGATAAACAGTCTTTATCACCTCAGTACTCCAAAAATTAGCACCTGACCATTTAAAAAGTTAAGCAAAACGATCTAAAACAGTGACAGTTGACAATGAGTGTAACTTTCTGCTCATATTATATATTATTAACAGAAGGGAAAGAAGTGTCAATTTTCATCAGAAACCAAAATTGGTCATTGTATTTAGCCCAGATGGGCTTTTGCATGAAGTCGGGTAGATAAACTAGGTGACTTTTTAACATCTCCAGGTTTCCCTTGATATTATGCTGGATCCAAGAATGAATCATCTCCTCCCTACACATGCAGATTACAGCTCATATTTGCCTCTTCTTATCCTGTACAATTTTCATCCTTCCCTTTCTTCAAGTCTTCCATACAGGTCACTCCAATACAGTCCTGTTTAAAAAAAATATCTTTTGGGAGATATCTGTGCAAGCAGCGTTCATGCCATTTACTGGCTATAGTTTCTTACAGATAGGAACAGGTTCCTATGGCTTTCCAGAAAGGTTGGCTTCCATTAGAATGCTTTAGAGAGTCAGTGCGAGTGGTCTGGGAATCCAGAAGACCTGTGTTCAAATCCTACCTCAGACACTATTTCTCTGTGTGTCAAATGTGGATAACAATAGCACCTACCTCCCAGCATTGTTGTGAGTATCAAGTGAAATAATTATGTAAAACATTTTGTATACCTTAGAGTGCCTCCTAAATGTTAACTGTTCCCATTATTATTACTATATACTACATAGAGTTCATTGAAATCTGAAAATTCACTTTATTATTTTTTAAAATATAAACTGTCTTGAGTATTCCTTAAGTATACTTGAAGCTGTCAGGAAGTGATTTTATGTTATTAAACCTGGCAAGCAGAAAATGGGTATGATTTGGTTATAAGGTAAGATGAACCCTGAAGTTGAGTGTCGGGTTTGTCAGGTCACACACATACTGTATTTGACGGATATTTTGTTCATAATTATTTACCTACTCAAATCTCAAGGTAATGTTTTATTGGGTGAGAGGCTTGTAAATTTGTTCAAATAAATTTTTATTAAAAATTAAGTAAACATCCTAAACTGGGGGGGAGGGGGAATTTCCTCCTGATTTTTGAAACTTAGTCTAAAAACTATTTTTTTTTAAGGCTTTCCAGTAAGATGTAACTGCTACCCAACAAATAACAATGAAGCCAGTTAATTCCTCTTTTTTTTTTTCTTTTTGGACATTTCAGAATCTAGAGACCTGGGTTTTAATTCTTCCTCTGCTTAGCTTTGTGCTGCTGGCTAATTCACTTAACCCCCATAGACCTCAGTTTTCTTATCTATAATATGAAGTGATTGGATTAGATGATCTAATCTAAATAATATGAAATTTAAATAGAGATACAGCAATCAAAAGGCATTTATTAAATATCTGCTATAGGCTGTGCTAGGTTCTGGGAACAGAGACAAATGAGAGTCCTTGTCCTCTAGGAACATACACTCTATTGAAAAATATAACATATACATAATTAAATATATCCAAGGTAAAGTTATGGAGGGACACTAGCTGCTGGGGAGGGGGTGGTGGGGAAATGTTTTCATATTCCCTTGGTGGGGACAGGGGGAGTGCAGTGTACTTTTCTTGAAGGAAACAAAGGATTCCTGAAGGCTAAGGGGAGGAGGGTGTACCTTCCCTGCTTGGGTGACAGCTAGTGAAAAGCCCAGAGACCGGAGATAAAGAGTATGAGAGGAACTTCAAAAAAGGCACAGGTTTGGCTGGACCACAGGGTGTGGGAAAAGGATTATGTATAATAGGGTTGGAAAGGTAAATTGGGGCCAAGTGATAAAGGGCTTTAAATGCCAAACCAGCAGGCTTCTATTAAATCCTAGAAACAATAGGTAACTATTGCAGTTTGAGTAAGAGAGTGACCTAGTCAGACATGCACAATATGAAAATCACTTTGGTAGCTCTTTGGGGTATGGTTTGCTATTACTGCAGTGCATGGGAAAGGTGATAAGGGCCTGATGCAGGTGACATCTGTGCAAGTACAGAGAGAAGTGGTTGGCTGTAAGAGGTGTTGTATAGATTCCTTGGGCAGTCTGGTGAAGCTAAGGGATCCCTTCTTAAGACATTTTAAATGCATAAAATAAAATACATAGGGTTATAAATAAGCTAAGTATCTTGAAATAGTTATTAAAATATACATATTTTTAAAATTTACACACCTCAGGTTGAGGACCTTTGTTATAGATGTAGAAATTACAAGATCTGGCAACTGTTTGAATAGTGATGATGATCTAGCAAAAGGAGACTGAGCAAAAGTCATACAAGTAAGAGAAAAGAGTGACACAAAAACCCAGAGAAAGAGAGAGTGAGAGTGTCCAGGAATATGCTGTGGACACTGTTCAGCTTTGTCAAGTAATGCAAAGAGGTCAAGAAGAATGAGCACTGAAAAAAATCCAGTGGATTTCTCAGTAAAGAGATCATTGGTAGCACTGGAGAAAGAAGTTTCAGTTGACTGAAGCCAGATCGTAGAGGTTTGAGAAGTAAATGAGAGGGAAGGAATTGTAGATAGTATAGACAATTTTTTTTTAAAATAAATTTTGCTTTGGAAAGGAAGAGATATTGAATGTTAGCTTTAAGGGCCTTTTGAGCTGCCTTTTTTTTTTTTAAACCAGGTTGGGGAAAGTTTGGCGTTTTTATAGGCCTCAGAGGAATAACAGTAGATTGAAGACTAAAGAGAGAAGGAATAACTTGAGTAAGCTACTGGGAAAGATAGAAAGGGAGGAGATAAAGTATTGCATGTAGAAGGGTATTGTCCTTTGTTCAGAAAAGGATCATTTCTTTATCAGAGACTGGAGTAAAGGAGGAGGGAATGAGGGTTGATATCGAGGGGTTTTGAGATATTGAAAAGGAGACAAGGGAGAGCTCATAGCAGATAATCTCTATTTTCTCAGTAAATTATGAGGTAAGGTGAATTCCTACACTGTGCTTCACCCAGGGAGGATCATTCAGCTGGCCTTCCTAGGTCTATTGTTTTACAAAGATTGAGTCTCAGTTACCTAGGCTAGTTCTCTCTTGATTTCATAATCGGCTCTTTTCGCTGCTGCCAGAGTTTTTGCTTCCTGAGGCTACTTGCTGCCTTGAATCTTAACTGCCTTTCTGTGTCTGTGTCCATCTGGGGAGTGTGTGTTTTTGTTCCCTTCCTTGAGCTGCTTAACTCTCTGAAATGCTTCTTACTGGATACAGTGTCTCCTTGTGGGCATGTTGTTAGGTGCCTTGACTGATGGAGAAAGTAGAGAAAATTCCCTCTCTCCCACTAACTCCGGCACAAGCCCAACCACAGAGTACCTCTGTACCTCTTGCCTCAAATCCTCACTCTAATAAGAACAGGTAAATGTGCCTTCAGGACTAGACATAGTAAGGGAAAGAGAAGTAAAAGATCATCCTGACAGCATGAAGAGTGGAATCCTGGACCAATCAAGAACTACCTCTTTAGAAACCAGTAAAGAGCCTATGACCTGTGAATGGTGTCAATCACAATTAATGTTAAAGAATGGTCTAATTCTTAACCTTAACCAATAGGGCTGGTGCCTTATATGAGCTAAGGTACTAGAAAACAACCATCTGCAGTATTTGTGATCATATTTTTTTGTGCATGATAAAGTAAACAAGGGTGTTAAGTATGGTAAGGGCTGAATATTAGACTGTTATGTTACCAGTGGTCATGAGCCTCATCAGCTAGTTGGTAAAGAAGGACGCCTGCTCTGATATTCTTTCTCATTGACCCTTTCATCCAGCAAAGATTTAGCAGCTTCATAAATAAAGTGCACTCCATTGATTGACCCACCCAGGGTGGCTTCACTCCCATGCTCTCTATACCCATCTTGGTTCACCCCATCACCCTCCTGCTTGTTTGCCCTTTGAGTTTTCCTTCTGCCCTCCAGGAATGTGAAATTAGTCCCAGTCACTTTCTTCACTACCTTTGCTTGTCTCTGCCTTTAGTGTCCTAAAAATAGAGACAGATTCTGTTGCAGGAGATGCTGTATGTTAAGTCACATATTCGAGCCAAACACTTTCCCAACCTGAGGGTTTTCCCTGGAAATGAATTTGAGATGAAGCTGTTGATAGGTTATTCACAGGTGGGCCTTCTTGCCAGTCACGCAGTGCATTCTTTCTGAGAACTCAGATTCCATTTGGTATTACTGGGATTTGTGATTGTCATGTCAGGTCAAGGTGGGGGAAAGTCCCATTTTTTACTCATCTGCCATTTTACCAGGGGGCTCTGGAGAATCTTAACTCCTTGGTTCCTGGTCATTTTGTACCTGTTACTCTTTATTAGCCAGTCAGTTGGAAATGCATGATTGACATGATGAGATAATAACGAAAATCTAAGCAGTTGGGCTCTGAATCACACGTAGCTTTTTGATTTGTAGATTATACTGAACATTTCATTTCTCATTTCTCATCTTAGTTCAGCACAAGGAACAAACAATTCAGTAAATTTTCTTTCATTTCTATTCTTCTTTTCTTTAGAGCATATTCCTTTCACGTTAGTGCAGATGGTCAGATGCAGCCCGTCCCTTTTCCCCCCGATGCCCTTATCGGACCTGGAATCCCTCGACATGCTCGTCAGATCAACACCCTTAATCATGGAGAAGTGGTGTGTGCAGTTACTATCAGCAACCCCACGAGACACGTGTACACTGGTGGGAAGGGATGCGTCAAAGTCTGGGACATCAGCCACCCAGGAAATAAGAGTCCAGTCTCTCAGCTGGACTGCCTGGTAAGCAGTTAGTAATGAGTAAAACTCTAATGCCTTTGAAATAAATGAGTTTACAAATTTTTTTAAAATGATTGTTAAAAATTGTCTTTACATGTAACTGGGGAAAAATTGTTTTTTTAAATCGAGTTTGAGGAAGTGATTTTAGTTGAGTAAATTATATGTATTAGTGAAGCAACATGAAAGTCATCAAAAGATACAATGAGTTTGGGGTCATTACTGTTCCTTAATTTTTACTCTCTTAATATTGGAAAAACTGATCATTGGCTTTGTTTCTATCTTATTTGGCAAAAATTCCCTTTACTTTGTTTATGATTCATGCAGTTGCATAGTTCTACCATCTATATGTGTGCATGTCTGTGCATGTGTACCTACAGCTATATGCATACATAAACAAATACTCAGAAATCTAAATCGCTTGCCTCCTTTCATCTTTTGACCAGAGTAGATAGAGGAAAGTTAAACAAGCAGAATGCAAAGAACAGGACCAGTGAGGGTACTTTGAAACACCAAGCCCATCACCTGAGTACAGTAGCCAGATGGCAACACTGTATTGTAGTCTTGCCATTTGACAGTAACTTTTAACTCCTGATTGAAACCCCATTAGTTTTTCTCTCATTGACATTTGGTTAAAACTTGCCCTAAAGTTATTTTGGGAGCAGGTATTTTTCCTCTCTCAAGAACTATAAATCCTGCTGGGCAAAACTTTTTCCCCTCTGTCTTAGCCGTCCTTGATAAGGTCTCACCTCCTGTTGATGTAAGTGCTGCTTAATCAAAACCAGTACAGCATATTTAGGCAGGTAACAATTCTGTGGAAATGAATATTTCCAATTGTCTGTAACCCCTGCTACCTTTGCTGGCTGAAAGAAATAAGCAGGTCTTTTTTAGACTCGGGCGTGATAGAACATGATTTTCTGTTTTTTCTGTTTTGGGTTTTTACAGATCATAGGTATGTGTGCACATGTACATGTTGGTGTGCATGAATAACTTATATGAGTTTGTGAGTTGTTGAATATGTAAAGCTTTTAATTGTTCAGGGTTTAGTCTAGATCTTGGCTTTTTGATGCTAATTAAGATTAAATATCTCTCAGTACTAAATTCTGTAGATCAAGTTTAAGTACTTCCCTAATGTCATGTAATTTTCTGGCATTAATCCACTTTATCATTGTCATAAGTATAAATGGCTCATTAAAACCAGGAGGGAATACAATACTTTTATGGATCTCTGCTCTCATGTTAATGCTGTTTTCCTTTCCTCATGAGTAATCTCTTGATGGTTTCTGTCTCCACAGAACAGAGATAACTACATCCGTTCCTGCAGATTGCTCCCTGACGGCCGCACCCTGATTGTAGGAGGGGAAGCTAGTACATTATCCATTTGGGACCTGGCAGCTCCGACCCCACGCATCAAAGCTGAGCTGACATCCTCGGCTCCCGCCTGCTACGCCCTGGCGATCAGCCCTGATTCCAAGGTCTGCTTCTCCTGCTGCAGTGACGGGAACATCGCAGTGTGGGATCTGCACAATCAGACATTGGTCAGGTGGGTCAGCAGGATCTGATTACCAACAAGGGAAGAGCTCATTTAGCCCTTGTGGGCCCTGGTTCTTTCTTAATGCTTTGTATGTACAAATGGACGAATGATGGATATAATAACAGTAACAGTAATACCAGTGCCTAACCCTGTGACACTGAGGACTTGTAAATATTTTTATCCGTGTTTTACAGCTGCAGAAACTGTGACTTGGGTTGAATGATCTGCCCAAGGTCACTCGGCTAGGAAAAATGTCAAGGCAGGGACTTGATCCCAGATCTCCAAGTGTGCTTTCCTCTCTACCTTGCTGCCCCTCCCCTGTGACTAGAAGAGGTCTGGAGTGTCACCATTAGCAGTCCAGAAGAAAAGAAGCATCTAATTCCATCAACTCTTTGTGCTTTATAAAACCAGATATTTTGGTTCTCCATTTCATTCCTATAAAATGTAGGACGAAAAGTGAAGTCATGTCGATGCTAATATTTTGCTAAGTTTCCTATAACTTGTGATCTCTCTGGATATCCTTTAAGTATAGCATGGTGGTTAGTTCATTGGACTCAGGCCCAGAAATACCTGGGTTCAGACTGTGCCTCAGATACTTTCTGGGGCATGATCCTGTGTTAACCAATGGGAGCCAATACTGCCATGACCACCGTCACTCTGTGTTAGTGAGAACCCACAGGATATGTGGCACTGTGCTGGGTGCCGTGGTGTTTCGATGCTTTTGATTGGTTTTGATCCTATCCTGAAATAGCTTATGATCCAGTGGAGCCAGCAGTGGAGGGGAAGGAACTTCACTCATCTGCAATTATAATTTTAAAATAAATGAAAAATCGGTTCACATATTTAGAGGCAGAAGAGATCTTAGAGATCATCTAATCTAGCCTCCCAGTTTTTCTAGATGAGGAAACTGAGGCCCAGATGTGTTGAGTGACATAACCAAGGCTGTATGGTAATAAAATTGGGATCTGAACTCACATCCCCTAATTTCACATACAGTGTTTTTTTTTTTCCCATGGTACTATGCTGTGAAAAGGTTAATGCATAGGTCCAGCAGCTAAGAGAGGAGAGGGTAAAAGTGATGGTGACAAGGGGAGTAATTATTGCCAAACTCAGATAAAAGGTAATCTGAGTAGAAGCCTTTGGAGGTAGCCTTGAGGAGCTTATTTGGAACCAGTTTATATGTAATGTTATTAATTGGAGCAAAATAACTACAAGTGCATGACAATTACCTTTCTTTTCCCCTTGGCACATTGCACTCAGTTGAACTGTTCAGTTCAACGCCGCTGTTGTCTTCGTTCCACTGGTGTTCTCTACTGTAGTCTTTGCTGGTTGGAAGGAAGGCGAGAGAAAATAATGGGGCGGGCTGTAGCGTGCTTTGTGCTGGTTGTTGTCAGGTGCTCTCTTTAGATAAGCGTGGCCTTTCTGGCTAGATCCGCTCTGAGCTTCTCTGCCTGACACTCATACCACTGATTTTTGAGCCTTTTGGAATTACACAATCAGACAACAGAGAGCACAGTATCTCTCCTTGGCAGACTGTCCATTTCTGGAGGGGAAAATTAGCCTTGCATCCCCTCACACACCATTTGTGCCAAGTTATGGGGAGAGAATAGAGTTTATTGTGTTTTAATATTCGTACAGATCATCTGAACGTAGATGTGAATTTTCTTTTGTTTTTTTCATTCCATTCAAAGATAATTTTCTCTTTGTTAGTTTTCAAAAGCCACCGAGGTCTTGGAAAATAACCAAGTGAAATAGGAAATTCTGTACCTATTATTTTTGCCATTTATTGAAGTTTGGAGCAAACTTATGTTTTTAAATATGTAATTATTATTAAGTAATAACATGGCTAAGGAAGCAAAGCTAGCTTTTGACATAAAACACTCCATTGAGTTCATCTTGAAGCTGCCTCATTGTCAAAGTCTCTTTCCTCCTCTCCCCTGCCCCCACTTTTTGACATTTTCAGGCAATTCCAAGGCCACACAGACGGAGCCAGCTGTATTGACATTTCGAATGATGGCACCAAGCTCTGGACAGGAGGTTTGGACAATACAGTCAGGTCCTGGGACCTGAGAGAAGGGAGGCAGTTACAGCAACATGACTTCACATCGCAGGTAGATATCTCAAAGCTTTTGACATTTTAGAAATTGTGGTTTTTCTATAAAATGCGTGACATTTTAAAAGGCAGAAATGAAGGCGAGTTCCAGAGTCATCATTCATTGTGCATGGTTTGTTAATTTGGGGTTCTGAATTAGCTAGTTACTAATAGGGGCTCACATTTTTTTCAAGTCTTATTCAAGGTTGTTTGGCGTTAGGCAGTTTTTGTTGTTAGTTTTGAAGAGCATTACTGTATAAATTTTCTGTCAATTAAAGTTATAGACTAGATTGATAGAATACATTATAAAGATTATGTTCCAAATACACATTCATTTGGGGATTTATTTTTTTCTCTTATTTAATTAGTCTTGATTTTTCTCATAATTGGAGTGGCATATCTGCAAGAGATTAGGTTATCTTTTTAGGTTAAAATTAAAGTAGCCAAAGTCAGTCACCTGATTTTTTTTTTATTCTATGTACTATTTTAATATTAGATCTTCTCTCTGGGATATTGTCCCACTGGAGAATGGCTTGCAGTTGGGATGGAGAACAGTAATGTAGAGGTGCTACACGTTACCAAACCAGACAAATACCAGTTACATCTTCATGAGAGCTGCGTGTTGTCACTTAAGTTTGCTCACTGTGGTAAGCAGGCTTCCGTGCTTTGTCATTTTTTTTTCTGGCCAGATGGGGAGGCAGGGGTGGGATAGTTCTTTGTTTACTTCTTTTAAGCTTAACCTGTGGATGTATGAAATGGATTCTCTTGTTTGAATTTGGATGTGACTATATTCACTTCTCTCTGCCTTTAACTTTGTGGGTTTTCTCTGTTTGAGGTGAAAGGAATTTTTATTCAGTTTGTTTGTAAATTAGATGACTTTTATATGAATAATTCTTATTTCTGAGTGAATTTTTCTGTTCTTTTTTGGTGAACTTGAAATCTGACTCTGAGGCATTGACTCTGATGTTTTAAATGATCTGATTGTAGGAAAATGGTTTGTAAGCACTGGAAAGGATAATCTGCTCAATGCGTGGAGAACCCCTTATGGGGCTAGTATATTCCAGGTATTTCATGATGCTTCACTCCTTTTTTTTTTTCTTTAACGCATTAGGGATGGAATTGTATGAAGATATCTGATATGTTTTTTTATTAATCACTGAGTTCATTAACTTCTAAGGTTGTCTTTAAAGGTCTGACTACTGCATGAAGTTGGAGTGATATTGTCCCATTTAAAACATTAGTAATTGATGTGAAGAATTATAGTGGTATAATTATAGTTGTCTCATGCTGTGCATATTATAGGAGGTGCTTAATAAATATTTACTATTTAATTGCTGAAATATCTATATCCTCTTTGATTGTGACCCTGGACAAGTCATTTAACTTTATAATATTCTAGCCAATTATCTAAAACTATAAATTGCAGAGAGAGAATTAACCTTCAGTAATAACAGGGAGTTTCTTCATTGAGGAATCACTGATATCTATGAAATTCCAAGTCCAGTTCTGTTCAAGTCCTCTTGACTACAGTCGGAAAATCTCTATTTCCTGTGAATCACCTGTAGTAGAGTCAGTTTGGCATAGTTAAAAAGGTAGACTTGAGAGAGTTAGATATGAGTGTGCTAGAACACCACATGTGTGTGTATGTGTGTGTGTATACATATAGTCTTGGACAAGTGATTTAGCCCCTCTGAGCCTCAGTTTCCTTATCTCTAAAGTAGGGATAATATTTATCTCCCCTCTTTGTGTTGAGGAATTATCATCATCATCATCATCATTATTATTTAGAGATAGGAACTAGACTTGAGTTACCAATGTAGAGAACTCCTCCATGGAGAAACTCCCTCTGTCAGTACAGGTTACCACCTTCTCTGAAGTTTATGATCTTAGACCATTGCATAGAGTATTGAGCAAGGCTAAGCAGCTTCCCCAGGGTCACACAGCCAAGTATGAGTTGAAGCTTGACTTAAACCTGTGTCATCCTGGCTCTGAGACTGGCTCTTTTATCCACTGTACAAAACTTAGTATGATATATAGAAGGCACAAGTTGTAAAAGTGAAGTAAACATGCACATGAGAGAGAGAGAGAGAGAGAGAGTGTGTGTGTGTGTGTGTGTGTGTGTGTGTGTGTGTGTGTGTGTGTGTGAGAGAGAGAGAGAGAGAGAGAGAGAGAGAGAGATCAAATTTTAGGGTTTTAAAAAAAGAAACATTACATTTCTTCATTATGTTTTTCGGTTATCCTTTAAAATGGGAGGCGATAATATTTTTACTTTTACTCATTTTAAAGCTTATAACTTTACTGTTTCTTGAGTATTTATATTTCTTTTTATATGTTCTTTCCTAGTCCAAAGAATCCTCATCAGTGCTTAGTTGTGACATCTCTGTGGATGATAAGTATATTGTCACTGGCTCTGGGGACAAGAAGGCAACAGTCTATGAAGTTATTTATTGAGGACAAATCTTAATGCAAACCGGACTCCTCCTTGTAGCACTTTGCTGTATAATCCTTTTTTTTTCTTCCCAAGCCAAGGATTTAAAATGTTCCTCACAGTTGTGGAGTTGATTCCCTCCCCTCCCCCCACTTCCTCCTTGCTATTGAATTGTGAATGCTCATTAAGAACCTGTGATACCAAATCTTGAAATATCTACTTGGAAGAACTCGGAATAAGCATACTTAACAGTGAACTGAATCTTTAATTATGTATTATATCTGTAATATATTTATTTTGTTTAAAGAAGGCTTTCTAACAATGAACTGACTAAATAAAGCTGTCTGCTCCCGCCTTGGTAATAAAGGTGCGTTGTACTTTGATATCCCCTTTTTCGTTTGGCAGGGGAGGGCAAAAGAACATTTAAAATGACCAGTTAGTAACTGTTGTAAGCATAGACTGGTAGCTATACAAAGACATTGAATGTTTAATATCAACAGGAAGCAATATGCTGCTTCTTTTTTTTTTTTTTAAACAAATTTTGGAAATTTGATTAAATAAAGAGAAATTTCTAACTGATGCCATATGCATTTTGGTTAATTTGGAAAGTTAAGCTTCTAGCTGTCTCAGTTAAATATACTCAAAGAATGCTACCCTCTTAGATACCTGAAGGTGTAGGAACCACTTCAGAACTGGTTGCTGTTTTTAGAACTTTCCTTTTAATTAGTTTTATTGACCAGGCAATGGTCACTATATAACTTTTTTTTAAATTTTTTTTTTTTGTATTATAGAAAGATGAACAGTAAATTGGCCTCAAAGAGACAACTTAATCCCTCCTGGATATTTTTGCCACATTTCTTTGAAAAGGGGAGATGTGCATCTTTGGGCAATTTTGTGGTTACAAGAGATTATGGAAAACATTTCGCATGTTGTTTGGGAACTGCACAGGTGCACAGCTGTAGGAAAGGAATTCCTACCACTGTGTAAGCCAAGCCTTTGACAAAGAAAGGACAACAGAGGAGGGAAGGATTTGCAAGAATCCCTCCTCCTGAAGAACAGGAAGAATGGGCTCTCCCTTGAAATGAGGACTTGCTCTACTGGCCATCGGTTCTTTCCATGTCTTAGTTGGATGTCCCTGGAATAGACACAAGGCTGTGTTGTGCCACCATACCAGAGACATTGTGTTATCTTTTTATGTTGTTGTTGTTGTTGCTGTTAAACCATGATCTGTGACTCCTTTTTTATTATTATTAATTATTATTATTATTATTATTATTTGTTTGAATGCTTTATAAATCTTTTAAGTCTGTGGATCTGCTGATGTACAGTGCCTTTGCTGCTATGGATCAAAATCAAAAGAACCGTGTAGATAAACTTTATCGTATAGGTAGAAAATTACTTAATTTCATACTAGAAATGGGTTGATGCTGCAAATTGAAATGGACTGTTCATTGAAGTTCCAAATGTGGTAGCAGAAAAAAAAATGGTGTCTTAAGTGCATTGTGTTTGATGTCATTGACAGTTTCGTAATACTCTACAGTGTAGAAAGATTTTGATACTAAACTGTGCATTGTACATAGTTCTAATGCATTGTATTGACCACCAGTACTTCTATAATGGTAGAATATTGTTTGTGCATTCAGACTTTTAAGCATTAAACATAAATAACTTCTAGGATGCTTATTTTTCTAAATTGCTTTATTGGGTTGGTGGGTGAGGGAAGCTACTTGTTTTAACATTTTTACTTTTGGAAGTTGCATAGCTGGTATCTAACATCAAGGCTTCTGTTGGGCAGTAGGTGATTGGCCACAATCAAGCAAAAGTGGTGTAAATTTTTAATTTCTTAATTATCATTAATGAGTGAAAGAACTGTTTTCAGCCATCCTCACCAATAAACATTTATTGACCGTCTTTAGATTTATAAAAGCTTCACTACCAAAATACCTAATGGCGTTTTAGCTGTTCAGTTCTAGGCAAGTCATGAAATAGCTGAGTCACCATTTCTTCATCTGGAAAACAAGAACAATAGCACTTCTGAAAAGAGGTGCTTGTGGATAGAGAGGCAGCCTCACAGCAGTTGGGAAGACCTGGTTTCAGATCATAGGCATTTCCCTAAGCTCTCAGATCCCCCACCCAGCTCTTAAGTGCAGAGAAGGTGCTGGTCAGCATTAGAAGGTTTTTCCTCATTAAGATTTCCTTATACCCATGAAATCACAGGTCCCATTAAAAAGAAAAGAAAAGCAAACCTCCAGTTACTTTAACTGGGTTGTCGTGAAGACATATGCAAAACACATTGAAAATGTTAAAACGCCATGTAAATAAATGTCATTTTTAAAAATTAGCACCCTAATCATCACTCTCAGGAACATGGTAATATGATGCATTTTCCTGCCAACAGGTTTCTAATCTTTTGAGAAGTAACGCCATGATTGTGAGGCTGCCTCCTTTAGAAACGCCAAGCCCAGTTCACTCGGCATCAAGCTTCAGCACAGAGAACATCAGTCAGAAAACATGGGCTAAATGATTACTGTCTGCCTGGCTGCTGAGCTAGGTGCTATGTACACACAGATAAGAATGACCATCGTTGTCCCCAAGCTTAGATTCTTTGGAGGTGGGGTACACGCACAACCAAAATATGTGGGGTCAGTGGCGAGACTTTGGGGACGCTCTGTACACAAAGAAAATGGGAGATGAATTTGCAGAAGTTGGAGGGTGAGAAAAGAAGTAGTAATAGGACGAATTATAAGTGACCAAATGTTTGAGCTGAGTTTCAAAGGGAGCTAGGGATTCTAAAAAGACAAGAGATGAAGCACATTATTTTTTTGGGAAACAGGTTGGGGGCAGATGCAGCTGAATGGGAAGTTGTGTATGAGGAACTGCAGGCATGCCACTTTGGGCCATAAAGTTCATGGAGGGGGAGGTATTTGCAATGAGTCTTGAAAGGTAGGCTGGAGACAATTATAAAGAGGCTGTATATGCCAAATCAAAGGGGTTTGTATTTGATCCTGGAGTCGATCTGAAGCCACTGGAGGTGATGACATGGTCAGATTTCTGCTTTAGAAATGTCTCTGGAGACTGGAGGAATGGAGCTGGAAGACCGTTTGGGAGGTTGTTGAGGTAGTCCAGTTTAGAGGTGATAACGAGTTTGAACTAAAATGATGTTTGTGAATGGAGAGGAGAATATACAGATTTGAGATAGAGAGAATCAACAAGACAGCAACTTACTGGATTTGGGAAATAAGGGAGAGTGAGGAGTTGAGGATGATTCAGGTTGTGAACCTGGATGATGGCAAGGATGGTGATCCTTTTAGAAATAGAGAAGTTTAGAAGAGGTGGGATTTGGTGGGAAAACTGAGTTTTGTGGTGAAAGTCGAGTTTGAGATAACTTTGGGACATGTAGTTTGTTCAAAGTGTCAAATAGGCAGTAGGTGATGCAGAAATGATACCTGGGACAAAGACAGCCTGGGTATACACACATATATACATGCACACTCATCTCTAGTCAATCAGTAAACATTTATTAAATGCCTGCCATGTGCCAGGCACTGTGCTAAAAGCTGAGGGTACAAAATCACAGTCCCTGCCCTCAAAGAGCTTACTATATAATGGGAGAGACATGCAGACATACATACAAAGCAGGCTATATATGATAAATAGGAAATAAGAGTGAAGGCACTAAAATTGAGAGGGGTTGGAAAAGGTTCCTTATAAATGATGGGATTTTAATTGGGACTTAAAGGAAGCCAGGGAAGTAGAAAGTAGAGTTTAAGAAAGACAAGCATTCCAGACACAGGACAGAGAGAATGCCTGGAATCTTGTTCATGGAACAGCCAGGAGGCCAGTGTCACTGGGACAAAGAGCAGATAGGGACTAAGGTGTAAGAAGACTGGAAAGGTAAGGACATTTTATATTTGATCCTGGAGGTGTAAGGGGCCACTGGGATTCTTTGAGTAAGAAGTGACATGATTGGACCTGTGGTTTAGGAAAATGACTAGTGATGGAGTAGATGATGG
This sequence comes from Phascolarctos cinereus, assembly GCF_003287225.1. Lineage (NCBI taxonomy): Eukaryota > Metazoa > Chordata > Mammalia > Diprotodontia > Phascolarctidae > Phascolarctos > Phascolarctos cinereus. The sequence goes on from NW_027555847.1 coordinate 149,499,538, forward strand.
ACTGGAATGGGGAAACTTGAGGCAGGCAGATCTATCGTCAAGTTATTGCAAAAGTCCAGGCATGAGGTGATAAGGGCCTGCACCAGAGTGGTAGGAGTGTCAGAAGAGAGAGAGGGGAATATTTGAGAGACGGTGCAAAGGTGAAATCAGCAAGCCTTGGTAAAGATTGGATACAAGGGCTGGGGGATGAGAAATAATGAGTTGAGGATGATTCCTAGGTTGTGGGCCTGAAGGACTGGGACGATAGTATTGCAATAGGGAAAGGTCAAAGTGTGAATGAAGGTTTAGGGGGAAATACAGTAGGTTCTGTTTCGGACGTGTTTAGCTTAAGATGTCCAGTTTGAGTCTGAAAGGCAGCTGGAGATATAAGATCGGAGGTCCTCAGGTTGGGGCAGGATAAAGAGATTTAAGAATGATTAGCATAGAGATTTTAATTAGATCCTTGAGACCTGATGAGATCACCAAGTGAAGTAATGTAGAGAAAGAAGTGGGCGGAGGACCCAACTCTACAAATACCTGGGGTGTAATCTGGATGATGATCCAACAAAGGAGACCTATCTTCTGCATAGGAATGGTAATTGAACCGATGGAAGTTTATTAGATCATTCCAAGAGGGAGTGAACAATAGAGAAAAGAGGACTGAGGACAGATGCCTTTGAGTAGTACCTACTGTTGGGGGTGATCCAGCAAAGGAGACTGAGAAGCAGCCACACCTGCAGAAGAACTGAGAAAGCAATACCATGAAAACTCAAAGTATCCTGAGGAAGAGATGGATCAGCAGCATTGATGCAGTGGTAAAGAAGGATGAGGTCCATTTGCTTTGACTATTATGAGATATTTGAATAGAACAGTTCCATTTTATCAAGGTTGGAAGCCATATGGGAAGGACTGAGAAGTGAGGGAGAGGAGAAAAGAAGTGGGAGCAATGAGTGCCGACAACTATTTTTGGCTTTGAAAGGGAGAGAAATGTGAAGATGGGAAGGAGCTGTTAGGTAGGTAAAGATGAGAGAAAAAGAGAGGATGCTTTGGAGTGGGGTTGAAAAGCCCAAGTTGACATGCATTCCTAGCACTCATATTTCTTGGTTTTACACAGTGGCAGAGGCTAGGGGAAAGTGGATATAGCTAAATCCACAGTATAGGTGTACGAGGCTCTGAAGACAGAGTTTGGTATTTTATAGTGGAAAAATAAATGTCGCACGGTAACTTGGTCTGGCTGAAATTTTACAAAAATACTTGAGTAAAATTGTCCTTTTTAATAAATTTTGTTGGAGACAAAAAATCAATGAAAATTAGAATAGAGAAGAAAAGGTCTCTTTTTCTGTAAAACTTAACGTAAGCACACCATGCCACACTGGTCTAAAAGCAGGAAGTATCCACGAATTTCTGTGTCAGATCTCACAGAGTTGAACTTAGTCTGGTTTGTTTTCTACTTCAGCTATAAAATTCAAAGATAAAAAAATCACATAAAGCCCCTTTTTTTGAGTAATTTATATATTTGCAGATGTGTCTGTTTAAATAAATGACCAGTTGTGGCTTTTACCATGACAAAAATTCATAAGGTTGGGGTTCCAAGGGTTTTTGCTTCAGTTCTCTCTCTCTCTCTCTCTCTCTCTCTCTCTCTCTCTCTCTCTCTCTCTCTCTCTCTCTCTCTCTCTCTCTCTGTCTCTCTCCCCCTCCCTCTCTCCCTCCCTCCCTCTCCCTCTTTTTTCTTGGTCAGATTAGAGAAGATTGCATCTCCAAATAATTCCTTTAAAAGTAAATTTTAATTGATATTTTTTGTCTTTGTTTCTTGCATCACCCTAGTATGCCCTGTATCCCTCCCTCTACTTCCTGAGAACCATGACAAATGGTATTTTTTTAGAGAGGAAAAAAATATCAAGACAACTGATTGATAACATTGAAAAAATCCAAAAACATGTACAAAGTGTGACACCTGTGAATCTCTCATTTCCGTGAAGGGTTAGGTTGGGAGTGTCTTCTCATGTCTTCATTCAAATCTCACTTGGTCTTTATAACTTTGTTACATTTACTTTTGACTTTTTGATGTTCTTTCTATTTACATTGTTTTAATGACTGCTTACTTCACCCTGCATTAGTTCATATGTTTTCTTTCTATTCCTCACATGCATTATTTCTTACAGTGCAGTTGTATTCCATTACATTGATATACCATCATTTGTTGACCAATTGGCCAATCAGTGGGTATCTACTTTGTTTCCAATTCTTAATTATCACAAAAAAAGTGCTGCTATAAATATTTTAGAGTATATAGAAACTTTTTTTTCTTATCAATGGCTTCCTTGGGACATAAAGACCAGTAATGGAGTCTTTGGTTCAAAGGGAATGGATATTTTAGTTACTTTATTTGCATAATTCCAAAATGGTTGTACCATCTCACATCTCCACCAACAATGTATTAGCATATTTATTTTCTCACAACCCCTTCAACATTGAATGTTGCCATTTTTTGTCTTTTTTTTTTCAATTTGCTGAGTGTAAGGTGAAACCTTAGGGTGGTTTTGATTTGCATTTCTTTTATTTGTGATTAGAGCATTTTTTCATGTGGTTGTAAATATTTTGTAGTTCTTTTGAGAACTGTTAATCATATCCTTTGACCATTTGTCTTTTGGGGAATGGCTATTAGCCTTATGTATTTATTAATTGTTAATCTTGGATACTAAGCCCTTATCAGTGAAATTTGATCCAAAGATTTTTCCCGGTTTGACTGCTTCCCTTCTTATCCTAGATAACATTAATGTTATCTGTGCAGAAACTTTTTTTAATTTTCAAGTAATGAAAGTTACGCATTTTATCTTTTATAATTGCCTCTATCTCTTATTTGGTTAAGAATATATTTCTTGCCCATAGCTGTGTAAGGTAAATGATCTGTTTCTCTTCCAATTATTTACAATATGATCTTTAATATTAAGGTCATTCATCGATTTAGAATGTATTGTGATATGTGGTGAAGTGTTGGTCTAAGCCTAATTTCTGCCATATTATTTTCCAATTTTCTCAGCAGTTTTTATCTAACAGGGAGTTTTCCCCTACATAACTTAAGCTTTTCACTTTATTGAACATTGGGTTGAGTTTTATTGTTTCTAAACCTTCCTTATTTAGGTTGTCCTATTGGTCTATATCTCTATTCTTTGACCAATATTAGATGGTTTTGATGAATGCTACTTTATTATATAGTTTGAAGTCTAAAAGTGCTATTCCCCCTTTGTCCTTCCTTCTTTTCATTTCCTGGGATATTCTAGATCTAGAATCTTTCTCTGCTTCTCCTCACCCACTCCCCTGGGTAGGTTCTTCTCTTTCTGAGACCATAGAGGTTACCTTGCCCTCATTGCTAGCCCTGATTTGACCCTGGTGGATCACTTCCTCTGCTCTTTCTGTTCCCCTCTCCCCTTTCATGCATCTTCCCATGTTATAATATAGTCCCACAAAAGAAGCGTGCACCTACAGGCAGGGTAGCTCCATAATGCCTCGGTTGCCAGATTTCTGCAAGAAGTTTCTTGCTTGCCTTTCTGTTGTCACCCTGTTGTTGATATCCTTGTCTGCTGTATTTATTGACTCCTCCAATTCTGTTGTTTGGGGGTATTTGAGAAGCAAATAATCGCTTCAGTTCTGGTTTTCTTTCTAAAAGTGTTTCAAACTATTATTTTGCTCTGTATGGTCTTCCTGGCCTGCATTCTGAGCTTCAGTGCTCTTCAGAACACATTATTCCATTCCTACCTCCTTTTTATGGTGGGTACAGAATAGTGTGGTGGTATCCTAACGTCCTTTCCTTGGCATTTGATGTTGTTGGGGTTTTTTTTTCCCTTCCTGGTAGCTTGCAAGAACTTGTTGGTTTTGAATTGAATTATTAAATGTGTATCTCAGAGTTTGTAGTCTTTTTTTTGTTTTTCTGGAGATGATCTGTGGAGTCTCAACTGAGATTTCATTTTCTATGTTCAGAAGTTCTGGGCAGTTCTATTATTTTCTTCACTTAAGGTTTCTTTGTCCTGTCATATTCTTTTGGGAGACTTATGATCCTTAGATTGTCTATACATCCCATCTTCAAGATCCATATGTTTTGCTTGTATAGTGAGCAGATTCTTTAAAAAAAGTTCTTGTTTTTAGCTCTCTTCTAGGTTATCCTTTACTTCTGTGTATTTGCATTCCTAATCTTTGTTCTTTCTTTTTTTTGGGGGGGGGAGTTGTTTTTTTGGCAAGGCTTGCCAATGAAAATTCAAGTTTTTCTATTTTGTTCATTATTTTTGTTGCACAGGCTATAAATTCTCCTCTCATAATTCTCATTTCACTTTTAAACCACTCAGGAATAGCACGTTGTGGTTCTATGTTCTCTTCTTATTCTGCAGGGTCTTCTATCTTATCAATTGTTAGATCATATTTTTTCATTTTGCAGTATTCATAGACACCAGAACTTGTTTACTAGACCCAGAGATCATATTTTCTTCTGTTATTTTCCCTGCTGATTTATCTCTTTATATTCAAGATCTTTGTAATTTCTGCCTGAAATCTTTGGTACTTCCAGTTCTCTCCCACTTCTCCACCCCTCACATACCTATTTTTCTTATCACTCACTTTTTAACTTTTTCCCTCTGATTGTGGTTTTCTTGGGAGTTGTATCTCAAAGCATTTCCGTCTCCTTTTACATTGGGAAATTCACAGTTCACTACCCTAAACTTCTGCCCCAACTGACTTGGGTGGTGCCCTCAGTGGGCTGCTGTGCCCTTTTCCTCAGGTTTGATTGAATGCTGCCCTGCCTCCCATATGCAGTGAGCTGTCCTCCTGACCTGTCCCATTTCCTCTGCTCCTTAGTTCTGCTCAACCCTAGCAGTTCTAAACCTGCTGGCACCATCACTGAGCAGTTCAGTACTTTGCAATGCTAGTGCTTCTAGGTTGCAAACTCCAGCAGGCTCTTGCTCTTCTCCTAAAGGGTTGTGACCAACCTGCCTGTCAAAAGCCCAAGCAAACTTCCACATCCTGGAAATGGGATCTGCATGATACTGGAAAGAGGGTGGAGGGAATGGGGTAAAAGGGTGGGTTGTGATGTGTGTCATATCCTTGTATCTTTCAGTATGGCCTTGCTGCAAATAGCATGGGAGGTGGGAGAGGGGTGCTGAGTATGCTCGTAGTCAATAAGCATCAGTTTCTGGGTTTTGGATTTTTTTTTTAACCTTTTGGATTCTGGGTGTTCTAGCCTATGGAAAAGCTAAAGTTGCTTTATCTTTAATGTATAATTTCTGTTTTGGAGAGGTTTGAGAAGTCATGGGGATAGGAGAAAATACCTAATCTACCATCTTGTTGCTCATGTGACCTGGAAGTATCCCTTTCTCAAAGATTTTAATAATTTTCAGTAATGAAATATATTTCTGTACCATATTTCATGCTTCAAATTATGGTCTTGTAGTTACCACAGTATTGTGGACCAACTGGTAAGCATAAAGGTCTTGTGTCAGCCTATACATTTATCAATGCAAATCTGAGCTGGAAACTAACAGGTTCATGCTATGTTTATAGCACATTATAAAATAATGCATCAGAACATGAGAGGGGTAAAAAAAATCAAACAAGCGAGTTAGGACTTTTAGGAAGCTTAGACCAAGTAAGTATACAGCATCAAACTCCAGATCAAGATAAGTGATGAATGAAAAGAATACCCAATGTCCTGAGAAATTTTCTTTTCATAGGAGGATCCTACAACTGGCATCTGGAGCAGGGTCATCTAAGGTTTTTGTTTTTCTTTGTTTGGGGTTTTTTTTTTTTGAGTTCTTGGCATGCATTGACAAGATAGAATTGCCCTCAGTGAGGTACCAGACAGCCAATGCAGTACTGAAATAATGATGTTATTCACAGTGAGTTGAAAGGCAAGCTATACAGCAGTTGTAAGGACAATTAAGAGGCTAAAAATAGATAAACTGGGACATATAGAAAAAGAAATTTTGAGTAGCCATCATGTTCTGGGAAATACAATGGCTGGCTAACCAAGTTGTAGTGTGTATCTGCTAAAGCTACAATGACCCTGAGTAAAGGTGTTATACAGGATAAAGGGAGGAGGTAGAAGGGCACCAACAAAAGAAAAACAAAACCCTTGGTTTGACATCTAGGAATTAGCCCCTTCTCCTGCCAAAGGACATTCTTACACAAAGGGCATTGGTCACCCATCATTCTTTCAAAGTCACCATGGTGTACATGAACTTCAAAGCTATGAGCAATGTTATCTCCAAAGGACATTTTCTCTGTCTTGCCTGCATTTTTCTCCTCTTAATTGTGTCATAGATGTATGGAAAGTTGCAATGGGATAAACTTATCCTAATTATGGTAATGGAATGGATATTTTTTATTTTTGTTTTTGGAACTACTTATCAGTTTATTCTGAGATTCCCTGCCCAGTGCTAAAGCAAATACCACTAAAGAAGTCTGTACCCTAAACCAGTTAATTACTTGCCCTGTATTCTTGGATGCACATGTGTTTCTTCAGCTCCCTGGCTCTTGACATTTGTGCACAGTGGCACCTTGTCAACAATGAGCTTTGTCTTCTGCTTTCCCCTTATGCTCCCAGTTATGACATCAGCAACTGAAGCTGCTGCTTCCCTGCTGATTTCTTTAAACGCTTACTGCTCCTGTGTTCTGCGTCCTATGCTTATTTCCTCACTCTGTTCAGGCTTCCATAGAGAACTAACAATGACACAAGAGCTTATTTTGGCAATCCTGAGCACATTAGAAAGCCTCTTATCATTTATTACAGCATTTTAGCAGCAATGCTATAGTTGTGGCAGAAAAGGCTTTTTTTCCATTATAAGTTTCTGTTTTCAAGTGGCTGCCTGAAAACAATTTCCTGTGCTTCTTCTCAGTCTCAAGGTGAATTTGGGCAATGTTCCCTTTGTCCCACTTTGAGGAGAAAAGTTTTTTAAAAGGGGGAAAAAGACATTTTTTTCCTTACTGAGCCCCCCCTTATCCATTCTACCCCCAAAATGCACTTTTAAAAAGTGCTAGTTTTAACTTTTAAGTATTCTTAGTTCTAGAATCTCATTCTGTTTTAAAGGAAACCATGGACTTTGTTGGCTGATGGTACTTAGGGAAGAAAATGGTATTTTTGGTCTTGCTACCAGAATTCTTGGAAATTTCAAATGACTAGAATTTAGGGTGCTTTACTTTCCAGAATGAAATGAAATGCCCTTTCAGGAGCCATAGATGTTAGGAAACTGGACTGTTTGCCCTACAGAGATGTGTTCAAGATTATCCCAATTAGGCAGAAGATTCTAGAGCCTCCACAAAGAAAAACACAAAAGAAAAGACGAATAAAGCAAAAGGGTGTGACTATTGATTGTTGCCTCACATAGCCACACTTAAATTACTTTCAGTAAATTTGGAAAGTTTAATCAGAAAAATTTGTTCAAATACTATAATAAGCTAAGCATCAAAGACAAAAATCGAAGGCAGATCGGGCTTTATTGTCTGTCTGTGTAAGTTCATGTCTGTGTCTGGTACTAATAGAGAGAATGGTCAGTTTCTAGTTTTAGAGGTCTGGTTGAAAATTGCCCATCTGCACATAAAAAGAAATCCAGTCATCATCAGAGTTATGTTTTATACCACCCAAAAGATCCAGGTTGGGAAAATGGGCTTTGGCTCCTGCCTCCAGCTTTTAACTCTGGTCCTAGGATCAACTTCTACTTTGAAACCAAGTAGGAGTATGAGAGCTATGGACTGCTGTATGGTTATTGTGCATTACATTCGTACCAATCCATAGCCCTTCCTAAACTGACTATCCAAATACCTGTCTTTGCAAACTTTGTAGCAGAGGGAAGGTTGTCTGATAAATAGTTTCTGTCTCCCAGCATTATCACAAAACCGTTGTGAAAAAAGACAGTATCTTAAAGACTTCTCCGATAAGTCATTGATTTGGCCCTTTATCCTTCCATCTATCTATGTGCTACTGCCCACATGCAGGGAAAGTGCTTAACTGTAGATAGCTTTGTTGAGAGAGAGAGAATACTAATGCAAATGTCAAGTTTCTTTTCTCATTTGAGCTGAGAAGAATTTATTAAAGGACAAGTATAGCAGAAAACTCTTGTGAGATACTCTCACTTTAAAAAATGTAATGACTTTGAAAGGTAGTAAGACAAGGTCCCACTTAGAAGGAAGGAATTATCCTGAATAAACTGAGTCAGGACATACCCTAATGAATATTAAATGGTGCCAAATAACTCCTCAAACTTGATTAAGCTTATCTGACCTTTCACGTGTAGGCACACGGAATCATGATTAGGTGATTACTAATAAATGATTAAGTTTCTATGATTAGGTGATAAATGATTAGGTTTCTATATGTTGGTCATTTCTTAGACATAAGGTGAACCGCTATAGCATTATCTTAACTGATGCTTGTCATTATTTTAGATAAATTCTGTTCATGCACTACCCTGGTAGTACTTTAGTAAATGAATTAAACCAGTGTTTCAGCCTAGGATTAGTTCAGCATTTTGTCTTATGACCCACACTAGAAGATTGTGTTGGTAATTCCTCATCAGATTATATCCTGCACTGTTTTTCCCCCTCCATGTGGAAAGTTGGTATTAATGCTATATGACCTGAAATTTTATAGCACAGTAGCCAGAAAATTCAGGGTTATAGTTTCTAGTTGACCTTTATTCAGCCTGACTGTACATAAATATTTAGAGGTTAAAGTTAATATGAAAAACAATACAACCCATTATTGATTGTATGAATGGCAGTAGTTAAGGTTATTGTAAAAACAAAACAAAACAAAACTGGCATTGAATTCTCTGACATTTGATCGTGTAAAATAGGAACCAGCACATTAATTGAAAATATAAAGTTCCATTAATAGGAATTTGAGCAGTTCTTGTTGGGTGCTGTATCAAGTAACAGGAGTTAGCTCCAATAGTGTTCACATTTTCAAGAGAATCCACCTTCACATCAAGAGATGAAGCCTGAAGTCATGTGCCGTAGAAGATCATCTTTGACAAGCTCTTAAATAATGCACCTGCAGCATCTGCTTTTGAACTAGGAGTTACTGAACATAACCCTGGAGATTTCACGTTTCTTCTGGTATTTGGAGTACAGCATTTCTACCTCACAGCAAGAAATTTTTATGTCACAACCAATAACTGTTCTTACTCTTGCCAAATGATTTTTTTCTTTCTTTCACTGGTTACAAGGAAACGGTATTGTAGTGCCTTTATTGTTATTATTGTTATATTTTTTAAAGGCACACTCTGGCATTTACAAGCATCCATTAACTCAGAGGTTTAGGAAAAGATGAGCCTTGTGCACAATATGTGGTGGGATTCACATAGCTCAGCTTAAATTATTTAAGTACTTCTTTTCCTTGTAATCCTATGCTATCTTAAATTATTACTCATTCCATTTAATTCAACAAACATCTATTGAGCTCCTATGCACAAAATTCTGTTCCGAAAAATTCACATCAACACTGATTTAAGTAAGCGCATTCAATGTACACATGAGGCACTTTGGAGTAGTGGGTAGAGAGAACCAGCTTCCAGTCAAGACTCTCTAGGGTTCAAGTGCTAAGAAGGTAAGCTGTGAAAGACTTGTTTACCTGTATTGGTGAAATGAATTTTCTCACTGGAACTTCTTCCGGATATCAGAAGTCTGGACAATTTTTTTTTTAATGTAAGACATTCTATTAACTAGGGATTAAAAATGTGATCTCAAGGAGTTTGCATTCTACTGGGTGTACATAGATAAATAAATACACAGTAATTTCAACAGGATATGGGAGAGAATACTAGCAACTTGTGGGGCATAAGGAAAGACAGCACCTGAGCTGTGAACTAGAGATTCTGAGGGGTAGAGTTAAGGAGGGACATTGGGGGACAACCTGTACAAAAGTATAGAGGTGGTAAATTGTATGGGGGTGGGTGAGAGGGGAACCAACAAATAGCCCAATTTGGCTGGAATAAAATAAGTCTAAAATGATAGGCTGAACCCTGATTGTACAATGGACATTGTCATGGGATCAGCATAACACACACATGTGCACATATATGCACACACACATATATGTAAAGAGACCTGAGAGATGAAGTAGTCCAGTCTTCTCATTTAACACACAAGGTAACTAATGTTCGGAGAAGCAAAGGATTTGCCCTAGGTCATATCAGTGAACGAGATTTCAATTTTCCAGAGGATGAAAGCCTTTCTACCCTTTTGAAAAACTTCACCTACTTCTGATGGAAATCTTTCCAAAATGTATTACATACTTCTTTGTCTTCTTTTAGCATTGTTTTAATGACTCAAAATATCATAAGCATCTGTTATTGTATTGTTTTATATACATGTATGTATCACATGCATATGCATATGTGCACATGTGTGTGAATATATGTACGTGTATGTATGTATGTATAGTTATCCCTTACACATCATGGGGATTAGGGGTGCAGAGCCCCTGGCGATCTGGAAAATCCATGAAAGTTTTGGGCCCTCCCTTTGTGGCAGAGAAAAAGTCAAATTTTTTTCTTTTTCTATTATGGGTGTTTTTGGTACCTTATTGTCAAATTTGGATTAAGTATTTGGTCATAGGCTCCCTATAGTCTGCTGGCCTTTATATGTTGTCTGCGGCTTATGCAAAACTCCCCCAAAATTCCCAGTTAATTTCATATGCTGGGTGGTGATATATTGAAACTGGGGATGATAATGGGGAAAGTCATGATGTGGAAGGAATACCTGTGTGTATACACACACATACACACATATATACATAGAAAAATATATGCCTCAGAGGCTACAGAGTTATGTAGAACTCTGCACTAAGAAGCCAAAGAGACCTATATTTTTACAGCTTTTTCGAAGTTGAGTATTTATCGTGTTCCTGCCACTTTCTATTGGCTTTTGCTTCCTCATCCTATTAGGGCCTTTTCTGTTTTTAATCTGTTATTATCTTAGCTTCCACACAATTTTGAGTCCATGAACCCAAAGGCAGCACCTCTTCTGTGGAATAAAGTGACCTGAGAGAAACTTTTTTTGTTTACTTGTGACTGACTTCTAGCTGTGGAGGCAGCTAGGTGGTACCAACAGATAAGAGCTGGGCCTGGAGTCAGCATGGCCTAAGTTCAAATCCAGCCTCAGACATTTAATAGTTACGTAAAGCTGGCAAGTCACCCTCTATTTGTCTCAATTTTCCTCAACTGCAAAATAGGGATTATCTTACTTGCCTCCCAGGGTTATTGTGAGTCTCAAATGAGAAACTTTGTAAAGCACCTGGCCTAAAGTATATGATTGACACTTAACAAATGCTTGTTTCTTTCTTTCAGAGAGTTGAGATTGTTGGGAACCTGATTTTGGATCATTAAATGTTAGAGCTTGGAAATTATCTTGTGAAAATTTGTTCATTTTTCAAGGGTAGAAAGTAGTCTTAGGGAGGTTGGGACTTGCTTAAGGTCATACAACTAATTAGTGACAGAATCAGGAAGCCTAAAACCTAAATCTCTATGGCTCCTGGTCTCTTCCTTCTGCCATTATATCACCCTTACTACACATAAGTGAAGTGTTGGTCCCATTGACAAAACACCCTGGGAGCATTTTTAAAAGGCTATTGTCTTAACACACAGTGTGTTAGTTGGGCAAACCAAATCACAGGTAAAAAAGAATATAAATCATTGACTATCAGAGCTGGAAAGACTTTTGAATTCACCTAGTCCAGGGTTCTTAGTTTTTCTTGTGTCGCTGACCCCTTTGGCTGTCTGATAAAGCCTACAGACTCTTTCTCAGAAGAATGTTTTTAAATATGTAAAATACATAGAATTATCAATGAAAAAATTATATTGAAATATAGTTATCAAAATATTAAAACAAAACAAATTTATAGACCCCAGGTTAAAAATTCCTGATCTAGTCCAATCTCTACACCTTAAAAATAAAGAAACCAAGACTCAGGCAGGGGACATAACTGTGTATCAGAGTTTATAGAGTAAGTCAGTAATAGAGATTCCAATTTTGTGTTGAATTATTCTGGTAAATGGTCACTTTTACTCCAAACTTCAAAATTTATTGGCATTTTTGGCCTTTCATACAATTACTTTATTTTTTTCTAAGAGTAGAAGATATAGATAGTTCTCCAGACCTGGAATGTGTCCCATGCCGAGTTTCGCCAGCTGAAATTCTCCTTCATTGCAACTTAGGCATCATCTCTTCTTTCTCAGTCCTCCTAGGCAAAAGCAGTTTCTCCCCTCTCACAATGACCACTTCATCTAGTTCTCTCCTTTGCCTCCCTATGAGATTTTACTTTATATCTTACTGTATTTGTGCACTTCTCCCAGTTTCTCTGTTAGAGGGTAAACTCCTTGAGGGTAAGTACTATATCACTTCAGCATTTTAATCCCCTATGTAATGCATTACATAGTAGGCATTTATCAATGTTTATTCAATTGGATGGCCCTATTTGAAAGATGAGTCACACAAGTTGTTGTTGTCCAGATGTATTCTGTTTCATGCACTCAGTCATTTACTACAGCATTTTCAATAGAAGAGTTTGTAGCTATTCTCAACCTACATGGAGATTAGCAGGTGATTTGAGTCACCAATATTGATATATGTATATATATATATACATATATATGTATATATATATATGTATATATATATATATATGTGTGTATATATATATATATATACACACATATATATATATATATATATACACACTACATACCTATATCTATGTGTGTATATATATGTATAGAATATATACATGTATATATACAAGTCAGATGATGTAAGATTATTTGAATGAAATTCTCAGTGCCTGCAATTTGGATGCCCTGAGGTACTTGGATCGATTATTCCAGTTTGGGGACAGTTTGATTATTCACTCTGAGGACTTAATGTAACAGATTGGCATTGAAGAAGTCCAGTCCTATCCACCTGCCAAGAAGAGGACTCTTAAGGGAGCCAGGGAGACTAGTGTTGGTGGTTTTAATTAAGATCTCAATCTCAGACAAACTTGGACCAGTCACTCTGAGGAGTGCTTTCCTATGAGAAACTTGTACTGCCAGAATAGGAGTGGCATATAGAACTATTTAAGACCAGCATTGTGATTAGTTCCCTAGAGTAACAGGCAACTGTGAGTACGTTAACTTGTGTCATCTCCTTTTCATCTGTGGTCACTGGAAGATCTAACTCCATGGCAGCATGGTACAGTGGAAAGAACGCCAGTGGACTCTGGAGTCAGAACACCCAGGTTCAAATTGTACCTCTGTTGCTTCCTACCTTTGTGACCCTGGGCAAGCCTTTAAACCCTGAGCTTTTTTTTTTTTATCTGCAAAATGAAAGAGTTGTAATAGAGGTTCCTTCCAACTCTCTCTCTCTCTCTCTCTCTCTCTCTCTGAACTTATTGTAGTGGTAAGTTTCTGCAAAAGGCTGAAGACACAGTTCCTTATGAGTGGGCCTTACTTCTGCCATTCAGTTTCCCTAGCCCTCTCTTGAAGGGATATGTTAGAGAACATGGCTTTTCTTCACCCTAGAGGGACTCATGTTCCAAGACAAAGTCACATTTTTAGTATTTCTGTTTGGCTCAGGGGGTCTGTCTCATCAGACTTGAATAGAGCACACCTATCAGGTGCTTTGCAAAGGAAAGTAACAAGTAGTGTTTTCTTGGCAACTAAACTACAACTTATCTTGGAATTTGAGAGTGGGAAGAGGTCTCAGCAGCCATCTAGTCCACCCATCCATGAATGGAATCCCCATCATACCATATCCAACAAATAATTGTCAGCCTCTGAGAAGAGAAAACTCACCACCTCCAGGTGCATTCCACTTATGAACATCTCTAATCATTAGGAAGTTTTTCCTGACATCCAGCCTCAGTTTGCCTCTTTGAAACTTCCATTTATTGCTCCTGGTTCTGCCCTTTGGGGACAAATGGAATAAGTCTAACCCTCCTCTGTATGACATTCCTTCAAATACTTGAAGTCAGCTATCATAATCCCCAACTGTTCCCTCTCCCCTGTCCCCATGGCTTTTCTTTAGGCTAAATGTACCTGGTTCCCTTAATGAATACTCAAATGACTCAAAGATCCTCAAATGAACCCAAGGCCTGGTGTCCCTCCTCTAGACACTGTTTTCTTAATGTCTTTCTTAAACCACAGCATCCAGAAAAGAAAAGAATACTCCAGATGAGGTCTGATGAGGGTACAGTACTGGGAGACTATGAATATTCTGTTCTTGGAAGCCATGCCCTCTTAATGCAGCCCAAGATTGAATTAGAATTTTTGACTGCCATGCGAGTCAGCAGTGTGATAAGCAATATCTTTGTGTGATATCTTTTTTGGAAAAAAAAAACAACCAAACAAACAGACTTCTGTTTATCCATTCCTCCCCTCATATTATGCTTGTGAAGCTGGTTCTTTTTTTATCCAAGTTCAAAACTTTATGCTCATCACCATCGGCCTTCATTTTATTAGGTGCTGCCTCTTTCTCTAGCTAGTCAAGATCCTTTTGGATTCTGACTGTGTCATCCAGTGTGTTAACTATCCCTTCCCTGCTTTGTGGCATCTGCAAATTTGATGAGCGTGAATTCTATGCCTTTAAGTCACTGATAAAAGTGACAGTAGAAGGCCAAGCACGGATTCCTGGGGAGCATTTCCCCTGGAGACCTCCTGCCACACTGTCATTGAATCATAAGCAAATACCCTTTGAGTCCAGCCATTCAACCACTTTGGAATCCATTTGATTGTAATATCATCTAATTCCTACCTCTCTATTTTCTCCACAAGAACAGTATGAGATTTTTTTTTAATGTGAAAAAATGAGAAGAAAGCAAACATCTTTTTTTTTTGGAAAAAACAATTCAACTTGTGAGCCTCTAGCCTTCTATGGCAAAAACCATTGGGAAATAACTATCCTTTATGATACCGTATATGCAAAAAGAAAAATATTGCTGATAATAAAAATTTCTCTGTTGATTTGGAGTGAAAATATGCTCTTAACAGATAAAACTGCTATTCCTATTTTTTTAAGAGTTAGATATTTTGAAGAAGAGGAAGGGAAAGCAAGCATAAAATGGGCCTAGGCCAATGATTACATCTTTGTAGAGAATTCTTAGTGTGAAAAGTACCTCCACCTATGCAGATAATCTGTAATTTATAGTCTTAGAGAATTGCTGAGGGACTGAAGGGTTAAGTAACTTGCTAGTCAACTATCTGGAAAGTGTCAAAAGCAGGATTTGAAATCAGGTCTTCCTGACTATAAAAATGTTGTCTAGCCACTGTATTCCATGTGGCTTTTCTAGAGTTGGATGTCAGGTACAAATTGAATGTTTGCCTTCAACATGCAAGGAATGAAACCTAAAATGCACTATGGAGATAGCATTACCCACATAATGTTTCTTGTAGCTTTCACTTGCAGAAATGTTTGAAACTTCACATCTATTGGGTAATGGTATCAAGATCCATGAAGTTTTGAAAGGTCAGATTCATCTTGCACCTGGATCTTTTTTTTTTTGTCTTGATAGCTGTATATTATCCAGGAATCCAGGATTCTGACTAAGTCATCTTATAGTTTATTTCTAAATGACTGTGAAACAAATAATGACCTAGAGGCTAATGTATAATCATTGCTAACCTTGCTTTTTTATTATTAATTCCCACAATTTTGATTAGTACCTGTCGATATTTATTAAAAATAGTTTCCTTTTTTCTTAAAAAAAGTATTTCTTTTTATTCTTAAACATCAAATAAAATGAGTATTTCCATATAGAACAGATAATAGAATAGAAAAAAGAATTGTAGATGAAAATGTGAATTTGTATTATATGTAGCTCATTTTTACATTTAAATATATACCTTGATATATATCTACTCATATTATAAATATAATCATATTTTTGTTATATAATTCATGGTATAATATCATATAATAATACTTATCATTATATAATAGATATAATATAACAACTTATAATAAAATGAACATGTAACTTTCGAAGCTATCTTGCTTGTCTGTATGTCTTTTGAGCCATTCTCTTCTTTTCATTTTAAAAAATCTTCAATGACCCTTCCTTCCTTCTTCCTTCCTTTCTTTCTTTCTTTCTTTCTTTCTTTCTTTCTTTCTTTCTTTCTTTCTTTCTTTCTTTCTTTCTTTCTTTCTTTCTTTCTTTCTTTCTTTCTCTCTCTCTCTCTCTCTCTCTCTCTCTCTCTCTTCTTTTTCCTTCCTTCCTTCCTTCCTTCCTTCCTTCCTTCTTCCTTCCTTCCTTCCTTCCTTCCTTCCTTCCTTCCTTCTTTCCTTCCTTCTTTCTTTCTTTCTTTCTTTCTTTCTTTCTTTCTTTCTTTCTTTCTTTCTTTCTTTCTTTCTTTCTTCTTTCTTTCTTTCTTTCTTTCTTTCTTTCTTCCTTCCTTCTCCTTCCTTCCTTCCTTCCTTCCTTCCTTCCTTCCTTCCTTCTTCTTCCTTCCTTCCTTCCTTCTTTCTTTCTCTTCTTTCTTTCTTTCTTTCTTTCTTTCTCTTTTCTTTCTTTCTTTCTTTCTTTCTTTCTTTCTTTCTTTCTTTCTCTCTTTCTCTTTCTTTTTCTTTTTCTTTCTTTCACTTCATCACTACCCCCTGTCTTCTCCCCAGCCAAACCCCCCTACCCATAAGATCACCAGATTGGGGCGGGGGGAAGATAAACACAACCTTTGTAACAAGCAAAACAAAATTGCACATTGGCTGTGTCTGAAAATGTATGTCTTGTTTTACACTTTGAGTCTATTGTTTCTCTATTAAAAAGGTGAGTAAAGAATATCCTTTATCCCTGGTCCTCTGGAATCATGATTAGCCATTACACTGATCAGAATAGATCTTAAGTCTTTCAAAGTATTTTTTTAAGACGTTATTATTTATCAGTTCATACAACTCTTCCTAGTTTTCCCCGACGCAGTCCCCTTCGTTATTTGTAATGGTGTAATAATCTATTATATTCAAATACCAAATTTTGATCAGTCATTCCTCTAATTGCAGGGCACTATCAGTTTAATGACCTCTGTTATAACAAAAAGAGCTACTACAAATATATGTTTTCATATGGGCCATTTTGCTCTTTCTTTTATCTCTTTAGGGGTATGAGACTTGTGGGTGCTGAGGATTTTTTCCATTTTAGGGATTATATTAAAAATCTAAAATGTAAGAGCAGCAAAAAAAAAAGTCATTCTTCCATTCTTTAAGCTTAGGGGAGGGGAGAGAAGAGGACCAGAGAAAACAGCTGTGGTGTTGGAAGGGACCATTTAATTCAACCCCCTCACTTGACAGCTCAGAAAACTGAGGCCCAGAGAGGTTAGATGATTTGCACAGGGTCACATAGGCAATAAGTGGTGGATTAAAGTCCATGTCTTCTGATACCAAATTCAGTTTTCTTATTAATGAACTCTAACAAAGGTCTCTAATTCAGTGATACAACACTGCCTTGCTGAATTCACTGAAATCAGGTTTGAATCTATCAATCTATCTATCTATCTATCCACACATGTGTATATATGTATACACACGTGTATATGTGTATTTGTACATACATATGTGCATACAAAATTATATTTATAATATATTTACATATATTTGCCACATCTTCCACCATCATATTACAGTTAGAAGATCTGGTTTCCATTGCAACATTCACCTTTTGTGATCCCAAATTATGTCAGTGACAAATCTGGACCTGTGATCTCATGAGTATAGGGAATTCCTCAATGAGAAAACACTATCAGCATTTGTTCTGCAACTTAGTCTTAAAGGAAGGGAACAAGCGTTGATTAAATACCTACTAGGAGCCAGGCACTGTGCTAAGTGCTTTACAAATATAATTTCATTTGATCTTCATGATAACCCTAGCGAGGTAGGGGGTTGTTACTATCCTTATTTTACAGCTGAAGAAATGAGGGACAAAGGTTCAGTAATCTTTGCAGCTGTATGGATCTGAGGCTGGATTTGAACTCAGGTCTTCCTGACTCCAACTATGCTGCCCTATCCACTATGCCATGATGCCTTACTATAAAGCAACATTGGTATATTAACTATAATTCCTGGTATATTCTATTAGCTGCTTCTTCAGCATTGGTAACTCTCCATGAAACTCATCCCTTGGCTTATGTGATACATCCGTATTCTAGTTCTCTTTCTTACTCTCCTCTTTCTCTGTTCCTGCTTCATTTTCCACTCCTGAAATGTCCTCCCAGAGCCCCGCTAGGATTATTCTATTAGTTTATCACTTCCTTTCCCTCAGGGGTCTCATCCATTTCCATGACTTCATGTCATTTGTGAGTAATTCACAAAACTAAATCTCCAGCCCGTGAATTTCTCCCAAGGTTCAATCTGTGTATTTCCAACTACCTCCTAGACGTTTCCAGAATAACCCTCTAGTACCTCAAACTCAACATGTCTAAAATGTAATTTGTCCTCTTCTCTCCCAAACCAATTCTTCTTCTGACCTTCCTATTTTCCAGCTGATAGTGTTAACATTCTCCCAAGTCACTCAGGCTGGAAATCAAAGCTGTCATTGTTGTAATTTGCATATAAATAAAGTGAAGAATTTATAAGACCAATTAAATTTATAAAACTAATTATATGGTGTTTTAAGGTTTGCAAAACACTTTACATACATTTGCTCACTTGATCTCACAACAACTTTGAGAGATAAAAACCATAGGTTTTATTATTCCCGTCTTATAGATGAGGAAACTGACAATCACAGAAGTTAAAAGACTTACCCACAGTCACACAATTAGTAGGTTTTGGAAGCATGACTTGAACCCATATCTCTTGACTCCAAGTCCAAAGCTTTTTTCCATGATTTTCTCCCCCTTTATTTTACTTAAAAATTGGAAAAGGCTACCAAGATAAGCTGAAAAATCTACACCCTTGGAAAGAAAGTGAAAAACTATCCATCTGTCTTGGATGTTTTAAGTGTAGACTGCCTGAGGCAGGAACTGGACCAGATAAATTCTTGAATTCTCTTCCAGCAGTATGATTTGAAGTGACAGCTTCAGTGACTAATCCTTACATCTCACTTCTATTATTTTTCCTTTTTCATCCCCAAATAAAGAGATTGGATAAAAGGGCCATCATTTCTATTGAATTCCACTTTTGTTAAAGTTGTACATAGAGTTTTTGAGACATTTACCTGAGAGTATTTAATAGCAGCAGAAAACCCAAAGAAGATTCTGTAGTTACAGTAAGGCATGCTACCTGCTGTTTATCTGTTCATATGCTGTCTTTAAATTCCTCCTTCTACAAGTTAAATTCATTTTGGTTTTCTTCTTTCATTGGTGGAAATGAAGAGTTGATTGGGGAATGTGATCTGTTCATAGATTTAGAATATTAAATCACCTCTTCGATTCATCTATGTCCTAAGCTCTATGCTAGGTACCAAGGACAGCAAAATATTCCTGTCCTCAAGGAGCTCACATTATATGGAGGAATACAAGACACATACGAGTAAGTAAATAGTGAAATAGTGAGGGAGAGAGAGAGAGAGAGAGAGAGAGAGAGAGAGAGAGAGAGAGAGAGAGAGAGAGAGAGAGAGAGAGAGAGAATAACTTGGAGGGACTGGGGGGATTAGGAAAGGCCTCATGTAGGAAGTAGTAACTTTCTCTTCTCTAGGCTAGCTAATGATCTCAGGATTTGTTTTGTCTTGTCTTGTTTTTCTCTTTCATTAGAGGTCCTACTATGTATTCAATAATTTTGGTTTCTTTATTCAATTCAGTAAATATTTATTTAACCCTTATTGTATTCAAGGTACTGTGTGAGACATGAAGAGTAAGACATCATTTCTGTTCCCTGCTGATGTGTGTGTGTGTGTGTGTGTGTGTGTGTGTGTGTATAAATAAAAAATATATATATAAGCATTATACATACATATATGTATAATACTTGTATACTCTACTCTCTAGGAGAACAAGGCGGCTGAGCCACATGTACAAATAACCATAATACAAGAGGGACTGGATGAGAGGATAGGAGAGTGAGTCCAGGCTTTTTATTCTTGCTATTTATTCTCTGTATGACCTTGAGCAAATCACTTGACCTATTCATCTCTTTGGGCCTCAGTTGCTTTATCTATCAAAGGAATAAATTGGATTGACTTTCTAAGACCCATTCAAATTCTAATATTCTGTAATCTGTGGAAATGCAATAAGAGAGGTACAGTGTGGTGTGTCAGTTCATAGAAGGAAAAGGCCATGTGTCTGTATTTCTCAAGTTGAGAACCCCAAACTGGATGCATTCAGAGCACTGTCACAAGGCCAACAAAGAAGTGAGATTTTTCTCAATATCTTTGTGTTGTGTTTCATGGATTCAGATATCTGAACTGCTGCTTTTTAAAGATGTTCATATCTTACTGACTCATGTTTTACTTCATCATTTTGATCTCTATGCCTTTTACTCTTATGTTTTCATATAGCCAGCTATCCCCAACTGCGGCTTCAGTAGTTTGAGTTTCATACTTAAGGACTTTCTCCTTCATTGTACTAACTAAATTTTACCCCGTTATTATTATTTTCATGTCCATCCAGGAGGTTTTAAATGATGTTTATTGAATGTCGCATTTCTATTAACTTTTCTATTACAAAAATCTATATCACCTTCTTGTATTAGAATACTAACTTAGTTCCTTTGTCTCAGGGTAAAATTTGACTCTCGAGTACCTAAAAAGTCTCTGTGATTTGGGAATCCAGAATGTTAAGACTGAGAAATAGTGCAGCCTAGTATGGATCTGTGCTTCGCTCTGTGCTATCAGACCAAATATAGTAAGATGAAATTTCATGTTCAGTTGTTTTCAGTCATGTGTAACTCTTCATGACCCCATGTGGGATTTTCTTGGCAAACATACTAGAGTGGTTTGCCATTTCCTTCTCCAGCTCATTTTACAGATGAGGAAACTGAGGCAGACAAGGTAAAGTGACATGCCCAAATTCACACAGCTACTAAGTGTCTGAGGCCAAATTTGACCTCAGGAAGATGAGTCTTCCTGACTTCAGGCCTAGTGCTCTATCCATTGTGCCACCTGCCAAATGAAATTTACTAGGGATAAATATAAAGTCTTAAACTTGAGTTAAAAAAAAATCAGCATCCCATGTTCAAGACGAGGGTCAGGGGAGATGAGTGGCTACATGGCAATTCGCGTGAAAAGGTGTTTTAGTGGACTTCAAGATCAATGAGTCAACAATGTAAAGGAGAAGGTCATAGTGCACATCACTAGGGATACGAGCCCTGCTATGCTCTACTGTGATCAGTTCGTATTTAGGGTGCTGTGCTCAGTTCTGGGCTCCACATTTTAGGAGAAACAGTAAGAAGGTGACAAATGAAATATAGATCAGGCTTTTTATTCAAGACCTGTCTGTGACATATGATAGCTATGTGATCATGGAGAAGTCATTTAACTTCTCAGTGCCCCTAGGCATGTCTCCAAGATTATAAATTACAGAAGAATTTCTGATCTGCTTCAGTGAAGGTACTTTTACATGCTCCAAGTTCTCTACAGAGATGAAATCACAGATCTGAGCAGAAAAGGAAAAGAAAAGGAAGGGAAGGGGCATAAAGGAAATCACATAACTTATTATTTCTGTTCACTTTTATAATTCATTAAATTAATTTCTGAGGTCACGGAGGGCATGAACCAACCCTAATGCAAACTATGTAAATCCCATAACCCTCAAAGCATACTCTTGTGGAGGTCAAATATTTGTAGACTAGCATGGTGGTTATGTTCCTCTTCTTTCACATGCCAGTCACACCATCCATCCATCCATCCTTCCATCTTAGTGTCCAGATAACTTCATGAGCAGAACCCGATTTGTCTTCTTAGCTGTGGATGAATGTATTGACTCATGCTGAGCTGCAGGGTCACCCCCTGTGAAACAGAACCCAAACGGTCCCCCTGAGGTTTGCTCTGAAATGGCGATAACTACTTTTGAGTATAACCTTACAACAGATTGCTGGTAGTCTGAAGATTTCTGTTGATGAGTGTATCGTGGAAAGCAGCCTCAGCAGCTTTGTAAAATCCCAGCTATATTACATCTGTTTCATCCTCCTGATCTACCGGGCCTGTCACTCTGTTTTAGAAGGAAATTAGACAGTTCTGACAACATTTGTTCTTCACAAAGCAATGTTGATTATTAACCCAGACTCTATGATCTTCTGGGTGTTTGCAAATTGATTTTTTTGATGATTTGTTCTAGTATTTTCCAGGTACAGAAAATAAGCTGCTTGGTCTATCATTTTCAGGGCCGTCCTTTTTCTTTTTCAAATAGACACTGTCTTGCCTCATTCTGGTTTTTAGAATTATGAAATCATGTTTGAGAGGTAGTGGGGTGAAGTGAATTCAGGGGCAGCCTCGTACTCAGGAAGACCTATATTCAAGTCCTTCCTCTGATACATGCTGACAAGGTGACCCTAATGAAATCATTTAACTTCCTAGTGGCCTTCAGACCACACTTTAAGGCTCTCATTTACCTCCCCTACCCCAACTCCAAATCATACATAGATTCCCTAGCTGAAAGGCGATAGAAATGTTATGTATTCTAGCCTCAATCTAAGGACAATGTCATTCTACCACATCTGCAATAGAGGGTCATGAAGTCTCTCTGACTCATCTAGGGACATCAGCTGAATTTTTAAAAACATTTCTTCAAAGGAAAATTTTTCATGTTTACAACTTCTTTGTGGAAAAATATTATTGTAAGTGACAACGAATACATAATCTGGCAGAACTTTTTTTTTTTTTAAAGTAGACCACACTAGCAAAGGACTATTATAACAAGGGAAACAATTTGGCATAATAGATGGAGGGCAGGCTTAGAGTCAGAAAGATATGAGTTCCAGCCCTGTCTCTGACACCTACTGGCTTTGTGACTTTAGTGAGTCATTTAACTTCTCAGTGGCCCAGACAACTCTATAAGTACTTAGCACAGTGCCCGGCACGTTGTAGGCACTTCATAAATACTGGTTGACTTGTTGTTGTATGTTAAAGGGCTGTGGGGATAATTTCCATGCCTTACAAGTCTAGACCAAAAAAAAAAAGGATCATATATTGATCTCTGAGTAGGAAGAAACTCCAGGCACCCCATAGTCCAACTTTCTTCTTGAAGTAAAAATGCCCTTTATGATAATCCCCAAATTCTGCTTTATCTGATCCTAGATGAATTTTAAAAATTGCTTTAAAGAAATATCTTCTGGTTTATAAGTTACTTTTCAAGAAACATTTCTGAAAATGATGATGAATATGAAATCTGACAACATAAAAACAGAAGACTAGTCTAGCTAACTTTCTCCACACTGACAAATCCAGTGGAGGGATTTACTTGCCCAGTAGGGGTGGGCTGGAGCTGAGAGTGCATTCTGGTTCTTCTTGGTGGATCAAGTGCTCTGGCTCTTTGTTAAGGGGCATGTGTAACCTAACAAATTCTAATCAGACCTTACAGGGATTGGTCCCTATAAATGGAGTGGCATTGCAGATCATTGACCACTCAGTAGAGGTTCTGCTCTCTTACATAATTGGAAGCCTGAAGCAGTTGGTATCATCTTAGAGGCTGCCTAAAAAGAAAGAAGGGTGGAGCCTTTGCCCAGCTCTGATAGCCTACTGAGAGGGAAGTTTCCTTCTGATTCTGGGGCCTATCATCTTCAATGCAGCACCAGTCATGGGTGCCAAGGAACCGATCAGCAGATGCTGGGCTGCGCATGTTCGTTTAGTAGGGGCCAAGGCACATGTCTCACTAAAAGGGACCTAAACACATGCTTTGGTCAATGAAAAATGCAACCATCTACCCCCACTTTACTAGAATTTCCAGACATCATTCAATCAACAAACAATTTGTTACAAGGTTATGTTAAAAAAGTAGTTGGTATTTCTAGGACTACAGATCTAGGTATGACCATGCACAGATATAATGAGGTAAACTGATTCAAATGTTCTTTTCTCTTGGCGAGTATGATTTTTTAAAAAGCATACCTAGATTACAAGATTATGTTTCAGTCTCAGTTTATAAAGTAGTTTGTTTAGTCATCTTGAAAGTACAGTCATTAAAAAGGGGGGGGGCAGCTGGATGGTGCAGTGCATAGAGCTCCAGTGTCGGAGTCAGGAGGACCTGAGTTCAAATTTGCTCTCAGACACTTGACACTTAACTAGCTGTGTGACCCTGGGCAAGTCACTTAACCCCAATTGCCTCAGCAAAAAGCAAAAAAAAAAAAGCATAGTCATTGATGGAGGTGACATATGCAAGTTAACTGATTATTGTTGTTAAATTAATATGTTCAATATTTAATTTTAGACATCAAGCCCCAAAGAAATCTCATTGTAACAAAGGAATCCTGAAAATCCTGTGCTAATGATATTAGAAACAGGGTCAAGTAGGGGTTAGAGTGCTGTGCTTTGAGCAAAGAAAGTCTGACTTCAAATCCCACCTCAGATATGTCACTAAGAGCAAGACACCTAATCTCTCTGAGCCTTAGTTTTCCTCATCTGTAAAATGGGAATAATTATAACACTTTTCTCAAAGTATTGTTGTGAGGGTCAAGTGAGACAGTGTAAATAAAGTCCTTTAAAATCTTGGAGCCTTTTATGCCTCTGGGCTGTTGTACTTACTATCATTATCCATACTTAAACCATATGACATGGAAAGAATGGTGTTGACCTTCTTAAATTATTTGTTTTTTAAAAAATTTTATTGATGCTTTTTGGGGCTTTAAAAAAAATCTCTTTTCAATTATTTCTCACCTTTCCAACCCCAATGGAATACTCCATTGTAACAAAAAAAAGAGTTTTGTTGTCATTCAGTTGTGTCTGACTCTTTGTGACCTCATTTTGTGGTTTTTCTTGGCACTGGAGTGGTTTGCCATTTCCTTCTCCAGCTCATTTTACAAATGAGGAAATTGAGGCAGACAGGGTTAAGTGACTAGCCCAGGGATATACAGCTAGTAAGTATTTGAGGCCAGATTTGCACTCAGGTCTTCCTGATTTCAGTCTGGGTGCTCTATACCCGGCACCATTTAGCTTCTCTTAACAAAAAAGTACGGTTAGACAAAAGCAAACCCAAAACATTGGCTGTCGAAAGATGCCTTGTATTACTTTGATAGTTTACCACCTCTGAGCTGAGAACAAGGGAATATGTTTCATCATCAGCCCTCTAGAGTCATAGTGTTATCAAAGTTCTTTTTTTTTTTAATTAGGTTTTTCCAGTGGGCAAAAACCCTGCCTTTTCTCTCTCCCATTTCTCCCAACCCCCAATTGAGGAAGAAAGAAAAACAAAAACTTGCTATAAATATGTATAGTCAAGTAAAACAAATTTCTGCATTGGCCACATCCAAAAAAATTCTCTCTCTGTCTTTTAAATACACACATACACACACATCTATCCCTATCCATCTATCTGTCTGTCTATCTATCTATCTATCTATCTATCTCATTCTGCACTCTGAGTCCTTTACTTCTCTATCAGGAGTTAGCATATTTCACCAAGTATCTTTTGGAATCAAGATTGGTCATCATGCTGATCTGAGTTCTTAACTTTTTCAAAGTCTGTCTTTATAATACTGGCATTATATAAATTATTCTACTGGATCTGCTTACTTAACTCTGTGTCAGTTCACATAGTTTTCCCAGGTTTCTCTGAAACCACCCACTTCATTATTTCTTATAATACAATACTGTTCTATCATGTTTATGTACCATAACTTGTTTAACCATTCCTCAACAGATAGGCAATTGATGGGCAATACCTCCCCTGCCTCCCCACCCCGCCAACCAAGTGTTTCTATAATTCTTTGTGTACATCATTAGAGTTTATTTTGCTTAGGATGAATTTCTTTGTTAACCTACCCTTTATTTTCTTTCCTTTCTTCCCTCTCTCCCTTATTTCTCTTGTTAGCGAAATATATCTCTGTAATTTGCTCTGTAGGTATGTGTATTCTTCACTTCTTCAACCAAGTCAGATGAGAGTAAGATTCAAGCAGTAACCTCTGCCTTCACCTTCTTCTTATTTGTATAGACATCTATTTGTACACCCTGATTATATGAAATAATTTTTCCCAATCTTCTTCTCCCTTCCTGCCTCCCCAGTAGTATGTCTCTTTCCCCCTTCTTTTCCATTCTTCTTTTAAGATCATCGGAATATACCAGAATTACTTACAGCCTCTCTGTCTAATCAGATCTGCTTTGGATCAGACTACTTTGGAAGCATTGAAAACTTGCAGATCCCCAACCTGAACTATCCTATAGATCCTAAAATAACACTCAAAACCACAAGAAAGTAGCAACAGATCTTCCTTACAGAAGACATGATAGAACCATTCTTAGACCCTCTAACTATGTTCTCTCTCTAAAATACCTGATTATAATAAGATTCTGAGGGACTCATGTATCACATCCCCATAGTCTCTCTCTTTTTTTTTGGGGGGTGAAGCAGTTGGGGTTAAATGACTTGCCCAGGGTCACACAGCTAGTGAGCATTATGGTCTGAGGACAGATTTGAACTCAGGTCCTCCTGACTCCAGGGCCAGTTCTCTTTCCACTGTACCACCTAGCTGCCCCCTAGTCTCTTATGAATGTTTACTTTTTTGTTTTTATGTCTCTTGACTGATTATTCCCATCCTGCTCTGAGTTCAACCAAGTTCCTGATGTGGATTTGGGTCTGAGCAACATATCTATGGGCTTTCTCTGCTTACAATTCCAGTAGACTGCTACTGGTCTTAGTCACTAATAGCCAGTCAGAAACACCTGCTGGTTCAGAGAGACATAACTGCGGGCTTCCTTTTGTTTTAGGATTCCTGCTCTAGTTATTCTCTTTCAGGCTTCAAGGCTTGAAGCTAGACCCTGTTTCACTCCTGAAGACTGAGCCACCCAGATGCTGCTTGCTTCTGAATTGACTCCTTCTTTGGCACACAGAAAAAGGCCTGCAACCATGCTTTCTTGATAGCTAGATTGTACAATGGATAAAGAACTGGGTCTGGAGTCAGGAAGACTTGAGTTCAAATCTGGCTGCAGACATTTACTAGATGTCTGACCCTAGACGAGTCACTTAACCTCTGTTTCCCTCAATTCAGTCAACTGTAAAACAGGAATAACAGCACCTATCTCACAAGGTTGTTGTGAGGATTAAATGAGCTAAGATCTGCAAAGCACTTAGCACAATGTCTGTCACAATGTCCTGTATAAATGCTTATTCCCTTTTCCCTTTCTCATCCTGCTACAACATCCAGAGGTAAATGTCCTCTCCTAAATCATCCCCGGGTCTATGACCTGGTACTAAGTAGTGAACAACGGAATTCCGGTTTACGAAGTTATTCCTAAATCTTGCCTAAATTTAGGTCCTTTTATTATGCATCTTGGTCTTTTTATTGCCCTGGTACATATTGTCTCCCTGAGCTAGAATGCTATTCCCTTCAGTTTCTGGTCAGATTTCATACCCAGTGATCTCTCTATGTCCCTATGCAGACCTATGCTAGAAAAAAAAAAAAAGATTAACTGTGATTTTTTTTTTCCCTTGAATTTCCTGATGAAGATTTGGCCTGAAGCATTCTCTAGATATGTTTGGAGAAGTTAGGGCTGGGGAGAGGAGCTCACTGTTCTTCTTCCTACTTCTCCCTTTTGTCTCTGACTCTCAGAGTCCTGATGTCTTTCTTGATGGTTTTTGGGTTAGGACTTCACTAGTTCTGCAATAAGGCCTCAGCTGCTAATATTTCCTGGCCAAAACCACACTTGAGTGCAAAAAAATAAAGTATGTGTGAGGAAATTAAAAAAAAAATAAGCCTAATATGAACCACAGGGCAAAAAAAAATATGATTTTCTTCATTCTCTGATTTCCTTATAAGTACTGCTTGGCTAATCAGATTCCTTTGATATTTAAAAGGAGTAATTCAGTACAGAGTCCATTGTGGTTCTAAGGCAGTCAGAACCATTTTCCAATTACAGACACACTTAATTCTTTCTTACTCTAAGTGTGAAAGCCATTTGAGCATGAGTGAAAAATTCTTGGCCTATGAACAGAGACAGCAGAAGAAACTCAGTTACCCTTTATCAAGAGACCAAAAAGGAAAAAAAGAAGTATGTGGGGGAAAATTGCTTAGGGGAGGCCTTGCTTAAGACTTTTAAATTTAGACATGAAACATGGGGAGATGTTAAAAGTGGCTTGTGCTGTATTTGTCTGTCACTTTCTAGTCTTAAAGTGGCAATCTGGGTGACTGGAAAATTTGAATAAATCTCAATTCTAGTTCTCATTGCAGACTGGATACTGCCTGTCATGATTTTTATACACAGATGGAAATCTAACATGGGTATTCGTATAGTTGAGAGCTGGAAGGAACCTTAGACATCATCTAATATAACCTCCTCAGTTTACAGAGGAGTAAACTGAGGCCCGGAGAGTAAAGATATTTGCATGACATTGTACAAGTATGCAGAAGTCAGTCACTGAAGAATGCAGTGATGATTTGAACCCATATTTACTCCAGGCTCTTTCCGGTACCCCATGATGAATAAGGGTAAGCTTCATTTTCTCTTTCTTGCATATGGAGGCAGCTAATTTGTATTTAACGTGATAGCTCAGCTATCTGAGCAGAAAATGATGACAGAATGCAGAAATGAGACATAAAGGTGGCTGACAGTTTTGTGCAAATGCTACATGGATGCTCTAAAGTTTTCTTTCAGGTTGGAAGTCAAACCTCTGGCAGTGGTGGTCTGAGAAAGGGGTCGAGTCAGATCTCTGAATAGCTATTTGGAGGCAAGGGGACCTACATTTGAAATACATGTGCTCTTTTTGTGTGTTCTATGGTGTTGGCAGTGACGAGCTTGGAACTTATGTAAGTATTTGAGGGGAAATTGAAGGATGCTAGAGTTTGAAAATCATATGAGCTGCACCCAAGGTTACATTATTCTAGTTACCATATGACACTTTTGGTGTGAGAGGTGCAGGCAGCTCAGCCCTGTGATTTCACTGATATGGGGAAGTCCCTGGTTAAGAAACTCCCTAGCGGCTACAAAACAGCCACTCATCTGTAACTTGAGAGTCTTAGACGGTTGCCTGGGGCACTGGGAGTGTTTTGTCTATGGTCCCACAGTTATTATGCATCAGAGAGAAGACTTGAGCCCAGGTTTTCATGACTTCATTGTTACTCTTCTATGTACTATTCAAAGCTGCCTCTCTCATATATTTTTGAAAAAAAGATTTTAAAGCGGAGAAGAGGAAGCAACATTGACCTGCCATCCTTAAAAACTCTGCTTTAAAAGCTCTTTGCATTTTGGTAAGTTGCCAGGACTGCTTTGTAGGGCTTGAAAATTTTTCTAAGAATACCCCCTTTTTTTCTGGATTTTTTTCTGTGAAGTATCTAAGAGGCTTTTTTATACTTTAAATTGACAAGTCTAGAAAGATGTTCTTATTCATGTTCTCGAGATTCTCTATCTAGCAGTAATTGGGGCCAATGGTCTAGAAGAGTGGGTGTAAAGTTTGTGCAGATTTTTACAGTTTCTCTTTCTTGTTGCAAATACAGTGTCAATTATATCCATGATCTCTGAAATCCTTTCAAGTTTTAAATTTGTGATATTACAAATCTATTTATTGATTCCTTCTTGCCAGCCGGAAGACATCCTCAGATCTCCCTCATTCTTAAAAAGCCCTTCACTTGTGGGGTAGCTAGGTGGTGCAGTGGATAGAGCAGGAGTCAGGAGTACCTGAATTCAAATCCAGTCTCAGACACAGCTGTGTGAGCCTGGGCAAGTCACTTAACCCTGATTGCCTCCTTAGGTTACCCTGTCCCAATCCTTCACTTGGCCTTGCTGTTCCGTTATACGTCTCCTTACTTCCCACTGTCAATCTTTTAGTTATCTACACAAGACTTACTTACCACTCACTCCTCAAAACTTTCCAATGGTGTGTAACATCATTATACTACTTAAGCTGTTTTTCAAAGGTTCCCAATGGTCTTGTGACTTGATCTTGTGAAATCTGGTGACTTTATTCTCAGTTCCCATGATTCTTTTTTTTTTTTGTAATTTTTTATAATTTTAAAGTTAAATACAAAATGAGAAAAGAAAAAAAAATTCCCATGTACACAGCAGACCATAAAAGAGGATTCAATATAAAAAAAATAAATTTCCATTTCAAGAAAATCTATATAATAAATACTACACATTGTTTTCAAAGCTGCCCAGCTTTTCTTTGTTACCTTATTGGTTTTCTTTTGTACTCTATTGTGCATTTTTTACTTTATTTTTCCCTTG
Organism: Phascolarctos cinereus; assembly: GCF_003287225.1. Taxonomy (NCBI): domain Eukaryota; kingdom Metazoa; phylum Chordata; class Mammalia; order Diprotodontia; family Phascolarctidae; genus Phascolarctos; species Phascolarctos cinereus. The sequence continues at coordinate 149,529,758 of NW_027555847.1, forward strand.
CCCCCTAAAGAAAGCATGGATATATATGTATACATATACATAGATATTTATAAATATGCACTTATATACACTCATACACACATCTGTAAGACCACACTATGCTTATTTCCACCTGTCATCTATTTCTATGAAGGGCAATAGCATCTTCCTTCATAAGTCCAAGTCTTTCCATGTTTTTCTTATTTATTTATTTATTCATTCATTCATTTATTTATTTACTTATTCATTCATTCATCCATTTATTCATTCATTCACCTATTTATTTATTTATTTATTTAAACTCATTCATTTATTTATTTATCTGTCTATCTATCTATCTATCTATCTATCTATCTATTTATTTGCTTACTTTTTGGTGAGGCATTTGGGGTTGTGACCTGCCCAGGGTCACACAGCTAGTGTCAAGTGTCTGAGGCCACATTTGAATTCAGGTCCTTCTGACTCCAGAGCTGGTGCTGTATCCATTGCGACACCTACCTGCCCCCATTTTCTAATTCAACCAGCTCATCACTTCCTACACCACAGCAATATTCCAGCCCAATCAGATCCTATCTGAGAGATTGTCTGTAAAAGTTTTTTCCCCGATTTTCTGCATTCCTTCTATTCATGGCTGTATAGGTTTTATTTATACAAGAAAATTTTTATTTAAAATAACAAACATTATCATTTTTGCACTTCAACAATGTTCTTCTTTATAATATAGTTTAAAGTCTGAAACTGATGAATTTATTTCCTTTACACCTTTTTTTCCTGAATTCTTTGAAGTTCCTGACCTTTTGCTCTTCCAAATGAACTTTGTTATTATTTTATCTAACCCAGTAAAATACTTTTTTAGCAATTTAATTGGGATGACATAGAATAAATAGATTAGTTAGATAAAATACTTAATTTTGAAATTATATTGACTTTACCTACCCATGAACAATAAATATTAATTCAATTATTTAGATCTGAGTTTATTTATATAAAAAGTGTTTTATGTTTAAGTTAATATGGTTCCTGTGTCTATTTTGGCAGGTATATGCTCAGGTATTTTATACCTTCTAGGTATTTCAAACGGTCTACAACAATATTGAATTATATTGCTGACATATAGTGTAGTTTCTCTATCTTTCAATTTTTAATTAAATCTATTTTAACTTTAATTTTGTCTGAGATCATGACTACTATCCTGCCTTTTTAACATCATAAATTCTACTCTTGCCCTTTATTTTATCTTTGTGTGTATCTCTCATCTTTTATAATGTTTCCTGAAAGCAACATATTTTTGAATTCAAATTTTTAATCTACTCTCCATTTCCATTTCATGGGTAAATTCATCCCATTCACATTCTAAGTAACAGTTACTTGTGTATTTTACTCTTTTTTATTTTTCCTCATTACCTTCTCACCCTATTTACTATATCTCTCCTCACTCCTTTGCTTTACTTCTACCTGCTACCTTGCCCTCCTATTCTTTAACCTACCCACCCCTCTAAAAGTCCTTCTTTCATACTCTCCCCAGACTCCTACCACGCTGGCCCTCTTATTTCTTTTTGAATTTAGAAGACTTTTATATATACATACATACATGCATACCTACCTACATACTTACATACATATACACTTGCATTTCCTTCTTTAACCCATTCCCTATGAGAATAAGGTTTCATCACTACTCACCCTTGCCCCTACTAACTTCTTCTATGACAATTTTTCCTTTTATGCCATATTTGTATGAGATAATCACTCCTTTTTATCTCTCCCTACACAATTTTATTTTTTTAGAATCATCCTGTCATACTCAGCTCAGCTCAAGCCTTTCTTTCAAACTACCCAAATAATGATGACAATCATAAGAATACTGCTAATATTTTCACATATGCGAAATAAACAATTTGACCGTATTGAGTTCCTTATAATTGGTCTTTAATGTTTACCTTATATTTCTCCTGGATATTATATGTTGAATTTTCCCTTAAGTTCTGGGGTTTTTGTCACAAAAACCTGAAAGTCTTTCCATTCATTAAATGTTCTTTTTCATTCAGGATTATACTTAACTTTGCTGGATAAGTTACCTTTGGTCATAACCCCAGCTCGTTTGCTCTATGGAGTATAGTATTCTAAGACCTACGGTCCTTTAACATAGTAGCTGCTAGGTCTTGTGTAGTCCTTATTGTAACTCCATGATATTTAAATTGTTTTTTTTTTCTTGTTGCTTCCAATATTTTCTACTTAACCTGGGAATTTTGAAACTTGGCTATGATATTCTTTTAAGTTTTCCTCCTGGGATCTCTTTCGGGGGGTAATAGGTAGATTTTTTTCTATTTCTGCTTTGCCTTTTTGTTCTAAAACTTAAGAGCAATTTTCCTTGATATTTTCTTACAATATTGTATCAAGATTCTTTTCATTATCATAATTTTCACGTAGTCTGACTATTCTTATATTATTTTTCCTTGATCTATTCTCTAGATCAGTTGTTTTTCTGATGAGATGTTTCACTTTCTCCTCTATTTTTTCATTCCTTTGATTTTGTTTTATGATTTCTTGGTGTCTTAGAATGTCATTACCTTCCCCTTGCCTAATTCTGATTTTCAAGAAATTGTGTTCTTCCTTTGATTCTCTATTTCAAGTTGGTTGACTTTCTTTTTGTAATTTTCTTGATTTTCTTGGATTGCTCTTATTTTTTTTCTAATTTTTCTTCAATCTTTCTTATTTGATTTTAAAAATCTTTTTTAAATTCTTCCAAGAACTTGTATGTGTGTGTGTGTGTGTGTGTGAGAGAGAGAGAGAGAGAGAGAGAGAGAGAGAGAGAGAGAGAGAGAGAGACCATTTCACATTTCTCATTGAAAAAGGAGTGGCTTTTTAAACTCCATTATCTTCCTCTGAATATGAACTCAGATCTTCTCTATCCCCATAGTAACTATCTGTGGTTAGGTTCCTTCTCCTTTGCTTACTCATTTTTATTTATTTATTTTATTTTGTTTTTTTAGCAGCTATTAGTGTAATCAAGTTGTAGTCTTGAGGTATGAAGAATGATGCCCCAAGTTCCAGGTCTTTCTTACTGTTATTTTCTGAGGTCTGTCCCAGGGCCCAACCTTGGACTCTCCTCTCCACTTGTAAGCTACAGCTAGGGCCCCCAGTCACACTGTCCTGCAAATGATCTTACTCCCTGTGGTCCCTCTGGTGGCTGCAAACTACAGCTTTCCTCTATGCTCTGGAACTGAAACCAGGGGGTTTCCTTTCCTGCAAGCATCCACAGCCAACAGGTTCTCTGCCCCTTGCTACTGCACTCACCAGGTGTATACTAGCTCCTTTTCCCTGCAGCCACAGCCCAGGATAATTAGCACAGCTGTTCTTGGCGTTCCTTGCAATAGAAGATCCTTCAATCTTCTACTCAGCTGACAGACCCCCTTACTGTCTGCAAAATGAAAGTTTCTAAGGTTGAGGCTGCCTCCCAACCCAATTGCCTCTCAACCCAAGCTTGTTGCTTATTAATTCTGCAGAGTCGGCCTGGAGGTATTGGCTCTTCACTGAAGATAAACCTCTGCCCCTGGAGGTCTAATCTTTCCTGTAGTCTTCTCAGATTGTCTTAGGAGGACTACTGCTTTGCACCACATTTATTTCTGCTGCTGAGGTGATGTTCTGTCTTTTTTGTGGAGAAAATTTGGAAAGCCGAAAGTTTTCTGTCCTACTTTGCCATCTTCCCAGAATCCTCTCCAGTTCGCATGATTCTTTACCTCTCTGAAAGCTTTGATACAGTGGCCCACCTTGTCCCAGGCATAATCTTTTTCTTTGGCTTCTGTAACATTGACTTATTTTGGTTTTTCCTACTGCCCATGTGACTATTCATTCTCATTCTTCTTTACTGGATCCACATCTGGGTCCTACTCTCTATGCATGGTGTTCCATAGGACTCTGTCCTGCGACCTCTTGGTTTTTCTCCTTTAGTGATATTAATGGCTCCTATAGGTTCAGTTATCATTTCTATCCAAATTTATATGTTCAGCCCTAGACTCTCCTGAACTCAGATTCAGTGTCACCATCTGCTGAACTTTGACTACTGAGCAGTATCTCAGACTCAACGTGTGCAAAATGGAATGCCTCATCTTTCCTATGAATCCCTCCCTCCTTCAAAGTCACCTATTTCTGTTGATCCTTCTATTAAGATTGGAATCATCCTAAATTCTCCCTGTACCTCTCTTTACATATTTAAGCAGTTGCCCAATCCTATATATCATACCTTCACAACATCTTACATCTTTCCTCTTCTAATCATGATCACTACCTTAGTTTAGATTATCCACTCAAATGTAGAGAAATACAACAGCTTCCTAATTGGCCTCTTTGTTTCTAATGTCTCCCTCTTCAATCCAAGCTTCACCTGATAAAATACTAAATAACTGAAAAAACTCTTTGGGTTGACTTATGCAACTGTGAAGTATAGTCTGCATAACAAGCATTCTTTAATCCCCTGGGATTTTATGGTGGGCACTGTCCATTAGTTCATCTGTCTTGGAAAGGAAATCCACACAGAAAATGAGCTTGGTGCAAAATTGAGACAGAGAAGAGTAGGTTAGATTGTCTTTTGGAAGTTGTGTAGCGGCTTTCAATGAACCCAACTTTCTCCTTGACAGAAAGATTCATCTTGAAACAGTAGTCTTCTAGTGATTCTATATGGCTATGAGTCAGAGAATACACTGTATTCAAAGAGTTAAAATTGCAGTACACTCAAAAGGCAATAGAGATGGTCATATTGGTTGTAAGTAGAGTGTGACACAATATGCCATCTTTCTTGTGGAAGTCTTTCTTTTTTTTGGGGGGGTGAGGCAATCAGAGTTAAGTGACTTGCCCAGGGTCACACAGCTAGTGTCAAGCATATGAGGCTGAATTTGAACTCAAGTCCTTCTGACTTCAGGGCCTGTACTTTATTTATCTTGTGGAAGTCTTGGTTGGTAAAAGATGACATCAGAGAGATGTATTACCAAAAAATAAGATGGCCTGGTCCTGTGATGAGAGTGAGAGATAAGTGATGGACAGATCAAGTGATACCCTGCTATCCATACAATTTCAAGAGTTCTAGAGGAAGGCTTCTAATACTTTGTGAAGATTTCCCTAAGGATTTATGGGAGGACATGAACAAACATTTCACAGGGTAGAGAACACAGATGCATTAAAATCTGCATTGTTGAAGGAAGTACGCACGTTGGTGAGACATCAAATTCCTTAAATTATAACTTGTGTCCTTAGATTTCACTTGGAGGATGATCAATAATCTCTATGTTGAATTTATCCAACCCTGAGAGAAGAATATTAAAGCCTTCTCCTATTATTGTGTGACTATCAATATCTTCTTGTGATTTGCCTACCTTTCTTTTAAGAACTTGGCCATGGAGGCAGCTAGGTGGTGCAGTGGATAGAGCACAGGCCCTGAAGTCATGAGGATCTGAGCTCAAATCCGACCTCAGACCAAACACTTGACACTTACTAGCTGTGTGACCCTGGGCAAGTCACTTAATCCCAATTACCTAAAAAAAAATTTAAAAAAAAAAGAACTTGGCCATGATGACATTTGAGGTATGTGTGTGTGTGTGTGTGTGTGTGTGTATTATATAAATACATACACATATATGATTAGTATTTTTTTTATTTCTCTATGGTATTTTTAATAACATTTTTTGTATCTCTTCATTTTCCTCCAAATATGTCTGTACAAATGCCTTTCTTGTATGTAACATATTATTGACTTCCATTTTGTTATTCATTCCTCTTTTGTTTTTATTTCTACTGGAAATTTAAGTTCTTCATATTTAGGATAATGATTATTAAGATGGTACCTTTACCCATTAATTCTACATATGTATGTGTATGTACGTGTGTGTGTGTGTATGTGTTGGACCACACCTGTGATTCATTACTTCTACCAATTCAGATCAGAACTTGTCTTGCAGCTTATAGTCTTAGAGGGTTGCCTGGGCCACTGAGAGAGTTTAAGTGTCTTCCCAGGGTGACAATGCCAATACCTATAAGAAGTGTCAATTGGATCCAGAACTTCCTGGCCCTGGTTCTCTATCCATTATTCCATGCTGTGTGAATGTACACACACATAAAAAGGATAATTTTACTTTTTTCTTTTTTCAATCAGAGCTTTGTTTCTGACATTTGTTTTGTGTATTCATCACTCAACCCAGTCTACTTCCCCCGACTTTCCTTCTCTCCTATTATTTTGTCCATTCCCAGACTCCTTGGATTTACTTTTGTTATTCTCTTTCTCCTTTATTTGTTAGTTTAAATCTTCATTTTCACAGATCAGAGGGCAATACTTAAATCTTTGTCCCAACCTCTTTCATTTTTGTATTTTAATGATCTAAAATGGAATGAAACATTTATTAAGCACCTACTATGTGCAAAGTGCTAGGGATACAAATAGAAAGAGTCCTTGCTCTCAAGCAGCTCACATTCAAATGAGGATAGAAAGCTTCAGTGACCAGTCAGATGCAAGTCTCATGGTCGTTGGGGTATATCATTTCCACTCACAAAATCATATCTGTTTCTGATGTTGAAGCACTTTGACAGTGCCACAGATGTGGGGGTCAAGAACTTTCTTTTCTGAGTCTTCAATAGATGTGCCTTTATCACCTTCAAGATGAGTTCCCAGGATGCATCTCTGCAGGGTCTGCTTCCCAGGGTGATGGGTCTGGAAACTGGACTGCAAGCCCTGCTGTTTATTCCCCAGGCTCTCAGGAAAATGTCCTGGTCTCTTTCCAGGGTCTGAGGAAATGAATTTGCAATGTCATATTCCAAGAATTATTATTTTCTTTCCACTGCTCTGTTTATTCCCTATTTATACCTTCTAGGATTCTCTAGACCTTAGTCTAGGAAATTAATTTTGTTTGAGGTAGCAGAATATATAGTAGGAGGCATTTTTGAACTCGGTTTTGAAAGTAAGGGGAGGCATCCAATCTAGACAACAGAGTCATATGTTTAAAGCTGAAAGAGACCCCAAGGTCTTCTAAAATCTCCCCATTTTGCAGATAAAAATAAATTGAGGCCACAGCAGATTAAATGACTTGTCTGCCAGTTACTCCACCACTTCCTCCTCTGGATTGGGAATTAGTGCCAGGAAGTCTGACTTTATTTTATGTAAACTGACCTTGCTCCATTCCCCAAAAGGGTTTGTACCAAAACTGGTCTCACCTCCTCAACACTTCTGAGGGCTTAATTTCACTTTGCTGCCCAGCTGTTATTTTTCTGGTAGTGATACCCAGTTCCCACTCCTCCCTTTGCGTTCTATCCATAAAAAATGGGTAATAGTACTTACTTCTCCTAAATCATGGAGTCATTATGGGGAAGGCGCTTCTAAAACACTCAAGTGCTATATACATTTGAGTTACTATTATTAATACCTACATGCTTACCTTGTAGCCGGTGGATTTTTTTACAGTGAAGGGGACCCAGAACACCACAAGTCAAAATGTTCTTTTCCAGGACAAATACTCAGTAAGGAAATGATGGCTAATAAAAAACGCCCCATCTATCTAGATTTGTTAGGTTGTTCTAGAAAATATTTTCAAGGTAAAAATGACCCTTTTCAGCTGAAATAGTTCAGAGGAAATTTTAGTCATGGATGGATTGTCTTTTGCGTTATTGCATTAAAATGGTGAATTACAAAGATTTGCTCCTGATATATTGCTGCTTTGGTTCATGAAATTCACACTTGCCATGAATACATAGATAATGGGAGTGAAGCCAATTTATAATCATGTCTCTCCTCCAAATAGGCCTATGTTCATCATTTTACACTAATAGGCTTGGTTAGTTCCAGAATTTGGCTAGGCATGTGATATTTGGAGCCCATTAACATTCTAACTCAATGAATTAACATAAGAAGAACATTTCTGTTGGAACACTGTTAAAAGACATTGTTGCCTTGACATGTGAGATGGAGAAGTTATAAAAAAATCTTTCTCTAATCTAATCCACCGGTACCCTGGTTACATTCTTGCTAAAAAATCACATCTTTATAAATCCAGTTAAAATACATTAGGATTTATTATACATCTTGTGAAGGATTCAGTCAGAGATGGTGTCAATTATGTAAATATTATCTAAAGTTAAGGCTTCAAAGATAAAAACAGCATCTAATGGAGTACCTTTGCTATTGGAAAATGAGCTCTGATATTATCCAGGACTCATTCTTACTCCAAGATGCTCTCCCACTTACAAAGAGTGTCAAACAGCCTTTTAACAACCATCAAGAAATCTCTGGTTGTTTACATGAAAGTATTTCAAACCCTTCATCTGCTATAAATTGTATGTGGCAAGTTGGCACTGGGAGTATTTATACTCAATCTCTTTATCTGGCAAGATAAAAGGAATGTTTATAATTCCCCTGAAATGTATTTGTTTTCATTGGGTTTAAGATTATGTTGTTTTCTCTCCAAAAAGAGCCCCCCCCTTTTTAAAAATTACAGTTCAACATGTAACGGAGGCAGTAAATAGCACTGGGAACTTGGGTGTGGTTTAGATCCTAAGGGTGGCATCTGACAATTAGAAAGAGGGGAAGAGGAAGATGCAAAATGAATTGCTCTGTGTCTGTTATTATTCGGTTGTTTTCAGTCATGTAGAACTCTTCAGGACCCTATTTAGAGAGGTTTTTTTTTTTTGGCAAAGATACTGGAGTGATTTGCCATTGCCTTCTCCAGCTCATTTTGCAGATGAGGAAACTGAGGCAAACAAAACTAAGTGAATTGCCTAGGATCACACAGCTATTAAGTGTCTGAGGCCAGATTTGACCTCAGAAAGATGTCTTCCTGACTACAGGTCAGTGCTCCATTGACTGTGTTACCTCGCTGCCTCCGCTGTGTGTTTACTAATTATGAAGTATCTCCATCTACCATAGTTTTTCTTTTTCTTTTTAATTTTTTTTCTTAGGAACTCAATACTCATTAACAAACATAAACATTCAAATATACCAAGTAAGGAGAAAAAAGAATTCTATAGAGAACTATGAATTTTGATAGCATATAGTTTTTTTTTAATTGTATATTTGTTTCTATGTTTCTGAACTTCTAGCTTTCTCCCTGTACTTTTTTTGGTTTTGTTGATATATTTCTTCTCTTTTCCCCCTCCCCACCTACATCAATTCTCCCTAATTCAACCTTTGCTTCCAATTCAGCTTTTCCTTGTGAAACTAGAACTATGAACCAACACGTTAGTCATGTCTGAAATTGTATGTATTACCTTGCCTCTCCAAGCCATCACCTCTCTACCAAGAGGAAGGGGGAATGTTTGTCACCAGTCTTTCAAAGTTTTAATTGGTTAGTACATTGATGAAAGTTAAATGTTTTAAAATTGTTTTCTTTCCATGATTGTGGTTATCCTGAAAACCATTCTCTATTTGTTGATAATTCTCTGTGCTGTAGTTCATGCAACTATTTCTAAGTTTCTCTGAATTTTCATATTAATCATTTCTTACAGTGCAACAATATTCCAATGCATTTGTACATGATATTTCATTTGCTCATTCCCTAATGGATGAATTTTGACTTTTTTCAAGTTTATTATTATTATTGCTATAAAGACATTGCTGCTATAAATATTTTTGTGTATATGGATATTTTTCCTCTCTATCTTTGATGTCTTTGGGGTAGATGTCTAGTAGTAGTAATAGTAGGTCAAATTGTTTATAGAGTTTAGTGACATTTAGGATATAATTCCAAATTGTTTTCCAGAATGGTTGAGCCAATTTGCATTCCTGACGACAATATGCCAATGAGCTTGTTCTCCTGCAGATCTAGCCTCCAACCTTTGTCATTTTAATTTTTTGTCATCTATACCACAAAATATTTTAATGTGTCTTTAATGTGTCTCTTATTTTTAGGAAAAGGAATAAGCATTTATATAGTGCCTTCTTTGTGCTGAGTGTTTTTACAAATATTATTTCATTTGATCCTTACAATAGTCCTGCAAGGTAAGTACTATCATCTTCATTTTAAAGTTGAAAAAACTGAGGCAAACAGGTTAAGTGACTTGCCTAGGGTCACACAGCTAGTAAGTATCTGAGGCTGTATTTGAACACAGGTCTTCCTGACTCTATGCCCAACACTCTATCTACTGCACCACCAGCTGTCTCTAGTATTAGTAATCTGATATTCCTTCCATATGATTGTTCTTTGGTAATTTATCTATTCATATCTTTTAACCACTTATCCACAAGGCAATGGTGCTTATTCTTATATGCCTGTATCAATTCCTTATATATATTTTGGATATCAGACTTTTATCAGAGATATTTGCTGCAAAAATTTCTTTCCAAATCGACAGCTTCTCTGCTAATTCTAGCTACATTAATTATGCAAAAGCTTTTAAATTTTATATAATTGCTGTAATTAAAATTATTCATTTTAATCTTTTCTAGTTGTTCCTATCCCTTGTTTATATATAAATGTGCCCCCTGGTTATAACTGTGAAAAGAAGGCTTCCTTACCACCTCCCCCTTTTTTAAAAATCATATAACCCTTTGTTTTTATGTCATGTATCTATTTCCAGATTATTTTTGGTTTCTGATATATGATTCTGATCTAGTATTGGCTTCTGCTAGACTGGTTACTAAAATAGTATCTTTATGCTAGTAATTTAAGTTTTTTGAACTCTATGCTCTTGTGTTCTGTCACTCCTGGCTTTCTTTCTTTCTTCTTCTATTCTACTGATCTATTTTTCCATTTTTAACTACTACCAAATGGTTTTGATGATTAATAATTTATATTATAATTGGAATTTTGATAGTAGTAAATGCCCTTAGTTACTTTACCCTCATGATTTCCTTGGAGATTCTTAATCTTTTGTGTTTCCAGATGACTTTTGTCATCATTTTCTCTAATTTTAAAAGTAATCCTTTGGTATTTTTATTAGCACATCTTTAAATCTATGTTAATTAAAATTTAATTATATTGGCATTGCCTGTTCATGAACAATTAATATCTTCCAATTATTTGTCTTTATTTCTTTTTTCTTTTCTTTTGGTGAGGCAATTGGGGTTAAGTGACCTGCCCAGGGTCACGTAGCCAGTAAGTGTTAGGTGTCTGAGGCTGGATTTGAACTCAGGTTCTCCTGACTCCAAGTCCGGTGCTCAATTCACCCAGCCACATAGCAGCTCTTTTTTTTAAAATTTGTCTTTATTTCTATAAAGATGTATTTATATAAGCCTAGAATGTGTCTTGGTAGATTGACTCCCCAGATAGTTTATATATTTCATAGTAATTTTGAAGAGCTTTTTCTTCTATCTCCTCCTGCTGGGTTTTATTATTAATATAGTATATAGAAAAGTTGATGATGTTTGTGGAATTATTTTATATCATGCTACTTTACTGAAGTAACAGTTTCAATTAATTTCTTTGATTGAATCTATAGGACTGTCTATGTAAACCATCCTATCATTTGCAAATAGAGATAATTTTGTCTCATTTTTGCCTATACTTATTTGCTCAATTTCTTTTTTATTTTCCCATTGCCATAGCTTTAAATCTTCTAGATTATCTTAAATATTATGGTGATAATAAACTTTTTCTTTCACCCCAAATCTTATTAGAGAAGCTTTTAATATTTCTCCCTTACAAATAATGCTCACTCTTGGCTTTATATAGATACTGTTTACTAAATTACAGAAAGGTCAATTTATTCCTTTTGGGGGCGGTTAAATATTTATATATACATATATTACATCATGTACCAATAAAACTGAAAACTTAAATAAAATACATGCATATTATGTGTGTATAATATATGTATTATATATGTATATATATATAATCTCTCTGTATGTGTATATGTATATATCTTAATGCTAATTATACTAAAAAGAAAATAAACCAGAGATATTTTATGTATGTATATATAAAGTTTTGAATATTCATTCAAGTTTTCAGTTTTGTTGGCATCTAATTAAAGTGTTTTCTAACAATCTCAATTTTTACCCATATTCATTGTGAATTTCCCCTTTTATTTTTTGTCATTTGTTTTTCCTATTTCTTTTAAAAATAACGAATTAGCTGATGGTTTTCCTAATTTCTAGTCTTTAAAAATGACTCCTAGTTTTCTGTATTGACTGAATAGGTTTTTATTTTAAATTTTATTTTTTTCTTTGATTTTAAGAATTTATATTTTTTGTTACTTTTCTTTTTTGTAACATGCCTGATTTATTTTTCTTCATTCTGTCTTATTTTGAAAGTATTTAGAGAAATAAATTTTCCTTAAAAGATTGTATCATTTCAAATATTTTGGAATAATGTCTCATTATTATAATTTTATTTGATAAAATTATTTTTTGTTTCTGTAATTTTTTGATGTGGTAATTCTTAAAAAAATTATATATGTACATATAAATACATACAAACACACATATGTATATGTTTGTATATACATATATATGTGTATATATATACATATATATATATATAACATACTTTTTATTTAACTCTGAATCTTCTCTTAAGGTTATATTTATGATTATGACTGTATTTTGTGCTTGAATTAGTAAAGGTTATATTTAATGTTTCTGCTTTTCTACATTTGCTTATGAAGCTTTGAACCTTGATATTTATGGTCAATTTTTGTAGAAGTGGTGTGCAGGCTATTAAACATGTGTTTTTTTTTTATCATTTTATTATTTAACAGAGGACTTACAAATATAACTTTTCTAACATTCTTGTCTCAGCCTTAACTTAGTTCTTGTTTGTTTTCTGTTAGGCTTATCTAGGCCTGAAAGGGGCAGGCAATAGCCTAAACAGTTATGGTTTTACTGTCTCTTTCTTTCTGGAGCTGATAAGCTATTCCTTTAAGTTCTTAGATGCTATGGAATTCAGTACATATATATTTGATATTAATAGATCTCAAAATCTATGATGCTTTTAAATAAAATATAATTTCCTTGCTTTTCTCTTTCAGCATATCTAAATTTACTGCTCTCTTCTTTGAGACCATGATTGCCACCTTCTGCTTTTTTGTATTCCCTTGAGGCATAAGAGATTATATTTCAACTACTAATTTGAACTTTGTGTGAATTTTTAAGGTTTAAAAATACATTACATAGTGTTAGAATCTGTTTTCTAATGTATTTGCCATCTCCCTTCTTTTTGTGGATGAATTCATTCCATTCACTTGGCTTTTTCAAGTGAATTTTCCTTCTGCCATTTTCTATTACAATGTTTCCTCTCTTTCCCATTTCCCTAACCTTGTCCTATTTACAAAGAAAATGAAAGTGGGGAAAAAATAATGAAAATCAGCACTAGTACTATATAATCAGAAAGGTCAGATTTTACTCTTTTTTCCTCTTTTTCTCCAGCTAACCTAAGCATAGTTGGCTGGGTCATATCCTTCCTCTTTGTCCTTGCCCCTCATTTCTAATTATTGATATTTGTATTGCTTGTGACTATTCCTTCCTCACCTCTACTCTCTTTTCTTTTGCTTTCCCTACCTCATTACCTATTAATTTTATCTTATCTAAACACCATATTTTTTTGTTGTTAATCTCTTTTCTTTGCATGATAAGTAAGAATGAGCTTCAGAAATGACTCCTCTTTCTACCATTATGTTTATATACTATTTTTCCTATTCTTTTTTTTTTCCTCTTAAAATTAAACAAAATTACATCCAGGCCCTAAATATCTTTTGTTGTTTTCTCTTTAACTCTTGAAAAATATGATTCTAAGAGGGTGATATCCTTTTCTCTCTCTGTGTGCCTACAAACACTTGATAATTATTTAGACCTTTCAAGCTGCTCAAATTTGTTCACCTTTCATGATTTAAAGTTTTTACTTAGCTTTAGTTTCATCAAGAAGAATGTTTAGAAAGGAATTAGTTTTATTAGATTATGCTCAGTTTTACAGGATTAAGTTATTATTCTTGGTGGTAAGATTTTTCTCTTGTCTTTTGGTATATTAAATGCCAAGCTTTCCTTTCCTTATTTGTAATTGTTATGAGATCTCATGTGATCCTGTCTATAATTCCCTTGTACTTGACCTCTTTTTTTCCTGGTTGTCTTGCAGTAAAAAGCTCCAGAGTTTGGTAATTACATATCTGGGTGGGTTCAACTTGGCATTTCCTTCAGTTGGTTAAATGTAAGGTTATTTTTTCCCCCTCTTACTTTATCCTCACATTCCAATAGTTCTAGGTAGTTTTATGATTTCTTGAAAAATGATATCTAGGTTTATTTGTGTAGTCATGAACCTCAAGGATTCTTAAATTATCTTCTTAAATTATATTTCATTATCTTCTTTTTCATGTCAATTATTTTTGGTAGTAGGTACTTTGTGTTCTTTTTTTAAAGTCTTTTGACTTCATTGAAAATTTCTTGTGTCATTAAATTTTTGAGTCATGTTTACTTCATTCTATTTTTAAGATTGTCTACTGCCTAGGTAATGTTTTCAACTTTCTTTTCTAAGCTATTTATTGTCATTTCAGGTGCTCAAATTTTATTCTTTATCTTTTGTTTTAGCTCCGCCTTTGTTTCTTTCATCCACTCTTAGAGTCCTTATAGCTAATCAATCTTTTTTTTTTTCCCCTGGGATTTTACTTGTAACTATTGCAGAATTATTTCCTTTTGTATCAAATTCTATTTTAGGATTATCTTAACTCACAATATTTCATCATTGAATTAGGAGATGTCTTCAGCTTCCTTATGTCTTCCACCTCCCTGCTAAGAGTATTGGGCAAAGGTACCTCTCCTTTATAGTTCTTTCAAGTTTCTCTTGGCTTTTTTTGGTGGTAGCAGAGAACTAGAAACTAAATATGTACCATTCATTGTGGTATAATTATGAATGCAATGGAATATAATTATTCCACAATTATAAATTATGACATAATAATAAATGTAATAGAATATTGAATTCTGAGAAATGATGAAAGGAATGATTTCAGAGAAATCTGGGAAAATTTGTATGAACTGGTGCAAAGTGAAGTGAGCAGTGAAAGAAGAACAATTTGCACAATAACATTGTAAAGACAAGCTATTGTAATAGCTAGAATTTATATAGAGCTTTAAGATTCACAAAGTCCTTTACACCTGTTCTCTCATTTAATTTTCACAATAGTCTTTTAAAATAGGTGCTATTATTATCCTCATTTTATAGATGAAAAAACTGAGGCACAGAGAGGTTAAATGACTTGACTAGGGAGAAACAGCTAGTTATTGTCTGAAGAAGGATTTGAATTCAAGTCTTTTTGATTCTAAATCTGACTATATACTATAGGGAATGGGGGTGGAGAAAGGAATAAACCTTTACAAATATAGTGTCTACTATGTGTCAGGCAGTATGTTAAGTGCTTTTACAAATATTATCTCATTTGATCCTCACAACAAGCCCGTGAAGTAGATGCTACTATTATCTATATTACATAGTTAAGAAAACTGAGGCAAATAGAGAGTTCCACAGTTAGTAAATACCTGAGGTCCAGATTTTAATTTATATCTTCCTGATTTCATATGTAGAATTTTATCCACCATGTCTCCAACTGGCACCATGCCACCTAGATGATCAGATTTAGGGGTAAGGTGGCACTTTTGTTGATCCCCTAGTCCAGGTGTCTGAGAACTATGACCCATGGCCCAAATCTGTCTTGCTACCCATTTTTATGCAGCCCATAAGCTAACCTCTGGTGAGAAGTCAAAGAGGAGTACCAGAAGTGAGTAGCTATGACTGACAAAGAGAGCAAAGCTTGACCACCATCTTTTGCTTTTTTTTTTTGTTATCCTTCGCTCCTAGGAAATGAAAAGGCCATACAGTAGAGTAGCAACTAGTGACATCTGATGAGAGGAGCTAGAGGCAAGCATCGAAGAAAAAGAGCAGCAGATATCAAAAGAGTCAGAAGGAGGATCAATACTTGTGAGAATAAGCCCCAGATGTGCTGTGCTGCGTCACTAGCCAGGGCAGGACTGAAAATCCTTGAAACTATTTTCTATAAGCTCTGCTATGTGTCCTGCTAATTTTCCCTCACTTTTAAAATAAACCTATGTTTTGAGCCTTGGAAACCTGTGTTCTTGAAAGGTGAATTGATGATCACAGACCTGGGGATGAATGGCCAGCATTGAGATTCCTAGTCTACCCTGTGTGGGAGCAATAAGGCAGAGAAACAGGGGATCCTCTAAAGTATACCTTGTATGACGAGGGAACCTCTGACAAAGGGTTCCATCAATATGTAAAAATCTAACAAAAAAAGTCAGTATTTTAGAGATTGATGATATAGTTTTCTAAAGGATTATCTCCTCATATGATCCAGCTTTTTACATATTGAGCTCTCCTTAGATATTTAAAATAGCATTTTGATTAAACAGAATTCCATTTACTCCAAAGTTGCCAGTCATTCAACAAAAATTCATTAAATGCCTACTAAGTGCCAGACACTATGCTAAGATCTGGGATACAAAGAAAATCAAAAGTCTTGGCCTTCAAGGAGCTCACAGTCTAATGGGGGAGATAGCACACAAACCTCTATCTATCCTTTGTACGGACAAGTTGGAAATAATCAGCAGAGGAAGGACATTCAAATTAAGGGGAAAGGAAATTATTCCTACAGAAAATGTAGATTTATTGCCCAAATTAAGTGATACTTTTTTAAAAAATGTACAATACTATATATAAATCAAATATCAATTTTATGTATATTTTAAAAGTTTCATTGCTTTGGCAATAGAAAGAAATTTTGTTCAACCACCATATGAAACCTTTCATTACTCGATAGTTTGATTTGGGAACCTTTATTAAGGTGCTGTTCAAATTTACAGAAATCTTTTGTAAAGATAGAATGGTGAGGGGGACCAAGTTTAGAGAGGTCCATATCTTTAAAGGATGCTGTCCTTGTGTGGCTCAAAGAGACAGAATAGATATCTCTACCCTTTTTCCCACTACCCTTCTCCAAGGGAGATTTTCATTTCTATTAGGAGGGGAAGCAGGACGTTGGGGCCAGAGGTTACTACTCTGCTCTCCTCAGAGACAGGGAGTACCAGGCTAGAATTTTAATGTCTCTCCTCCTTTAAATATTGTTCTTTTAGGGGATATAATTGGATTCCATCTAACTTTTGATTACTTTGTAGGTATCTCCCAAGCTCTATATCCAAAGCTTGGTACCTTTCCCACCTAATACTAGTTCTACAATGAGAACACATAGCAAATAGCAAAGAAACCCATTTGTTCAAATCAGTAGCAAAACAGAAATCAGTGAAGGTATACATAGGAGAATACCAGACAATATGAGGTGAAGAAGTTCTCCCATTTGGAGTGAATTAACTCAGCTTAACCAAGAGCATGTCCAGAATCTCACCCAAGGTGAAATTCCCTAAAGTCTCTAGAGTAGCAAGCTAGTAATAGGGACATGATAGAGATTGCCAACTCCTTTCATGTCTTCCCAGAGTCTTTTCCTTCAGCCACCTGAAGTGAGGTTGGCCTATTCCATCTTCACTTTTGAAGCTGAAAGCCATCTTAACTCTATGCTTGAAGATCTCTTGCCTGGAAAGTCCTGAAAGAAAACTCCCACTTGAAGAGTCCCCAAAGGGGAACTGGTTGAGAACTGAAGCTCTCACCCCTCATCAACTCCACTCTGCCCCTCATGCAGGGCAGGCAGGGCTTTCATTTCTGCCACTAAGGAGAGAGTCCCAAGCCACAAGTCTTGCGACAATGGTTACACATAGAATCTAGAACAACTCATCTTTCCACAGTATTGTACTGTATAAACTATAAGCTTTGTAACTACAGTCAGACCTGGATTCAAGTTCTAGCTTTTATCTAGGAGCAGCATGGCAAAGTAAATAGAACACTAAATTCAGGGTCTGATGACCCAGATTTGAATTCTAGTTCTTCTACCTATGTGACCTTAGGCAGGTCACCTGTTCCCTCTGGCACTCAATTTTTTCACTTGTAAAATAAAAGGTTAGGCTAGAATCCAGCTAGAATGCTAGGCTGGGTGTGGCCTTTTGACTGAGTCCAAGTTTTACAGAACAAATCTTTTTCTTAAGGGGATTTGTTCTGTGAAGTTTGGATTTAGTCAAAAGGCCACACTTGAAGACCTAGAGGGCCACATGTGGCCTCAAGGCCGCAGGTTCTCCACCCCTGGGCTAGATAGAGGGATGAAGACCCCTTTCAACATGTAGTCTTGTGAAGCCTATGAAATTTGTTAATTGCTTCCCCTGAAGCAAATTGCCTGATTGCTCTGAATTTCTTCAACTATAAAACAGCAATAAAGATACCTTTATTAGCTAACTCAACCAATGCAAGAAACACTTCTTAAACAACTATTGTGTTCTAGGTATTAGATATATACTCAAATGGATCTATGATCTCATTGATTTGGGAATGCCCTCCTGTGATATAGAGCACAATCCATCCATGCCTTCCCATCCTGTGCTACTCTCACCCATGTCAATCAAAGCATTTGCCACAGGGACTTCACCCAACACATCGTAGACTTTCACTTTCTCCTGAAATATTCATGGTACTACTGGGGCACTCTGGTCATCCAGTTATCATCCCTTTCTTTCACTGCATTACCAACCTGTCTTCTTTTTCTGTCATACACTTTGGGGTGACACCCTCGGATTCTGTTCTTCTTTAGAGATCCTTAAGGGTGGGCTATATGTTTCAGATTGCTCACATCCACTATGCATCATTACATCACCCTCAGTATGATGCTAATCTTTAATTCTTTGGAAGCAATGATGGTCCACACCTTGCTGAGATACAAAAATTCTTGTGTGGAGGATACAATGATAATAAACAGAAATAGTCCCTCAAGGACCTTATGATCTAGTGATAGATAACAACACCTGCATATATAATTAAATACAAAATCTAAAAAGTTAATTGAGGAAGAAAAGTATTTTGTTAACTGCAAAGTGCCACCATATATGTATGTTGTTACTTGGGGCTGTTTTTTTCAACCATGATTTTAAAAAATCTGAATTTTAAATGTTTTCCATTTTACTTTGGAGCTACCTCATAGTTACTATACCAAAAGAAGAATGGAACTGGAATAATTATGATTCCTTGAGGTGAGACCTCCAGCTTTTGAAACAGTCTAGGCTTCAGGACTAACAGCTTTAACCTCTAATAACACCAAAGGAAAAAAAAAACGACTACAATAAGAAGCCAACCTTTCATCCCAGCTGCCTCTTAGCTCATAGTTGTTGAAAAGAGTTGCTCTAATTATCTATTCTCTGGCTTCCTCTTAGCAGGAAGATTTTCCGGATTTTAATGTGGCTTCTTTCTTTACTCACTATTCTGTGGAAAAATCCACTTCTTTCAAACAGACAATTAGCTAGCTAATCAACTGTTGCAGCCCCTGCTGCATTTGCAGATGACTCTGCTATTTTATTCAAGGGAAATGAGCAGCAGAGTGAGGTGAAAAACCCAGGCCCTGAGCCAAAATTGTCCTGGATCTTTCTTTCCAGTTTACCACACCTTTCCACTTCCTAGGATAACTTCAAGAATCTTTCCCCAGACCTGGGAATACTCCTGTGCCAGAATTGTAGGATTCAAGATTCAAAGCTAGAATGGATTTCAGAGGCTATCCAGCTCAATCCTTTCCTTTTACAGATAGGGAAACTGAGGGCCAGTTGGCTTAAGTAGGTAATATAGGCCAAGGTTAAGGCCAAGGTCATATAGGTATTGTCAGAATTGGGATTTTAACCTGAGTCTTCTGACTCAGAGCCAGAGTGATTTTTTTTTTGACATAGTACTGTGCTCCGAGGACCCCTTCACCCCCTTTCCCCCCTCCCTCCAATTTAGACGGCCTTTCTTTTGAGCCCATCTCTCCCCACTCCCAAATGAGAAGGCTGTGGGTAGAATTTAAGCTTCATAGATATGGGGAAGAGAAGAAGAAAGTGGAGAATATTATCAGGGCTACTTTTGGAAAAATCAAAGAGGAAGGAGAAAAGCATAAGGATGAAAAACACTAAGCAAGGCACTTCTCTCCTCACCTCCCATATCTGACAGCAGGCTTAGCAGATGTGTATTCTCTTAAGGCAGAAAGGGTGAAGATAAATGCCATTTATCTGATTCAGCTCTCTGGGAACAACCACTGAAGGTTTGTTAAGTGGCTTGGTTTGAGGCTTCTCCAACCTTTCTGGGTCTGCTTATTGATCAAGATAGGGTGTGTGGCAGCCAGCCTCATTGAGGATCACCATCGGAAATGCCTGAGAGGCCAAATACCCTGACCGCAGAGGACAGTTCTTTATAGAAATGGCGCCAAGGAATCTGAAAAGCCACTGAAACCACCCTTGGGGAGAGGCCGCAGTGGAGCAGAGGAGCCAGTTTGGATATGAGGATGGAGCTGCGGCTGTTACTTCCGGGGAATTCTTTATTTAAAGCTACAATATCGCCCTCCTCCTTTATGGCATGTGGTTTGGAGGAGAGTTAGGGGAAGGAGGTTTTCCTTGGCCTTGACTGCTGTGCTGGTGTTTGTACATAAAGGCGTATATTGAATTTGGAGGAAGAGGTAGAAAGGGGGAGAAAACCTGCAATTTCATCTGGGTAGAGATCATCTTTGTGATGATCTCTCTGCCACAACAGCTTGGAAAAACTACACTGATCCCTTCTACATTGTGACCTTCCCCATTGCAGTTCTGATATATTGCCAGTCAGCATAAGAAATTAAACGGGGATTTTGGGGAGTTTTGTGGAAGGTGCAGAGGACACTTGAAGGCTAGCAGATGACACAGAAAAAGTTTAGAAACTCAGAAATGCATAAGATGTATGTATAGTATCATACAATATCAATATATTTTATCTTTTAATACTATAATAATTCAGATTTCTTCTGTAGTACAAAGGGATGGCCAAAAATTTTTATGTGTATTTTTGAGATTGTGGGGCCTTCATGCCCCTAATCCCCTCAATGTGGAAGAAATAACTGTATTCTGTAACTTGGAGCCTTACAGCATTTCCTGGAGACAATTAGAGATTAGGTGACTTGCCCAGGATCACTTAGCCAGTATTTGTCAGAGTGGGGACTTGAACTCAGGGCTCACTGACTCCAAGGCCAGCTTTGTATCCAGTATTCTGGGCCATACCTAATATTGAATATCAAATTTAGAACTGGCTAGTGCCCTTATATTTTTTTCTATAAAGAGTTCTGATACAAGGGTCATTGAAAAGATTGATGGGGAAAATCTTTATTCTTCTTCCCTTCCATTTGCAGCTCTAGCTAATGTTTGAAAGCACTTTGTTGTTTGTGTCTCTATCTCCTGCCTCACCAACATGCCATCTCCATCGCCCTCCAGGCTGAGTGATCTGTCTGGTCCTCTTTCCCGGCATTCCATACCAATGTCAAATACGAATCAGTAGTGTGAAGTAACAGCCAAAAAAGCTAGTGTGACCTTAAGCTGAATTAGAAGAGTGATAGCTTGCTGGAATAAGGAGATGGCAGTTTTTCTTGCCCTGTCCCTGAAGAAGAGACTCAATCCAACAGGCACCTGTTTGTGCCCGGGGCTTTTGTGCTAGGCAGTGGAGATAGAAATATAAAGTCTGAAACAACCTCTGTACTCAAGGAGCTCATATTCCAATGTAGAGAGAACAAGTACTCATAAGTGTGTGTGGAATAATTATAAAGAGAATAAATACGAGGTGGGGGTGGGTTTAGCGATTAGGATCAGGAAAGGCTTCACATAGATGGTGATGCTTGAGCTGAAACTTGAAGCGAAGAAGGTTAGTCTAAGAGGCAGGAAAGGAGGGAGAACATTGTATGCATGGAGAATATTGCAAAGGCACTGAGGAGGGAAATGAAGTGCTGTGTAAGAAAAAGACAGAAGGCCAATCTAGCTGGATTTCAGAAGACTCCTATAAATAGCTAACATTTATATAGCACTTTAAAGTTTGCAAAATAAATGTCATCTCATTTTATTCTCGCAACAACTCTGGGAAGGAAGTGCTGTTCTTATCTACACATTACAGATGAGGAAACTGAGGCAAACAGAAATTAAATGTCTTGCCTAGAATCACACAGCTGCGAAATGTCTGAGGCAAAATTTGATCTCATGTCTTCCTGATTCCTCTCCAGTGTTCTAACCATAGTACCATCTAGCTGCCTAGTATTGAAGGGAGAGTAATATCCAATAAGGTTGGAAATAGGTTGTAAAGGGCTTTCACGGCTAAACAGAGGTGCTAATATTTTATCCTACGGGCAATGGGGAACCACTGGAATTTTTGAGTAGGGTAGGGAAACAGACCTGAGTTTAAGGAACATCACTTTGGCAGCTGTGCAGAGGATAGACTGGCTTGGGGAGAGAATTAACCCTGGGATACCAATTAGAAGACTGTTGCTGTAATCTAAGTGAGAGGTGAAGAGAGTAACTGAAGAAGTAGCTGGGTGAACAGAGAGAAAAAAGTTATGTCCTGAAGGAAGGATGTGATCAACGGTGTGCTAGAGCCAGCTTGAACTGGCTGAGTCAATTGATAAATTTTCAATGCGAGCATTTACACCACCGCAATCAGCAAAGATTACAAATCAAGGCTTAATTTGTTGTTTTGTTGATTGCTGAGACTAGAAGTGATGGAGAAAATGTTAATAATACTTAATAATGAACTTAAAAGTATGTCCTGAATACATCCCCCCCTCCCAAGTCACCTATTAAACATTTACCAACACACTGTTAGATGTCACAGAAGTAAAGTGGCATACTTTGGCAAATGATAGGATTTATGGTGGGAATGAGAGTGAGAAGCTGAAGATGACATTGAGGTTACTAGCCAGAGAGACTGGAAGAATGGTAGCACCTTAGACAGAAGCAGGGAACTTTGGTAGTGAATGGATTTTGGGGAAAAGATTTTAAGCTCTGTTTTCTGCATACTGAGTTTGCAGATTTCCCTGGGACATCCAGTTGGATATGTCCAGTTGATAGTTGGTGACATGAGACTAAAGCTCAGAGGAGAGATTAAGCCTGGGTATCACGATATGAAAGTCATCTATACTAATATGATAATTAAACTCATGCAAAGGAATGAAGAAATAGAAAGAGAGGGACCGCACACACACACACACACACACACACACACACACACACACACACACACACACAGAGACAGAGAGAGGAGAGAGTTGAGAGAGGAGACAGTTGAGAGAAGAAGGTCCAGAGAGAGCCTTGTGGAAAACCTACAGTTAGGGGGAGTCTTATGGATAAAAAGCCAACAAAGACATCTTAGGAGGGTGGTCATTCAGGTCAGAAGAACCAGGAAGGAGTGGTGTAGTCCAGAAATCTGGGTCCATGTCTCAATTCTAGTTGTGTCACCAGTTACTTTTCTGAAAATCAGACAGCACAGTAGATACAGTGGAATAAAAAAGACCTGAGTTCAAATTTGGCTTCAGACATTTACCAGCTATAGTGTGACCCTGGGTAAGTCACTTAACCTCAGCTTTCTCAACTAGAAAATGGGAAAATCATCACCTACCTTGAAGGGTTGTTATGAGGCTCAAATGAGACAATATTTGTAAAGCACTCAGCACAGTGTCTGGCACATAGTAGGAATTGTATTAATGTTTATTCCCACCCCCACCTGTATAATGTGAATAATACTTATGAGTAAAATTCTAGTAATAATTACCTACCTATCTTAGAGCATTTTTATAAGAAGCAAGGACTTCATAAATCTTAAAGTACCATATAAATATGAGTTAGTGGTGGCAATACATATGGAAGTCCATATGGAGATTTATGTTTTCCTAAAACACAGATTTGACTATGTGATTACCCTAGTTAAAAATCTTTGGTGACTTCCTATTGCCATTAGCATAAAATAAAAAATCCTTAGCCTGGCGTCTAAAGCCCTTTGAAACCTGATTCTCACCTCTCTTTCTAGGCTTATTTACTCTTATTTCCTTTCCCAAATTCTCTCTTCCAGGCAAACTGCACCACTACTAACAGTTCCCTTTTTGTGTCATTGTTTTTGGTAGCTAGGGAGTGTTGTGGTTAGCATGTCAGACTTGGAGTCAGGAAAACCAGTGTTCAAATCTTAACTAAATCACTTATTGGCTCAATTCAGTTTACTCACCTATAAAATGGAGATAATATAATGAGAATCTATCTTACTGGGTTGTTGTCAAGATTAAATGAAATAATATGTAAAAAGTGCTTTGCAAATCTTAAAACAATACATAAATGTTCATTATGATTATGATTGCTAATAACCTTTCTGGGCCTCAGTTTTCTCAGCTGAAAAATGAACAAACTTGGTTGCTTAAATGCTGAACATCGAAATCTTGTTGCGCAAAAAACCAATTAAGTGGCAGGGTTATTTCCTCTGTTTTTTTTTCAATTGAATTTCATTAATTACATTAATGGAATTTCTAAGTGTGGGACATAATGAGTTAAAACAAAAATGACATTGTTCATATAATGATGCTGCCCTTGAATTGAAGAACTCAGGCTATTCTGTACTTCATGTAGAAAATACATGAGGGTGTTTTCACTCAGACTGAAAACCATCTATTTCTCAATTTTTTGTTATTTGAGTATTTGCTTCTTAATAATAGGATTTGAGGACTAAAAGAAGAGGGTGCAACTGTTGGCATGCTTTAATTTTTGCTGCTTTTGAAGTAGCAAATATTCATTGACTTGAGGGTGAATTTTTTTTTATTCCTTTGAAGAAAACAGAGTGTATGAGTGGGTGCTGATGATTTCTCTCCTTGACAAGTGCTTTTAAGAAGAATATTTCAAAATGTAAAATACAAAGCAACATTCCAAGAAGAGCAAGGCTTTAACTGGTTTGTGGTGATCTGCACTTTGCTTGAAAATCTTCCCTGTGCATAGCAATTTTTTTTCTCTTGACTCTTTGTGCTTTCGACTATTTGCGTTGAGAAGCTATCTATGAAGAAACTATGCTATGTTATTAGTTTTAAGTCCTTGTGTTTTCTAAAGGTATGGCTATCTTAAAGAACTGTTAAGGAAAGAGTTTTAAAGTAATCTGGTGTGTATGATGGTTGCTAAAGGAACATTCAACGTACAACTTTTGAATAAAGTGATCTTTGGCTTTGAGAAGCAATGAACTAAAGATAGAGCAGTGGGGAGATGGAAATAAATCTTTTGATGGTTGGACCTTAGAGATCACCTAGGCTGGCCCCCTCATTTGATGAATGAAAACATTGAGACTCAGAGATAAAGTCACTTAGGTAAATACATATGGCAAAATGATGGAAGACTTAGATAGCAGTATGGTATAATACATAGAACACCAAAGTTGGAGTTGAACCTGAATCCTGCCTCTAACAGCTATCTAGGTGACCCTACGAAAGTCACCTGACCTCTCTGGGCCTCAGTTTCTTCATCAGTAAAATGGGATGTTTGGACGCTAAGGTTCATTCTATCTCTGTATCTGTGATGTGGTGAGTAAGAACCCAGGCCTTTTATTGTCACAATTGAGGGGCCCAGTGTCTCCTCTGAACCTTCCCCAATCCCTGCCACCCTGCCCTGGATATACATAATTAATTCAAAGTCACTTTTGTAAGATGATAGTTCTATTCAGACCTAGGGACAGAGCCAGAGTTAAAATAAGCACTGATTGAGAACACATTAAATTTAGTAAGGTTACTAATTATACCCGGGTCTTTATATTTCTTTAACTATTGCTCTAAATTCCATTTCATTTCTACAGACAGCATTTGGTAATACGTCTTGATACCTATACTCGGCTATTTTATTTTAGTAAAACAAATCATAGGAAAGAGGGGTGAATCCAGTTAATTAGCTATGCTTTTGAAGGGCAAGGCTTTTTGAACTACAAAGGTATAAGTACAACCTCAGACAACTCATTTTATTTCTCTGGGTCTCAGTTTCCTCATTTACAAAATGATCGTTCAGACTAAATGACCCCTAAAGACCCTTCTAGCTTTGTGTTTATAATCTTGTGATCTATGACCAGAAGAGAACACTGTCTCCTTAGTAGCAACATATTCTAGTTCTACGAAATCCACTAGGAATAAATAGCTTCCCAGGAACTAGTCTTATAAGAGGAAATTTGGTATAATGGATAGAGAGCTGGCCCTGGAGTCAGGAAGACTTAAATTCAAGTTTTGTCTCAAATACACGCTAGCTATGTTACTCTGAGCAAGTTACTTACCCTCTCGGTGTTCTGTGAAACTTTTTTAAGACTATCAATTGCAGAGAAAGTGCCAATCTTCATTGGTAGAGGGCATTTCCTCTCCTGGGAATTTCTTATATCAGTGAAACTCTATCCCTAACCTTTTGTTATGAAAAAAACTACACAATTTCTCAAAAGAAGTAATTAAAACTTCTCAATCTACTTTCCTCTTCCTATTTAACTCTGGGCCCAGTTCACTGTCACCCTGGTATCTATCTAGCTATCTATGTCAATGGTCCAGCTCTTTAGCTTATCCATCCAACAGCATATCATAGTGCAAAATAGTCATTGTTCTTCTTCCTTCCTTCCTTTTTCCCACCCTCCATGTGAATAATTCGGTTCAACTCTTTTGAATGATTATCAGTACTACTTAGAGGGCTTTGCAATGTTTGGGAACTTGACATAATAAGTAAGATGTTATCTACAAACAAGTATATCTCTGCTATCTCCTTTGTCCATGAGAAATCTTTGAAATATAACATCAAAGATAAACCTATAAAGTGATGGCAAATGTTGAATTACTAAGAAGGAAAAGGTTGACTTTCTCATCTAGGACAATTTTTCAGAAAGTATCAGTACTCTGAGGGACGAGATTGAGTAAGTCAGAAAAAAATAATTATCTGATTATCAATCAAATGAGACATGTAAGAGGGAGACGCATGCTCCCTGTAGATATCTGACACTATTATAACCTTCACCTCCTCCTGGAAGAGAAAGAATTTTTAAAAATTTATTTTAATTTCTAACACCTAGCACAGTGCCTTCTTACATAGTAGGAACTTAACAAGTGCTTGTTGAATTATATTGCTTATTGGATGGAAAATGTTCAGTATAGAAGCCAAATGGGGGAGTGATTCTCTATAGATAAAGAGGTCTTCCAAAACGCACATTTGCAGAAAGAAGTATAACCCAGAGAGGACCCTCACTCTGGGAGTCTACCCCAGTTTCTAGATACTTAGAAGATCATAACACTTTCTAAACCTTAGCTCAGAGACCTCACCAATGTATTTTACTTTTCCCAGTCAACCTTAGAATGCATTTAGTTTACAGTAAAGGCATTTTAAATAGCACTGCAAATAATGTAACAATACTATACTTTCTTCCATAAATCTTGAACTTATTCTCCCCAAAATACATATATTCTCAAGGGAAAGAGTAGACCTTTATAGGGATATAGTGTGGGGCATCCACAGGTGGGAAACACATGTGTCTAAGACACCTGTGCGAAGGGGTATATATGAAGAGAACATAGTGGTCAGGGCACACATGTAGGGGCAACTGATGTCTGATGACTGACACTGACACTGATACTGATACTGATCCTGGAAAGCTGCTGATGTCTTTTCCTGCTGTTCTCCACAAGACCTAATCCTCACCACCTGTTGCTCTTCACTGCTTCCTACTACTTTTCCAGGTGCTCCTAAAGATTTTCCACTACCTATGGCTCTCTGCTGTAGATGACCAACTCCAATTAGTCTCAGGGTCACCTGCAACCCAGAAATAATATCTTCTAGGTATACTATAATTATATTTCTTTTACTATCTCTTATATTCACTGCCACCATCCCCTGAGAGTGTTGCCACAGTTAATAAACCTCTCTTGTTCCTCCTGTACCCCAGATATATTATTATAATCAGTCACCTACAACTGCACCCTTTCCTCTAAAGATGTGCTTTGTTTAGTGACTTTCTCCCTAACAGAAAGGGTACCTGTTATAGCAGGTTCCCCCCCCCCTTCTCTCTTTCTCTGTCTCTGTCTTTGTCTCTCTGTCTTGTTTTCAACTCCTGGGCAACAGGTAGAAGCATACAGAGAAGTATCATCCCTATTTTATCAACAAACTTTTTCAGTCAGGAGATGGCAGTACAGAGAGGCATTGCCTCAAGGTTGGGTCCTCTCAGTGAGAAATCTCACTCCAGCTTGTGGTAATTAGCAAGTGCATTACCAAATCTTCATTTCTACTGGCTAAGCCATAACTAGGTAATGCATAGTTGTCCAACAATAACAAAACAGTTTTGTTGTTAAGAGTTCCCTAGTTTTCAACCAGAGAATTCTCCTTTTGGTCATATGCACAGGAACAATTGGGAAACAAGACACTTAAGTGCTTAAATAATCTTTGCCCAGGGTAGTTGCATTATCTCTGTGGATTGCTTTTATAGTACTTTTTGTACATGGCTCAGTTTATCTTGTCTCTGCCCTTTTCAATCCTCAAAATTGCCAGAATCTAAAAAGGGTACACTGTTACACTGTTACTATCAAGTATTGCTAAGAAGTATTCTTAGCCAGTGACTCTGAAACTTAATGCAGTAACCATAGATTTGTCAGTCAATCAAAAAGCATTTTTGAGGACCTACTATGTTCTAGGCACTGTGTTTAGTGCTAAGGATACAAAGAAAAGCAAAAGATAGTCCCTGCCCTCAAGGAACTCACAATCTGGCTATGAAATAACTCAAACTCTCTGCAGTCTTCTCAGCCAGCTCCATAGTCAAAGGTTACAAAGCTTTCTTAACTCTTATCCTCAACCAGACTGTACCAGAAGATAGAAAAACCCAGGACTATCCTAAAATCTTCCTAGAATTATTCTGTTAACCTCTTCTGAACTTCTTCAGCACTTAGCACGGTGTCTAGACGTAGTAGGTACTTAATAAGTGCTTATTGACTTCTGAACTCTTCTCTAAACTGTATTTCTTTTAAAAGTGAAAAATGTCCCACCATCTCCTCTGGGTCTTTCCATTCAACTGTTGTCTAACTTGTGGGTAGAAACCTGTTTTAGTTCTTGGGACTCTTCATAACCACTGGATGAGGTGAATCTCCCTATGACTCTGCTACAATACACAGAAAAATCATTCATCCCTCCAACCTTTCTGATATGTATGTGTGTATATACATATACACACATACATATATACACACACACACATATATCTATGTGTGTATGTACATTCACACATATATGTAAATCTAGTGTGCTGGCTATAAAATTATGAATTGCTGTGACATTTGTCCCATACGTCTCAGCAACATCTTACAACCAGGTCTTTCTGACCTCTCTACTTAATCCTGATAAATGCTAATGACTAAAAGTCCACAGAGATAACAAGAAAAGACTAGGAGGAGTCACCTGCCTTGCTTTGGACTATTTGGCTCATATCTGGTTAAACAGCAGCATTGGAATCCAAGGTTCTGTAGTGGAGGTTATCTTGCTTGGTGACTTTTTCCTGACTGGAGTCATTCAGTAGTTTTGCCAGAAACTTTCAAGAGAACTAACTAGAAAAAAAAGTATCACAGAACTCTTCACACAATTGAAAACAGAAGTCTTTGGAATCATTTGCATTAACTGAGGAGCATATCTAATTCTTGATTTTCAGCAAATGTTAACAGTTATGTTATTTGTTAGATAGTTTGGTTTGGAAAGAAAAAGAAAAGCACATCTTAAAATATCATTTCATGGAACTCTTTTATTTCCAAGCCACAGAATAGTTTTTAAGATAACACAAAACCACACCCAGTTACCACTGCAATTGTGTTAACCATATCATTTCCCCTCTTGAAGCCAATAATAATACCCTACATTTCTGTATTGATTCACAATTTACCTAGCACTTTTCTAACCTAACCACCATCTCATTTACTCCTCAGTGCATGGATAATATCCAGTGATATGGGCAATATAAACCCAAATCAAATAACGAATAACTCTTAGGATACTTCTGTTTGGACTTTGTTTCCCTACACCAACTTTTAACGTTTCACACACTAGGTTTCCCATCTCCTTTTGAATTCACAGCATAAAATGTTTCTTTCTGAAAATCATCTGAGTAGCAAAATACTCTGCTGTCTTTTTTTTTTCACACAGATGAGCCCTAAACTTAACTTTCTTTTCCTAGATCCCTTTCTCTATTAACAGTACTAATTATTTACAGCTGTGTTACCATGTTTCATGATGGACCTTCTGGTATTAAGAGATAGCTGCCAATACTTAAAAATTGACCTGTATCTAGCAGTGCCTCTAAGCTATACAGAAGCTGGTTTAATTTTCTTTTGGTTTTGCTATAGCAAGAAGTAAATGAGAGGGACAAAAAAACCCACCAATGACGGGGTGGGGCACAAAAAGGAAAGAAGTTAGGGAATACTTTGAGATAAAGTAGTGGCTCTATGTTCACAGAGATAAGGAAAGTATGCCACGACACCCTGAAATTTCCTAGTACTGAGCCATAAACCTAGAGGACGTTCCCTTAATCCAGATAACAATGAAAGTAATAGAAGTATTTGCCAAGAACAGAAAGAATGTTCACTTCTTCAGATATAGCCATTTAGAATTTCCCTATTTGACCACAATGAAAGGATGTAAGGATGGAGCTAGATAGAGAATAATAGTACTTCGTGGCAAGAATAAATACAGGTCTAAGGTCAGTTGAATCAGAATTTTCATGTTTCTCACAGCTAAGTTTATGTGAATATGTGGATAGAGTGAAGTAAGGTAGTACCTTGTGGACCTGAAAAATTAGTGGAGGTGTTTTATTGATGTTACCATCCAAATTGGGATCCATATAGGCAGGTAAACTAGATGCCAGGTCATGTCTAGAATCAGGTTTTTCAGGGTATGACCAAATCCAAAGAAAAAAGGGGTAGAAGTAGAAAGCCGTGGTGTAGGGCAGAGCTTTTAAATCCAATCCCTTATTGTAACAAACATCTCCTTCTTTCTCAAAGAGGACCATGGCATCAGGTAGATGATGCCAGGGATTACAAGTGAGTTGGATTTAAGTGAGGGAGGGCTGTGCAAAGTCACCAGCCTCACTTTCTTTTCCAGAGCCATCTGAGTTCAGTGGTAAGATATAGATCGGGATGACTGGAGATGGCCCCCTCAAGACCGACAGATATGTCCTGAAGTCAGGAGGTTTTCAACCAAGGGCATTAGCAAAGTGATGCTCAAAGTGATTTTTCCCTTCTTATGATCACACCCTTTTATTAAGGTAGCTTGTGTTCTCTCCCTTCCCCCACCCCAAACCCTTTGTTTCATTGTATTGTATTTTGGTCATGAGCAGTGGCCCATGGATATGTCTTGCACTCTCCTGACCTAGATATGCCAGTGAGCCTCAGACAAGAGTCACTAGAAAGTCACTTGATAACAAGAGGCAGTCAGAATATAGAGAATTGTGGTAGGAAGAAGCCAGGCAAAGAGTGGGCATGTGCATGAGGGGTAAAGTGGGGTAAAGACCACAGAATAGGGTATCTCATAGTTGGAAGGGACCTTGAAGGTCATTTATTCCAAACTGTGCTTGTGCAGGAATTCTTTCAATAAGCAGCCATTTAGTTTGCCTGAATATCTCTAGTGAGGGGGAGTTAGAATGACTGGAGATATAGCAATAGCTTAATATTCATTAGGATCATGAAAAGTGTGTTGAAATTAAAATTGGGAATGCTTCTCCTCCTGCAGGTTTCAACATTCTCAAATCATCCTCTAGTGAAAGATGAGGGAGAAAGAGATGGTCACACAAAGCTGGGATCTGGGCTAGCATTGTACAAAGTAAGCAAATTATTCCAAAGGCATCTTCCTAAGGTTTACAGAGATGTCTGAGCTTCGTGCTGGCTGGCTGTGTGGACCAAAATCTTGAAGGAGGAGACTCATATCCTGTGAGAGTTTGCATTTTTAAAGGGAGGATTGTCAGCCCTTTCAGTCTACAAAGCTTTGGAATTGAGAGAAAGGAATTGGGAGGCTTTCTTGACTTGTGTTCCCTTTTGCCATTTTGGGGCCTGTTGGATTTGTCTCTTGAAAAGAGTGGGCAAACCATGACCTGAATATACACACACACACACACACACACACAACACACACACACACACATACACATATACATATATACATATATATATATACACACACACACACATATATATATATATGGTTGGTCTGCTTATCTATGCACTTATACATATATACATATGGTTTTATATATACATATACACATACACATATATAGCTTTACATTATATATATAGTTATACACATGGTTTTTATACATATGTATATATGTGTGTATGTGTATATGTGTGTGTATATCTATCTATCTATCTGTATCTATCTATCTATCTATATATATACATCTATATCCTTCTAGTGGTCTGATCACCATAATAAAGGAAAGGCATAATGATAGAAAAAAGAAGGGATAATAGGATGAATGCCTATGAAGAGGATAAGACTAGTTTAGTGTTATATTCCTTTAAACATATGGTACTTAGATTTTTAGCAGTTTTCTTTCCTTAGATACAGAAATTGAAACTTAGTCTCCTAAGTATCCCACTCCGAATGCCCCCCTCCCCCTCCCATCTCATTTCCCCAGTTTGTGCCATGAATGCTTGACAAGGAATAGAAAAATCAATGCCCATGGAAACCCAGTAGAGGGAGCCAGTGAGTTGAGTCTTAAGGTAGCTGGTCCAAAAAGTGAGGCACTGTCACAAGCCTCCAGTAGTGGGGGCAATGGGATTAAGCCATGTGGTATCACTGTACTAATGAGGGAGGCAGCTGAGTGGCATAGAGGATAGAGATCAAGACCAGGAGTCAGGAGAGATCTGAGTTCAAATTTGACTTCCAAATTTGACTTGGCTAGGTGACTCTGGGCAAGTGTCTTCCCTCAGTTTTCTCATCTGTAAAATGGCAATAATAATACCACCTACCTCCCAGGGCTGTTGCAAAGATAAAATGAGATAGTATTTGTAAAACACTTTGAAAACTTAAAGCACTATATAAGCATTGGCTATTATTGTTATAATAGTCATCATCATGGGCTATTATTATTACAAACGTATGAAGAGAATTATAAATTGAATTTTGTATATTCTATTGAAATTGCCTCTATTTGCAATCACAGGATCCCAGAAGCTACCTACCTAAATCTGTACATGAATAAAAATCTGCTCTATAATATATCCAAAAAGTGGTCATCAGATCTTTGCTTGAAGACCTTCTATGTTGGGTAACTCTATCTGCTAACCAGACCACTATGCTTTTGGACAGCTCTAGTTTTTTCTTATGATGAATGTATCTAAAAATGTCTCTTTGCAGATTTACACTTTGCTTCTAGTATTTTCCTCTGAGGCTCATAGGACCTCTCTTCCATATGTTAGCTCTTCAGATGCCTGAAGACAGTTACTATATTCCCCTTAAATCATCTTTCCTCCACACTAAATCATAATTATCCCCATTTTATAGATGAGGAAACTAAGGCAAACAGAGTTTAAGTGACTTGCACAGGGATACACAACTAGTAAGTATCTGAAGCTGGTTTTGAACTCAGGTCTTCCTTATTCTAGTACTAGCGTTCTATCAACTATACTACCTAGCTGCCTGGATATTAGGTCTAAATATCCCCATACCTTCCAAATTATAGTCACATTGCATGAAATGAAGTCCTTTCAACATCCTGGATACCCCTGTGTAGAATCTTTCCAGCTCACCTGTACAATAGCAGAGATACAGGAGGCTAAAGCTAGATCGTAGAGGGCTCTAAATACCAAATAAGGGAGTTTACATTTTATTCTAGATG
Source organism: Phascolarctos cinereus (assembly GCF_003287225.1). Lineage (NCBI taxonomy): Eukaryota > Metazoa > Chordata > Mammalia > Diprotodontia > Phascolarctidae > Phascolarctos > Phascolarctos cinereus. The sequence continues at coordinate 149,563,399 of NW_027555847.1, forward strand.
TAATAGAGCATCACTGGAGCTTTTGACCAGGGAGGTGTTCCTTATTGAGTAGGTGTGCGGAGTATGCATTGGAGAGGGGAAAGACCTGAGGCATGGAGAACATGATTATTGCAACAGTTCAGGTAAGAGGGAATGAGGATCTGAACTAGGGTGATGTCCATGTGTCCAGACAGAAGGGGAAAAAAATGACAGGTAAAATCAATAAAACTTGACAACTAATAGGATATAGAAGTAGAGAGATGGCAAGGAGAGAGGCTGAGCACTTGGATGACTGGACAGATGATGGTGCCCTCAACAGGAAAAGGAAAGTTAGAAATAGTAATGGGCTTGGGGCATAATACCTATGTGGATACAGTCCCCCACCTTTCTTTCCCTGGGCTACTTCAAAAAACCACAACACCTGCAGGTCTATGAGTCCCAGAGAAAAGCCATTACCATATAACTATGACTAAAACTCTCTCATACTTCTGGGGTAACACTTTTATGGGGAAAACACTCTCCTACTACTTGCCTCTCTAGATCCCAAGTCCCCACTAATATGCTTTCCATTTACACAAAATCAATCATCATGAAACCATTTAAACCAAATCTAAAACATTTAATGCTTACATAAAAGCAAGAATAATAATCACAACACATTTACTTAATATAAGGCACATGCATTAATAATCAAAACAATAAAATCCATTCATAAACCTGGGTCACATTATCAAACAATTGCAAGTGGTGTCCATGGGGAAGATTGGATACACATTTACAGGGATCTAAATGGAAGACACACAAGGGGTGTATGAATGTTCTCAGGGCGACTCAAACTCTCAATTGGAGGCCTTAGCATCCTAGTCTTTTTGGGAACAATCTATCCAAGACAAATCTGCTTCTTGTTTCTTCACAAATTGATGAAGCAGTAACAAGCTCTTTTAATTCACAAACATAAAAGTTCTTTTACTAACCCCTTTCAGCAACTAAACTGTTCACTTATATGGGGAAAAGATAATGTGGTCTGTTTTGGACATGTTGAGTTTTAGATGCCTCTGGAGTACGTAGTTTGTCTAATGAGTAATTGATGATATGGGACTGGATTTTAGGAGAGAAACTAGGGTTGGATATATAGATCTAGGAATCATTTGCATAGAGATAGATTTTGAGCCCATATAGCACTTATGAATTATAAGTATTAGTCTCCATTTTATAGGTGAGGTAAGAGAGTTTAAAGATTTGCCTGGGATTGGAGATCAGTAGGACTAAGGTCTCTCTCTCTCTCTCTCTCTCTCTCTCTCTCTCTCTCTCTCTCTCTCTCTCCCTCTCTCTCTTCCCTTCTCTCTTTCCTCTATTCTATATATATATATATATATATATATATACAATATATATATATATATATATATATAGCTTATATCTCTATATATCTATAAGATCTATCTATCTATCTATATCTCCATCCCTGATATTTACCCTGTCCTATTCCTTTTAAATCAAGAATACACTTCCAAAAGTTAAGATTTATTCCATGAAGTTTCAGTGATATTTTTGAAATCAAATTTGCTTCCTTGTGTCAGAATCTATTTCACTCTAGTTCTCCATTTTTTGTGTTTATGATAGGATATCTACAGTCATGGCTTTTATTGTGGGTGTCTTTCTTGGATTTTTGTCTCCTGGGAACTGGGTGGTGGTGGTTTCTACTGCTATTCTTGTAGCTACTATCGGTGTTTATATAGCTTGGTGGATATATACAGGCAGTTTTCTTCCTCCCCTTTCCTTTTTCAGTATAAAGCCTTTTTGATTAGATTTGCATGACCTCAGGCAAATACATTTTTACTATCCCTTGTTAGGTGTGCTCCATGCTGTTCGAGAACCCGTCATTCTTATATTTTAACGTCCCAGCTATTCCTTTTTTATCCATGGAGCTGGATCTCAGCTGAGGCATTTTGCTCTCTGTGGGATCCTTACTATTCATGACAGTTTTTCTCCTCCTGTGACACCTCTCCAACCTTCAGCCCACGCCCTAGGGCATGCCCATACTTCATGCACTTTTATAGACCGTCACGATAGGTATTGCTAAGGTGATTTGGGGGTCTCTTTTAGCTTTAATGCAAAGAAAAGAGTCAAGATGCTTTGCTTATTAGTTTTCTTGGATTGATAGGCTTGGTTGACCCCAGCTTGGGTTCCTTTTTCACATTTAACTTCGTCCATTAGGATGGCCTTGTTCTTTCTCCAGGAATTTTTTTTTTTAACATAAGCTGCAGTGCGAGATTTCTATGTCACCCCTGTAACAAGAGGAGCAATGCCTTCAAACTTAACAACATTATTGGTGAGGAACATGGAACTGAGTGGCACATTTTTTATTCTCAAATGCTTTACCCTGAACAATTTAATCCCAAGAGCATATACATAATTTTCTGCTTTAAGTCAGAAGGAGTTATTTGTCACTCAATCAAAATAAAGATGTCATTTCAGGATGAATTTACAGGATTGCCAGAACTTAATTTTCTTGTGTGAAGCAGGAGCATCCTCCTTCTTTGCTTTGTAATATTTCTAACTGAAGCTAGCTCTTTATGGTTCATCTTGTGATGAAATACAAGTAAAAATAAGTATTTTGGTTACAGGCTGCAGTGGAGGTCTGAGAGAAAACTGTCAAACTTATAGGTAAAACATCCAGTGACTTACCATCTCCTCCGCATTTAAAACACATTTTTTTTTCCCCAGAAAGAAGAATCACCTAAGGAAAACTTATATTATTAGAGAACACAATCCATGTCCCTTCCATTGTAACATTAAGTACAAACACACACACATTTTATAGAGCAAGTATAGGTATCCTGATTTTAATTCAGTCTGTCTCACCCAAAACCCTCTCCTTGCCTCCAGGAGCTCATTAAAGTCAGCTGGAACACTTGATCTGTGTTCTCAGAATGCCTACCCTTTTGGGCTTGACCTAAGCATATACCTATCCCCAAGGAAAGCAGCAGGCAACAGGAAATGTTAGCATGCCACTAATTGGATAACAAAGTATAACTGCCTTTAGTGGTAGATGACAGACGAGGCCAGTCCTAGACAAAATTCTCACAGAGGACTTTTCTTAGGTTCTGTTTTCCCTTATAGCCTTTTCTCCTTTTTTGTCCCCGTTATCATTCCTGTCTCTCATCCCTCCACCTATTGTCTAGAATTCCATTCTTACTCGATTTCTATAGAGAAGAGATTGCTAAATCTCACATGCAAAATCCAAGGCCATCTAATCTAAATCATGTCTTACCTCACCTAACCCCAAATTCCTGTTACCTTGCCCCCTACAAGTCATTGTCCAGCCTCCAAATGAGGGAAAATCCACTACTTTTTAAAGCAGATCGTTTCAGTTTTGGAAAGCTCTAATGATTGGGAATTAATTTCCTTAAATCGAGTCTAAATTTGTCTCTCTTCAGTTTCCACCTACTGTTCCAAATTTTGTCCTTTGGGGGCCAAGCAGAACAAATCTATATTCTCTTACCCATACAATTGCCCTTTGAATACTTGTGATAAGGGAGCCAGAACCTGAAAAGGCTTTACCAATTGTATAAATAGTCAGTTCTTCTCTAACCCTTATTTTGAAAATGTGAATGTGTTCACTTGATATATTATGGAACGATCTGAGCATAACTTAAATTTTGTGTTTGCTTATGTGAGATTTCATCTGAGAGAAACATTGAGAAAACACAGAAAACCACCACTTCACAATGACTCACAAGCTGCAAGCTTTCTGACAACAGCTTCTGCAAGCAAACTTCATGTCATTTTCAAGGTAAAGCACCATATTTCATACGTATTTTCTGGTGCAGTAGGAGCTGTGAGCAGAGGAGGGATGTTCCTCTCTTATCCACTTCCCCATCTTCCACCAAAGCCAAGGCCAGGGCTTCTGGAGTTGCTGCCCATCTAAGCTTTCCTATTACCTGTATATTCAACTTTGCCAGCTTGGGTGGACGCTTTGGGCATTGGGGCACAGGCTGAGCAGTAGCTTGAGGTCACAGACACAGCTCCTATTTATTATAATATGCATGCTCTTCCTAATCATTTAACATGCATAAAACTATGCTACTGCTTTTATTAGATTCCTTTTAAAAACCGCCACTGGTGAAGTTTTTTGAGTGTTGTGATCCTAACCCCATTTCCCCGTAAGCTTTGTGGTTTTTATTGCACTATTTTGTATGATGAAGTGATTTTTAGGAACCCACATGTTACATTATAGCAGAATTGACTGCATATAAAAAAGGCAGGGATGTGGTATAAGTTGAAGAAAGACAATGTCCTTGTTCCATAGATCTAGCTATGTTTTTCTCTATCCCTCTTCTCCTCCCACCTCCTACATGCTCATTTGACTGGAAGAGTAAAAGGCTAAGGGGATCTCAGAATTGAGAAACTGACAGTATAGGGACTCAAAGACTCCCTTATTGAGAGAGCTGCCTTTAGAGTAAATGCTGATTTAATGTAGTATAATCATCATAGATTAAAAAGGCAAATGGAATTCCCAGCCTAAGCTAGAGTGGGGTCTTAGAGGCAAACCCCAGAAACCAGGAAATACGGTTTAAAAAGTAGACTTGCGTTTAAGGTAGGAGTGGCACTGCTCTGTGCTTCTGAAGAGCTTGTTACATGGGTCAAAAAGCCTCTTGGTTATGAAAGCCTATTCTTACTAAGGATCTGAGAGGAATAGGTAGATCATTCTTGAGAAGAATAGATCTGGGTAGTTTCCCCTCTATCATTTCCTCCAGGAATGATTTTTGGGTGTCTTACGAATGAGAGTTAAATGTTGTATTGTTGTTACTCTTTTAAAAAAATAGTTGCAGAAAACTTTGGGGCTTTAAACTAAAAAAGCATGGGAGAACTCACTCTTCCACTGAGGAACTGAGACACTTCAGCTAATTTATAAAGATAAAGCCAGGAGCTAGGATCATAGGGAAGCTCCACATTGACATAGCCAGCGAAGTTGTACCTGGCAAGTAGATAGCAGTGCTTTGGGATCAAAGGAGCATCATTCAATGGCAGAGGGAGCAGGCCTGATAGGAGCAGATTGATTACGTCAGTGGCCATATAAAGTCAAGGGAATAATATATTTTCCCGTGTGTGTGTCCTGGCCATATAAGTTCAATTAAAGCATACATACATTGTATGTATATGTATACATATGTGTGTGTGTATATATATGTCTATTTATATACTTCTATATATGTGTCCTGGCCACATATGTTTGAGAGATATATGTGTGTGTCTGTTCATGTTCATACATTAACTTAATGCTTAACTTTTGTTAACCATTTCTGAAGACCAAAGCAGAAACTATTCTGATGATGAGAACTAAAGGGGAGATGCCCAAAGAGACTTATGTGGATGCACGGGGGACTCATTTAAAACTAAGAATTAAAGACAGAGAAGATAGAAGCAATGGTAAGTAAATCAAAATGAAAAAAAAAAAAGAGCAGTCCAGTCCTATGAGGATTGTGTCAGAAGCAGTAAGACCAGAATGAGCTCAAGCTAGTGAGGATAATTAGGGGAAATTGTGCATGCATGTGTATGTGTGTTCACATGTGTGTGCACATACATGCACAAGTTTGTATATGTATGTATTGGGGAAAACAAGCTAATCAAAGAAGAGGCAAGATTATCAGAATGGAATGGCATAATGATAACCAACAAAAGGGAGAACTATTCAACTCATTTCATTTCTATTTTACTCTTCAGGATGAGTAAAAAAAATTGTATAATAATAATAAATAATGACAATAATACCTAGCATTTATATAATACCCACTATGTGCCAGGCATTGTGCTAAGCATTTAAGAAATATTATCTCATTTGGAAATTCCTCTTTGTTTTAGTTCTCCAAAATATTAACCTATTGGAATCTACTTACCCTTTCTCTGAGCCCTTTGAAATCTTTTCCCCACAAATCTAGAGGACCTGTCAGAGTATGCACGACTTTCCGAGCTTTATCACTTCTCTAAGTGCACTCCATCCCTTGCTATAATGTAGAAATTCAAATCTCTTTCTTAGACACCTTTTCCTTAGCCACTAAATCTGTTTTTCTCTTCTAAATAACCTAATAGCTCATATTTATTCAGTGCTTTTTACGTTTTGCAAGGCACTCTACAAAGATGATCTTGTTTGAACCTCACAACATCTGGGAAGTAGGTGCTAAGGTGCTATTCCCCATTTTACAGATGAGTAGACTAAAGCGGTATCTAAGGTTGCCTTTGAACTCAGATTTTCAGTCAATCAGTCAATGAGCATTTATTAAGTTCTATGTTCCAGGCACTCTACTAGGCAAAGGAGATTGAGAAAGAGTGTCAGATAGGAAGGAAGAGATCCTCATTCAGATCTTCATCTTTTGCTAGATTGTTATTCAGATCGTTCCTTCTAGCCATTGGTGTCCTTCAGGGTTCTGTCCTGGATCCTCTTCTCTTATCCCTCTACACTACTTGGATTTAATTGCTATCTCTATGTTGATGACTCTCAAATCTTCCTACTTTCCATCAACCTCTATGCTGACATTCAATCTCTCATCTCCAATTGCCTTTCAGAAAACTTAAATTGAATGCCTAAAACAGATCTCATTATCTATTTGCCTAAGACCTCCCTGCCGCCCTCTTACTATGGAGGCATTAATCTACCATGAGAATTATTTTGGTTTTGATTCTTTGTATTCCAATGAAATTAAATGTCTGGACAAAAACTCCTCCAATATATGCAGGCTTTGAAGAGAAAACGTGATAGAGTGCAGTGATTCCCAACCTTTACAAATACAAAAACCTTTTAACATGAAAAAAAAATCAGTCCCTATCACCTGTATGATAAAAATAGTACTGTTAGTATCTACTGCTTGAGAAAACACATGATGACAAATATACTATGATTTCAGTAACACTTTAAAATGAACTTGCTTTATTAAACCCAGTAACAGTATGGCTAGTAGAAAGAGGGCTAGGCTTAGAGTCAGAATGATTTGGGTTCACATCCTAACTCTGACACTGTCTGGGCAATGGCATAACCTTCTGAGCCTCAAGAAATTCCCTAGGACTTCTTAATAATGTCATAGATGGGGTCTGCTCTGAGTTAACAGAGAGACTTCTCATACTAGGAATTACATTGACAAAACACAACTCTGTTGTATAATTGAGTTTTTTTTAAAGTCACAAGTACATCTAAACACATTTGAAAACATATGTGCTAGGCATATTATTATTCAGTCTACATAAGGTGTGTTTGCTTATTTATGGATTCACATATGGATTCGCAGGTCCTTTATAAAACATTCTGAGTACACTATAGTTTTTTCATTCTTAATTGCCTATTTCATTGTCCTCAACTTTTCCCCATACTCTTTACTAGGTTAATTTAAGATTTTTTGATTACTATCCAATTTGCTTAGAGTGAAACTCCTGAGTAATCTGCATGACCCCGTGCTAGTGGCTGGGGGCATAATCAGATTTGAAAGAGAGTTTCTCACCCCATCTTAAACAGTAGGCAGGCCTGAGAGAGTGGTTGTTGAGATAGAAGTAAGGTAGCTCAAAAGAGAGATTTAACCTGTAGGCAAGGTATACCTATGGTTCTGACTCACAAAAGAGATGAAAGAAACCAGCATCTATGTATTAAAAGAATTGTTAATACTCCCTAGTATATAAAACAAAAACAAAACAGAACAAAAAACTGCACAGGAGCTACAATCAACAGAGAATCAGCACATGGCAGTGTAATAGAGAATACAGACTAAATCTTTACACCCAATAATTTTTAGCTTGTATGCCAGCAAATGACCTCAGCAGCAATATCGGAAGAGAAGATAGAGAACATTTTCACCTGGAGTTGGGGATAGAAGTTTTGTTAAGGGAGTCTTTGAGGTAGAGATGGCTATAAAGAAAGGGAGCAACTTTAATCTCTGGGCCATCTGATAGTTGAGCTATTACTGTCTAAATAGAGCCAGTCTTCTAGGAGGAGTTATGTGTCCTGCTTCATTTCATTAAGCCTGCACACAGATGGAAACTCAATGGATGTTAAGGAGGTATGCTGCAGTATTCAAATATCATTTCTTAAGAGCTTTTACAGAGGGGTATTTACTTTGAAGTTATAGAAAGAACAAAAGCACAAACATTTCTGTCCAAAGACCTTAGGGACAAATTCTCTCCTATGCTACCTCTGGGTAGTAGGCTTAGGCTTAACACAGGTTTTATGTAGTATCGGTCGTATCAATTTCACGTCCAATTGTAACACCATTGCAGGATGAAAACTTATCTTGGCTTCTACTGGCTTGGATTCTAGAGGTCTTTCCTCACTTCTTGGGGTATCAAAATTTGAACATCTGGATTCAGAGCCCAGCAGAGACTCCACTCTCAGACCTCTGGTCACTCACTCTTCTGACCTCTCAAAGCTCATAATGTTGTGGTCATTTCTTTACCTAAAACAAAAGAACAAATTAGGAGGGCAAGGCCTGAAGCCTGCTGTATTCACAGGCCATACTTCAGTCTCAGATGTGGAGGTCCTGAAGTCTCTTTCCACTGATAGTTTTGTTTCTCACCTTATAACCTTATCTCTCAGCTGAATATGGTCAGTCTGGAAGAAGTCATCCAAAGAAGAAACTTTTATCATTTTGTAGGATTGAGTTTGGCCATGTGAATATTATATATATTATTGTTGAATATTATTATTGTGTATTATTGAATAAACCCTGTAGTTAGAGCATCTATGGATAAGGCTTTATTTATGTTCCTCGACATCCTGAAGCTGAGTAGCACAGAAACTTGATGGACCATTTGTTTCAATCTCCTTGTTTTACAGATGTTGAAACCAAGTCCCAGAGAATTTAGATGACTTGCTCAAGGTCATACAGCTAATTAGTGGCAGAACTGGGACCAGAACATAGGTTTTCTGGTATCCAATCTAGTCTTTTTTGCACCAGATGCTTCTATCTAATTCATGATTGTTTTTGCATATTTTCTATGAAGCTCCAACTTTGACTATTGTGGAGATGATCTATTATGCTGATTGCATAGTTTAGTACATGGATTAAAAGTTATTTTAAAAATGAATATTTTCAACTCAAAAGTAAAATAATCAAGCAATCAATAAACATTTATTAAGCAAATGCTATGTGCCAGACACAGTGCTAAAGGATGCAAAAAGGAGCAAAAGACAGTCCCTACCCTAGAGGAGCTCACAATCTAACTGTGGATGCAATATGTAAACAAATATATACAAAGCAAGGTATATACAGGACAAATAAGAAATAATTAAAACAGTAACTTTTTTCATGATTTATCTAACTTATTTAGAATAGGAAATAGTGTATGGTGACTTTCTCCTTAAGAACTTTTAGGGTACCTGACATGGAGATTAAATAGAGTAATTGAAAAACAAAGTTTTATGCATGATTGTACTAATGGGATACCAGAAGTAGTTGTAAGGAACATAAAAAAGCAAGTGCAAGCTGGGATTTCCTGCTGGCAGAGAAGAGATGCCTTCCTCCTTAACCCACAAATGTCACTGGCTATCAGAGCTATGAATCCACACTAATGACTTTAATTGAACGGTACACTATTGCTGTTCAACCTGATGCTCATTGACAGCTCAATCAGCCAGGCAATAGGGAATGCTAGACAAGCATTTTTTTCCCCTTCCTCTCTCCTCTACTGATTCAACATCACAAAATATTCTCCTGTGGTGCCCTAAGGACACAAATTACATATCACTGATATCTCTGGAAATGCTAGACACTATGGTGTTTGCACACCAGCTTAATGTTTTCCTCCTTGGTCTTCCAAATAAAGTGGAAGGAAGTAGAGTGGGACGTCTAGTTGGCCTCTGGGCAGTGATGTGCTGGTTAAGTCTTTAACAATTGGTCCCCTGAAGAAAATGCATGACACATTTTAAAGATTGATCTGCCTTATTAACATTTTTTCCAGCATTTCCCTAAATTTAGACCAGGGGTTGGCAAACTATGGCACAATGGCAAAATTCAGCTCACTGCCTGTTTCTGTGAGCTATGGTGAACTAAGAATGTTTTTGTGTTTTGGCAAACAATCAACAAACAGTAAGTCAAGTCCTAATGTGTGGCATTTGCTGATTTCTGAGGTATAAATGATCATGTTGAAAATGTGTTCTTGAGAGCATATTCTAGTGCAAACAGCTCTTGGAGTCCATTCAATCTGGCTCCAGCATATCCCTAGTTCTGGATATCCTCAGATCAGGGCCATTTTCTCAAATAATCCAGTATAGATTATAGTCTTGTTTAAAACCCTTTCTCAGATTTTGGTTCCATGAGTTCCCATATTTTCAATATTTATTTGTTCACAACTTCCATAACTATCCCACCCCTTTAGAACAAGAACACTTTGAACATAAAAATTAAAGCTTTGCAGTATTGGAATGATTCTCCTAAAAGATTTTTAATGAACTTATTTCTAGCTGTATGATATTGAGTGAGTCATTTCTCTGATCAAGGACATTTTTCCCCCCTCATCTATAAAACAATTAAGTAGGACCAGGTTATTTTTAAAGGCAACTTCTACCTCTGAAATGCTATGAATTTAAAGCCCTTACCTAGAGAAAAAAAATCCATACCCATTTCTGAAAAGATGAGAAGGCATGAAACAGGAATAAGCCATCTCAGTTAAGGTTGACAGGGACAAGACAACAGACAAAAAGCAAATTGGGTTTGTTTCACAGGAGATAATGAAAATGGCATGTTAATCCATATGTCAGGAAAGGAAGATAAAAATGGAAAGAAAAACATAAATTCCCTAATTGCAAAGACAGGCATAACATACATGGCAACTCTAAAATGTCTGAGATCCTGAACTCGTTTTAAAATTTCACATTTACCATGAGAAATGCAGATTAGAAGTTTGAATTTACTAATGAATAATGGGGAAAATTAGAAACTTGGCTACTAAAAAAAGCAGCCAAATGAATGCTAATACTTAGTAAATTTGAATGTAGATATGAATATATCTCAGCAGATCTGGTTGATGTTTCTCCTCTTGGGTATTATGGGAATTAGCTAATGGGCTTGCTGAAGCACTCATAATGCCTAGTTTTTATAAGATAATTTTGCTGATTTAACATGTATTCAACATCCAAATGCATTGTATATAGGAGCTGCCAACTTTCAAAGAATAGAAGCAGGAAAATTTGATATTAATAATTTTTTAAAGCATTTTGGAAATACTTTCTAAAATGTCTAATTTCAGATAGGTCCTTCAAATCCAGACTGCCAACATACTCAGTGATATTAAGCTTAGTCCTTGCTCTTTGAATTTAAACTAAGGAATGGAAAACAATAACCACTTTGCTGTCCTATTTCACACACTCTCATGGAAAAAAAACTTCGAGGAATAACGTTCATTTAAGAAGAATAATGACATGGCAGATTTCCCAATGCATTAGTGGAAGAAAAGGTTCCTTGGTTCTCCAGGGGACTATTATAATTGCAGCATCTTTTGTTGTATTCACCTTTCCCCAGTAGCCTTGTGGGCCCTGGGCTTTTGACCCCATACTTTAGAGAATCCCAGTCATCATAGGCACAAACATTATTAAAATAAAAATGAAATCTGCAGAATAAAACAAAATAATTATGAATGACTTACACAACCAAACAAATGTTACCTTATTTGTACGGGATATATTTGTTAGTAAATGGGAAAAAATGTCTGAATATGTCTGAACACCCAAATTAAGGCAATGAATCTTGGGGATTATGTGGTACAAAGGAGGCTTAAGGACTGAAGGTGGGGTGCAGGGGCAGGAAGGGCAGTTCTGTGCAAAGGCTATGCAATGGGATACAGCATAGCAGAAAAAACTGCCTATTTGGAGCTGAGGAACATGGTTGCTGAGTCCATGTGTGAGAAAAGTCCAGCTCCAAGGAATAGTTCACCTATCAGATTTATGGAGAACAAAAGAATTCATGACCAAACAGGAGAAAGAGAATATTAAATTGAATTGTTTTTTGAAATTGAATTAATTTGAAAATTAAATTGAAAATTGAAAAGTTTTTGCACAAACAAAGCCAATGCAACCAAGATTAGAAGGAAAGGAGAAAATTGGGAAAGAATTTTTATAACCAGTATCTCTGATAAGGGCCTCATTTTTAAAATATATAGAAAATTAAGTCAAATTTATATGAATTCATTCCCCAATTGGTAAATGGTCAAAGGATATAAGTAGGCAGTTTTCAGATGAAGAAATTAAAGCCATCTATAGTCATATGAAAAAATTCTCTCTATCACTATTGATTAGAAGAAATGCAAATCAAAACAACTCTGAGGTACCACATCACACCTATCAGATTGGCCAACATTACAAAACAGGAAAATGATAAATGTTGGAGAAGATGTGGAAAAATTGGAACACTAATGCATTGTTGGTGGAGTTGTGAACTCCATTTGGAGAGCAATTTGGAACTATGCCCAAAGGGCTATAAAAATGTGCATACCCTTTGACCCAGCAGTAGCACTTCTAGGGCTGTATCCCAAAGAGATCATACAAATGGGAAAAGGACCCACATGTACAAAAATATTTATAGCAACTCTTTTTGTGGTGGCAAAGAATTTGAAATTGAGAGGATGCCCATCAATTGGGGAATGGCTGAACAAGTTGTAGTATATGAATGTAATGGAATACTGTTGTGCTATAAGAAATGATGAGCAGGCAGACTTCAGAAAAACCTGGAAAGTCTTGTATGGACTGATGCTGAGTGAAGTGAGCAGAACCAGGAGAATGTACACAGTAACAGCCACATTGTGCGATGACTAATATTGATAGACTTAGCCCTTCTCAGCAATGCAAAGATCTAAGACATCTCCAAAAGTCTTATGATGGAAAATGCTTTCCACATTCAAAGAAAGAACTATGGAGTTTGAACGCAGAACAAAGCACAGTATTTGCTATTTTTTTTCTTTTGTTTTCTCTTCCTTGTGGTTCCTCCTATTGGTTCTAATTCTTCCTTACAGCAGTAATGTGAAAATGTGTTTAATAGGAATGTATAATAATAGCTTATATCAGATTGTGTGCCATCTTGGGTAGGGGAGTGGGGAGGGAGGGGAGAAAAATTTAAAACCCAAAAGTTTATGAAAGTAAGTGATTGTTGATAAATCTAAATAAATAAATAAAACAAAAAAAGAAAAAAGTCCAGCTTTTCAGCTGAGTCCTTACTCCCAGCTCCATCAGTGCTTGGGTTTACATCATCCCCTTCCCCGCCCTTCAGCCTCCAGAGCTATAGGTAAGGGTTGGAGGAGAGGGAGAGGAAATCCTCACTCTGCTCCGAGATTCTAGTACAAAACTAGATTGGATTTGTGACCCTTTTAAGGGGTATAGTACAGGTTATGCCAGGACAAGAGGGTTGAAGTCTTGTCCCAGAATACCACAGAGATGAGCTTTTGTGAAATTTACAATGTTCTTTCTGAGAAAAATGACCTGGCCAAAGGCATTCAGAGGATCTTTTGTGCAACAGCAGAACAAGCTAGATGGGTGCAGAAGTGGCTTATCAATATTCTGATACTGTTCTAAGTGTCTTTTTTTATCTCCCATCCCCAAATGCCATGGGACAGTATCAAGTATACATTGATTTTGTTGTTCATTTATGTGTTTGATTCTTTGTGACCCGTTTGGAGTTTTCTTGGCAGAGATGCTAGAATGGTTTGTTATTTCCTTCTCCAACTAATTTTGCAGATGTAGAAAATGAGACAGCTAGGATTAAGTGACTTGTCCAGAGTCACACAGCTAGTAAGTGTCTGAGGCCATATTTGAACTCCAGGCCCAGCACTCTATTCACTTAGCTGCCCTAGTATACAATGGAGACTATTACAACAATAACAATAGCAAAAAAAAAAACAGCTAGCATTTACCTAGCACTTTACTTTTTATCTATTTATTTGTAACATTCAATTTTTTAAAAAAATGTTATTTCATTAAATATTTCTAAACTACAGGTACAATTTTTTTAACAATCATTTTTAAACTTTTGAGTTATAAATTCTTTCCATCCTCCCTGCTCCTTCCCTCTCCTTGAGAAGGCAAGCATTTTGATTTCAATTACACATGTGAGATCATGCAAAACATATTTTTGCATTAGCCATGTTGCAAAAGAAAACACAAACAAAATAAAATAATAAAAATAAAGAAAGTAAAAGAAGTATACTTCAATCTGCACTCTGAATTTATCAGTTCTCTCTCTGGAGGTGGACAGCATTTTACATCATAGGTCCTTTGGAATTGTCTTGGACCATTGTCTCGATCAGAGTAGTTGTCTTTCATAGTTGGTCATCTTTTTTGCTGTTACTATGGATTGTGTTTTCCTGGTTTTGCTCACTTTACTTCGCATAAATTCATATTAGTCTTAGCAAAATGTTTTATAATCATGTCTTTTAACTAGGTTTATTTTTGCTTTTGCTTTGTCTGAGGTCATGATTGCTACCTCTGCCTTTTTTTTTTTTTAACTTTGGCTGAAGCATAATAGATTCTGCTCCAGCTATTTTAACTTTGTATGTGTCTTTCTGTTTCAAGTGTGTCTCTTCTAAACAACATATTTTTGGATTTTGGTTTCTAATCCACTCTGCTATCCAATTCTGTTTTATGGGTAAGCTCACTCCATTCACAGTTAAGATTACTGAGTATTTTGCTCCATCTTATTTTCTTTTGTTTATTCTTCTCTTTCTCTTTTTATTCTGTTCCTTTTCAAAAGTCTGTTTTGCTTTTAACCAGTGCCTCCCTTAATCTGCCCTCCCTTTGATCATCTCCCTCCATATGTCTTATTCCCTTCCCCTCTTATTTCCCTACTGGGTAAGATAGATTTCTACACCCAATTGAATGTTTATTTATATTCTTCCCTTTTTGAACCATTTAAAAATTTTTAATTTGTGGAAGAAAACAAGCATTTTCATAACATAGTACTTATCCTCATATTTTCTGCTCTACTATAAAAATTGTTCCTTGTGCACCTCTTTTCTGTAAGAAATATTTCCCCCTTCTACCTCTTCTTTCAGTGCATCTCTCTTTTATTTCTTCTTTATTTTTTTTTGAGATCATTTCAATATAATTGAATCTTACCCCTGTCCTCTGTCTATGTAAACTCTTTCTAAATGCCTTAATAATGATAATATTCTTAGGAGTTACATGCATAATCTTTCCATACAGAAATATAAACAGCTTAACTTTATTGAGTCCATTATGATTTATCTTTCGTGTTTACTTCTTTATGCTTCTCTTAAGTTTTGCATTTGAAAGTCAAATTTTCAATTCATCTCTGGCATTTTTAAAAAAAATTCAGGATGTTTGAAAGTCCTTTATTTCACTAGATATCCATTTTTTTCCCTTGAAAGATCATGCTCAGTTTTTCTGGGTAGGTTATTCTTGATTTTAGCCCTTGCTTCTTTGCCTTCCAGAATATCATATTCCAAGTCCTCTGGTTCTTTAATGTGGTAGCTGCTAAATCTTAGGTGATCTTCACTGTAACTCCTTGGTATTTGAATGATTTCTGTCCAGATGCTTGAACTATTTTCTTTTTGACTTGGGAGCTCTTCAATTTGGCTATAATATTCCCAGGAATTTTCATTTTGAAATCTCTTTCAGGAGGTGATTGGTGCATTTTTAAAATTTTTGTTTTACAATCATTTTCTAGGATATCAGGACGGTTTTTTTTGTTTGATAATTTCTTGAAATATGATGTCTAGGCTTCTTCATGGAGTTCAAGCAACACAACAATTCCTTAAATGATTTCTCCTTGATTTATTTTCCGGGTCAGTTGTTTTACTGATGAGATATTTCTTATTTTCTTGTGTTTTTTCAATATTTTGACTTTGTTTTATTGTTTCTCAATGTCTCATGGAATCATTACCTTCCATTTGCCCAATTCTAATTTGTAAGGAATGATTTTCCTTAGTGAGCTGTTGTACTCTTTTTCCCATCTATCCTATTCTGCTTTTTAAGGTTCTATTTTCTTCAATATTTTGGTGCCTCTTTTACCAAGCTGTCAATTGTCTTTTGTTAATTATCTTGTATTGCTCTCATTTCTTTGCCCAATTTTCTTTACCACGTATTTGATTTTGAAATTCATGTTTAGCTCTTCTGGGATTCTTGTTGGGCTTTTGTCCAATTCATATTTTTCTTTGAGGCTTTGCTGGTAGGTATTTTGACATCATTGTCGTCTTCTTAGTTTGTGTCTTTATCTTCCCTGTCACCACAGTATTATTTTATGGTGAGGTTATTTTTGGTTGTTTGCTTATTTTTCCAGCCCATTTCTTGACTTTGAATTTTATGTAAAATTAGGCCCTGTTCCTGGAATGCGGGTAGGGGGACATTGTCTCTTGTTTCAGGCTTTTTTGCACTTCTATTTTCAGGGGTATTTCTGCGGTTTTGGAAGTTTGCGGTGCTTCGAAGATTGTGTGATTTGGGAAGAGGTGTGGTCATTGCTTCCTTATGTCCAGAAGCTTCTCAGTGCCCCCTTGTCCCTTGAGAAAGTGTGTGTTCTTTTCCATCCTGGAACCATGACCTGGAAATGTCGTATGGGCTGTGGAGTTGTTTAAAAGTGCCCTATCCTCAACTTGGTGCTAGCACAGGGGTCCTTGTAGTTTCCTTTTGACTGGTTGTCCAACTCCCTTATCATCTCTGATTTGAGAGCCCCTGAAACTGATATTGCTACCTTTAACGCCCATTGCTGGTGTTGCTGTTACTTGGTCTGTGGGCCAGGGCTAACTCTAGACCTCTTTTTCCAGCTTCTTAAGTTGCCTTGGCCCGGAGAAGTGTCTTAACTGTATCTCTTGTTGGCTGTTCTGCTCCAGAATTTTGTTTGAAGTATTATTTTAAAGTTGTTTAGAGAGGCATATTGAGAGAGCCTGGCTGTTTCCTCTACTCCACCATCTTGGCTCTGTACCAAAAGTCCCCCCCCCCACAGCACTTTAAAGCTTGCATTCATGCAAAGCATTTGCATTCATGAAATATTGAAAGGCATACAGGGAGGCCTCCTGTATACTAAATACATTCTCAAGGAACCATTTATGGACATGGAATAAGACTGTACAGGAAGAAGCATGGGTGGGTCACAATCTGCCCCAGTGGGAAGAGTGAAAAGAGCTTCTCATCTGTTATTTTATTTAATCCTCACAGCAACCCTGGGAGGTAGGTGCTATTAGTATCCTTATTTTATAAGTGAAGAAACTAAAGAGGAGAGGGATTAAATA
Organism: Phascolarctos cinereus; assembly: GCF_003287225.1. Lineage (NCBI taxonomy): Eukaryota > Metazoa > Chordata > Mammalia > Diprotodontia > Phascolarctidae > Phascolarctos > Phascolarctos cinereus. The sequence goes on from NW_027555847.1 coordinate 149,580,589, forward strand.
GATTGCTCAGGGTCACAGAATCTGTATCTGTCAGAGGAAAGACCCGAAACTCAGGTCTTCTTGGCTCCAAGGACAGCTCTCCATAGTCAATACCATTTTGCCTTTCATAATTTTTACTTCCTTTGTATGTTTTTTTTTTGGTGGAGTTATTTCATTTCTTTGAAATTGTCTATTAGTATTATTGAATTTTTTATAAAACTATTTTAATATAATTACATTCCAGCCAGACAGGACTAGGATCTACTCTCCAAGTTCTATCTGCCTCTGTGTAGTCTTCATTGTTTGTAGTACATCCCTCAAACCTGGAATTCACTCCCTTTACGCCCCCACCTTGTCAAAAGCCTTCTTTTCCCTCAAGACTCAGCTGAAGTGCCACATCTTTCCTGATCCTATTGGCTCTCCATTCTTTCCCACTCAAATTTTTCTTAAGCTCTTTGTATCTCATCCCAACATTAGTCATACCCGACATTGTATTTTAATTATTTGTGTTCATACCATAACTCACAGACTCCATGAGGACAGGAACTGAGTCTTCCACTTTGTAGTGTCAGGGCCTAATCAATACCCAAGTATTACATGTTTACTACATGTCAAGTATAGAGCTAGGTACCTGCTATGGAGATACTAGTACAGAAATGAGACAATCTTCTTGGAGTTTGCATTTTATCAGAAGTAAGCAATATGTTTACAGATAAATAACTACAGAATACATATAAGATAAATATGCAGTGATTTGGAGTAGGGCTAACAACAGGGGAGTCAGGAAAGACCTTTTGCAGGAGGAACTAGAGCTAAGGCTTGAAGGTTAGTAAGGGTTCAGAAGCTGGAGGTGAAAAGGAAGGGAATTTTAGACATGGAGGACAGAGAATAGAGATGGAATGTCATATTATATTGAAGTTTGAAAATATTCATCTTCAAATATGGATATTAGTAGCATACTCTCTTTATTCTGAGCAGTTAATTGCTTTTGATGTACTGTAATTGCTTTTTAGGATTTCTAATATGTTTTGCATTGGTTGCTTAAAAATTGTAGGTGATTTCTCTAAGTTCTTAATTATCAACAACAGAAGCCACTATTTCTTCAATTTAAAAAAAATACAATAATTAGGATTATAATGAATTGTAATAAATTTTAAAATTCTCCTATCTAAAGAAGGGACAGATTAATTGTTCCATCAAAGTAAGTATGCAAGCTAACTCATCATATTGTATGGAACACTATCTTCTGTTACATAATAATATGTTAGAGACTAGATAGTTTGTGCATGGACAGAATATTTTAATTTTGATTTTTGGTATTTATGTGTGTTTTAATTGTAATAAATAATAGTGTTTAAAAAAGTGTAGTTCAATCTTTAATGTGAAAATGTTGCTCTACATGTATCAACAATTGAAAGGTAAATCTCCCTTGATTTCATCTTATTCAGTTATAATTTTTATGCATTCATATTTTTAATACAAACTGATTATTATTTCAGCTTTGAGAGTTATTGTATCCAAGTTTTCAAAAAGAAAGGTACTATGAAATATAAAAACAGCATCAATATTGCATTCTTTTGTATTGTCAACAAAACCAATAATGCTAAAAATACTTTAAAATTATTTTAAAATTATTATTCAATTATATAATTATTTAAAAACTTATTTAAATTTAAGTTAATTAAAAATTAAATATAACAAAATATTTTAAAATTTAAACTTTAGTATAAGGTACAATAAATTTGTCTTTAAAATTATTTCACAAAAAGACAGAAAATTCTATTATAGCAGAGGGAAAGAAGGGAAGGGGGTGAGCATTGTTTGAACCTTACTCTCATCAGATTTGGCTCAAGAAGGGAATAACATAATCAGTTAGGTATAGAAATCTAACTTGCTGTATAGGCAATAGGAGGGAAAAGGGGAAAGAAAAGGGAGGGGGGATAGAAGAGAGGGAAAAAGCAGTAAGGGCAAAGGTGAAGAAAAAGGAAAGGGAAAATAGAAGGGAGGAGAGACTGAAGGAGGCGGGGGTCAAAAGCAAAACACTAGTGAGGTGGGGAAGGGGAAAGGAGAAAGAAAAGCATAAACAGGGAGAAAAAGGATGGAGAAAAAGACACAGACAGTAATCACAACTGTGAATGTGACTTTTTTTTTCTCTTCTGTTGAGTTTTGTTTTCTCTTTCTGATGGTTCCTCCTATTGGTTTTAATTTTTACTTACAACATTACTAATGTGAAAATATGTTTAATAGGAATGTAAATGTATAGCCTGTATCAGATTTTGCGCCATCTTGGGGAAGGTGGTGGGGAGGAAGGGGGGAGAAAAATTTTAAACTCAAAAGCACATGGAAGTGATTGTTGATAAATCGAAATAAATTAATAAAATTAAAAAAATAAAATTATTTCACAAGGTGAGTTGAAGATGAAGGGATGATATCTAAAAATAAAAAGAGGTTGGAGAGGATTATACTGGGAGAAGGAGAAAAGGAGAGGTAGAATGGGGTAAATTATCTCACATAAAATAGACAAGAAAAAGCTTTTACAGTGGAGGAGAGTGGGGGAAGGTGAAAGGAAATGAATGAATCGTATTCTCTTCGGATTTGACTTAAGGAGGGAATAACATACATACTCAGTATGTATATCTTACCCTCCAGGAAAATAGGGGGGAAGGGAATGGGGGGTGATAGAAAGGAGGGCAGATTGAGGGAGGGGGTAATCAGAAGCAAACACTTTTGAGGAAAGACAGGGTCAAAGGAGAGAATAGAGTAAATGGGGTGGGGGGGTGGGATAGGATGAAGGGAAATATAGTTGGTTTTTCACAACATGACTATTATAGAAGTGTTTTGCATGACTGCACATGTATAACCTGTATCGAGTTGCTTGCCTTCTCAATGAGGGTGGGTGGGGAGGCAGGAAGGGAGAGAATTTGGAACCCAAAGTTTTAAAAACAAATGTTAAAAATTGTTTTTACATGCAACTGGGAAATAAGATATACAGGCAGTGGGGTATAGAAATCTATCCTGCCCTGCAGGAAAATAGAAGGGGAAAGGTACAAGAGAAGGAGGGTGAAAGAAGGGAGGGCAGATTAGGGGAAGAAGTATTCAAAATGCACACTGTCTTGGAGTTGGGGGAGGGGAGAGGTGGGGAGAAAAATTGGAACTCAAAATCTTGTGGAAATGAATGTTGAAAACTAAAAATAAATAAATTCTTCATAAGAAATGTGCCAAAGCAAAATTCTGACCTACAATAAAATTTTATTCATTGTGTCTTATTCTTTGATGCAGGCAATCGAAAAAGGGCAGCATCTTAATTTTTTTCTTGGAATTTGAATTATTAGGGAGTGATAGTAGGCTATTTGATGAATCCTAACTTCCAGATACCAGCTATCAAATGGTGTTGAAAATACTTTGGAAAAATGAAGATGTGGATATTTGTATCCTGGTGAGGGATTGTAGACAGCATTGGAGCCAGTAGTCCTGTGGCCTACAATAGCAATTCAGACTTAGCCAGTTATTTCAGCTCTATATAGTTCAACATTTTAAATTATAATGCTTCTTATAAAGTGGTAAATGTAAGCTAATTAATCTGAATTTTTATTGGTAAATCAATATAATTCATATGGACCCATCAATTTATCAATTTTGTAATACATTTTTTAGATTCATGACCTCATTGGTATAAGCAAACTGGTGCAAATTGTGACCTATACATGCTTATTCTTGTGTGCTTTTGCTCCATGTCCATCAATGGTCCCTAGAGAACCTACTTGCTATATTTTGTCTATGCCTTTCAATATTTCATGGATACAAGTTGTTCACCATCTCTTATTCTCCTTATGTCACAGGCACATCATCTCTCCCAATCATGTGAGTTTGCAGTTATGTTATTATTGCTTCTTACTATTAATTGCAAAATCATAGAATCTCAGATTTGGAAGGGACCTCAGAGACCATCTTAGTCAACTCATTTGACCAAGGATTTCATTTACAACATACCCTAGCCTGTGTTTGAAGACAGTAAGAGGGGAGGGAGCAGCAGCCCATTATCTCTCACTATAGCTATTCTACATTGGGGCAACTTTAATCATTTAGAATTTTGTTTTGTTTTGTTTTTCTTTATTTTCTTTAAAAATTATATTAATCCTAAATACGCCTTTCTCCATCTTCTACTCATTATCTCTAGTTCTGACCTCTTGAGTTAAGCATAATAATCTAATCCATTTCCCACATGAAAACTCTTGAAATATCTCAAAACAATCAACGTGTTTAAAATTAAGGTAAAGACTTCTTTTTTTCCAGGCTGAACAATCCTAGTTCTTTCAACTGATCCTATTATGTCATGTTGTGCAGGCTTCTCACCATTGTAGTTGCCCTTCTGAATGTATTCTAGCTTGTCTATATCTTTCTTACAGTGCCGTACCTATCACTAAAAAGTCCTTGTATGTTGGATTTTTGATCAATTGCCTAAGCTGTTTAATTTTTCCTTCTGCCCAACTGATCTGTAGTAATAAAATAACAATGTTAAATAATACACAATAAAATAACTTGTTTTTTCCTTCCACTGATCCTTATCCAAATATTCTCCAACAATTTTCTCCTCTCTGATCCTTGGATTTTCTTATATGCATAAGTATACCTTATTAACATTATTAAAATATTTTATGTTTTTTTCAATAAGTGAAAATCTGCCTTCTCACCCTGCCACCCTAGCCCTTCTCCTTAATTGAGAACTAAACACAATATAAATATTGTACTGTAGTGTATAAAAAACCAAATAAAACAAAACAAAAAAACCATTACAAACACGTGTAGTCAATCTAAACAAATTTCTAGATAGACTACGTCCAAAAAAGGTCATTCTGCATTTCTTCACTTTTCTATCAGGAAATAGAGCTTGTGTTATCATTAATATTCACTGCCACTGCGCATCAGTTTATTTATCCTATTATTTTTCAGTAAGTCATGTTTCTTTAAAGCCCTGTCCCACCAAGTCTCTCTCATTGATATCTAAAAAGGCAAATGTGCCTCTTTGTGTTAGAATCAAAAGTTCCTCCCAGTTATTATCCATACTTTGCGCATATCATCTACATAGACATCTGAGTGCAGGAAGTTTTCTTTCTTTCTTTTTTTTTTTGCTGACTCATTTCTTGGGCATATTCTCTCATGAATTACTGGGTCTCTTTTTTGCCATTAGTTACTATGGACAGCAGTGACTTTATATGCTCATCATTATGCGTCTTTCTACTGTGCTTAAGGTCATCTACAATTTTGATTCTTTTGAGAACATGAGATTCCATGACTTTCAGACATATACAGTAACATGATATTTATTTGGGAAAAAATGATCAGTTTTGATGGCAGGGAAAATCTTAGCATCATTGAAAATGACACACAATTTTGCAAATATGACCTAAATACTCTTCTCTTATTGAATTCTAGGCTTTCAGCTCAATGCAACGTCTAAGACATCTCTACTAATGTCATTCTTGATATCAATAATCATAGGATTGCAGAAAAAATTTCTCCTTGTAGCTACATCTACCAACAAATCTTGTATTATTTTATGTACAGATGGGAGAAAATTTGGTGAATGAGAGTCTTTAATGCTGTATTTTACTCTCTGAGTCAAATGCTGTGGTGAATTCCCCAAGGAAAATGTAAACTCTTTGAGACCTAGACACATATTACATAAAAACATTTTTGTTATAAAATAAATAATAAACATAGCAGACTAATTTTCTTTATCTGTTAGCCAACTGTTTTGTATTTATCTATCTATGTACATGTTGTTCCGCCCCCCCCCCCATTCCCCAGCAGTAAAACATAAGCTCTTTGGGGCAGAGATTGCATTATTTTTGTTTTTACAACCGTAGGGTGTGGCATAGTGCCTGACACCTATCAATTAGGTTCTTAATGTTTATTTAATTGAGTTTCTGAATGCTTATTTTAAGCAGGGAAGTCTGGTGAAGCTTCTGGACCTCTTGTCAGAGTAATGTTTGTTTTTTTTTTAAATCTAAGAAATCCTACATTTCAGCTAAAGGTTAGTAAAAAAAATATACAGATATGGTTTTTTTTCCTGCCTGAATTCATGGACTCCCCAAAATCTATCAGTGCTTATATCTGTGGACTCCAGATTAAGCATCTCTGTTTTAAGCAGAATAGTACATATTGCTCAAAAACACTTTAGAGATTAAGATTAACTTCCACATTTTATAGATGAGGAAACTGAAGCCCAGAGAAGTTAAGGGATTTGGCCAAGATTACATAAAGATTAGGTTGTGAAACTCAGATTCAAACCCAGGTTCTATGACTCCAGAACCGAAATGATTTTCATTGACTTTAGAGCTCATCTATTTTTAATTATTTATGCCCCCCCATAATTTGCTAATATAGGGAAATTTTAAAAAAATACCAAATGTATGTTTGTTTTTAAAAGATCCTAAAAATGTCCATGTGTTTGTAAAAAAGAATGATTGAAGATTAATCTCTTTACCTTATATAGAGTCATGAGGAATCTATATGCATATTTGAAGACTATTTACCAGCTTCATGTCTTTTTTTCATTTTGTTAGATTAGTTATAAAAGCTTACATAATACATTTTTCCTTTCATCTTCAATACAAACTATTCTCTAGTTACTTCATTTTAGTTCCAAAGTCTAATGGGTACTTATTCCTCCTGACTTCATGTTTGCTATAATACTTGACTTGAGAAATGTGTAACTTAGCTTCCATATTATTCAATCTACATTGCGGGCTTTTAATTGAAAATTAGTCATGTAGTTAATAAGACAATTTTCTAGTAAAGCACGGTAGCTTGAGGAAATAAGCTAACATATATGATTCCCCCCTTGTTTCTATTTGTTGAACTGTTTTCAAACCAGTAGATTATCTAATGAAACTGCTTCCCCTTAAGATTATATCTCTATGTAATTTTAAAGTAAAAAAGAAACCAACAATTTGGGAATAAACTGCAAAATACACTTGGATTCTATTTGCATCATCAGATGTATAAAAATGAAAGTGAGAGACTGTTACTCCTCCAAAAAAATCTGAATTTTCATGAATTCTCTTTTAACAGGAAGAGTTGCTTATTCTGGGCACATTGATGCATAATAGCTTAATTTTCCATAAGCTGAAAGATGGCTGAGTCCAGAATATAGTAATTCATGGGTAGCACAAATACATGGATATTCATCAGTGCTCTAGACTATGCTTGCATATTTACAGTGAGGGGATCCCATTACCTCTCAAGGCAGTCATTCAATCTGGGGGCAGCTCTAATTTTAGGAAGCTTTTTTTTTTTAAATTAAATGAAACCTTAAACAAATTCATTCACTTAACAATCATTCATTAAATGTCTACTATGTTCTAAGGGCTTGGTGAAATACAAACAAACAAACCCAAAACACTAACATGATCCCTGTGCTCAAAGAGCTTCTGTATAGTACTGGTTATTAAACATATGCTTAGAGGAATACAGTATGCATTAGGATAGGCCAACTGTACATATATATGTGTATATATATACATATATATATATATATATACATTTAAAGTACACACAACATACTTTTAAGCTTAATCCATATTAACATTTTTCTCATCACTTTGGTTTTTTTTTTGTTTGTTCTGTTTTGTTTTGTTTTGGTGAGGCAATTGGGGTTAAGTGACTTGCCCAGAGTCACACAGCTAGTAAATGTTATGTGTTTGAGGCCACATTTGAACTCAAGTCGTCCTGACCTCCAAGGCTGGAGCTCTATCCACTGGGCCCCCTAGCTGCCCCTCTCATCACTTTCTTAAGTCTACAATAAAAAAAAATAATAATAATATATTAAGCCCTGTTGTTTAGTGTTTGCTGAATTCCAAGGTGTAAATGCTCACAGTGGAAATGTTACAATTGGCTCTACTGTGCTGTTTGCCCATAAGGTACTCTATCTTTGTTATATGGACATTTTGGTTATCAAAAGGGGCAGGAAAAGAGCAGTTGTATGTAGAATACTGATAAAATCAGTGTGAGAAGAATCACAGCTCATCACTTAAAAATACTTGAGGAAAGTCCTCAACTGTTCTGAGGAGTTAAGTAAAAATAGCCCCTCAAATAAATAGGAGGAACTATTTGAAAGCAGAACACTGATTGAAGTATGGGTGGCTTCTGGGCATTATTGCTCATAAACTCATGAACTTATTGCTCACTTCAGGGTTTTGAAGAATATAACTGAGAAATCATAGATTCACTAAATGTTTGTGGACTTTAGAATGACTACATAAAGATTATTGTGGTCATCCCTAAGAGAAGGATGGTTTTTATTTTTGAGTTTTACATCATGGATTAGTCACTAAATACAAAGAAGCCCTGATGTGAGATACTAATGCTGTAGAAGAGAGAAGGCAAGCTGAAGGTAGAAGATAGGGATGAGAAGAAGTTGAAAATAGGAATCAGAGGAAGCCAGGAACAGATGATATGCAAGGTAAGGAGAGAAGCTACTTAACAGAAGCCAGAATGAAAACGCTGAAAAGAGATGAGAAAAATGGACAAAAAGACGTTGCAGCCGAAGCAAGGAGTTGTTGGTTTGGAAGAGAATGCTGCTGGTTGGAGGAAGGTAGAATTCTTGGCTATTTGAAGACCTGCTGGGCTTACTGCACTCTAGGGCCATTTATACTGGAGAGAGGGGGAACATCTCAGCCACGCCCTTTACTGACCACTATTGCTTAAGACTTGGAGACATAGAGATGGAAATATAGACTTTTTGTTCGCTTTGTTACATTGTTATATTTTTTTTGCAAAACAAATGTTATACTTTCTCAACACCCTGCCAAGGGTAGCTATGTGATAAAAGAGTTTAACACTGTGTTGGTGGCCCAAAAGTAGCAAAAAGGCAGTATTTCCCAGCAGGAGGGTTGTGAGGACCAGAATGGGAGCAGACAGTTTTGTCTGGTAGGTGAAGTATGGTATAGACAATTCCCTAATGAGATGAAGGACGTAAAGGCTGGTAGGCCAGAGTTGTGAGTTATCCTAGCACGTGGTTTTCTCTATTTATATATCTCCGTTCTAAGTTTACATGGGTGTCCACTCTTCCTAACAGATACTATAAATATTGGGTTTATGGGTGAACAGATGTTTCAATTGTCTTCAGTTGAATAAATGTTGTGATTATTTCCCCTTTTGCTTTCTAATGAGTAAATGTTTTGTGTTTAAGTGTTAATGGTGTCTTTATGACTGATTTCACAGAAATAGAAAGTATAATGAATGGAAGGGACTCAGGTACTATAACATCAAATAGTAGGAGTATAGCTCCTCAAACCAGGATTACCCCTACCACCTGGAAAGGGAGTTTTAGATGGTCTCCATTTAGGGAGCTACCTTGATCTGCTCTTACGCGTGCAAGTTAGGTAAGGGAGACAGCCTTATCTGAGAGAGAGAGAGAGAGAGAGAGAGAGAGAGAGAGAGAGAGAGAGAGAGAGAAAGACAGAGAGAGAGAGAGAGAGAGAGCCTAGGAAGAGTGGGGATCAGTGCCATGCCCAAGTTTTTATGTATATATGTGTGTGTGTTTATGTGTATCTGTATGTATATGTGTATATATAATATATATGCACATATTTTTATATGTACACATATTTCTATATATTTATACACACATTAAAGATTACTGAACAACATAGAGATGTTGACTGTAGTCATACATCATAAATTTATAATGGAGAAAATCTGCATGGTTTTATGACTTTTTTTTTTAATAGTACTTGGTAGCATAGGACCAAATGTAGAAAAAGTTGATTGTAGATTTTACTTTTTCTTGGTAATTAATAGTGAGAGATGGGAATATTAAGGAGATAAAAGATTCTTGGGAGGTGGCACGTGAGTAATTGCAATAGCTGATATGGTATTTTAACTGGTTAGAGGGAGGTAGAAGAAACCAAAACAGGAGTGATGAATGGGGTAAATCAGAAGGAATTGGGGGACCAGAAGTCACAATGGGGACAAATATTGGAAACAGTAACAAGGGAGTAGTTGAATATTAGGAGGAAAAATAGAAAATTTGGAAGGAGGTTTTTAAAAGGTTATAATCAGAAGAGGGTAAAAGAAGATGAAAAGAAAGTTGATAATTGTTAATTAATTTTGTAGTGACTTGCATATGATGTTTACCTTACTAAACAACCAGATAATTACTATGCATGTACAAGAAAGTTAAAATAGAGGAAAGTTAAAATTAAATTTTATTTTTTTAAAGACATATCTGTGAAGGCTGTCATTACTACATTCATAATTGAAGGTGATGCCAAATTTCAGTTAGAAGGTAGTGAAAATAAAGATGTAATTTCCCCCCCCCTCCAAATTCATGGTCTCCTTGAAATCTAGCCAAAGACCCCAGGTTAAGAACCCCTGAACTCTAGAGATGTGTGCTTGGCCACTGCCTGTAGTGGGGCTGTATTGATTAGGTTGGTTTTTCATTTCTAGAGGCATTTTAAATTGCTACTCACAGTTTATAATCCATTTAGCCCAGTGTTTGTCTTAACAAATCCCAGAAAGGAGCTTGTCCTCTCCGTGGAGGTCATCTCACCCGTCTATGGAAAGTCATTTCCCTGTCATAGCCAATGATTCTCTTTCTGACACAGCTCCTCATACACACGCTGATTCTCCATTAGAGACTGAATGAGCTGTGGGAGTGGGTGGCTGTAAATCACAGCTTAGACTTCAGGTGGGTTAGCTGGCTTTGTTTGTTACTCCTTGATTAACTATGTCACATGTGACAGATAGGACAGCAATGTGTCATCATTCTTCGCTAAAATCCATGGTTTATTTCCTATATATTACTTAATACTGTCCAATTTAAAATTATTAATTTGATTTTAGATTACAATTGTATCAAGTATGCTTTGATGTGTAGAGAAAGGTTTTTAAAATTCAAGTCTTATAGGGATTTTGGAGATGATCTTATCATGGTATACATAATACATGTATATGCACATATACGCACATGCAACACATATATGCATATAAACCAACATATGTACATATATGCACACATATAATTAACATAAATTCTGATCTGTTTGAATGAAATGTTATGATATCTTTCTTACCAGTTTGAATGAAAAGATGTAATTGAATTGGACTGTGGTAGAGAGGAAAGAGTTCTGAATTCAGAGCCAAGGGACCTGGGTTTAGTTCTCCAGTCCTCAGTTTCATCATCTGTAAAATGAGAGAGCTTCTAAGGAAACTGAATGCTACTAACCTGATCTTCATCATGAAACTTACAATTTAGTTCCAATAGGCAAGCTATGCCTATATTTTATATCATATGTATAAGTGTGCATACATATTTATAAATTATTTGCATATATTATATATATATATATATATATATATATATATATATATATATATATATATATATATATATATATATATATAATCAGGACCTATCAACGTTTATATCTATTTTCTAGTGCTGGTCGTAAATATGGTAGTCAGCTAGGGAAGGATATTTCAAAGCCACCAGAGTAGTTTGTGTATAATAAAAATAACAGTAACTTACTGGTGGCTAGAAAGATGAAGTTAAGTATAAATGGGAAGATAAGGCGCTTGGAAAATCTGCTTCACTTGCATTTTCTAAACTACAATTTTTAGAGGATAGGCTTATATTTGACTACATTGTATTTATTTCTATCTATCCTCTTTATATTTATTTCAAATATAGTTACATATATATATTAATCTCCTTGTGGTAGACATTGCTTTATTCTCTTCCACCTAGTACGGGGAGTACCTGTTGTCTAGTAGTTGTCTAATGAATACTTGTTGATGGATTGAGAGACAATAAATATTTTCTTCACTCATAAAACAATTTATTTACCTCCAAAAGGCTCCTATGGAGCTACTGTACATTGTCCAAAATAACCGTATGGAAGTGTGCATCTCTATTGAACACATATTTATCTACATTCTTGTTCGGTCACTTTTCAGTCATTTCTGACTCTTTGTGACCCCATTTGGGGTTTTCTTGGCAAAGATGTTGGAGTGGTTTGCCATTTCCTTCTCTAGCTTATTTTACCGATGAAAAACTGAGGCAAAGAAGGTTAAATGACTTGCCCAGTATCACACAGCTTGTAAGTGTCTGAGGCCATATTTGAACTCATGAAGATGTCTTCCTAATTTCAGGCGTGGCACTCCATCCATGGAACCACCTAGCTGTCATCTTTATCTATATCCATGTTTCTATCTGTGTACATCTATGTTTCATAGAATGCCTGTCTACGTGTATATATGTATAAAGAATAGATTATATATATGTATAATACATGTATGTATTTGCATGTGTATACACACACACACACCCACCCCACTACAGTTATTTTAGACAAAATGTAGCAATGCTATAGGAGATTTTGGGAAGGAAATAAATTACTTTATGAATTGAGAAAATATTTCTTGTCTAGGAGAGAGGTAGACAAGGAAGAACAGAGGGAAGATACACACACACACACACACACACACACACACACACACACACACACACACACACATATATATATATATATGAAAGGCACCATGATATAGTGGATAGAAAGCCATCCTTAGAATCAGTAGGACCTGCCTTCAAGTGTTGCTCAGGTATATTGACTTTATGACCCTGGACAAATCATTTAACTTCTCAGTGTCCCAGATAACTCCCTAAGGCTGAGCTAAAGACCAGATGCAAAACTGTATAGGTAGAGGGAATGTCCTCACCAAGAGGTGCCCACACCAATGAAAGTACATATCTGGACGAAGAAAAAAATTTTTTGAATATAATTTAGATTATATTAGATAGCTTTGGTTATATGAATAGCAATATTACTTTAAACTTACCATTAAAATATTTATTAAGTATCAGCCTGCCAAAATTAGCATGTGGTTTCAACAAAATATTGAGCAGTCACTCTTCAGATACTTCATTAAGCCTATGCAGGAACCAATTTTTTTTTTTGTTATCAACAATCCTGCAATTGTAACAAGTGATCTTTCAAATGTAGGCAATTTTAGGGCTTATAATAAGCTATCTGATTTTGATTCATGGATTTTTTGAAGAAAAAAAGGAAGAAGGAAGTAACCATTCTTGTATATGCCTACAAATATAAATATGATTAAGTGATTTTAAAGTTTTATGGGAGAAATTTATTTGAAGACTAAGATTTTGCACTATGATACAATTGGATTTGAAGTAGTCCAATTGAAGCTCAGTTATCTACTCTTGCCTGCAGATAAATGTGGCTTGCATTACTTAGGCTATAAATGTTGGTCTCATAGTAGAAAGGTGCAATTATACCGCTTCTGCAATAAAGTTACTTTACCCTGTAATCATTCACAATTTTCAGAACATAATAAATATCATATTAAAGTTTGCAAAGCACTATATATATGTGTGTATATATATGTATATATATCATCTTATTTGAGCCTCATATCACTTTGCAGTAGGTACTGAATTAATATAATTTCTCACTGTGGGAACTTTTAGTATGTGAACTTCCTGCACCACTGCTAAGTGACACTCATTTATGACTTAGGAGATAAATCCTTTGAAGTTCTCTGATGCACAGGTCACCAGCTAGTAACTGTTAGGAGCTGAACCCAAGTCTGACTCAATGACCTACTTATCCTATCTATTAAATAGTTTGATGAAAAATGAGTGTTGTTTCTGAAGTCATAACATCATAGATTTAATGATTGAAGGGAACTGACATGTCATACAATCTGATCTTCTCATTCTACTAATGAAAACTTGGGCTCATAGAAGTTATGGCTTAACTAGGATAACACAACTAATAAATGTCTGACATGAGATTTGAACTCAGATCCTCCTGACTTTGTCTAGTGCTCTCTTTACTGTCATTTGCTGTTTATAAGGGACACAATTCAAATCGTGGTTCTGCTATTTATTAACTTTGTGATGTTGGGTAAATGAGTCCCTTTATGCTAGACCTCACTTGCGTCTCCTGTAAAAGTGAGAGGATTGGACTAACTGACCTTTGAATGTCTCTTCCAGCTTTAAAGCCATGATCTCTAATGCTATGCCATGATGTTGCTCAAATGCTGGACTTCATTTATATTCTCCACAGGCTGAAAAATCCATTATTATTTGTACAATTCAACTGTTAATTACTGCCTACTTTCAGTAGTAAAGCAAAACTTGTTAACACCCCCGTAACTAGAGCTGTCTGTGTCTACAACACCCCTCTTTCTCTGATGAGTAACTTCACTGTTAAAATTAGTTTGCTCGGGGCTAATAGTGTATATGTGGTCTTGACATAACCCAGGGTATTTTTTTTCTCTTAAACTTAAAGGAAACTCTCATAACTTTTTCAGAGTTATAGGTAGGCTAAAGGAAAAAAAAAACACAAGAAGAAAAAAATAGCCTCCTATATCTAGTGTTCTAGAACAAATAGAGCCTTTTTAAAAAAATCATCAGAGTTGAATTTTCTTTTCAGTGTAATATTCTGTCATTCGAACACAATCCTTGCCCATAGTAGGCACTGAATAAACACATGTTGGATTAAATGTGTTTTTCCTTATTTGTGGATTATCTAAAGTCACACTTGTGACTTATCTAAAATTTATTACCATAATTTGTGAATCTTTCCCCAGCATATTAGCTTTTTACTATGTCTTTATGTAGTACTTGCCATAGCAAGAACTGTTTTAAATGTTTTTAGATGCTAGGATAGGTGATCTGGCTTACACAAATACATACATACATACATACATACATACATACATACATACATATATATGTGTATATATATATATATATATATATATATGTCACTATCTTTTTTACTTTCTGCCATGTAAAGTGTTATTCTACATAACACGCAAAGATTTCAAAGTCTTCCTTTATGAGAGAACTCATAAAGAGCAATTCAATTTGAATGCATAGAAATGCTGCAAAGAATAAATTTATTTTTCTTGTTTCTTTATATTTATATTCTTTCTCCTGTCTGTGAAATTTCTTATATATCCCTCAGCAAATGATTTAGAACTGAGAATTTAAAAATAAGGTGGTAGTTTTTATACCCCCCCCACACCCCTACTATAGTTATATTTGTTTATTTCAAGTATTTGCATATAATTCTTTTGAAATGAGTTGCAATCATATTAATGTAATAGAAATGTAGATGCCCAGCATGTCAATATCAGCATTCTTTAGGATACTAGGGAGTGTTAAGGAATACAAGATATACTGAAAAGAAGATTCTGCTGTTAACAGTTGCTGGAATCAAGAGCTCACAACAATTCTTTTGATTACATTCTTACATTACTCTAAATACAAACATGGAGAAGCGGGGAACTCTCTTGCTCTTGTTTCAGGTATCCTGGGAATGTTTTCATTAGCATATGCCTCAAGTATCCACAGCCATTTTTTTCTAGCTCTTTGGGGGAATAGTAGAAGACTTGCCTTACTTTGTCTTTGGAAAGTTGTTCTTCTCTCCAAATCCTCACCAACACCACTTCATTTCTTCCCTCTCTGAGAAAAAAGTAACTAATTGTTATCTGGGACCCTGAAGACAAAGGATTCCTTGAAAGCACTCTTTCATGGTGCTTACATGACAGTAAGCACCTCCGGAATTTGAGGAATAAGTTGGCTTGAAGTTATTGTACAACCATTTGTGCAATCTATTTTGCACATCTGATTCATGTGATGGCATAATGCAAATTTCAGAAATGCAAATTTGTCCCTCTATAAGCATATGTGTGTGTGTGTATGCATGCATGTATGTATACACACGTACACACACACACACATTTTTTTTCTGGTGGTATTGTGGAAAATTAAAGAAATTACAAAAATGAAGGCCATGCAACCAACATGTTGCAGGGCATACTCCTTAAATAACAGCTATAAAGCTCCTATGAGTTTTCATCCAAACAAAGCCTGTCTGCAGTGATGCCACTCTAATACCCTGCAGGCCAAGGTGTTTTATTCATGCTAGTAGTCTGACCACTGCTCATTATTAATTTAGTCCTGGAGATAGCTGACATCTGTCAATCAGGCAAGACTTGAGTGCACCCTTTGCCAATCAAGAAGCAATGGAGGGGGGAAAGGAGATTCTCTGCAAGGCTCTGGGCCAACTCTTTGGGCTGTCTTGATTAAATATTAATTAATTTTCATGGCTGGACATCTCTTGTCATAGTAATACAACATGATTCAAAGCACACATTCCTCTGAAACATTTCATTGCACTGATCTGTTTGGAAAATTTTACAGGCATCTGAATATGCACAACTTTTTTTCCTCTTCTGAATGTAATTTCCCTGCTATGTAGGTATGGCCTTGGAATTCAGTTCTGAAGAGTGGATATTAGATTTCTTAAGCCACTTGAAGGATTTTATTTACTAAGCCAGCAAACACTATTAAGAGAACCACTAAAGATTCAGAAGATAGTGTATGAAATGGGGACTGTAGCCTGAACTCCCCTTCTCCCCTACAAAGTCCAAATCTTCATTGGGTGAGAATAATTCTAGATAAAAAGGGATCATCTTGAGATTTAGCAGCATCTCAAGAGTTTGTATTTGGTTTAATGGACTATTATTTCTGAGTTTATAAGTTCATAGCTATACTCCCACCTCTTTGCATTTTAAACAAAAAGTGGTATGTCTGTTTTATCTATGTTTAGATTAGATTGTAAACTCATAGAGAAGGAAAATCATGTCTTTTTCAGCTTAATTATGTCCATTGGCTAAGCACAGAACCTTGAGCATATGGATTGCCTTCATAAATATTATTCTGATTGGACCAAGCTAGTGATTTTCATTTTAATTTGCCAAGAAAGTAATAACACGAGTTCATTAATCTTTTCAAAAGATGAACTATATGAAAAAAGTAAAATATACCCATCACTGAGGTAGTAAAAAAGCTATTCAGATGGTATAAGTTTTTCCATACATAACCTAGTGATTTCTGAGATGCAGGATGAATATGTAAACAGATTAACTAAGGCAGAAGGGTCTGTATTTAATCTTAATTGAAATCAGGGCTTTGAAAGAAGCCATTTTGTTGTACAACAGTCATTAGGCTCAACAATGACTGGGACATCCTTTGAATAGGATAAGAAGTAAAGGATAGTAAACTTCTATCATTTAAGGCTTTATAGTCTTCGAAATAAATTCAAATTAATACACACATGGACAAGAGACCTGCAATTATAATGTACTTCTTTGAAAGCAGTTTCAAAACGGATTTAGAGAAATTATACATTTAAAGTTTGCTTGAAACAGGACATGATCAGACTCTTTAGGAGAAATCACATCTCTCTACAAAGATGGGAAATTGGGATGAAGTAATGAGGCAAGGAGAATCAGTGGGAGTGGAATGTGATATCAGTTGATAATGGTGTTTTTCAAAAGCTTATAGCTGCCTTTGATAAAATTTTTGGATCCAGGCTTATTCCTAATCTACCATATGCCTTTGAGACTCATCTGCATTAATTCTCTCCTATCCTGGCTTGGAATCTATGGGGATTATTTAGGATTGACTCATATTTTCTCCATAATTTGGGATTTTTCTATACCCTGAGATGCCATTCCTTCCAGAGTAGCTATTACAGGCCTCACTAAGCCCTGTTTTGGTTTGAACTAACTGGCATGGCTCTTGGAATATGTAAAACTCCTCTGGATTCAGGGTATGGGATATGGGCAGCTATTGACTCTCTGGTGTGTAATGGTACTGAATTTTAGTTAACCATTGAATATCTGGGGTACTCAATGACTCTGGGGAAATGGTAGACTGCACTGGATCTGTTTTTCCTTAGCTTTTTATCTTGTCAAGGAATAGTCTCCACAGTTTAGAATCAATTTATATAAAAATTTCCTTTGCCTTTCATACTTTTCACTTTTATTACTAGAATTTTATAGGGCAAGATTATTTCACCTTTTTGAAGAGGATGAATCTTGTATTTATGCTACTAAAGTGAATTTTTTTGGGGGGTTATCATTATGTGCACATAAATATAGTTAACCATGTAACAAGTAACTACCAAGTCCTTTAAAAATGAACTTAACATCTAGAGGAAAATGACAGATCAGAGGACTTCAATTTAGATTTCCATTTCTAACGATGTTGCTCATATTCTTGAGATGTTCCTTTGTCCTTTTAATTTAACCAATAATGATCCTGAGATCTTTTACTTTTATTTGTCCCAAGGGAGAGGGAAATGCTTGAAAAATGCTATCAAGGAAGTAGCTTTTGCTAACCTTGTAACTCAGACTTATTACTCTAATATCCCCTTGGTGCTTTCTTTGCCCATGACCTCTGAAAGCTTGGCAACCTGGCCTTGCTCACAAGACTTCCCCATGGGACACACACACACACACACACACACACACACACACACACACATACACACACACCTGAACAGAAACAAGCAATGTCTAAAATGATAAGGCACCACTTGATTCTGGGTTTTTCTATCTCATCTGTGTCTCTTTCCTTTTTCCTCTCCATGTTTCTTTCCCTTTCTCCTCCTCCCTTTTTTTCTCCCTTTCCCCCTTCCCACTCTCCCTTCCTCTTTTTCAGGATAACAAGATGGATACCAGCAACTCGATTTAGCCATCCTTCAAACATCATCAAGAAAACTCCTTCCTGCTTTTATGGCTGGCCACACACAATCCTAGCACTGGAGAGAGCCTGGTGCATCCTTCACAACTATTGGCAGTATCTACTGATTTCCATAGCTTGACTGCCCTGCTTCCCCAGATTCTCATAACACTACAAAATAGCAAAAGAACAAAACTACTGTACTTGGCCTTTGTTCCTTTGTATGAGAGAATACTTTTTCTCCTAAATGTTTAACCATCACAAGAAGAACTAGCTCTGTGGTTTGTGGTTCTGGGCAGGAATAGCTCATCTGTATCAAATGCCCAACAGTTACTTGGGACTTTCTAGTTGGGGTTGGAGATGTGGCCAACATAATGCAGATAGAGCAGAAACTGACACCAGAAATAAGTCAGTTGTTGTTTGCTTCTTCAGTCCGAGTGTCAGCCAGAGTAAGAAACCGCATGAGACAGCTTGAGTAAGTACCCTTCTCTATTTGTTTTCATGTTCATTCTCACTGCTTTTAGTTCACTTGTAGAGGTTTATATTGGGTAAACCTGGTGGGGGTGGCGATGGATTAGGTTGCTTTTGCAGAGAAAAGTACTCTTGGCTGTCCTTGAGAAGAAAGGTTGGTGTACAGGAATGCCTCACCTTACATTGTTAATTGGTTTCAAAAAAAAACATGATGTCATTGTGAAGACTTGTGTTAAGGGATACCAAATGAAGAAAGCAATGATTACAATAATGTTAATGAAACAATGCTAAAGAAAACTGAGCTCAGATTAAACACAATAGCCAATACAGGTTTAAGAGGACAGATGATAAGCCATACACCTCCTTCCTCCTCTATAGGTATGAGTGAGTAGATTGTAGATGCCAAATGTTGTTTTGTGTGTTGGTTTTATTTTACTATTTTCCTTTGTTATGAGTGAAGGTTCAATAAGG
This sequence comes from Phascolarctos cinereus, assembly GCF_003287225.1. Classification (NCBI taxonomy): domain Eukaryota; kingdom Metazoa; phylum Chordata; class Mammalia; order Diprotodontia; family Phascolarctidae; genus Phascolarctos; species Phascolarctos cinereus. Next base: position 149,600,081 of record NW_027555847.1, read on the forward strand.
ATGAGAGGTATTGCAGAAAATGTTTGTGGTTTAAAAAACAAAAGGGATCAATAGAATTTTTAAAAAAGATACACAATGTTGGTTTTGCTTGGCTCCATAGGGGAAATTTTGTAAATGAGTGACTTGCTACGTAATGTTACAATGGGGTTTCACGTTTTATGGGGTTTGATTATAATGAGAAAGATATCATTGTGAAACGATATTGGTTGGAGCAATTTTATATAGTGAATGCCATATAAATGATGAGAATGATGGTACTTCTAGTGGCCCTTCAGAAGGAATGACCCTACAGGCTAGGTGGACTTAGCTCAGATGGTCATCATTGACCTAGGAAACAGAAGCTGCCTCCCTGTGTCCTTCAAACAAAAGGAGTAGACTTTAATAAAGTCCAAATTGTGGAACATAACCACCTAATTTGGTTGGCAACTATGTATGCAGGGATGGCAAGTTAACATAATCACTATTCATTAAATGGGATTTTCATGCAGGGGGAATAACTTCTTGCTCAAAATCCCAAAGTTAAATTAAAAGGGAATTCAGTTTCTTTCCCAAGGGTGATCATTCCCTTATTTATAATTTGTAATCATAATTATGATTTAGCTACACAAATTGCTTTACTTTGCTCTTTATAATTTACCATAATATTGAGGTAGGGACTCCTTTTGATTGTATTTTATTTTAATTTATTATTATTATTCTTTTTCAAGTTTTGGACTTGGACCCATGATTTCATTAGTATGGAAAATTCCTGATGCAAAAAACTCCCTTTCTCAATACAGATCACATCTGCTCTTCAACTTATAAACTTTGAGAGTTGACTGGGACACTGAGAGATTAAGTGATTTGCCCAGAGTCATGCACCAGTATCTGTCAGAAGGGGACCTAACCAAGGGCCCTCTGATTCTCAGGTTAACTGAGGCTGGTTCTTAACTTGAAGAATAAACAGTTAATGTGATCATTGAAATTGCATGGATTGGAACACACATGAAGCTAGTTCTTCTGAAGATGGGTGTGCCTATGTTTTAGGTTGACAAATAAGGACCACCAAAACAACTCACACTACTGTAGGTGCAGTTGATTTCTCGAGATTAGCAGGTGACCATCTTGCATCACACAGGGAACCTCCATCAGTTTCCTGATAGGAGATGCAAACTATAATTTGGCGTTTGTAATATAAACCCTGAGTCAGCAGAGAAACTTAACAGCTTTAAATCAAGCATAAACAATGGAGGGGTTTGAAAGGCTTGGTCTACCCCAAAATGTCACATTCCGTGGAAGAATGCTCCCTCTATTTGATCTGTCACTAGAACTCTCAAAACATGACACTCCTTGAACATAATATACTTTGATGATAAACTAGATTAACTTTCCTGGTACAAGTAAAAGGCCACCTGTTGCCAGAATGCCCATATTCCTCGTTGCCTGTCTTGTAGCTGTCATCACTTCAATGCAATCTGCACCCGACATGCTGGAATATAATGAATATGTCAGGAGTTGGAGGTCAGCCATCAAAGTACATGAAAACTTGGCTTGCATACAGTGTCAGCATGGAGGCCTCACCTATCATCTTGTGCAAAGGATTTCTGCACCACTTGATTTGTTTGCCCAGGGTTTGTTGCTGTTGGATGGAACACATTTACTGAGAGGCTTTTTGACAGCCCATTCAAACGTTTTCAATTTGGAAAATGGTGCTTCCTGTTTTAAGCTCTTTAACTGATACGGGGTGTGAAATGCCACTGGAACTGATTGTGTTGTGGGTTTGTTGTTGGTATTTTAGCTTGGAAAGATCCACGATGAGGGTGTGAAGTATTTTGATTGGCATGCATAGGAGAATTAGATAGAACATGAAAAGCCATAGAATCTTAAACCTTAGTGGTAGGTGACCTAGTCCAACTTGCAAAAACACATTTCTAGAATCAAGTGGTGGGTTCTCTGGTAGGTACCCAATGGAGAAATTAGTTTAGCCTTTGTAATTACCATATTTTCTTGTGTGCATTGCTCCCACACAGATTCCATCTGTGTACCCACCCTAACTCTTAATTTTGAGAAGGAAACATGAAACTTTTTGACTTGGCATTATTTTCCCCCACCATAGACTTATATTGGCAGTAGCAGAATATGCTCTGAAGGCCTGGTCAGAGAAGTTGAAGTATGAATGACACCCTTCAGAGAAAGTAAGGGTGCTTAAAGAAGTGCTAACTATATTTGGCTGCCTTCAAAGGCTCCCTAAAAAGGTGTGTGGGTGGATAATTCTTTTCCTGGCTATATAGGGGTATTAGAATTCTTCAGATTTATTATGTCAGAGGCATTAGAAAAGAGTATATCTGTATGATATCCAGTCTCTTAGCCCATTTCTCCCATACCCTTTTACTGCCTCCCACTCATTTAAATAAAAAAAAATGCTAAATAGGGAAGTGGAAGATTTATGTGTGTCATTTTATATTGTTATTTACAAAATAACATTCTGTCATTTACCAGACCCTTTCAGAGGTTCCCATACTGGAGAACTTTACTGTTTATTATGAGAGGATGTTCATAAGGAAGGTGTACTGGAATTGAGGAGGTGTATATAGAAATAGAATTTAGGGATAGGAGTACGATATCATCAAAGTCTGGAAGTTCATGATCAAGGATGGTCTTTTTGGGTTCTTCGAGGAAGCTTATCACTAGATAATTTGGTCATAGACACCAGCAAGCTAATGCTCGTCAAAGAACTAATTCTCAACAGTTTATACACTTTTAGCATAGCATAAATCAAGTTTAAAAGAGGTAGATACTGTAGTCAATTTATTTATCCAATTTGAAAACTAGCTGACTCTAAATTGTCCCTGCCAAAAGGTGGATTAGGAAGGCTTCTTGGGGTGCTGTGAAACCACTTTGTGCTTCCATTTGAAATCCTTCTTAAGTCCTGTTTAACTATGAGCTCACAAACCCAACTCCATAAAGTGATGGCAGACTTCACATTAAGTAATCCAATTAGTGAAGTGTGCCAAATGCCTCATTTTGCCCATTTATTTCCATTCTTTCCCTAACCTTTTAGTAGATATTCAGACAGGAAGAAAAACTGACTGAAGGGAGTTCTTCCACTTCTTCCTTCATACCCCTTTTACACACCTCCTTTTCTTCCACTAGTTAACAACTAACGAAATGACCAAAAGGGAGGCAGAAAGAAACAAGATCCTTGGATAACTTCCAACTTGGAAAATGGAAAAACAACTTAACTGCAGATGTCCTTTGGCCATCCTCATTACTTCCTTCTCACCATTTTTTTTTCACATACTATCTATCTTTCTATATCTACTTCATACCTTCTTACTTTGGGTCTTGAAATGGATGCTAGGAGAATATTTTTCTGGGAGGTTTTAGAAGAGATTCCTGCCCAGGTAAGTGTTGGGCTAATTAACCTCTGAGGTCCCTCTAAACTCTGACTTAATGATTTTTGTTTGTTATTCCCTTTTTCTCCTTGCACTTAACTAAAAACTGTTATGTGCTTTTTGTCAGTCTGTCAGTCAATAAATATTTATTAAGCAACTATTATCTAGCAGGGCAGCTAGGTGGCACAGTGGATAGAGCACCAGCCCTGGAATCAGGAGGCCCTGAGTTCAAATGTGGCCTCAGACACTTATTAGCTGTTTGACTCTGGATGAGTCACTTAATCATGTTTGCCTCAGTTCCTCATCTGTAAAAGGAGCTGGAGAAGGAAATGGCAAGCCATTCTAGTATCTTTGCCAAGAAAACCCCAAATGGGGCCACAGGGAGTTGGACAGGACTGAAACAACTCAGCAACAGATATATCAGGCACTGAGCTAAACACTAGAGATGTTAGACAAGACAAAAGATAATCTTTGCTTTCAAGGCGCTCACAGTCTAATGGGGGAAGCAACATGCAAACAATTATGTACAACCAAGATAAATATAGGATAAATTGGAGGTATTCTCAGAGGGAAGGTGCTAGCATTGATGGGGATAAAGAAACTGATCCAGAGAGATGCAATGAGTTGTCCTTGGTCATAGAGTTAGTTAATGAACGAGCCAGGTCTATAATTAAGTTTCTCTTGATTTCTAATCTAGTTTTTCCTTCATGATATAACACTAAGAATTCTACTTCCAAAGAATATTCACAAGTTTTTTCCCAACTTCAGTTAATCCTCCACTCAGCTCTCAAACTGAGCTTCCTAAAGCACAAATCTGGTGATAAGCTTCTTCACAGAACCCCAAAAGACTATCCTTGACCTTCTTTAACTGGAATGTTTTGGACCAGATGATCTTATAGGTCCCTTCAAGTTGTAATAATTTATGATTCAATGAGCCCTGAAATAAATTCACACTTATTTTGTATGCAGTGTCCATTTACTTATTTTGGAGTATATTATATGCATTCAGCAGAATGTAAGTTCCTTGAGGGCAGGGATTGTCCCACCTTTTTGAAGTAGAAATTTTTATTGATTTTTTTAAAATTTTTTACAGCTTCACAGTTTTCCACAGTATTTTTTCCTTCCTTCACCCAGAGAGCTATCCCATAGGACAGTATTTTTTAAAGACAAAAAAAAGCAGAAAAAGAGGAAAAATCAGTACAACCAATCAATGCACTGATAAAGTTTGAAAACTTTTGAGTAATATGCAACACCTACAGACTTCCACAAAGGGTGGGTTGGGATTTCCTCATATCTTCTTTCGAGGAGTACTTGATTTTTTATAGGTTTATTACCTTCATTTGCTTTTTTGGGTCTTTCCATTCACATTGGTGTTGTCATTGTATGTATTGTTTTCTTTGTTCTGCTTCATTTTGCATCAGTTCATGTAGATCTTTTCATGTTTCCCTGTATTTATCCCACCCATCATTTCCTACAGCACAATAATATTCTATTACATTCCTGTGCCACCATTTCTTTAACCATCCTCCAATCAATGAACATCTGCATATATTACCTTATTTGATATTCATAACAACTCTGTGAAATAGATAATGCAGATATTATAATATCCATTTAGAGAAGAGTTTGGTGACTTGCTCATGAGCATACTGCTAGTAAGTGACAGAGGTCTTCCTGCCTCTAAATTTAAAATTTGTTGTATTGTGATAGAATGAACTTCATTACTAGACACAACTCACTCAACATTAGGGTCTAGACTGATCAATCAATTCCAACCATCTCTAGTGATGGAAATTATGTTTTAATTTTGCTAGACAGCCTTGTGACAGAATTCTCATCAATATTTTCCGTAATTCTAATGTTCAGTTTTCAGTTATTAATTCATTTATTCAACAACTATATATTATGCACTTACTATGTAGGCTTGAAATAGTGTGGCTTACTGGAGTTGGAAGCAGGAAGATCTGGATTTAAGACCCATCTTTACCTGTCTGACCAGGGGAAAGATAACCTTTCTGTGCTCCAGATGACTGCCTAATAACAATGATAGTAATAATAATTTTGTTGTTGTTCAGTCTTATCTGAATTTTAATGATTCCATTTTGGGCTTTCTTGAAAAAGATATTGGAGTGGTTTCCTATTTCCTTCTCCAGCTCATTTTACAGATGAGGAAACTGAGGCAAACAGGGTGAAGTGATTTGCCCAGGGTCGCACAGCTAGTAAGTGTCTGAGGCCAGATTTGAACTCAGGAAGATGAGTCTTCTTGAATCCAGGCCTGGTACTCTCTCTACTGTGCCACCTAGCTGCCTTAGTAATACTGGCTAGCATTTATAGAGTATTTTAAGGTTTATAAAGTGCTTTACAAATATCTCATTTTATCTGCCCAACAGCCTTGGATGGTAAGTATTATTTTCCTTGTTGTTGTTGTTCAGTCTTGTTCGACTCTTTGTGACCCCATTTGGGATTTTCTTGGTAAGCATTATTGTTAGCTCCCATTTTTCAGATGGGAAACCTGAGGCAGTGGTTAAATGACTTGCCCAGGTTCACAGGGCTAGGATGTGTTTGAGGCAGGATTTAAACTTTGCTCTTCCTAAATAGGTCCTCCACTTTATCCACTGCATAAGTTTCAGTGTGAATTAGGTCAATGAGTTCTCTTACTTATGAAATTCCAAATCCTTGACATTTATATATTCACCAAGTCTTATGCTATGTGGTGAACTGAACTCATCAGTTCAGAAATTTGTGTATTTCTAAAGTGCCTAGAAGTGCTGATTGGCCTAGTATTTCTGTACCTGTTTCAGATGTAATTTTGAATTTGAACTTTATTCACCTTGATACCATTGAGACATATTTTTGTAAAAAAATGAACAAAGTAATTGATATAAAAATAAAGTATAAAAATATTGTGATTAATTGTAGAAAGCTAAAAAACCCCTTAATCCTTTAGTGTTTAGACAGGAGGAACTTTTCCAGAGGAAAAACTTAATTGGATAAGGATTTTTATAAATATAAAACTGTGGCAATATAAAGAAATTCATATTTATTTAATTCAAGGAAAATTATAAATATCCATATAGCCTTGTGCCAGAGACTCTCATATGACCCAAAGGACCCAGGTAAATGTTCAGGGATTTTTCACATTGACTTATTTCACCCATCCAAAAAAAATCCTGCAAAATCACTTTATGATACCACTTAATAGACTATCTTCCATTTCCCTTTATAAGCATGTAGATCACAAAGCTTAAAGATGAAAGTTCTTAAGTGGAAAAAAACAAACAGAACTCATAGAAAATATCAATACCTTCCAATGAGCAATCTCTCTCAGAGATTAGTGTCTAAATTCAGTCACTTATAATCATGGACTTGCCAAGACTCTCAAAAGGCATTAACTCTGAGAGTTCTAAAATATATGGTGTCTACTCTAGTTTGCCATAGCTGCTAGCCAATGGCATTTGTCGCTTGTCTGTCAGATCTCCATAGCTTCTAGTTCATTGTGTTAGTCATTACTCTTCCTGCTGTTCTCCAATAATGCACCTTCTCCCTATTGCATCTTTTGGGAACTGTCATAGAACCATGAGGGGTGATGGTGGTGGTGGTGGTGGTTGTGGTGGTAGTGGGGATATTTCATAACTTATCTGTCATAGTAGCATTATAGCTCAGATGCTAGGCCAGATCAGGGATCCCCCATTTTGAAGTTTCTTCTTAAACCCTTATTCCTGTTCACCTCTGTCTTTCCAGGATTGGGCAGCAGTCAGCAACATATTCCAGCAATCTCTTCTGAGGGCTGGTTTCAGATTAGAAGAGGGTGACTTCACAGTTTGATATTGTCTTTGCCCCAAAACCCAGTTAGTGTTTTTTTCCTGCCCAAATCAGTATGTCCCAAAGGTCTATAAACTTAACAAAATACCCAGCATTCCCTCAATTGCCCTTTCAGTTCTAAGTGTCTCTGTGGCAAAGTGGATTGGCTTCTCTGCTACCTTTTCCTATGACACCCAGGGTGGTTAGAGTTAAAATAGCTTTTCATGTTACTATGGCCTAAGAGTATAGAGGAAGAGAAAAAAGATGTAACAATTTCTGCTGTCCATAAATCTAGATATAAATATATGTATATATAAAATTAAAATATAAGTAGCACTCAATCATTTAAAAAAAATGGTGTCAATCTTATTGAGAGATCAATGCATTATGGATACCTTCTTCCAATTTCAAAACAACAAGAAAACCAGACTCCAAATTGGCTAGACAGTCAAAGTGAGTCAAATGGTTTATTTGGCATTATGTAAACCACAAACAGTTGACCAAATTCTAAAATTTTCAATCAATTATGTTGTCTCTGCTCTTTTTTCTTTTTTTTACTTCTTTACAGTTATTTTACTATTTCAGTTAATTTTTTCCCCTCATTTAATTTTCTCCCCTTACGATTTCATCAGTTTTCAGCAAAGTGATGTCTTAACGTGAGCACATATAAATGGACAATACCATATTTGCAGGAGGATGCCAGGGAGAGAAGTGAAATAGAGCTCCCTTTTTCCTGATGCCCACATACCCATGTCTATATATAAGCTCAGATTTATTGAAGTTCTTAGTTCTCTAGGGGAATGAATTGTTGTTCTCATGGCCTTATGGGATAATGTAATTGCTGGGTCAGTGGTTCTCTGGTGGCTAAGGCTGGAGTGCCAGCCAGAGATATAGTCTAAGAGTGGTCAAGGGTGATTGATAGAAAGGTACCCCAGATAATCTGTCCTGTCCCTTGTTCTCTTGCTTTGTGAGCCAAGTACATTTCATTCCAAAATTTCCTACTGGAAGAATCTCGATCCTGGTCATGGGGAAGGCTACGCTGTGCCCAAATTTTCACCACGAGAATCCTTGTCAGTGCCATATCAAGAAAACTCTTCATCAGTGACTCAGTCCTTTGCCAGGGTGTCTTGGTTATGCAAATACAACCTAAAGTAGTTCTTGGTTTTGGGTTGCAAATGGTCTTGTTGGTAGGTGGGCAGCAATACTATTTTTGCCCCTCCCGAGAGGCTGAAATGTTTTTTGGCAGGGTATGAAATAGTTCACAGAGAGATTAATATTTAATAATCTCACTCTACACATGGGAATTCCAGTTGGCTTGGTATACTCTCATTTTGTAATTAAGTGGGAAAAGAAAAACAGATGGCCACCTTGTCAAATCTTGTTTTTGAGTGAAATACAGTTTTCTTCCCTGAGAGAGAGAATTCTCTTTTAATGGCAACACATAACAGCTTAAATCTAAGGGGGCTAGGGAGGTGGTAGTGACTTTAAGGAAATCTGTGTATCATGGAATCCAAAGGAATCATTCACCAATGGATTGGGGTGGAATGGGAGGCAAAAATTATGAATTTTATTTTGAGCTTCATCACTCACATTCAGTGATCTCAGGGACACATCTGTCTTTCTAAATACTCTAATATCCTCAGGGATGGCACTTCTATATACACAATCATAATACATGCAAGCGATATTTGTATGGGTTACATAAAAAAAAAACTGGGTGAGGGGCAACTAAGGATAGCAGATAGAGGGCTAGCCTTGAAGTCAGGGAGATCATGATTCAAGTCCTAACTCTGACATTAACTATCTATGCAATTCTGAGCAAGTCACTTGATCACTCTGAGCCTCAGTTTCCTCACCTGTAAAATGTTAGGTCAACAGACCTAAAAGAATTTGTAGCAGGCATTGTGCCTGGAACATAAGGTAAACAGTAATATCTCTCTGGCAGGACTCCTGTGAGGTTCAGATGGGATATACGTAAAATGTGTTACAACCCTTAAAGTTCTGTCTAAATGTGAGTTGTTGCTGTTATTGTTCATGTTTCCTTACTTGTGGGATGTTTTTAATACCATTTGATCCCTTCTTAGCTTACAGTGACATTGTGAGAATTTGCTGAATAAGGTCTGAAAGGTACTCTGAGACTTCTTGAGGTCATTTATAGATCAGTTCTAATATCAGGGCCACAGTAGAAATGGTTCAAACATGTACCGCCTTAGAAAATCTTCAGAGTTGTAACTGAGTGAGAATGTTTCTGTTTTTCTTTTTTTGGCTAGGCGATGGGGTTAAGTGACTAGCCCAAGGTCACACAGCTAATAAGTGTTATGTGTCTGAGTCTGGATTTGAACTCAGATCCTCCTGAATCCAGGCCTGTGCTGTATCCATTGCACCACCTAGCTGCCCCGAGAATATTTCTTTTGGTTAGTTTTGGGCATATTAGTCTGTCTACTCCTTTCCTTCCACCCCAATCATTGTCTGCTAGGGGTTAGGTGAAGAAATCTTATGCACTGTCAGTTCCCAAGACACTGGAGGGCAATGGTGTAATGAAGGTTCAATACTTTATAACCTTTTCCATCTTTTGAGAGTGCAATAGGTAGCCATCATAAATAATCCTTAAGCAGACTAAGTGATATTTTATATGGATTCTGCATTATAGAGGAAAAACGAAGCCATCTCACACATTCATTGTATCACTTTCATATGGGAAATTATAGAAAGGAAACATTTCTGGTAGGAGGAAGAAGGCTGAAAATGTGGTAACTAAATGGTAGTCTCCACATCTTGGAGCATTTGGGTTCGTGAGGCATGTCCAAGTACTTCAGAAAATTGCTTCCACAGACAATTTCTTTAGTAATCAATTTAGTCTTGCACGATATACTGAGAATTAAGTTAAATATATCCTGAAGATTTGGAACTTGGTCTTTGAATAGTTTGATGTGCTTTGTCTGACTGTGATTTGGATTTTTCAAAATGTTTTGTTTTCAACCTCTCTTTTCACATGTCCCACGACTACTATATTCAGAGAACTATAGAATTTCCAAATTAGAAGAAGTCTCAGAAGTCATCAGGCTCACTCTTTTTCCTACACAGGAATTCCCTCTAAAATATCCACAATAAATGATTGTTCAACAGGGCTTATCCCCTGGTCTTTCTGGTTACTCTTCTCTGTTTCCATAACACTACTTTCTCTTAGTTCTGCCCTTTTCTAGTCTCTTTTGTAGGATCTTCAGGTTTTGTTGGATGGTCATGTTGCCCATTAGTTGTTTGTATCATCCAAGGCTCTGTTGTAGGCTCTTTTCTCTTTTCTCTCTGTACAAGAGGTTCTTACCTTGGAGTGCAGAGACCTGCCTCTTTGCCAAGGAGTCTATGGATATTTTATTTTAATATTAATATTACCTCTTTTCACTAACTCCTAACTGAAATTGAGCATTTGCTTCAATTATGAATGGGAAAAAAAAAGACATTATCCTGCCAAGGAGGTGGTCCATGACATAAAAAAGGTTAAGAACCACTACTCTGTGATATCTTACTTGGTGATCTCATCACTTGTAATGGGTTCAAATATCACCTCTATGCAGATGATTCACAGAGCTCTATATCCAGCTGTAGTTTTTTCCTTGCTTCTAGTTCTATGTTACCAGCTGCTTATTGGACATTTTGAACTAGATGTCCTGTAGGAATATCAAACTCAACTTGTCCATAACAAAACTCATTATCTTTCTCCTTCTCTCTCTTCTTCTGAATTTCCCTCTTGCTGATGAGGGCAAATCAATCCTCTCAGTCTCTTGAGGTCCACAATGTTAGTGTCACTCTTGATAATTCATTTTCACTTACCCAAGACATCCGATTGATTGTCAAATCTTATAATTTCTACTTTCTTCACAACATTTCTCAAATGTGTTCCCTTCTTTCCACAGCCACCCCACAAGTTTATACTCTCCTAGCCTGCCCTTGGACTGTTTCATTAGCCTTCTAATTACTCTCCCTTCCAGAAGTCTCTTCCCATTCCAATGCATCCTCTACCAGGGGATTTTCCTTAAGTATGGGTCTGCCCTGATCAAGTCCCCTCCCCCCACCAATCAACAAACTCTAATTACCTCCCAGATCAAATACAAAATCCATTGTTTGGCCTCTAAAGTTCTTCACAACTTGGTCCCTTCCCATCTTCCCAATCTAACATCTAGCTACACAGTTCTTCATACATGATACTCCTTACCTCCTAGCTATTTGTCTTTGCGTAGACTGTTCCATATGCATGGAATGTTTTCAGTCCTCAACTTCACTTCTTAGAGTCTTTGGAATCCTTCAAGACTCAACTCAAACATAACTTTCTGGAGGAGGTCACTCTTGGTCTCCCCAGCTGCTAAGGCTTTCTCCTATGGGGTACCTTTCCTCTATTCTGCATGTATTTTGCATTTAACTATTTATTTACTTTAAAATGTAAGCTCCTTAAGGGCAGGGATTATTGTTGTCTTTCTTTGTGCCTATAATCCTTAACATAGCACCTGACACATAGTAAGTACTTGATAAATGCTGATGTTTCTTGAAAGACTCCAGTGAGAAGGAAACTGTTATCTCTTGCATCAGCTGATTCTATTTTTAGATGATTCTAATTATAGGACGTTTTCCTTTATATGGAACCTGAATTAGCTTCCTTGAGATTGCCTCCCATTGCTTCTAGTTTTGCCCTCTAGAATCAAGCATATTAAATATAATTCCTCTTAACATGATAGTTAATTGAAGCTAGCTATCGAGTCCTCCCTAAATCTTCTCTAGAATCAATAATCCCGAGTGCTTTTGTTCAGTCCTGCTATGGCATGAACCACATCCTGGTCACCCTCTTCTGGATGTGCCCCCACCTACCATTGTCCTTCCTAAAGTGTGGTACCCAGAATGGAATACAATAATCCAGATGTTTTGAATAAAACAGGACTAACATCTTCCCTGTCCTGGACATTCTGTCTCCCTTAATGAAGAGCAAGTTTATATTATTGCTTCAAAGTTTGTACTGTTGGTTCGAATTAGACTTATAGTCTACTAAAATGCCAGATATTTTTTCCCATGCATTTTTGTCTAGCCAAGCCTCCTTCTGCCTTGTATTTGTGAAATTAGTTTATTGAACCCATTTGGTATTTTACATTTATTTTTGTTAATTTTAACATTATTACATTTGAACCATTGTCTTAGACCATAGAAATATTTTTGATCCTGCCTTGAAGCATATCAGCTATCCTCTACTAGCTCTGTGTCATCTTCAAATTTTATGCCTTCTATGCTTTCATCCATAACATTGATAAAAATGTTAAACAGCACAGAACTTAAATCTGCCTCTGCATCTTCCACTCATTGCTCATCTTCCTGCCTTATGGGACCAGGCAGGAAAAAGCTGATCTTTCTTCCATCTGACACCTCTCAAATACTTGAAGTCACTTATCATGTCACCCCCTGAGTCTTCACTTCTCCAAGCTAAACATCTTCAATTCTTTCCACTGAGCCTTATATGTTGTCATCGGAACATATTAATCCAGGTGAGGTCTGACCAGGGCAGAATACACTCAGGAGACTATCACTTCTCTAGTCTTGGACACTGGACCTCTCTATGTAGCCAAAGATTGCATTGCTTTCTTAACTACTGCATCATGCTGTCGACTATATTGAACTTGCAGTCCATTAAAACTCTGAGATATTTTTCATATGAACAATTGTCTAGGCAAATTTCCCCCATTGTGTACTTATGAAGTTGATTTTTTAAAATTTAGTGTGAGATTTTGCATTTTTCCTATTATATTTCATCTTATTTGACTCAGCCCCATGTTGTAGCCTATTGAGATCCCTGGAATGGCACACTGGGTTATTTTATGTCACTATATCATCACTTATTAAAAAATCAGTTTAATAAAATTATTGTTAGCCATTGCTTTAAATGGAGACAATAATAATTGCCCTCTGTTAAAATAAAACAAAAAACCTCTTGTACTTTTTGATATTGTACTTTTACTATATATATGTGTATATATATATATATACACATATATACATATACATACATATATACATATATCTCTGTGTGTGTGTGTGTGTATAAATATTTTCAGGTAGGGCTCAGAATTTCAGTTAATGTAATTAGTATACTAGAAAAGTAATTAGTGACAAGGATAATAATAATAACAATAGCTGCCATTCTTACTGTACTTTAAGGTTTGCCATGGTTATCCTGTACAATATTTCATCCGACATTCCCAGCAACTCTGTGAGATCTGGACTTTTGCCATTTCTATTATACAGAGAAGGAAATGGAAGGACAGAGAGATCTAGCGACTTACTAGGGGTCACATAGCTAGTAAGTATCTGGGGAAGGATCCAAATCTAGGTCTTTCTGATTTCAAATCCAGGATTCTAACAGCTACACCATGATGTGAGGCTTGAGTAGGATACACTCCCTATTAGATATAAAACATTTACCTTTTAGATTATTTCCTTAAATTAATCTATTGATTCATAAAACAGTTTTTGAAGGAGCACATTTAGTGGGCATGTTAAACTTGGTAATATGGGATACTGAAACAGAATTTAGAGGATTTTAGAATGCTAGAGTTTTATGGGATCATAGAGATTTTCTAATCCAAACCACTCATTTTACCAATGAACAAACCTCACGAGGCCTGCAGTACTTATGTAAGTTGTCCAATGTCACACAAGCAGTAGGCGTTAGAGCTGATATTTCAGCTTAGCGCTCTCTCTCTCTCTCTCTTCTCCTATATTCTCTTCTCTTTTTATCTCTCTTCCCCGTATTCATCCTCACTCCCTTTTTCTCTTCCCTTATTCCTCTCCTTCTTTCCCTCTTCCTTTCCCTATCCCTTTCCTTCTCTTTTCCTCTCTCCCTCTTTTTCTTTCCCTAATCTCTCTTCTTCCCTCCTTCTCATTTCCCCCTCTCCTTCTTCCATTTCCTCTCTCTCTCTCTCTCTCTCTCTCTCTCTCTCTCTCTCTCTCTCTCTCTCTCTCTCCCTCTGGTGAAGCAATTGGGGTTAAGTGAATCGCCCAGGGTCCGACAGCTACTAAGTGTGAAGTGTCTGAGGCTACGTTTGAACTCAGAACTCAGGTCCTCCTGACTCTAAGGCTAGAGCTTTATCTACTGCGCTACCTAGCTGCCCTTCCCCCCCCCCCCATAGGGGAGAAAACTTGTAAATAAATCCAGTAAACTATCAAGTTGAAGACTTAGTCCTTGACTTTGGGCAACTAAACTTTTTAGTTAGCCACTGAGGCCAAGTGTGTATGTCTGAAACAACTAAGAATAAGTGAGACATTTTTATGGTATACAAGCATGCTGAGGGAAAAGCCAGGAAAGGGGTAGAAATTCCAATGGGAGAATGGGGGTAGACAAAGTTATTTAGAGTTATCTTGAGGTAAATCTTGAAGAAAATATTGGATACATAGCCTGATAGAGAGTAGGCTTTTTCAAGCGGAGACTTAATGTATAGAGACCTTGAAATCCAAGTACAAGCCTTTTGCACTCACACTGGATGACTTATTTGGCTCTTTGGGGATTAAGTTGGCTGTTAAAACCAGGGCTGCAGCTGTATACCTATCAATGAATCTTTCACTGAAAGCAAAATCTCATTATCTGGGGTGTGTGTGTGTGTGTGTGTGTGTGTGTGTGTGTGTGTGTGTGTGTCGGGGTTGGGGAGTTGTGGTGGGGTGGAGACTTAAATGTTGATTAATTATATACACACATACATATACATTACATACACATATGTACCTATATATATGTGTAAAAACATGTCAGCCTAGTATAGCATCTAGGAGATCAGTCTTTGCATCAGAAAGACATGGATTCCAGTACTGCCTCTAACGCATGTTTGTTGCATGACCTTTGGCAAGTTAAGCTCTCTGTGGTTCAGACAACTTTTAAGACCATGAACATCAGTCATATAGTTTTTCTACCCTGGGGCATATATTAATCCCATTTAAAAATATTTAACTCATTTACCATTCTATTTTCAAAAAAGAAACTAGAGTTTTGATCAGTCGGTCAATAAGCGTTTATTAAGTATCTATTACATGCCAGACACTGTACTAAGCTCCGGTGAGACAAAGAAAGGCAAAAGGAAGTTTCTGCTCTCAAGGGTCCTGCCAGTCTAAGGGAGGTGAGGGTAGAGGCAAGACAATATGAAAAAAACTATGTAAAAATAAGGTACTCATAGGGTCCATTGTAGAAAAATTGATTTAGTCTTTAATCTAGGTTTTTTCCTATTAGCTGAGAGATATAAAGGCTGCAGGAAGCTTACATTTTCATCAGTGTTTTCCTAGTACTCAACCAATGAATTCCTATAGCCCTTTTCCCCTCTTTTGTGATTTTATAAAATTTGTTCGGTCGTCTTTCAGTCTTGTCAGACTCTTTGTGACCCCATTTGGAGTTTTCTTGGCAGAGATAATGGAGTGGTTTGTCATTTCCTTCTCCAGTTCATTTTACACGTGAGGAAACTGAGACAAATGGGTTTAAGTGACTTGTGTCTTGGCAGAGATAACGGAGCGATTTGTCATTTCCTTCTCCAGCTCATTTTACAGATGAGGAAACTGAGACAAACAGGGTTAAGTGACTTGTGCAGAGTCACACAGTTAGTGTCTAAAGCCAGATTTGAATTCAGGAAGAGGAGTCTTCCTGAGTTCAGGCCTGGCACTCTATCTACTGTGCCACCTAGATGCCCCACTTATAATATACTGTTTTATATTATATTTATGTGTCTGTCATCTCCTCTTTTGGAACAATGAGAGCAGGGACTGGGTAAATTCATCTTTGTGTCCCTAGTACATATCACAATGATTTGCACATAGCAGATCCTTAATAAATATTTATCAAGCAGAAGATACTTTATTATACAGCAGAGTATAGTGGGGCAAGAAACCTGCCTCTGACACAAAATGACCATGTGACTATGGCCAAATCATATGGCCTAAGCTTCTGTTTCCTCATCTATAAAAAATGGATAATTCTTACATTACTTACCTTGAAGGATGGTTTTGAGCAAAGTGCTTCACAAGCTATAAAGTGTTATATAAATGAGAATGGCTGCAATTATTATTTGCATTATTGTTATTATTACAACTATAAATCCAATGTTATACTATGGCCTTTGGGGATGCAAAATCTGTAAAGGATGACCCTTGCCAAGTAGTTTGTAATCTGGGATAAAAACTGGTCCTGGGGAATCCCAAAGAAGGAAACTCCCTCTACCAATGCAGGTATGCACCTTCCGGTCTTAGAGTTGCCTGGAAGTTAAATGACTTACCCAGGGTAACACAGGAAGTATCAGAGGCAGAATCTGAAACTAGATTTTCTTGGACTTAAGGTCAGTTCTCTATCCATTACACCATACTGTCATTCAGTTTTAATTTATAGAATAAGACAAGCATTTCCATAAGATAGCATAATTAAAAAAAAGATGATTGCACATGAAACTGCAAATCTATTATGCACAACTTGCTATTCCTTTTAAATATATAAATACTTGGGATACACCTGCCAAAACAAAACACAGGAACCATATAAACAAAATTATTTTTAAAAAGTTTTTACACAAATAAAATCAGATTTAAATAATTGGAGGAATATCAATTGTTCATGGGTAGGCGAAGCCAACATAATAAAAATGACAATTTTATCTAAACTAATTTATATATTCAATTCCATCCCAATTAAGTTACAAAAAATTATTTTACTGAATCAGAAAAATAATAACAAAATCCATTTGGAAGAACAAAACATCAAGGATATCAAAGGAACTCATGAAAAAAAGATAAAGGAAGGAGGGTTAGCAGTACCAGATTTTAAACTGTATTATAAGATAGTACCCATCAAAACTATCTGGCACTGCCATTCAGTTTGTAACCTAAATCTGACTATTCTAGAGAGCACAAGCGAATTACCTCATTGTTTTTCAAAACCAGCTTTAGCTAAGAAGAGAATTTTTAATCAAATTTTATTAAAAAAAAAACCCACCTGTTTATTCTAATGGCCTTCTGAAACTCTCTGTTTTTGACCTATCAAACCTAAGGTTTATCATTAAGATGCTCATGTAGGTGTTATAGGGCAAAAATTGAATTATTCTCATCTAGGTTTATTCTGCTGAACTAAAGGTGTCGGGGCAGTCTCGGCTTCTTATTTGTACAAAGTTTCTTTCACCTTATCATTGACAATGTGATTGATGGGCAGCTTGCCATCTTAGAGATTTGTGGTGGGTAAAGAGATTTATAGTTGTAATAATAACAGTAATGTAATAACAATAATGCTAACAATAATTACATTCATTCTCATTTCTAAAATCATGTAATAGAAGGAATGGCTAATAGAACTGTGCTCTCCTGAAAAACAAACAACAACAACAACAACAACAACAACAATAACAATAACTGCTATATTTGACACAGTATAGCCTTGCCCTGGGCAATTTTGATGCTTAAATGGGTTATGCCATTAACTGGAAAATTCATTTAACCAGAACACCCAAGAATCACAACCACGTTGGTTGACTGAAGTAACGCTGTGCTTTAAAAAGCAGAGATACAGAACTGCTTGATCATTTGGTATTTTGTAAGCACAGAATAGCACCCACAAAAGCCTAAATTTAATGTGTATTTATGAACCTGAACTTGAGCATTACTGAAGAAAGATTGTTATTGACTCAGTATTGGAGACCTAGGTCCTAATTCATTGATGTGTAACTGAAATTCATTATTAATAGAATTAGCTAAAAGCAGAGTCTATGCTATGTGTATACTGCCCTGGATGAAGCTTTACTGACAAAACAAATGTATTTTCCACTGGACCTTGTTATTCTGTATGGTCTTTTACAGAAGATCTTAACTTGCATTATTCAATGTTTGGGACTTATTTATAATTCTTGGAGGAAATGCTGCAGAAACCCACAACTTTTCCAAATGTCACTTATCACCAAATTACTAATTCAGGATTGTAACGACAGCCCCAGTGCTTATGCCAATTTATAACTTCCAGAGCAAGGGCAAGAAAAATAGTACAGTTTCAAGGTGAGGCAGAGAAAGTGAAATCGGGAATGATACAAGAGACTCCCTGCTTAATTTTGTTTTGCTAACAGGCACATTGGCTAATAAAAACTAAAAATGTACTTTTAGTCTGGGGGAAAGTTCCTCACACATTTTCTTTCTATGCTATTGTTTTTTGATGATTGGAGGTCTTTTGAATCAGAGAAAAAAAGAGAGAAAAAGCGGTCTTTTTTGGGCGGTGAGGAATGGAAGGAAATAGTATATGGGGAAGATGAGTATGGGGAAAGGTGGAAGGAAGGGAGAAAGAAAAAAGATGGAAGACTCTAGAATGACAGTGATTACTTGCACTAATAGAGGCTGGGAAAGGGCATAATTACAGCAAAGGTGTATCCTAATAGTCTTGCTATGACATTATGTGTTTTCTTTCTAAGTCTTTCTCTTTTGACTTTTAGTCCAAAGCCTAATACTATGATTTCTTTACAATGGGGTCTATACATCAGATTTTAGGTGGATAAGCTGCTAGACTTGAATTCAAGAAGACCTGGACTAAATCCCACCTCATTTACTAGCTGTGTTACATCTGGGCAAGTCACTTCCTGTCTCTGTGTCTCAGTTTCCTCATCTGTAAAAGAGGGGCTCTCAAAATTCCTTACAGCTCTAAATCTGTGATCTTAGAACTTGTCACATTGATCCGGTCCAGGGGAAATCATATAGGTAACTGCCTAGGATGAAGCATGATGAGTTAGGAGAATGGGGAGCAATGAAGGACATTTTTAATAGTTTTTTAAAAATATAAATGGACATTTTTAATACCTGGAAACTGTTCTCAATATCTTGGCACACGAACATTTATTTTGTGGTAAATTGGGGTGTTACAATCGTGTTCCTTGCAGACAGTCAACATGGAGCATAATTTCCAGGTCTTGTTGAGAGCACATAAATGCTTTGATTCAATCTTTCTTGATGACAGGGAGATTTTTATTTTATTTTGTTTTATTGAAAGGGAGATTTTAAATGGAGTCTTCTTCTACTTGTGTGCTCTCTGCATATATCTTTTAAGGATTTATAAGGTACCCTGCCTTGGAATATGATGTTTACAAGTTAAATGTGACACTGTTTTGGAGTGGACTTTGTGTAATCTCTGTCATCTAATAGGTGAAGAAACTGGGGTCAGGGTTATAGTAAAATTCTTTTGTATGATGGATCATTTTAAAGGAGGCTCTGCACAACTGGTCTATGTTTACTATGCAAAAAAGAGGTTTTCCCTTTGGCCCACCTTATTCTCATCAGGTGAAAATGTACATTAGAGAGGCTCACAATAGTACAATGGAAAGAACACTGTCTCAGGAATCAGAGGATGTATGTTCAAATCCCAAACCTTTAATACCTATGTGATCCTAGGCAAGTCCTTTACCCTCTCTGAACCTCAGTTTCCTCATCTGCAAAATGGGGGTTTAGAATAGATGATTCCTGAGATCTTTTCTAGTACCTAGGTCTATAATCCTATGATCTTTAGAAAAAGTTAGCTAACACATGGGTAAGAGTATATAGGGGAATATGGTACTTATATGGGTATTCTGAAGGTTAAAAAAATAACATTTGCTATTTGCTTCAAATCCCTATACAAGAACTGCTGTGTAAACAGTCTGTTAATGCTATTATTACTGATGGTTTTATTTGTAGCAATAATATTATCTGGCATTCACATGAAAGGAAAGGTGATATTAAGTTATAGATATCATCATCATTATTATTATCACTTTTTCAATAGAATTGTTGTTTGGGTGGAAAAAATGATCATCAGGACACTCTGTGGGTAGCGGGACTTGTGCTGCTATTTCCATCCAATTTCTTGCAATGACAGCTCCATTTCCTTCTTTTTTATTTCTCCCTTCCTTCCCAACTTCAAAGGCAATCATTCTGAAGACACCACCTGCTTCCCCTCCCTTGACATAAGCACACACTATTATGTGCTCTGCATTCAAAGCTGGAATTTGCTATTAAGTTCACTACCTAGCTAAATAGGGGAGATTAATATCTATCTGAAAGTTGAACCATGCTGTGAAGCATTTTCAGAGGCAACAACTCGAAATCAACATATCCCCCACTTCATAGAATAGTGGTTATGGCAGTTCTTTGAAATGGCTGCCCAGGCCTTTAATGACTGGTTGTCCTCTCCCTTCTTGCCTTCTTCTGGGTGATTCAAATGATTATAAAATCACTTCAAGAAAGGAAATCATCCTAATATGTCAGATTACGATTAAAAGAAGACAGAAGAATAACATTGCTACATGAAAAAATATATATATTAGATCATTAGCCACATTATAATTGTAACTTTGTCCAAGTATTCCTGAGGATGGGATCTCAGGAAAAAATTGCCACTTTTGCTGGTAAGAGTCTAGCATCTACTGGTCTACATTTGACTTTAGGATAGATCTTTCAGTCATTTTGAAAGAGGAAATGGATTTTTTTTCCCTCCCCTTATGAAACCTTCCTTTCCTGACCTTTGAATTCTGGCTAAAAAATTTTAAGGTAATATGGAAGAGGGTGGTGAAAGAGAACAAAGAAAAGGGAAGAGGAGAAAAGAAGTGAGAATAGAAAAGAGAATGCTACAGAATGAGAGAGGAGAGGGGAGAGAGAGAGAGAGAGAGAGAGAGAGAGAGAGAGAGAGAGAGAGAGAGAGGAAATGGAAGAAGGAGAGGGGGAAATGAGAAGGAGGGAAGAAGAGAGATTAGGGAAAGAAAAAGAGGGAGAGAGGAAAAGAGAAGGAAAGGGATAGGGAAAGGAAGAGGGAAAGAAGGAGAGGAATAAGGGAAGAGAAAAAGGGAGTGAGGATGAATACGGGGAAGAGAGATAAAAAGAGAAGAGAATATAGGAGAAGAGAGAGGGGAAAAGAAAGGAGAGGAGAGAGAGACAGGGAAACAGAGAGACAGAGAGACCTTAGAGACAGAGAGTGAGAGAGACGAGAGAGAGAGAGAGAGAGAGAGAGAGAGAGAGAGAGAGAGAGAGAAATCCCTTTGTTAGCCCTGGGTTTGGTTTTCTTTGTTTTTCTCCTGCTAGCCCTAATGACAATCAGAAGAAAGCCTAAAGGAACCAAGGATCATTTAACCTTCAACTTGCCATAAACTATGGGACAGTATCATGATCCTGGCTCATGTATCAGCATAGCTTTAAATGCATTATAAAGTAAGAGGCTCAAACTTCATGTTCGTCCACTTCCTGAGAGGAGTGTGGATATGGTACAGCTGTCTGGTTTGGATCTCTAAGAATTTTTCTCAAAGGTTACCTCCTGTTTGCTTCAAAGATAGCATGTTCTGAACCAGAGAAAACTTCCACATTAAATTTTTTTCATCCAATCACAATTCCTTCCCCACCCCCACCCAAGAATCTTCTCTTTAAAGATTGTATTTATCTCTTGTGTGCAGCTTAAACATCTATGTAGGAGGCGATATAATGACCACAAGCTCTGAATCAAAGCTTTTATGTTATCGGACCACTACACTTCATTCTTGCTTTCTCTAAACTTCATTGCTACCACCTAAACTGTACTAATCCCCCAACCCTGAAAAGAACCAATCAATGAACAAGAATTTATTGAGCATCAGCTTACTATGTACCAGTCAGGCACTACGCTAGGTGCTAGGGATGTGAGACACATCCTGCCTTCATATTCCCAGAATCTAGTAAAATATTTGCTGATTATTGAATTTATATATTGACTGAAATAGGACTGGGGAGGACAGAGGAATTTTGAAGGGTTGGCGTTTAGAGTACACCAAGGCTTTGATTCTGTCAGTTAATAATGGTGAGATCTTGGAAAAGTCACTTAATCATTTTGGGTCCCAGTTTCTTTATCTGTGAAATAGAATAGTGATTATGGTAGTTTTTTGAAGGATTGGACTAGATTATCCCTGGAGTCCCTTCCAGCTCTAAAATTTTATGATTCTATGATACTTCTTGCCTGTCATTTGAGGAGCAATGAGATATAGGGAGTAGAGTTGCCCCCTCCCCCCAGTCATTTAAATTTTAAATGATGTTTTTTTTTCCCTTGGAAAAGGAACCTATTTTGGCAGAGAAAGTGCTTGTATAGTCTATTTCCACTGGGGGGAAAAATAAAAACAGCATTTAAAGCCCACATTTTTTATTTTTGACAATTTGGCAGTCAGTATAGTTTATAGTCCTAGAAAGTAGGAAGTCTTGCCAACCATTTAAAAAAGCTTCAAAATACAATTTTGAGAAGGAATTTTTCTTCTTTTTCTAGCAATTACACAATAATTTAACTTCAAAAAAAAAAGAATAACAAGATTTTTCCTGCTTTTTTTATATGATCAGTTTTCATTCTAATGAACTTTTCACATACTGGCCAATTCATCAATATGGTTCTATTACAAGTTAAGGATATTTTGAGCCCATGTGCTGACAGCATATGCGCTACACAGAGGATGGCAAGTGTGCGATTCCTGCCTTCCAGAGCTTATGCTAAAGCAAGTTCAAAACTTGGCTGTTATGAATTTGTATTGGAGAGGTTTATTTCAGAAGAAAATGATCTCTGGGAAATACTGGTAGATTTGGTCTGTTATGCTTAAACTATGGGATCGTAAAAACATCTGTTGGTACAATTTTTTTTGACATAAAAAAGTTTTATTGTTGCTTTTTGTTTTTATATTACAGCCATTTCCCCTAACCTCTTCCCCGACCATTGAATTATTCTTTGTAACACGGAAAAAGTTTTAAACAAAGCCATCATACACAGACAGCAACTCTGACCACTCAGACAGTGTATGTATTTCATTATATATTTGGGACCTTACCCCTCTGCTTAAAAGAAGAAGCTTTGTTTCCTTCTCAGTTCTTTGAGGACCAAGATTTTTCATTTTACTTCATCTGAATTTGACTGTATTTTTTTATGTCAATCATTTTGTATATTGATTTTTCACTTTGCTTTCTTTACTCTCACTATCAGCTCATACAAGTCTTTCCTCATTTCTCTGAATTCTTCATATTCCTTGTTTTTTTTCTTAGCATAATACTCTATTATATTTGTCTGTAACAATTTGTTCAGCCATTCCAAAATTGATGGCACGCATTGTGTTTCTTTCTTTTCTTTTCTTTTCTTTTCTTTTCTTTTCTTTTCTTTTCTTTTCTTTTCTTTCTTTTCTTTTCTTTTCTTTCTTTCTTTTTCTTTTCTTTTCTTTTCTTTTCTTTTCTTTCTTTCTTTTCTTTTCTTTTCTTTTCTTTTCTTTTCTTTTCTTTCTTTTCTTTTCTTTTCTTTTCTTTTCTTTTCTTTCCTTTCTTTTCTTTTCTTTTCTTTTCTTTTCTTTTCTTTTCTTTTCTTTTCTTTTCTTTTCTTTTCTTTTCTTTTCTTTTCTTTTTGTCTATCATAGTGTGACACAAACTTTTAAATGTATCAGATGCCATCTTCTTCTTCACCTCTAGCAGAATGACTGGCTGGCTTCTACATGAGAACTATTTGTGTCTGGACAGCAAGGAGATCAAATCAATCAATACTTAAAGAAATTAATTCAGACTGTTCACTACATGGCCAAATACTAGAACTGAAGCTTCAATACTTTGGCCACATAATGAGAAGACAGGGTTCATTGGGAAAGATCCTGATGTTGGGAAAGACTGAAGGCAAAAAGAAAAGGGGATGGCAGAGGATAAAATGGATAGATAGTGTCATAGAAACAATGAACATGACCTTGGACAGACTTTGAGAGATAGTGGAGGAGAGAAGGGACTGTGGTCCATGGGGTCACAAAGAGTCGGACATTACCGAACAACTAAACAACAACAACAACAACAACAACAACATACTTGCTGTTATAGCTGCCTTCTTGGGACTTTGCTGTCACTGTTACTGTAATTCCCGTAATGGTGGTGATGGTGTATGGGTGTGGGCATGGGTATGGTGTGCAGAGAGAGAGAGAGAGAGAGAGAGAGAGAGAGAGAGAGAGAGAGAGAGAGAGAGAGAGAGAGAGAGAGAGAGAGAGAAGAAGTATGGTTTATATTGGTAGAAGTAGATGATAGATTATATAATATTAGAACTGGAAGAGACTGTAAAGAAATCATCTAGACTTTAACTTGGGGTCCATGAACCACCCCCGCTCCCCTCAAGGTATCTGCGGCTATATTTCAAAGGTCTATGAACTTGAATGGGAAAAAGAAATTATATCTCTGTTTTCACTAACATCTAAATAATTTATAATCTCCTTTAATTATGAATTATTTTTAAAAATTATCATTTTAAGAAAGGGTCTATAGGTTTTATTCAACTGTTGTAGGAATTCATGACACAAAAAAGGCTAAGAGCTCCTGGTCTAGCCAAACAGCCTCATTTTCACAGATAAGGAAGCCAACGCCCCAAGAGATGAAGTGACTTGCTAACCATTATACACAGAACTAGTAAATAGTTGAGCCAGGTTTAGAACCCAGGTTTTCTGGTTCCCACTTCATCATTCCTCTCCTAGTAAAAAGAGTCCTTCATATACCTTCCTAACCACTATCAGTTTGTTTTGCTACCTCCACACCCCTGGTAGTAGAATTAGACTTCATTTGACAGCAAAAGTATCCTTGCTTTATGAATGCTCCTATGGGGATTGCTGGACCAATCCGTTCCATTTGTAGCTAAATTTGATCTTTTTTGAAAAAAAATGTAGAGTGGATTTTTCTAGTTAAGGCATAATATATGGGCAACTCACATTGAGGTCTCAGAGTTTTAACAGTTCTACCAGCCACCCAGCTTCATTATTATTGTATTGGTGATAATATCAGTTTGTTTAAGCTTATATTTGCAAGTCAACTGACCAACAGAGAAAGCAGCACAAAAATTGAGTATCCAGTTAATGTATGTCACCAGTTTTAAAACCTCCACACACAAACCTCCATGAGCCCCCTCATTCTTTGCTCTCTGTCGTGCAATTTGGATGCTGCCTCAAGATGGAAGGTCAGAGTCACAGATTGTGTCATTGCTTTATTTTTCTGTGTTGCCTCGTTTATGATAATGTCCTCTGCTATTATGTTGAGAGCTAAGTCTGGTTTTTTTTCAGTGCATTTTTTTTTACTCCAAAGTAATACTGGAGGAAAAAATCCCAAGCATAGATCAGAACATCAAAGTAAGTCCCACCATGCCTACAGTGTACAAATAGCTGTTGATGAGTTTGCCATGCTTACTGAACTGAATAAATATAAAAGCTTTTCGTGTGCATTCCTATTTTCAGTCCCAATACAGTGCGTTAACCTCAGAATATCAAATTGAATCAGGGGTTGTGAGAAGAGCTGCCTGCAAAGCAGTTAGAATGACACTCTTCATTACACTATCTAGATTCAGGTTTCAGACAACCATAACCAGCGCTTTCACAACCTCTCACCTAAAGTCAGATAATGTACAACCACCCAAATAAGCAACTGAATTCCCGGCAAGGGTTCCCAAACCTCTTCAAATGGGAAGCCCACTGCTGCCCTGGAAACAGAAACTGAAAGGGTGATGAAGAGATGCAACTAGATGAAATTTTTCCTTGCCAGGCACAAATAAACAGCTCTCTATAGGGTGCTCACCACACAGTGTGTCAGCAGATATTATACAATCTGCTGCTGAGCGGATGTGTCAGCTGCCCATTAGACCACACTAAAATAGAATTGCTGGGAGCCTGAAGCATGAAGCATGATATTAGATAAAGTGATGAAATTTCACTCGATTAAAGAGCCAGGTCAAGGACAGTTACCTCAGGAAATTCTTTTTTTTTTTCTTTCCCCTAGAATATTCTTGCAACTTTGATGAATTTATTCTTTTCCTGCTTTTTTTTTTTTATCATTCAGAACTCTATGAACAATGAAATATGCCTTCAGCAGGCCCTGGCATATCGGAAGGGATCAGAATCATAGGGTTTTTTTTAAATACAAAAAAGGAAGGAAGAAAGAAAGCAAGCAAGAAAGAAAAAGACAGAATTGACATTGCTACAGGTCAAAAACCCTTCAAAATGTTGGATTGATTTGTTTAGACAGTTGTTTGATTTTTCTCTTTTAGTACAGGGAAAGGAAAGAAGCAGGAAAGGGTATTTTTTTTTTCTTTAAAGCCAGTTGAACGATAGGAGGAAAAAAGCACCAGGCTTGGCAGAGGTTTTTATTTTTATTTATTTGATTTATAAGGTGAGGGGAGAAATTCTTCTTTCCAAACTCTTCTTTCATCCAAAGAACTCATGAACTGAAGGTAAACGGGCCCCATAGCTGCCTTGCTTCTTAAGCCTGAGGTCTCAAAACCTCCCCCAGATGGAGAAGAGGTAGCTTTGGCTGGCTGCTCCCCATTGCTGAAGAATAAGCTGATACTATTCTAGCTGGATTTCATCTAGGAAGAAGAAAGGGAAAGAGGGAGAGACAAAGAGGGACAGAAACAGGCAGAGAGAGAGGCAGAGACAGAGACAGAGTGACAGAGCCAGAGCCAGAGCTACAGAGATGGATGCAAAGAAATAGGTAACTAAGTTTTTAAAACCCAGTGCTTTTTTCAAAGTGCTAATGATTCCCTAATACCTCTTCTTCCACTCTGCTGATAGGGGTCAAGGCTTTTGTGTCAAGCCTACACTCCCACACAGCAGTGAGGGAATAGTACTAATTTCAACTAGTCACATCACATAAGAGCCTTTAATTCAATTGGTTTAATGGGACATTCTTCAGGTCAGAAGGTTCACAGTTCCTTTAGGCAAAAGTCTAGGGGATGAAAGATGGAGAGCTTTTCAAAGATGTTAAAATCTCAGTAGAATGAAAGCCCTTCCATCCTCTAATCTTTAGAACTGACTATGTAAGCTGGACTCCTTAGATTTATTGCCTATTTTAATTTGCTCTACAAATTCTATGTGTACTTTCCTAACTAAGGGATCTTGGGCACATCACTTGAAGTATTTTTGGATTCTTTTTCTTTTTCTATAAAAGAGGGATAAAGATAATCTTATATGATTATTATGATCAGTGTGACCACATTTTAAACAACTTGTGTAGGCGTGTTGACCTCTTAGAAGGAAAGGTCCTAATAACTCCAGGACGTTGTTACACTGATGAAGACTTCTTAGGTGCTTAAAAGAGGGTGTTGCCAAAGTCTTAGTGCACTTTTAAGCTTTAATAACTTAAAATTGCACTAAGACTTTTGTGACACCCTTTGTATGTTTGTTGGTTTGAATGGAATTTTGGAGGAAATCAGTCCAAGGGAGGTTAAAAGATCTGGGCTTGAGGGGTTGACTTAAAATTAGATACCAATTTTTTCTGCAAACTCCCTGGGTTGATCTCTTCTCAGTATTTTTTTATGGGAAACACAGGGAAATAGCTGGGGATTTAAGCTCCATGTGGTTAAAGATTCCTAAAATGATTTATAAAGACATTTTGAGTTCTTCCCAATTCAGAGCTCCTTATTAGCTAAAACCCAAAGCAATATCCTTTTTAATATAAGTTTTCTTTTTTAATTATAAATGTGTATGTCAACAAACAATCATTTTGATATACAGAGAACAATAAAAATAATTTTATATGAAAATGAATTGTTATGTATGCTCTTTAAGGGATAATTAAATTTAACACAATTGTGACAAAACTACTTTGCTTTTCTGTGTACCCTTCCAAACTGTAATAGGAAAATTACATAGTAGGCAAGTAAAAAAAAAATGTGATACAGAATAGAATAGACAAGAGGGCCAAGGGTCAAAAGCAAGAATTTGTGAATTTCAAGGTATTTTTTTCCCCTTGACCTAGAAAAACAAAACTAATACACGTTGCGGGGATAAAGTTTGATAATTACCTTCAGAATCTTAATGCTTTCTCCCCTTCCCCCCCACCCCCCACATTGTAGTAGAGCTTTGTTTTCTGAAATAGTGACATGATTTGAGAGGTCTCTAGGAAGTTGTGTTAAATCTTGTTTGTTGTCTCTTTGTTAGGGTGAACATGATTCTAGTCTCATTTATCCTTTTGGGGGAAGAAGAAGGGAGCTGGCAGGACCCGGGGAATTTCAAGGTGGCATCGGGGAAATCTTTTCACCAAAACAAAAGGAGGTATAAAAATATCCTGCCTGTAGGAAGATGATGAATTTGTTACTTTCCCTCAGTATGAGGTAAGGATTAGAGACCTGAAATCCCCAGACAAAAGGTAACCCTGTGAGATGGGTGGAGCTTAAGCTTTTCCTTCCCCCTCACTCATTGCACTGAGCTCGGTTCTTCAAGCCAATCTGTCAACGGACAGCAACCTGAGAGATCCTTTGTTACTGCTCTTTCTGTGTGTTGGAGCACAGGGTCCCTGCAGCAAAATCCCTTGTCTTTCTTCCTGCCTGGATTTTGTATCTTTTTTTTTTTTTTAAATAAAGCTCCTTGTGTTGAAATCTCAGGTTCTCTGCTTATATTATTTTAGTCAAATAAAATCTTTGACTAAGCCAGAGATTGGGGGAAATCAGATACTAAGTGTTATTTGGCAAGGTGAGGGACATTCTGTTTATTAAGAAGGAGTAGAAAGAATTTGAGACAGTTGTCTCTACACTACTTCCCACTGATCATTAGAGCAATGATGAAGAAGAATTACATTGCCCCGTGGGTCATTTTTCTCATGGAGTTCATCCAAAACAGCTTAAAAAAACCCAGTGCCAATAAAAACCCCTTTTGAAATCTCTTATTGACTAAAGAAAAACCAATTAATCGGCAAATATTTATTAATTTCCTACTATATAATAGTAATAATAATTAGCATTTATTTAAAGTTTCCAAAGCCCTTTATATATTATTTGATCTTCACAACAACCCTACGAAGTAGGTGCTCTTAATATTCTCTCCATTTTACAGATGTGGAAACTGAGGCAGAGATTTTAAGTGACTTGCACAGAGTCACAAAACCAGTATGTGTGTAAGGCTGAATTTGAATTCACATCTTCCTGATTCCAAGTTCAGCACTCTATGCACTGCTATGTGCTAGAAAATGAAGCTTCAAATGAATAGAGCTACTGTGCCTGTTTTCTCTGATTCTTTAATGAATCTAGTAAATATCTAGGCAGTCATTCCACATGTGGATTGGGTAACCTCTTGGGTAGCATTAGGACCATAAATACAGTAGAAAATCACTCAGGTACACTTTCAGGGGAGAAAGAAGCCTTCTTTTTTTTTCTTCTTCAACTTTTCCCAAGCGGCTTTGATTAGCCCAAAGCTCATTCTGTCTTGTTTGAAACAGGAAACATTCCACACAGTAGAATCCACACTACACTGCACCAGAGTCCAATAGAGTCTCATGGGAGAGCTAAATACCATGGGAAAAACATGTCAACCCCATCACTTGGGGAAAAAATGAGCTGCGGATGGAAACCTCACATTCCTATGACAAATATTAAAGCTTTATTTTGGAATATTCCTAAGAAAGATTCTGTCCTGGGAGAACATCTAGCCTCCTCCTAGGCTCAGTACAAGTGTGGCCTTCTATACAAGGTCTCGTCTTTCCTCCCAACTGCTAGTGCTGGCCCTTAGCTTAGTTTGCATCTCCTTAGGACCTCAGTATGAAAAACATAATATACTTTAATGATAAACCAATGTTCATACTAGTAGAGATGAGCTTTGCTAAACCAAAATTACTTTTCAATGACTTTGCATATACTGGAGATTTTCTTATCATTCCCTGTGTCATTTAACTCAAACAGATGTAAGCTCTGTGAGAAGAGAGACTGTTTTTATATCTCTAGAATCCAGCACAAGGTCTGGCATGTACTAAGTGCTTAATCCATCCTTCTTGTCCTCTTTAAATCCCCTAGCATCTTTAATACATATATGTGTATTTTATACATATATATTTATATGTGCACGTATATTTATACACTACCCTTAGTTATATATCCATGTCTAAGTCATAGTTATATCTTAATGAGAAACATCATGGTAGAATGTTTAGAAAACCAGCCCAGGGGCTGGAAGGACTTCACATATTATCTGTGTTAGCCTGGACAAGTCACTTCAACACTCAGTACTCTCCTTCCTCACCCTCTCCCACCCCTCCAGTGTTTAAAAAGATGAAAAGTTTCAGGAAAGATGCTTATCTGGGAGCTCCCTGTACAAATATAAGCATGGGTTCAGACCTATCCCATGCATACAAATTTTCTGTCATGTTAGCTAGTTATGAGGTAAGAGGCAATGTTTTTGTTTTTTCCTTCCTACACTGGTGTAGAGGAGATGACAAGCTAATGATAGAATGTATGCTGATTCAATTACGTGTAGTTGAGTCATTAACCCAACCCAGGCAATTTTTTTAAACCTTAGTGATTACTTTTTCCATTGTTCATTAAGTGATATTTGAACATTTCAAATTGATGGACCTAATGTTTCTCTTGTAACAGATTTTGTTTTGTTGTTTTTGATGATCGTTATGAGACACAGTGGTCTTTTTCTATCCCTGGGCAAATAATGCTATAGCTCTTAATTGTGGGGAGCTAGGTGGCATGGTAGATAGATCACTGGACCAGGAGTCAGGAAGACCTGGGTTTAAATCCTGCTTCAGATGCTTACTAGCTGTGTGACCCTGGGCAAGTCACATAGCCTCTACAAGACTTCCTTTCCTTATCCATAAAATGGGGGGCAATAATAGCACCTTCCCTCATAGGATTGTTTGTGCGGATCAACTAAGCACTTGGCAAATGTTAAAATATTATCCAAATGCTAACTATTATTATTTTCTTATTTAATGAGAGAAATTCCTGACATGGAACCAATATAAGCAATCTTTCTTTGGTCTGGGCACTGTGAAGAGGAGAAATTGCATGTCCTTATGAGGAGCGATCCATCAGTCATGTCACTTTGACAGATCATTTTCTTTCTCAGGCACTACACAGCATATGCTTCATGCTAGATTCAGATGGATGCAATCCTCTCTGGTTCAGTGTGTCTCTGGTGACATGATGTGCAAGAGAGCTTGCCTGAAGCCAGTAACAGGATTTCTCAAGAGGCCTAGAGCACCCCCTAAATGACATGGGAATTCCACAATGACATCACAGACATGACACTTCTTGTAGGATAAAAGCCATAACCAGAGTTGCTTTTTTTTTCTTTCTGCTGGTTGGCTTACCCTGTCATTCTCTGACACGAGCAAGTAGATACCTAACAGATTTCCATGCCAAATTAATCCCCATAGCATCAGATATTTTGAATTCACTTCTATTTGAAGTAGCTTCTGGACATATCTGGAGATTGAGATTTAGAGTTGTAAGGAACCTTAGAGGTCATCTAGAAGACCCTTTCATTTTATAAATAAGGAAACTGAGGCCCAAAAATTGACTTGCTGAAAGTTACACGTATTAGCGATTGACTCACCTCAGTGAGACAAAGAAGAAAGTAATCAACTAACATAGGCTGCTCGCGTGAAACCATGCATGATATCATATTTGTTTAATGATTTATTCTATACTTTCTTCAGGCCTTCATCAGAGGGAAAAAGGAAAAATCCAAAAGCATATTAGAACTGTAAGGGCAGCTAGGGGTTGCCATAGTGAGTGCCAGGCCTAGAGTCAGGAAGACTCACCTTCATGAGCTCAAATCTGGCCTCAGACACTTATAAGCTGTGCTATCCTGGGCAAGTCACTTTCCTTGCCTATAAAAATGAGCTGGAAAAGGAAATGGCAAACCACTCCAGTATCTTTGCCAAGAAAATCCCAAATGGGGTCATGAAGAGTCAGATATGACTGAATCAACTAAACAATCACTGGCCATAAACTTCTTCTACTTTCCTCTGTAAGAGTTTATAAATGAATCTATGTTCTAAAATGGTGCAGTCACTGACTAACATTTCTGTCTGATTGTCAAGGAGATTATACTTGCTGAATGAGACATTTTCTAAGCCATTTTGGTTTCTTAGAATCAAAGGATCAAACATTTAAAGGTTACCTGAATGATAATTTAGACCACCCCTCTCATTTTATAAATGAAATAGTCCAAGTTCAGAGAAATTGAATGATTTGTTCAAGATCATGTAGATAGTAAGGGAGTTGCCACCAAGGACACAGTTGGGATTTTAACTCTGATTCTAAATTCAGTCCTCTTTCCACTATACTATCCTACCTAATTCCAGTGTATCAGTATTCCTGGGACCAAAACTATCCATCCCTATACATTAGAGAAAGCATGGAATAGGGAAAAGAGACTAAGGGAAAGAGATAAGAAAGGCAGCAGAGTAGTGGGTACTACTTGGAGTCAGAAAGACATGGGTTCAAATCCTGCCTCAGACAATTATTGCCTTTATCACTTGGGCAAGTCACTTAATTTATTTGTGCCTACTATACTTTACCTGTAAAATGAGGGGGTTGGAATTAAGGTCCTTTTTGAGGCAGCTAGATGGTTCAGTAGATAGAATGCTGGGCTTGGAGTCAGGAAGAGCCGAGCTCAAATCTGGCCTCAGACATTTACTAGCCATGTGACCCTGGGCAAGTTACTTAGCCTTTGCTTGCTGTAATCTACTGGAGAAAGAAGTGGCAAACCAATCCAGTATCTTTGCAAAGAGAACTCCAAGGCTAGTCTTGGCATGTTGTGGTCCACGGGTCATGAAGTGCTGGACACAACTGAATGGCTAAACAAGAACAAAGGTCTCTTTCAGGTTTAATCCTATGATCCTGTGCTGATGTCCTATAAAAGCACAAAAAGGGCAGTGGTGGGTCTAATGAAGTTCATTGTGGCAATTGGATTATATTGGTTATACTTCCTTAGGAAATGAGGGTAGTGTTCATTGATGTCTGTTCCTTTATCCATTTTCCAACATCTTGTTTAAATAGGTCGGGTTGAAATTGCCTCAACTACAAGTTATGTCTCCTGACTTCTGTTTTTTCTTGTAATTTGGTATTGATTTTAATCCATATCTATGTCTGTCTCTATCTATCGATGAGGCTTAAAGTCTAAAAACCTTTGTCATCTAATTTTGTTTTATTCCTTAACCATGTTTTTCAAGATATTTTTCACTATCCTTTCTATGCCTTCTTTTTTTAAAATTGAAATCACCAAATATTAGACCAGATGGTGATTTAACCTGGAAGGTTCATGGGATCATACTCAAAGCCTCTATATAGCATGGCCCACCTGCCAGCATACGTACTCTATTGATGTAATCTGTGAGAACCCAGGGTTACCCCACACTCCAATGAAGCATTAGAAAAGGAGTGTGTGGTATATTTCCATCTAGAAACATTTTGAAAATTTCATGATGTAGAATAGTTGCTTAGAAAATCTGAGTTTTACATAAAGATCTATATAAGCAGCATCTTTGGAGTCTGGGGGTGCTAGTTTTACAAAATATGCTCAGGGTAAGTAACATGAAAAATACCTTGAAATTAATTTTTAAAGATAAATTCAGCTGCTGGTAGTGAGTCAATACCCCAACATGGGAAGAGAGAAGACATTGACTTATGATGGGGAGACAGAAGGAAGGAAACAAGCATTTATGAAGTACCTGCTTTGTTACATACTGCATTTAGAAGAGAGGACATAAACCCGCATATCAACAAAGGGACAGACCTTGCGCATGGACTTATGAGAAGAGAGCAAGGCTAGACTGAGTAAGAGCTTATCTGGATTACGGCCATGGTCACAAGTACCATCTGAATACTTTCTACCCTAACAAATTATTCTTTCTGCTCTCTAAACTTCAGTGCCCTGAGGCAAAGTGTCAGCTTTTCTTACTTAGGTATGTTTCTGGCTAAGTGATAGCATTTAGTCTAAATTCTTACAATAGACATATTTTCTTTTTTAGGCAATTGGGGTTAAGTGACTTGCCCAGGATCACACAGCTAGTAAGTATCAAATGTTTAGTCTGAGCTCGGATTTGAACTCAGGTCCTCCTGACTTCAGGGCTGGTGCTCCATCCAATGCGCCACCTAGATGCCCCCATATATTTTGATGATCAGGGAGAAAAAAGTATGAGGAAATTTGTTTTCTTTTAAATTTTCTTGTCTTCTTTCTTTATGCTTCTACCACCCCCTTATTTTTATCCAAAACCCTCCCCCCCCTCAATTAAGCCCGAAGCTGCTACTGTGCGGCTGGATCATTCGGGCATCCCCCAGGGGGTGCAATTTGTGAACTCCCTCCATCAACACAGATTACAACCTTTTCATGGCTCAGTAGATAAATCAAAGGGAGTTTCCTGAGTCACACAGAGTTTTATATCATGTCCAGGGTAACAGAGCTAGTAAGTATCAGAGGTAGGATTTTTTTTTCTTTCTTTTTCTTTTTTGGCTAGGCAATGGGGTTAAGTGACTTGCCTAGGTTCACACAGCTAGTAAGTGTGGATTTGAACTCAGGTCCTCCTGAATCTAGGGCTGGTGCTCTATTCACTGCACCAGCTAGCTGCCCCCAGAGGTAGGATTTTGAACCTAGGTCTTTCTCACCTGAACTCTCTCCATGATGACATGGTTTCTAATCTTTATCTTATAAATGAGGAAACTGTGATTTGAAAAGGTGAGATGACTTGCCTGAAGTCGCATAAGTCATAAATGTCAGAGCTACAATGTGAGTATGTCTTCTGATTGACTAAGTCTAATGAGCTATTAGTATGGTGAGATGAGTGTGAAAAGGAGATGTCCCCCTAAATTTGGTGGAAGTGGGAGAATTGTTCTATAAAATGCATTCAGTGGCTTCAAGGAGCATTTGACTTTGTCTAGGCCGTAGGTTCCCAAAGTGAGCAATTCCACCCTCAGGGGGAGGGGTGCTAGAATGATTCAGCGGAGCAGTAGTAGCCTCAGGTGCAATTGGAGGGGTGTTGAATAAAAATAAGGGAGTGGTAGAAGCATAAAGAAAGAAGAGAAGAAAATTTTGAAAAAAAACCATTTGTACATGTTTCATCTCTTGTGTAACAAAGTTGTAGTGATTACATTATGTTCCAAACAAACACACAAAATGCAAATTATAAACGATTAGTGGTCAAGTCCACTGACAGGTCTTAACAAGCAAGTGTTGGCAGGTGAGTGTGCCATGCATTGTCAGGAAGTCCAGCATGCAACAGCAGGAATATGTGGGTGTAATGACTTGTTTACAATACAATATAGTATACGTTTATATGATGCAATATTGTATCATCAAAATTTCAATGCAGGAAAAGACCACAAATTTACAATAAATTATTAAATTTAAGATGTGTCATTTAAAAAATTTATATATTTTTTGAAATGATGCAAATTTAAAAAAAAACATTAAAGGGTAAATATTTTTGAAAAGAGGGTGGTAGGCCAAACAAGTTTGGGAACCCTTGGTCTAGTCCAACTCTCTTATTTTTACAGATATAGAAATTAATTTTCCTTTTATTTGATATTCACTCCCAGAAGAATGTTAGCTCTTTGAGGGCAGGGGCAGTTTTATTTTTGTCTTTGTAGCCTTAGTTCCTAAAATAGTCCATGGCAACACAGTAGGTGCTTAAAAATGCTTTGAAATAAATTGACTGACAAGATCCAGAATGTGAGAGACTCACATGGCAGCCCCTAACAGATTCATTAGCCTAAGTGCCTGCAAAAGAAGAGTGTTCATCAACACCAAGATATTCTTAGGAAAGCAGCACTGCTGAAAATTGAGTTCTGGTTGTGAGAATGATTCCTCAGATTCAATAATGCATGATGTGGTAGGTATACACACCTTAAAGGAGGGATTGAGGCTACCAAGAGGCAATTGCTTTAGAAGCCAAGTGCTTGTCAGTGTATTTATCACTGGTGGAGACTACTTGAAATCTGGCAAGGATTCCAAGGTCTTAGGGCTGTGTGCTCTCAGCTTTTAAATTGCTTGCCATTGCTTCATACAGAAAAGCTTTAACAGAGTTAAGATCTTGGTAATAGGCTTTTACTAACATAATATTGCATACAAGAGTGACAAACTGTGTTGGAAAATGGGTTCAACCTCTCACAGTAAGGTTAAATGTGTGGCGAGGGAGGAGACTGATGTAAGAATCGTGACCCTCGATGAGTCAAGATCATTTCTGGAAGGAGTTAAAGAAGAATGAGGCATTTCTGAGGAAATGAGTAACCAGTTTCTAAGAGTCTCTCTAGGCTGTTAGTTCCTTTAAGGGCTAAGGAGAGGAAACCTGCTCAAGCACTCTGTTGGAGAACTTAGATATCATAGGCATGATCTGAGAGTTCCACAGAAGTATCCTACCTCATAGATGGGAGGACTTGCCCAGGGTCACACAGCTAGTAAGTGACCAAGGCTGGATTTGAACTCAGGTCCTCCTGACTCCAGGTACAGAGTGTCATCCACTGTTCCACCTAGCTGACCCAATTTGGTTTCCATCCTAGGTACAATGCGAGTTTTCCTGTTAATCCCTACTTATTACCTGAAGAAGCAGTAGATCTTCTTTGTTTTAATCAATAAGCATTTACTGAGCACCTACTGGGTGCCAGGAATTGTGCTAGGCCTGGATACAAATACAAAGAATGAAACAGTTCTTACTCATAAGAAGTTTGCTCCTTCTTGCTTAGCTATCACTGGCTCTTGAGTCAGAGGATCTGGATTCAAATTCTGGCTCTACCACTTAAGCAGCTGTGCAACCTTGGGTGAGTCACTTAACTCCTCTGAGCCTCAGGGACCTTGTCTGCAAAATGACAGATGCCCTGTAAGGCTCCTTCTAGCTTTAGGACCTTAGAACTAGAGACCATTTAGTCCCTAGCCTTCATTGCAAGAATCAGAGGAGGGATTTGAACCCAGGTCTTCTAACTACAGAGCCAATGCTTTTTCCTTTATACCTGACAGCAATGGTGGCTTAGTATTTTTACTCCCCAAGCAGCAAACCTATTCTCATCTTTAGCTTTTACTTGACTAATTTCTCTATGACTAGGTCATGCTTCTCAGCCAAATGCCTATGTCAAACTGCTTATTATTTGTTAGTCTGGTACTGTCTTTCTTGCATGCCTACCTTTTGTACACTCTTCACCACGGAATTCTTCTTCTTCTTCTTTTTTTTTTTTTTTTGCATGAGGCAATTGGGGTTAAGTGACTTGCCCAGGGTCATACAGCTAGTATGTGTCAAGTGTTTGAAGTCAGATTTGAACTCAGATCCTCCTGAGTCCAGGGCTGATTCTTTATTCGCTGTGCCATATAGCTGCCCCCAAGGAATTTTTTTTTGGGGGGGTGCTAGGCAATGGGGTGAAGTAACTTGCCCAGGGTCACACAGCTAGTAAATGTTATGTGTCTGAGGCCAGATCTGAATCAGGTCCTCCTGAATCCAGGGCTGGTGCTCTATCCACTGAGCACCTAGCTGCTCGTACCCCCAAGGAATTCTTAAAAGTTTGCTATAGTGTTAGCAGAGAGGCTATAACTATTACAAAGAATGATAGAATTATGATTTTATTTACTCAGAGATGCAGCATTTGACCACCCCAGAAGACAGACCGAAGCATTTGCAATAGAATGCTTTTCATTATAGGAATTTCACGTAATTCTTGTTATTGCTTTTTCCATGAAAAGATACCTAGACATTAACATAGATTTCAGGTTGCTTTTCTAAAAAGTGATGTTACACTCAAACTTATTTTTAAGAAAAATGGAATCCCATTTCATGTGTGCATGGTAATGGTAGTGGTGCAGTATGGAAGAAAAATGGAACAAATTATAAAATGCTTTTTAAAAGAACATAATTCTTTGTTCATACTCTTTTACCCAGAAATCCCATTGCTTAGGCATATATCCTAAGCAGGTCAAATAAAAAAGGAAGGGTACCATAAATAGCAAAATATTCATTGTAACACTTTTTGTGGTAGCAAAGAACAAGAAAGGAAGGGGTGACTGTAAATTAGGGAATGGCTAACCAGATTATATAGCATGTGAAAGTGATGCAACATTTCTGTGCTATAAGAGACAATAAATAGGAAGAATTCAGAGAAATACTGGAGGATTTATAGAAACTGATGCAGAGGGAAGTATGTAGAACCAGAAAAACAACATAGACAGGGACTACAACAATGGAATAGAGAAAAAAAGAGAAACTCAATGCTGTATAATTATAATGACCAATCTTGGTCTTGGTTAAGAGTTGAGAAAATATATTTCTCCTCTCTCCTAATTTGTTGCAGAGGTAGGGAACTGTGAGTGTGAATATTAATATACTGTCAGACATGGTAGATGTGTTGTTAGTTTGCTGAACTGCTTTTTTTTTTGACCTTTCTTTACATTACATGTAATGATTTACTGTGGCAAGGGAAGTGAAGAGGGATGTATTCCAAAGTGAATGTGATATAAAAACCAAAGGCATCAATTAAAATCAGATTAACCTTTTAAAAGAGCGTACTTATAAACTCAGAATATTAGAATCAAGGTATCAGTAACCCATTATTTACTCTGTTGACTGTAGCTTGGTGGGAGAAAGGATGCCACAGTTTTTAATCTCAGTTCTCTTCCACCCCTCACCATTCCTAAAAAAAGGAGACTTAGGGGCAGCTCCATGGTACAGCTGATAGAGCGCTGGCCCTGAAGTCAGGAGGACTTGAGCTCAGCTCCAGCCTCACACCAAACACTTGACACTTACTAGCTGTGTGACTCTGGGCAAGTCACTTAACCCCAATTGCCTAAAAAAAAAAAATTTCCCAATATCTGCTCCCAGTTGTGGTATCAGATAACGTTGACTAACTAAAGTGCCCTGTCTCTATGCCTGCTCTCTGTTTTTTAGAATTACCCATGAAATCACCCTAGAGATCAGAATATTCACACTGGGGGACTGAGTGTTATTAGGGCCTTCACTCTTTGAGACCCTTCAAGAGGTGGAGAGCTGTAAGATCTGGGCTTCATCAGCACCTGAGAACACTGACTGTATGAGGGTTCAGCTTTTAACTGGCTAATTGTTCCATATTTTAGAAGGATCTTGCTAAGGTAGGTTGCTTCCAGAGGACCACATCCAGGGTGCTGAGTTCATGCTCTGTGAGAGTGAGTTGAAGGAACTAGAAATATTTAGCCTGGAGGGGGAAAAATAAGATTTATAGGATGCATCATGAGAGCTGTCTTCAAGTATTTAAAAAGCTGTTCCTTGAAAGAGAGATTGGTTTTGTTTTCTTTGGCCCCATAGAAGACAGTAAGAAACAAAGGGTAAAAATTGTGAAAAAGAAAATTTAGGCTTAATAGAAGGAAAACACATTTTAACAATTAAAGCTATCCCAAAATGGAAAGGACTACTTCAGATGGTAGTGAATTTTTCCTCGTTGGAGATCTTTAAACAAAAGTCTACTGATCCTTTGGTTACATTAAAGAAAAGTATTTTTTTTCTAGGTATCATTGGATTAGATGGACCCTGAGGACCCTCCTAATTTTGAATTTCTGTTACTCTGATTGCCTACATTCTCCTTCTCTGTAAAGAGAACATGGGATGGCTGGGTGGCACAGTGGATCGAGTACCAGGCCTGCAGGCAGGAAGACTCATCTTCCTGATTTTAAATATGTCCTCAGACACTTGCTAGCTGTGTGACCCAAGGCAAGTCACTTAATCCAGTTTGCCTCAGTTTTCTCATCTGTAAAAGGAGCTGGAGAAGGAAATGGCAAACCACTCCAGCATCTTTGCCAAGAAAACCCCAAATGGGGTCACAAAGAGTTGGACACAACTGAAAAATGCCTGAACTGAAATTGAGAAAATGAGGAAGCTTAATGGGATATTGGGTCGACCCTTGGCATTGAATTTATGGGAGCACATGAATGAGAATTCCCAAGGTTGAACTCTGATCTGCATTATTGGCAGGAATACCTCCATTGATGACCTCACATATCCATTACAGTAAGGAAGTATAATTCTTGCTTATTAAAATTTCAAACATGTAGATTTTACCACCTTTTAAAAAAGTTTTCCTCATTAGGTAGCCTCTGTGAAATATGATTTTAACAGTTTTTTAAACAAATCCTGGCTTTATGAAATTAACAGTGCCTCATAAGAACAATGCTTTAAATCTGTTACATAATTTTAGATTGAGATTTTATGTATCTAAGTTTATTATGAAAGAGGAAAAGGAAGAACAGTGACATGTTTGCCCTTTGTTCATTATTAAAATAGACTATGAGCTTCCTGAAGTAAAATACTTGGGGCAAGTTGGAGATATTTTAGGGAAAATCCATTTTTATATAGAGATTTTTTTTCCTGACTCACTTCTAGCAAATAGGATTTCATTGTATTCCCTTGAAAAAACTATCCTGAGTATTTTACTCAATACATTCTCTCTTAGGTAATCAAATATCCACCTAGTCTCTATTTTATTTTTAATTTAAAGTGAAAAAAATTTTCAATAATAAATACAGTTTAAAATATTTAAGGAACACTGTGCTCTCTTATGCCCCACTGACTAAGTCATGCTCTTGAATTAAGTAGAAGAAAATACCATTTAGTAAGGTATTGTTTGTGTTTACAAGATGGCACCCTATTGGCTTAATGAATGTATTTGTCTCCTCACTTGTCAAAGATTCTATGAGGGAAAATTTAAACTCAATGAAATGTATAACTTTTTAATACCTTATATAATTTGATTTGGGAGTATAAAAATAGTACTGATCACATTTTTAAAAATACACATGTACATTCAAGATTGCTCTGTTGTCCTACAGGAGCAAGAAGAAACAATCTTTAAATATGTTAATAGACTAAAAGTAATTAAAGTAAGCAATATAGATTAGATTGTTTGGCTTTTGGTTTATTAGTCATTACTGGATGACTAAATAGCAAAGATTTTGTAGAGGGGTTTTCTATATTAGATAGCAGTTAGTCCAGAGGCTTCTGATCTTCCTCTCATCTCCACTTTTCTATGATTTTGCCGTTGAAATGGACACAATTTTCAAGACTTCAGCTTAAGGTACTAGTAGAATGATGGCCTCTTAGCTGGGAATAGAATAGGTCGGACACTTGGCAATCTGGTCAAGAGGGCTTTAAACTGAAAATGGACTGTTGTGGGGGGGGGCATTCTTTTCTGAAATCAGCCTGTCTGCATTTTCAAATGTGCATCTTAAAAGAGACTCTTCTTGTCTTCAAAATTTGGCTCTTAAACAGAAGCCTTTTCTCTTTCCAAACCTCTTAAATATATTTGAGCAAAAGAGAATAGTTTTAAATAGTTACACAATTGTTTATCTCAGAACTCTTACAGAATGTGCTAGACTCTTCTCTCAGGGATGGTTGAGTGCAATGCTGTGTGTAGCTGGATAAATGGAAGCTAAAATCTTTTCTAGGCATTTGGTTATATGAGAAAGTGGAAAATAAGGGATTTGGTTGATTACTTGTTTTATGCCTTCACACCCTAATAAACATTTTGACCCCCAAACTTCTTATTAATGATATTAACACATTATGAATCATGTATAAAAAGACATTATTGACCTTGAGTAGTAGGGCAGCCCTTTGAGTTGTTTTCTTAGTAGTGGTGATGAATAATACTGAGCCATTCATGCTCTCTTACTTCATCTCCCTTGTAATTGAAATTACACATCTGAGAGTGAACTGCCCAGGATTAGGAGTATATGAAATCGGTGGTCAGGAAATGAGATTTTTTCTATAAGCCTTGGGTTCAAATTCAAGTTCTGCCATTTAATATGTCTGCAGTCTTGCATATGCTGCTTAACCTTTCTTATCCCCAGGTTCTTTAACTGCAAAATGAGGGGTGGAACTAAAATCAGGGATTCTTAACATGGGATCCACAGGCTTTGCCATACTGTTCGAAAGATCCATGGCACAAAAAATGTGAAGAATCTCTCTACTAGATGTTCTCTAAAATCTATAAATCTTATAATCTCCTGAAACTAACTGTTCATTCTAACCATAGGATGCCCTGACCAACTACCATGGGTATATGTAAATACATGGCACTCACTTCAAGAATAGTTGAAGATTTTAGATCCTTGATTTGAATTTCAAGCCCAGAGATTATATCTGTTGAGCTAACTTTATCTGGCGCCCAAGAAAGCTCCATGCATCTCTGGATGATTAACATTTATCTTTGGATAATTATGATGATATTCTATGTGAAGGAATACCAATAATGCCCACAACTATGGAGAGAGAGACACTGAGGGATTGAATGTAGTTCTATATTTAATATTTCCTTAGCATGGTGACTTGTTTGGGATGTGATTCAAGTAGATATTTGTAGTTTCTAAATTCTCAACAGCAGTTGTCTTCTGCTATGTGTCACTATATATTCAGATTTGACATCTGCTATCTGAGCCACAGAAGCGGTGCCATGTTTTAAACTGCATCCGCAATTGGCTTCTGTTTTATCTTCGTCTAGGCCATGTTATCACTGCATGTGACATCTCTGTATATGTGTTTGTGAAACTGGGATAAAGTTGGCAAAACTTGCCATG
Source organism: Phascolarctos cinereus (assembly GCF_003287225.1). Classification (NCBI taxonomy): domain Eukaryota; kingdom Metazoa; phylum Chordata; class Mammalia; order Diprotodontia; family Phascolarctidae; genus Phascolarctos; species Phascolarctos cinereus. The sequence continues at coordinate 149,642,553 of NW_027555847.1, forward strand.
GAGGAAATGAGCTCTGAAGCATGATTTTTTTTCAGTAGCTGAAGAACAGGTGGTGTCAGCACGTTTGGCATAGAGTGAAGAAGGGAGAAAGAGGAGGGATATGGGAGAAGAAGAGAAGGCTTCATCTGGGATCACAGAAGTGTAGATTGAGAACTGGAAGGGATTTTTCTGGGCCATCAAGTCCGCTGCCACACTCTGACCCCTCTATCTTGTAGATGAGTGCAGAGAAATCAAACAATTTGCCCAAGCACACATTGCTCATACACGGCTGTGGCAGTTTTAAACCGAGTTCTTCTTGATTCTCTAGCCATTGCCTTTTCCACTTTGCCATGCTTCTCAAAGGACTTCGCCATGAAAAAGCAAAAGGGCATTTATGATGTGGTTTAAGCAACAGAATTTGAAGTACTTGGTATCATTTTCTATGTGCAGTTTTCCCAGCTAGACAACAAATTCATTAATGTCAGGGAGGGTATCTGAGACATCCTTCTGTGTCCAGGGCCTAGCACAAAGCCCAGAAAACAGTAGACTTTCAGTCGATAGGATTCAGGCAGCTAGGTGGTACACTAGATAGAATGCCAGGTCTGGATTCAGACTCACCTTTCTGAGTTCAAATCTAGCCTCAGATGCTTACTAGCTCTGTGACCCTGGGCAGGTCACTTAATCCTGTGTGCCTCAGTTTCCTCATCTGCAAAAGGAGCTGGAGAAGGAAATGGCAAACCACTCCAGTATCTTTGTATACTCCACAGCATCCCCAAACGGGGTCATGACGAGTCAGACATGACTGAAATGAGTCAACAAGAGGGACAAAATGATTCAATTCAACTCGACAACAAATGTTACGTACCTTCTATGTGCACAATGCTGTGCCCAGTGCAGCTGATAGAAAGACAAAAATGGAATACTCCCTTCCCTCAAGAATAATACTAGTAAACGTTGATATGGCATTTACTATATGCCAGGCACTTTGCTAAGTACTACAATTATCATCTCATTTGATCCTCAGGATAACCCTGGGAGGTAAGTATTATTATCCCCATTTTACAGATAAAGAGACTAAGGCAAATAGAGGTTAAGTGACTTGCTCAGGGTCACACAGTTACCAACTGTTTGAAGCAAGATTTGAACTCACGTCTTCCTGACTCCAAGCCAGGCAATCTATCTACTATATGGTGAGGGTCAGGTATGGGAGGCAAGATATGATAGATACATAAGGAAGTAAATACAAAGTATAAGCCACGAAACACAAAATAATTTCAAGAAGGGGTACAGAGCTAATATCTTGGAGATCAGGAAATGGTAGGCGATGACTCACTCCTTGTTTTTGTTTTGAATGAATCTAGGAATTCTGTAAGGCAGAGGTGCTGAGAGACTGCATTCTAGAGATAGGTAACTACTTGTGCAAAAATAGGGAGGTAGGAGATGGGGAATAGCTAGCAGGCCAATATGATAGGAATGAAGAGTGTGTGAAGGGGAAAATATAAAATAATAATGGATAGGTAAGTGGAACCTAGACTGTGCTGAACTTTAAATGCTTATTAAGGGAGTTTTTTTTTTTTATCCAAGAGATATTAGTTGCTGAAGATTTTTGAGTAGGGGGATGATAAGATTAGATCTACATTTAAGGAATATAAGTTTTATTCTTGCCAATGATAATGACTCACTGCTATAATGGACAAACTTTTCTAAATATTCAGAGAACTAACTCCTTTACTTAAAGCTTTGACTTGTTCCAAAGGCCTGACTATTCTATGCACTAATTCTCTTATTTTGTTGAATGTTGAAAGAATGCTGAGAGATGACTTATATTAGATAAATAAGCAGAGGGATAAAACATTTTTTATGGACTTATTGTATGCCAGGCACTGTGCTATATTCTGGTAATACAAATAAAATCATTCTAGAGAGCTCTTGTCCTCAAGGAGCTTACATTCTAATGTGGAAGACAGCATGTAAAGAGAGGCTGGAAAGTGGGGGAGGGTTACATGCTCTGTGGCACGGCTAGTTATGCCCAATAAGTGGACCTCTAGAGGAAAGATAGGGCTAAATAAATATAGCCTATTCCAACCCAGGGTGGCTCTGTGGTGGATCATAAAGGATAGCAAAGCCCAGTCCAATGGGGCATCAGAAATAGCGTCCAAATGAGATCATAGGATTGTAGGATCAGTTCATAGATCTAGAACTGGCAGATATCTCATCTTAGAAACCAAATAGTTCAAATCCCTCTTTTTACAGATGGTGAAACTGAGGCCCATGCCAGGTTAAGTGACTTGCCTAAGGTCAAACAGGCAGTGAGGATCAGAGGTGGGATAGGAACCTAATTATTCTGACCCTCAGAATATGTTGTTGTTTCTTATTTCTGGTATTTTTTCCATTGTTCTATGTTCCCTTATCAACCCCATGAAGCTAACTGAACTCAGGTCTTAGAGGGTAAAAATGAAGCTCCAAAAGGCGGGAAGGCAATAAGGCCAGCTTAATTTTAATGGTCTGAAAATGACTACCAGCCACACCATAATGCTCTTTTTAAAGAGCCTGGATTACTAGGATTTGGGAACCAGATACCAGAGTTATTACAGGATTTCATACCAGGCTCAGACCACATTTGGCTATGCAAATCAATGCTTCCTTCTTCAGTATCAGGGACAAAGCAGGAATCGCCAACCAAGTTAAGTACAGCTGGGGTATGGTAGGGGATGAGAACGTAACTAACTATACCTAGGGAATCAGCCAAGCATCCAACTTTGAACAACCAATCATTTTAGGGAACTGACCTGTGTACTAATAGTCACTTTAACTGTTTCCAAATTTTGACCTTGAATTTCACCTTTGTTGAGCTTTGAAACAAAACAAAACAAAAAACAAGGATGCTTTTTTGCTTGATTTCCTTGGGAAGATGCCAAACCTTAAAGAATTATTTCAGCAAGGAAATTTAGTATATTACTAATCTTAAAATTAGTTATATAGGCACACATTCCATATACCTCTCACAAGCACCTATACTATTTGTATGATTTTATTGTTTATCTGAGTATGTAGAAAGAGAGAGCATTTCTCTGCCAAAATAATACAGAGCCTTGGTTTTCTGTGCCTAGCCTTTCCTGTGGTAGGCTGCCCCTTCTCTAGATATGCACCATCTTCTTCCTTGTTCACCCTCCTTTCTTTGTGATCTCCTATTCTCAGAACTTTCTGTCCTCTACTCTGACTTTCCCAGGGTACTACCCTGCCCTAGATATTAGAGGTGGGAAACCAATCAGACTTGTCTGAATGAGATATCTCCATCCCCATCTAACCAGCTTCTAAAATTTCTGACCTCATCTGCATTGATGAGTAGTACCTCTGCTATGTGGGCTGCTGAAGGTGTTTTTTTGTGAGTGGTGATTGATTGGCATTCCTTGGGCATCGAAGCTTTCTAAGATATCTACTTATGTAGATGTGTACTTAGGTCAAGAGGACTCCAGTTTGCAGGATCATTACTCCCCTTCCTGAAACTCATCTCACCTCTTATCTGGGATATGTCTTACCCTTCCAGAGATATGATTGGATCCTCATCCTCCTGAGTGATTGTGATGTCCATAAATCCTTGCCCCTCTTCCCTTGTTGGCTTTTTCATGACCCAGGTAGCTTAAGTTAAATCAAAAGTTTTCACTTGTGTATTAAATGCATTGCATAAAGGACTGTTGGTTAGAGGCATCATTGGCTTGTCTTTCTTTTCTGCAGAAACTATAAATCTCCCGAACTAGCTGGAATTGATTGAGGCAGACATATGAATAATATCTCCTAGTTTCAATAATAATAATAAAAAACAGCTTTTGTGTAGTACTTTACAAATATTATCCTATTTTGTCTTCACAAAAACCCAGGGAGATAAGTGCTATTATTATCCCCATTTTACTTATGAAGAAACTGAGGCAGACAGAAGTTAAGTGATTTGCCCAGTGCACACAGCTAATGTATTTGAGGTTGGAACTGAACTCAGGTCTTCCTGACTTCAGGTCAAGTGCTCTATTCACAGTGCCACCTAGACATCAAGCATTTATTAAGTCAAATCAACAAGGGGCAGCTAGGTGGTGCAGTGGATAGAGCACCAGCCCTGAAGTCAGGAGGACCTGAGTTCAAATCCGACCTCAGACCAAATACTTGACACTTACTAGCTGTGTGACCCTGGGCAGGTCACTTAACCCCAATTGCCTAAAAATGAAAAAAAAACCCAGTCAAATCAACAAGCAATTATTAAGCATCTGCTATATGCAGGCACTGGGTACTGTTTCGTTTATTTATAGTTGGTGAGAGAGGGAGTTGGGAGTTGGATATGTTAATTCATTTGTAATTGTATATTAAATTTATTCTACTTAATAGTTTTTCTCATCTTGTTAAGTTTTACTACTTTCTATGTGCTTTATTGCATACATCTGCAGGAGATATAAACCAAAGTCATAGAGGACAAAATGATATTTAAGGGAATTATTTGTCTCTGGTTGCCTTAGCGAGTTACTATTAGCAGAACAGTCAATCATCAAGGATTAGTTAAGATCTTACTATGTGTCAGGCATTGTGCTAAGTGCTGGGGATACAAAGAAGGGGAGAGGAAAAGTCCCTGGCCTCAAAGAGCATACATTTTAATGGAAGAGACAACAGGTAAATAGTTAAGCACATGTAAGATATTTTAAGTAGATGAAGGTACTCTGAAAGAAGAAGGCATTAGGAGCTGAAAGAAACTGGCAAAAGACCTTCTACAAAAGGTGGGATCTAAAAAATAAGATGAGAGGAAAGGAAATAAGATCACGAGGGCAAAGATTTAGAGCTAGAAGGGACCTTTGAGTTCCAGCCCCTCATTTTACAAATGAGGAAACCAAGGCACAAAAGAGTTAAATGACTCACCTTGGGTAACACATAAAGTAATGTGCTAGTCAGAGCTTGAACTGAAATTTTCTTGATTCCCAAGCCCTATGCTCTATCATTTTGAAGTATGTGTAGCTATTTTCTGAAGTTGGCTCTTTCATTGGCAGCATACGTCCATTAGTAACCCTGCAACATTCTCTGTGTTGGAATAACACGCATTAGCATTTAACCTGAGGGGGAAAACACACATGAAGTTATTTAAAATTTACATAAAATTACGGAGTAAACTCCAAACAGGTCTCCTCAGCAATGTATAATTACACTCAACAGCGCTGTCAGCATACATAGAAACAATTTTATTTCTAATCATCTTCTGCTTTTATTCACTCAGGAATGTATCATTAAAATTTCCACAGAACAATGAACTTTAAAAAGTGCTAATGCAATTGTGAATTGTGGTAATTGTTACCTAAATTAATCTCTGTGCTTTCAATTTCTCGTTGCCCTCTGCATATGAGGAGTGTGAAGAAGATAATGTAGAAACTGAAATTTGTATCAATGTTGTAAAAACTTCATCTTGTTTGATTAAAAAAAAAGCATTTCCCTGGAACTTGCTGTAGTTTACAAAGTAATTTCCATGAATACACTCTTTAGGGTCATTGTAGACAAACATAGAAAAGTAACACCACCATCTTGCTGCTCTTCAGTCATTCAGTCATGTCTGACTCTTTGTGACCCTATATGGGGTTTTCTTGGCAAAGATACTGGAGTGGTTTACCATTTCCTTCTTCAGTAACACCAGTACAGGTTTTGCTTAATATTCATTTGTTAATGTTTGTGAAGAATGGAAAAAGTTGGGTAACTTGGTAATGTGCACAAGTGTTTAATGTTCACTGTAATTACATTTCTGTTCCTATGTATGCATTTTATTCATACAATATTCATATCCATGGAAGTTACATCCAAATGTTTGACGTATTCATTTAATTGATCATTATATACTCCTTTCCTATTTGTACATTTCTCTGATATCTTCTATGTTGCTTTTCCTTTCTAATTAATTACTCCTTGGCAATATATTTTGCAGCCTACTTCTATGCTCCATGTACCTCTCCTTTGACCTTTGGATGTCACAAATATTTTCTGATCTCTAGATTGTAAATCATACATTCTTTCCATTTACCGATAGGGTCTGAAGGCATGGGGGATGTTATTGTCCCTGTAGTGCTTTCCAATGCATTGATCGATATTGCTGTTGATTTCTGCTTGGGTATAATAAGCATTTAAAGAGTTGTGACATGGAAGAAAGACTAGAGTTTTTGGTCCCAATGTGCAGCTGGCTTTTTAGAGCTGTTACAGAGGGGCTAGATTTGAACTTGCTTTAATGGAAACCTTTCTAGCAATTAGAGCTAAGGTCAGAATGTACTGCCTTGGAGGTAATGAGTTCCCCACCACTGCAGTCTTCAGGCAAAAAGCTGATTCGCTATTTCAAGTGTGTTGTTGGAGTGGATTCTAATCCAGTTAAGACTAAAAGGTCTCTAACTTCCCTTTCAGTTGGGAGCTTCTGTAATTTCTAGTCAACAAATATCACATACGAGAGATCATGGTATGTGGGAAAGAATGCTGGAACAGAAATCAGCAAAGACCTGGGTTAAACTCCTGTCCTTGATATTTTATAGCCATGTTAATAAGGGCAGTTCATATAATTTCTCTGAGTTTCAGTCTCTTAACCTTAAAAAATGGGATGATAATTAGAGTACCTATCTCACAGGGATGTTGTAAGGATCAAATGAGATAATTCGTAAGCACTTTGCTGACATTAAGATTGTGATAGCACCAATATCTACCAGGATTCCCCCTCCCCATTCCTTCAACATGGATTATGAAAAGGCAAAAGAATCAGAACTTGATCATCTTGGGAGTTGTGACTGTGCCTTCCTTGACAAAGCTTCCTGGTGGCCTCTGGCTATGATAGTCTGGCTTCCTGGTCACCCAGGCTTATAAAAGGTACCATTTACTGCACTGGGAGCCCAGCATTGCAGAAACTACTTGCTACTGTATCCTTATTGCATATCCTTGGTATGTTAGGGCTAAATAAACCTTCTTTTGGTAATTATTTAATGACCTATGAGTGCCCTGTTTCATCCCAACATCAAACTTGAGTTAACAGGTCCCACCCCAAACAAAAGTGCTATTACTTATGTTTCTGTGAATACATACATACATACATATACATACATACATACATATATATGTATATATATATATGTATATATATGTATATATATATGTGTGTGTGTGTGTATATTATGTATATTATATGTCTGTGTGTGTGTACGTATCTGGAGAGAGAGAGAGAGAGAGAGAGAGAGAGAGAGAGAGAGAGAGAGAGAGATCTTTAAAATGGATAGAGGTATGATGCTATAGTAGGTTTAGAGTTTGGAGAAGCAGGCTCTAGTCTTGGTTCTGCTCCTGAAAATCAGTGATCTCAGCTAATGGTTAATTTCTCTGGACTTCAGTTTCCAGAGATAGTTATCCTAGAAAATTCCAAGTTTCTTCACATTTCTAAAATTACATGAGGGGATATTGTCCTTGATATTTCACAATATAGATAAACAAGGTATAGGAATTTCAGGTGTTGAGTGGAAAACAGAATAATTGGGCAGGAGAGAGGATGTATAAATTGGAAGAGAAAAGAAAATTATGCTTGTCAGTGGAAAGGGCATTGCATAGTATTCATTCATTTATTCAATACACACATATGGAGTATCTACTGAGTGGAAAGCTCTGTGTTGGATGCCAAGAGAAATATAAAGATAAATAAATAAATTGGGGTCCTTTACTTCAAGGAACAGCCAATCTATGTTGTACCCGGAGGCAGCAAAGACATTGAATTTGGTGTTAGAGAGTATGAATCCCAGCCCTGCTGACTAAAATCTGTGTAACTTTTGGAGAGGCCCTTTCACATCTCTGGACCTAATGTTTAAAATGTAAGAGGCCTGGACCAGATGATTTAGTGAAGCATGAGGTTGCTTTCTAGAACATCAAACAGTTATTAGATACTGACAACTGAGTGTGTTAGTATATTACGATGTACATTAACTATACAACTTCAGACATCTGATGCTTTCCTTTATGATGCCAGTGCTGAGGTTAGCCACAACATGCCAGATGGCACTGAGGCACCAATTCCTTGCTATTCATGAATAATGTCACCTTTGGAACAGAACAGCATAAATAGACAAAGAAGCACTTACTCTTATTATTGGAATCAAGAAATTCCATAATTACCTCTACAACTGAGCCTTTATGCTTACAATGATAATTGGATACCCGAGGGTAACTAGAGAAGGGTAACCAGGGTAGTGAAGGGCCTCAGGTCATATGACAATTGGTTGAAAGAAGAAGGGCTATTTAGCCTGAGGAAAACAAGACTTGGTTGAGGGGGTGGGGATCATAGCAGTTGTCAAGTATTTGAAGGCTTGTTTCATAAAGGTAGGATTCATCTTTTTCTGCTTGGCCCCAGAAGGCAGAACCAGAAGCAATCAGTAGATGTTGCAAAGAGGCAAATTTAGGCTATTGTAAGAAAAAAAAACCCTATTGTAATTATTGAAGATAGTCAAAAGTGCAAAGGATTGCTTTGGTAAGAGTAGATTCTTTTTTGGAGATCTTTAAAGAAAGGCTAGGTGACCATTTGTTGATCATATTGCAGAGGAGATTAATTCTTGTTCTGGTAACAGTTCAATTAGATGGTCTTTAATGTGCCATTCCACTCTGAAATTTTGGGAGTCCATAGTTATCACTGAACCCAAGACTCTTACAAGTCTATTTTCTAAGCAGAGGGTTTTCATTTGCTTTTTGATCCAGATCTGTGGTTTCTTGGAGAAGGGAATTCTGAGAGTAGAACCCACCTCCACTGATGCAGATTGGCAACTTTAATAAAGAAAGTTATCTATGAAATTGAGAAGTTAACTGTCTTGCTCATGATCACAGAGTCACTATGTGTCAGAAGTGGGACTTAACACAGATCTTCTTAACTCCACCACCACGCTGCCTCACAAAGTAAGCTTATGTCTTTGAATATATTATCATAGAGGAGTATTGCCCTAACTACTCTTATTCATAAAATAATAACATTGATGTTTTTCAAACTATTCTTTAAGACTGTCATTCATAGAACAAGTGGCATTCTGCATTGGTAGAAGGAGTTTATCATTGGGAATTCACTATACCCATGAAACCACATGTCCAGTAAAACAAAGAAACAAAGCAAATGGCCTCCAAATTGCATTATAATACACTTTAAGATTGTACTCTAACCCTAACCCTAACCCTAACCCGACCCCTAAACTTAAAGATTTATAAAGTTCTTACCTCACACATAGTAGCATTATGTGATAGATAGGTTAAGTATTACTGTGCCCATTTTATATGTGAAGAAAGTGAGGCTCAAAAGTGAAGTGACTTTCCTTTGGTCACATGCTTAGCAAATGGTCAATTGAATAATTGAATTCATTTCCTCTGATATCAAGTCCAGTGCTCTTTCCAATCTCCTTCCAATGTGCATCCTCTTTATTATGGTGTTTATTTGTATGATAGTGTAAGTAGTGATTGCTGATTTCCCAGTGCAGATTGTGGTTTATGTTATACCCACCCCACTAGAAGTTTTTATATTAGAAGACCCAAATCTTTCTAACTCAACTCTTCAGGATGATCAAAGGGCTTAATTGTCTGGGACAACAGATTGGATCATCTCTTGAAATGCACATGGAAAGAACATCCAGCAAAGAAAATGCCTGAAGAATTCAAATTATTCATAAGCCATCTCCTTGAGTTATCGGCTCATGAAAGATGCCTTTTGTGAAAATATTATGTCATTATTCCAAAAGAGAGTCATCATGTTCTCTTGGCCTGGTTACATTGGCATATCTAGAAATTGGTCACATGAAAGTATTTCTAGAAATTATGTCTAATGTCCTGGAATCTATTCTGATATTAAAAAGAACATAAAGGAATGCAGCACATGCCAGGCTATTTGGCGTAACTTGTCAAAACAGCTATTTTTTCCCATAGTAAGTGATCAAGAATCTGCATTTATTTGGCAGGACCATTGCAGGGAAGGACTTCTTGATCATGGTAAAAGCTTTATTAAAATACTACAAGTCCTAACTCCAACTTCCACTGAAATAATTACAGACCTACAACAGCCACCTGTTGAACACAGATTGCCTTCATGTTCTATCATTTCTATCAATGGGTTTGTACTAGAAACATGAGTTAGAACTATATGGCATTGATTTTTTCCAGCAACATTTCTGAGGAATCACTAAAGCTACAAAATAGATATAGAATTATTTTCTTTCTCTCTCTTTTTCTCTGTTCATTCAAATGTTGAAGTCAAGTTATGTAGTCTTGCCACACTCACATGTATAACAGAGACATGATATCACAAAGGAGTGTAAATTCCTTGGTGAAAAGTTTCTCATCAGAAGGAGATGTTATGTATACTAAGGAGTGCTGTAGTAAAATATGGATACTTTGTATTTATTTTGATTTATTAATATTTCATTCTTTTGGCGTTCCTGTAGTCTGCATATTGCAGTAACGTCTTTGACATCACTTTTTTTTTTGCTGCTGACTTTGCCACAATAAAGGATTGTCATTCAGTCAACAAACATCTATTAAATGCTCATTAAGTCTCTCTTACCCTTGTCTGTTTTTCCCGATGGTCCCAGCCCATGCATCTGCTTTCAGGATTCCTTTTTTTTTTTTTGCAGTAGAAAATACATTTAACACTTTCCTTCATGGACAAGTTTTTACCATCACTCAATTGTGGAGGATGGCTTCAATGGTGAAAAAAAATCCACGAATTTATAAGAAATACATACTTCCATTTCAGGATCAATTTATATTTAGGAGACTGATAGATGTTAAAGGTATAAAGGACCTTAAAGATTGCCTGATCCAACCCTTTCATTTTATAGATACAAAAACTCATATACCCAAAAAGGTGGAATGTTTTGTCCAAGGTCACATAGCAAGTAAATGTCAGACCAAACTCTCCTGATTGGTATACATGTTTATCCCCAGCCTTAGAAAGATTTAGCAGGAATGTGGACTGAGTGAGCACACAGCTTACACCCTAGAGCAGGGAAGAAATGCATGGAATTTACTTACCTTGACACATCTAAAAGTGAGAATTGGGATTTTTTTTTTTAGTGAAAAGGGGTGTGTAGACTATTTTCCTATTATCCAGGTGTGGTATAGGCCTTTTTAACAAAGGAGCTGAAAGTATATTGACTAGCTCCTGAGGCTTGTTGTCATAAGGGTAGTCTGATAAGAATGACAGACAACACGACACCAGGGAAGAAGATGCTGAAATAGCAGAGGACAACTCCAGCAGATGGCGGCAGCAGCTTGGTGAGAATAGGCAGCTGGGAGCTCCAGTGGCACAGAAGAATTGAAAAGGATAAGTGGGCCTAAAGTGGATGATGACTGCAGAGATGGAGCAGAGCACAGCATCAGTTCAGTGAAATAGGACTTTTCCCAGAAACCTTTCTGAGATGAGACTTTTAACTGAAATATGTCTTTGGGAGAGTATGCATCGTTCAAAAGCAACGGAAAAGCTGGGGAGACAATAATATGGCACGTTAAGAAGATATGATTGATATAATCCAGGAATAAGAGGGGAACAGCATGGTAGAGAGTATTTGGGTGAAGATCCACTGAGGGGAGAATAGATACAGTCTTCTCATGGGTTTATACTACAGATTACCTGGACAGAAGAAGGAAATAGATGAGCAGCTTGGGAAATAGATCAGTAGCTTAACAAGAAGGCATGATAGAGTAATTGGACATCTGCTGGAGCTAATTTTTCAATTATCCAGACTTCTTCTGGATCTTTCTCTCTCTCTCTCTCTTCTCTCTCTCTCTCTCTCTCTCTCTCTCTCTCTCTCTCTCTCTCTCTCTCTCTCTCCTTTTCCTCTTCTCTCTCTCTCTCTCCCCTTCCCTTTCCTAAAATCAGAACAGCTAATAAATTCTTGGCTTCATTTAAAAATGATTTCATCATTCAAAGGGTAGAGGAAATGAGAGATCAAACCATTATTTTTACTTGATTCTGGCTAACAAGGATGAATTGTTTGTTAAAGTAGAAACAATTGGAATCTTGTAGGGGTTGCAGTGTGTGTGTGTGTGTGTGTGTGTGTGTGTGTGTGTGTATGTGAGATAACTATGACATCTCAAAATATGTGATGAAAAGGAGAAGAAATACAAGCATGGTCTGACATATGCCTTAGATCTTGGGAGAAGAGTTCAAAGGAGATAGAGGAAGTATAGGTATAATCTCATGACCTAAAATTATATAGGGGAAATGAACCTGAGAGGGATGAGAGATTTTCAGGAATGACATTCTGAAGACACAAAAAATAAAACAATCCCAGTGTGAAAGAAAGGAGGGAATTCCATCAAGAGAATAATGTGCATACATAGGGGACCCATTAACCAATTTAGAGTTTTTAGAAACATGAAAAGAAGATAGAAGCTAAGGCAGATCACAGAGGAGGAATACAAAAGAGTGGTATCTTCCTGAGAGAGTGGTGCCAGAATTGTTAAAGCTTAAAAAGAGCTGAAACTGGCAGTGAATAGTGAATATAATAAAAGGGCTTTTTGAGCCATGTTGGGGGGAAAAAAGATGATCAAAGAAGAGATAGAACCATTGTTCATAGAGGATGAGATGATGATAATGGACTATTGAGAGAAAGCAGAACTAGCCAATTTCTATTTTGTTTCTGTTTTTCTCTGCCAAGGAGAATAATCTGTGGACTGGAAATGATGGAATAAAATGGTTACAGATAGTTGAAATCCAGCATAAGGAGGGAGGTAGTAAGAAACTCTTAGCTTGCCTCAATGAGTTCAAGTGACTTGGCCCAGATGAACTATATTCCTGGCATTGAAAGAACTGGTGAATGTCAGTGTTAGCGATCTCTGAATGATCGTGGAGAGCTAAAGAAACACTGCAGACCTAGAGAGAGGACTTGAATTTCAAAAAGGTGGAAGATAGAGGAATCTAAAAACTGTAGCCCAGGGAAAGCGAAGAGTTGATCATCAAGAATCAGCAACCCTTCATCAAGTATATGGCTCAGCAGAGTACCTGGCACATATGAAGTGCTTAAATGCTTATTGATAGAGAGGTAACATTGAGTAATGGATCAGGAAATGATCTCAAAGGCAAGAAAACTGTCTGATACATACTGGTTATGTGACCCTGGGCACAAGTCAGTGCTCCTAGAAACTCTCTAGGACTATCAATCAGTTGTATAGAAGTGGCTGGTCTGAATGTTTCCTACAGCAATGAAATCACGTTTGAAGAAAAAAAAGTGCTTATTGAATCAGCTTTTTTGTCTTGTATCAGTGTTACTGGAATGGTAGATAAGGGGAATTCTGCAGTAAGATTTTCCCCTAGATTTCAGCAAAGCATTTAAAAAAGTCTTTCACGATATCTTTGTGTGGACAAGGGGAGATGTGGGTTAGATGATGGTGTAGTTAGCTGGATTTAGAAATGGCTCGGTGACAAAAACCAAGGAATAATCAGTAACATTTCAATGTCAATTTCGAGGAAGGTCTCTAGTGTGTGTTCTTGAGGTCTGTCCTTGGTCCTGTACTGTTTAACATTTTTGTCAATTATATAAGTAAAAGCATAGATGGCATAAATGTGCAGATGACACACACCTGGCAGGAGATAGGTATTACATTGTAAGACAGAACCAGAGTAAAAAAAATATTCCACGGGCTAGAATAACGGGACAAATCAAATAGGATAAAATTTAATAAAAATAACTGTTAAGCACTATGCTTGTTTTAAATCAGCTTCACAAGTATAAGACAGGGGAGGCTTAGCAATATGATAGTTCATTTAAAAACATATGGGTATAAAAATATGGGGATGTTAGTGATTTATATGATCAATTTGAATCAATGGTATACACTTTAGCTGAATTTGGAGTGGCAAAGTATTTAGGACCATGGAGGGATAGTTCTATAAGTTAGGTTACATCTGGATTACCATGTTCAGGTTGAGTACAATACCTTTAGGAAAGGACATTGAGAAATGGGGGAGTGTCTAGGTTGAAGTGATGGGGAAGTTGAGGGACTTCAAGATCATGCTATGGCAAGATGGATTCAAGGTACTTGGGTTGGTTTATCATAAAGAAAATATTTGGGGGGGACTTGATAATGATCCTCAACTATTTGAAAATCTGACATGTAGAAAAGGGATTAAACTTCCTCTTGGTCACAGAGAGCAAGACTAGGCACTATGGGTGAAAATTGCAGAGATGTAAAGAATGTAATGTAAAGAAAAACTTCCAAACAATTAGAGGTATCCAAAATTGCAATGATCTGCTTCAAGAGACTGGCATATTGTCACTATGGGTCTTCAAGTAAAGGATGTATAATTGCTTTTTTGGAAGACAGAATAGAGTAGGGGATAGAGCATTTGACTTGGAGTCAGGAAGACCTGGTTCAAATCCTGTCTCTGACAAGTTTCCGATAAGGATACACACAAGTTGTGTGACCCTGGGGGAGGCTGAGCTCAGTGGTCTATAAAGTCCCTTCTAGCTCTGAATCTATGACCTCTGAGTCTAATACTATGTAGTATTAGAAGAAGTTTCTGTAGTGTTGAACAAGATGTCCTCTTAACTCCTTTTCCAGCTCTGAAATACTGTTATGCTACAGTTCTATGATTCATAAGTCCTGATGATTCAGTCTTTGTAATATCTGGTATCTGCACCTTTACCTCTATTCCTACTGCTACCCACCCTTTTAGACATCCAAGAACAGCCTTAAATGATTTCATTCTAGTAGACAGCTTTAGTATTACAATAGCATCTTAATATACCTTCCATCTCTAACCCCATCTCACGTCCCCATCAGTCCTTCACATTGCTTCCATGCTTATCTTCCTTCACTAGGGAGGCAGCACATTAGATTTGGAGTCACAGGATTTTGGTTTGCATCCTGGTACTGCCACTCATTTTCTGTGTGACCAACTTTTAAAGTAACTTCCAGCTCTAATCTTTGATCTTATTATTGTAAAGAGAGATTCCACCATCATCTCAATTAATTAATCAATTAAGCAAACTATGTGTTAAAGGATTTTTTCCTATAACTTCATCACCTTGTATAGCCAAGCTTTTAATCAAATTGAAAAGATTGTAGGACTTTGGGCCATTGAATGAAGGCAGTTGAACCACAAATGAAACCCCTTGTAATTGGCTAAAAGGATCAAATAATACCTCTTGAGTATGTATGAAAAGATTAGTTGGTCCAGTAGTAAGTGAGAAGTGGTGGACCAGTCTAGTGCTAGAAGAGTTCCAGCTGAGTCCTCTAGAGAGAATCACTCTTCGGTGGGCAAGAAAGTTTCTTTTTCTCCCCCCACCTTCCCAATGATCATGTAATTGCATAGACTAGATTACTAAGAGGCAACAATTGCAGAGGAGATATCAAAGACAAAGCTGGACAAACTTAGACACAGGCAGATATAATAAAAGCTACCTGAAGGAGGAAGCAGCTTCCAGCACTATGACTCCTTATAGCAGAGAAGAATGTTGAATATTAGAAAAAAAGAACTTCCAATATCCAGGAATTGTGAAAAATCAGTCTTTGGGCAGATGTGTGCTCCTACATCTGTCACATTATCATTGTACTATAGGCTTAAGCCCATTCTTTCCCTGGAATCTGTGTATATTTGCGTGAAAGATTGAAAGTGTTCCTCAGTCTTGGGGGTTGTGGTGGTGGTGCTGATGTTCTGAATCGGCTGTTTTTACTATGCCTCCTTAGTAAATACCCTTTACTAAAAGCTAATTGAAGTCTAATTATTGTTAGTGGGAAATACACTGATAGGAGGTCATGAGCAAACAATGTTAAGAACAGCACCTCAGGGTTACCTCTGGAACCCTGAGAGTATTGATCTGCTCTAGGAACCCTCTAGGGACCTGGCTTGCTAATGGGAATGGGAGCTGGGGAAATAGCCCTGGATGGGGGTGCTGAACATAGCATCCTTATGAACAAGTCAAATCTTTCTTCTTTTTAGAACCTTCATTTGCTAATTATTGGCTACCAATAAAGTTCATTTGTTTTTTTGGCCTGCTATTCAAGTCCTTCTTCTTTCCAGGCTTACGTCACATTCTTCTCCACATCTTATTTTATTTGGTTAAATTAGATCACTTTGCACCCCTTGTCCATGCCCTACACTTTCTTTTCTTCTTGACTTTGCTCATCCTGCTGCTTATTCCTGGAATGCCTTTTTGTCTCTCACTTCGTCTTTACCTTTTGAATTCTTATCCATTTTTTAAAGCTCAACTTTTCCAGGAAGCCTTTTTGGCTTCTTTTGTTATGTAATGATCTTTCTTTCCCATCAAACCTTACACAAAGCTTGGCTTATGCTACTCATTGCACTTATGTATTATTTTGTGCTATATTTAACTGGGCAAGTCATATCCTCATATAGACTGTTAGCTCCACAGGTCAGTTACAGTGTTTTTGCTTTGCTGTTTCAGTCATATGTGACTCTTTTGTGACCCCATTTGGAGTTTTCTTGGCAAAGATACTAGAGTGATTTGCCCTTTCCTTCTCCAGTTCATTTTACAGATAGGAAACAGGAAAACAG
Organism: Phascolarctos cinereus; assembly: GCF_003287225.1. Lineage (NCBI taxonomy): Eukaryota > Metazoa > Chordata > Mammalia > Diprotodontia > Phascolarctidae > Phascolarctos > Phascolarctos cinereus. Next base: position 149,659,054 of record NW_027555847.1, read on the forward strand.
GGTTAAGTGACCTGCCCAGAGTCACACAGCTAGTAAGTGTCTGAGGTCAGATTTGAACTCAGGTCTTCCTAACTCCAAGCTCAGCACTCTATCCACTGCACCCCCTAATTTTTAAACCCCCCCCATTGTCTACCAGTGTTCTCTTGCACATTTCACCAGCTAGGTGGCACAGTGGATAGAGTGTAAGATTAGAGTCAGAAAGACCTAGTTTTAAATTTTGCCTTAGGCATTTACCAACTGTGTGACCCTGCACTTAGCACAATGCTTGGCACATAGCAGACACTTAATATAAATGCTTCTTGGCTGACTGACTTACCCTGGGCAAGTCACTAAACCTCCCTGAGCCTCAGTGTCCTTATCTATAAAATGAGTATATTATTAGCACCTCTCTTCCCAATGTCGTTGTGATTATCAAATGAGAACATGCGTATAGTGTTTTTGCAAACCTTAAAGCACTCTATAAATGCTATCTATTCTTATTACTAAATGTTTACTTTAAAAGCACAAAGAATGTGTGAACAAAAGAATGCTTAAGAGACATGCAAAGAACTCTATATGAGAAGAGTTTGGAGGATTAAACAGATCACTTGGTCTGATCCTTGGAAATTGAAGAAGAAAATGTTACATTAGGGTATAGAGCAGGGGTGAGGAGCCTGAAGCCTCGAGGCCACATGTGGCCCTCTAGGTCCTCAAGTGCAGCTCTTTGACTGACTTAAACTCTGCCTCAGGCAACTTCCTAAGAGTTTTTGGTCTTAAATTGTTGTAATCTGGGAGTTCCAGATACCCTGTCTTGGAGTGATCACATTAACATCTCCATGTATTTCAAAAATATGAATTTATATATATGTATGCACATATATACATACGTGTATATGAATGTGTTTGCAAACCATATTTGTTCAGTCTACAGACAATATGTTGGCTTATTTGTGAACTTGTATGTAGATTTATGGGCCATTTGAAAAAAATCTGTAAGTGCTCCTGGGCCCCAACATAGGAATCCTTGCACCCTACATCCTTGTAACCACCTGAGACACCCATGCAGATGGCTTTCCTCCCTCTTTACTGCCCCAAACCCCACCTCTCTATTTTTGGCTGGTCCTATCTCCAACTTGTACCCTGATCTCCTCCAGCAGCAGACTTTGCTTTTGTGTTTCTTCCTTAACTCCTCCATAGCTGGCTCATCTCTCTCTCCCACGCTGTTTCTTCACCATCTGGAACAAGCTCTACAAGTCTAATTAACTCTCTAAGTATGTTAGGTTCCCATTTCAACACCTATCATTTTTTTTCCTTGCTGACTTCTGACTCTTGACCCTCTTGCGTAAAACAATCATGTCCTATTTAGCATCCTTATGCTCAGTTGTCTCTTGCTATTCTCGGTGGTTGGACTCTTTTCAGTCGTCCCTTCTGTTAATAGATGTAAGTTAGATGATACACAGTGACCTGTTTATTTTCATGTCAGATGGGTAGGATGAAAAGCATGCAACAAAAAATTATAGCAACACAGGAGAAAGTATTGTCTGAATAATATAGCAACGTAGATGCAGGTATAAAGTAGCCCCCGAGGTTTCTTAAATGTACTTATAAATAAAACTTGGGCTGTTTATTTTATCAGTGGTGGCAACATTTTTGTTCATAATTACATTAGGAAATATATTTCCATTAAATATGTACTAGATTCACTTGACATAAAAGATATATTGATGAATGATACCTATAAATAACCACAACGTACCTTTGTTTTTTTTGAGTAAAGTTAAAAAAAAAAAGGAAGAGGTAGCTTTGTCAGGATGGTAGCTTTGGATCAAGTTGGATAAAAGCAGTTTTATTTTAGCCTCTGACACTGTGTAGTAAACATGTGCATCTAAGCATGCTGTGCCTCCATTTGAAAATCCCAAATAGGAGGAAAGCAAAAAGAATGGCTTCTTTACAATTGTATTGGTGTAGATACCAGCATTGTATAGGCACACAATTATCTTTAGGAAAATTACTTGTCTCTGGCTAAATTCCTGTATCCATAGATAGCTAGGTGGCACAGTAGGTAGAAAGCTGGGCCTGGAGTAAGGAAGACCTGAGTTCAAATCCTGCTTCAGATATTTTCTTAACTATGTGACCATGGTAGATGTTAATTGATTTTAAAAGTTAATGTTCCAGGGGGCAGCTAGGTGGCACAGTGGATAGAGCAATGGCCCTAGATTCAGGAAGACCTGAGTTCAAATACACTCTCAGACCAGACACTTGACACTTACTAGCTGTGTGACCCTGGGCAAGTCACTTAATCTCAATTGCCTTGCCAAAAAAAAAAAGTTACCATTCCAGGAATACTACGGTAAGAGGGGAAAGACAAGATTAATTTGGAATACGTTCCTTAGGAAGCCACTGTATAAATGACTCCACTAGGGATACTCTCATTAAAGTTTTTTAACTTTTATACTATCTTGACCCCTTTTGGAAAGTTCCTTATCTATCTGGAGCATGGATAATGAATAATAGCTCAAAGACAATTTTAGCACATGTACTGTTTATACTATGCTATGCTTGGCTATCACAGTAATCTTCCTAAAGTACAGATCTGGCCATGTCATCCTCTCTCCCATCCCCAGTTCAACAAATTCCAATGATGGAGGCAACTAGATGGCACAGTGGATGGAGCTCTGCATCTAGAGTGAGGAAGACCTGAGTTCAAGTCTAGCCTGACTTACTAGTTGTGTGACCCTGGGCAAGCCATTTGACCTCTGTTTTCCTCAGCTTCCTCAACTGTAGAATGGCAATAATAATAATAGCACTTACTTCACCGGTTTGTTGTGAGCATCTGATGAGATAATATTTGTAAAGAGCTTAGCATAGTGCCTTGCTATATAAATGCTTATTCCTTTTCAATTGCTCCCTGTCATCTCCAGATTCAAATATAAAATCTTCTCTTTGGCTTTTAAAGTCCTTCATAGCCTGAGTCCCTCTTACATTTCCCATCTTTTTACTCTTGACTTTCTTCCACATTCTCTATAATCCAGTGAAACTGGCTTTCTTGTTCCTTCTGCTAACTCATTTTTATGGCTGTTCCCATGCCTGTCCATCTCCCACCTTTGCCCTTTTGTACAATCCATTCCCCCTGTCAAGAGTTTGATACCTCTATACTTTCATTTCTTGAAATCCGTAACTCCTTTCAAATAGGCCCTCAGGGATACCTCTTACTGAAGACCCTTCCTGATGCCTCCAACTGTTAGTGCTTTCTCTTTATGCCTTGAAATTGCATCTTAGTAATTTTGTATACATTTTGAATCTGTGTTCTTGCCCCCAGACATTTTTAAGCCACATCTAGCACCTAGAACAGTGCTTTGTATGCAGTCAGTACTTAATAAATGTTTACTGAATTCAGCTGAAGCTCTTCTGAAAAAAAAAAAATTCTGGACACACGGAACCAGGTAGCAACAACCCACTAGTGATTAATGAATAGTGAACTGCTGAGGAAGAATTGTTGGGTGAACAAAAACAGGTCTCACCTTTTTTGTCTCTCATGGAAGACTGATTACTAAGACATTCATTCGTTCATTGTAACAATAGGAGATCATCTTCAAAGACCTCAGGACTTTTCCATTTTTAGTATCAGCTATGTCCATTCTCTGTCTTTCTTTATCTCACTTCCTCTTTCAATTAATAGTCAGTAAAAGAGAGTGGGACCAAGGTTTTCTTATGTCTTCAAGAAAGACAGTATGGAACCAGATACATATTAATACTCATGCTTTTATACTATGTAATAATAATTTAATAAGCAAGAAAGCACTTAAAACCTAAAAAAAAAACCCCAAAGACAAATCACAATAAAGGACACTGCTGCACTTTACGAAGAGAAAAATGTGAGAAAAGAAAATAGTTTGAGATGGTTTAACTTTTTGGAAAAAGTATATCCTTTGGACAGTTAGGGAGATAGTAGAAATCTGAGGAAGGAAGAAGGAAGAAAGGAAAGAAAGGAGGAAGGAAGGAAAGAAGGCAAGGAAGGAAAGAAGGAAAGGAAGGAGGAAGGAAGAAAAAGACGGAGGATGGAAGGAAGGAAAAGAGGGTAGAAGGAAGGAAGGAAAGAAGGAAGGAGGAAGGAAGGAAAAGAAAGAGGAAGGAAGAAAAGAAGGTGGAGAAGTTCAAATGTGCTACGTAGAATGGATATCACTCAGCTTTTGCGTAGAGAGCAATAACGTAATGATTAGAGAGGAAGGCTGATATAAGGGAAAGGGCACCAACTATGGTGTGAGGTCCTAGGGATTCAACTACGAAATGAGAAAGTCCCTGCTTCCAAGGAGGTTGCCTTTGAGGAATATTTCATACTCACAAATAAAAAATAAATGCAGAATCTGCCGAAAATGTATGATTTGAAGGGAAAGATGACAATAGTGAAGATTCAAGAAAGGCCTCTTGAAGAAAGGCACACTTAAGTTGAACCTTGAAGCGGTCCAGAGATGCTAAGAGTTGAGAAGTGAGAGCATTCTAGGCATGCAGGACAGGTGCCTGTACAAAAGCAGGTAGGAGGTGGAATGTCTTCCTATGGGGAGCATCAACTTGGCCAGTATTAGCTAGAAGTACATTATGTATAAGGGAAAGTGAGAAAGATGGCCTAGATTCTGATCACGAAGAACTCAAAGTGCCAAATAGGGGAGTTTGCGTTTTGTCCTAGAGGCAATAAGATGCCATGGAAGCTTCTTGAGCAGTGGAGTGACGTGATCGTACCTATACTTAAGAAATATCAATTTGGCTGCTATGTAGAGGATGGATTAGAGAGGGAGAGGAGACTGGATTCAGGGAGATCAATTAAGAGGCTACTGCAATTGTCCAGACAAGAGGTTATAAGGGCCTGCCCTGCGGTGGTTGCATTGTGAATGGTGAGAAGAGGTGGAAATAATGAGTCTTGGCGAATGATTGCATATGGAGTGCGCAGAAGCGTGAGTAGTTCCAGATGATTCCATGGCTATGCAGCTGGGTGACAGGATGAATAGGAGCATCCTTGACAGAAATAGGGAAGTCAGAAGGACACATGTGGGTTTAGGTGGAAAGACAATGAATTGCACTTGCTGACTTAGAGATTCCTGTGGGAAATTCGGGTGGAGATTTCAACAGGCAGCAAGAGATGTGGGGCAAGAGTTTCAGAGATAAATGAAAACTAGAAGTGTATATTTTTGAGTCATTTGCATAGATATGATGGTTAATCCATGGGGTAGGGGAGGTTATATATTTGTATATGTGTGTATGTATATGTATATGCATGTGTATACATACATACATAGAAAAGAGGAGAGGACCAAAGATGAAGATGATCCTACAAAGGAGAGAAGAAAATGGAAGGTGATAGACACAAGAAAAGAAGAAAGAAAGGAATGCAGATTATTTAAGTATTGCTAATAACAATGGCAATTCTTGAAGCAAAATATTACAGAATATCAGGACAGAAAAGAAACTTTCCAAGGCTTAAAAATATGTAATTTATTGCAGAAAGAAGGAATTAAGAATGACTGTTATTATTATGTAAATTTGCTCCAATTGTATGTACCATGTAGCTTGTCCGTGTTCACAGGGGTTGTATAGATGTGGTTTACAAGGACGAATAAATGGAAACTTGCCCTGCTAGGAATCTCTGTTCCTACATGGAAAGTATCAGGAGACTGATGCAACTAGGCTGGGCACTCCGCTGTCCACAGAGGGGATATTGGGCTATAACCATATCTATCTGGCCTCCTAAATATTTCTGGGCTTTGGGAAATTATTTCATGCTGTGGTTCTAGCTGCTGCCCTATTTGCTAAGGCTTTGTTCCTTCCCACTAGATATTAGTTAGGCCATGACAAATAGGGAACAGTGAACAAACTCATTTAACCAAGTAGAAAGTCAAGAGAAAACAGAGTAGAATATAACAGACAATGTACAGAGTGAATGAAAGGTCATTAGGAGCAAGATATCTCAGATAAACTGAGAGAGTACCTGATCTCATCCCAAAGAAAATTCCCTGAAGTATCTAGGCAGGCATGGTGGAAATCAAGGACATAGTGAGGCATTGGCTTCTCTACATATCTTTTTTTTTCTTCTGCTGCTTTTTCCCTCTTTCTCTCTGATTTTATCCCCAAAGAGGGTGTGGAACTATGTGTGTCCTCTCTTAAAATAGTAATCACAGAGGCAGATTTCCCTTTTTAAAAGTTCTCTTGCCATTGAGAAGAAACTTATAAAAATGTACCAGGCTTGAAACCTGGGTTTTGTTGATAGCAAAATGCTTAGGGAAAACTTCATGGTTATAAGTGTTTGCCACCAAAACAAAAATGGAAAATAGGCCTTTTGGAGGTCATCTTATTTGTCATAGAAAAGTTACATAAAATATCTTCATCGTTATAGATGGTTGCATTTGTTCTTTTAGTTAGAATAATAGTCTCTAGGTAGAAGATAGATTAGAGGTCTGTTGGAGGATATCTAGAATCTCAGGGGAATACTTGCTTCAATTTTTTAATCTATAAAATGGGGGTATTACTTGGCTTCTACTATGGGGGACTGATCCTTATCGATTATTGGAGGGAGATGGGATAAGTTTATATTGATAATATTATCTCATACATATTTTTTGTTGGTAAATATGGTCAAAATGTGTTCTGTGTGGAATCTAACCTTAGGGTTAAGGTAAGGTGTCAGAGAAATGCAAAGAGGTCAGTAGTTCAGCATCCTGAAGTAGGGAAGTGATTGGAGTCCCTACAGTAATTCAAAAACAGAAAAAGTTGGCTAGAGTTGATTGACCCTATGGTGTGTCTATCAACTCAGCTTGGTTGAGAAACAGCTAATAGAACAGAGCCACAAGGGAGTAAATAAACTTACTTAAGCAACTCAAGTAAACTTAAGTTACTTAAATAAGTTTACTTAAGTAACTTATGTTTACTTAAATAAATGGTCAGAAGTAAACCTCAAGTTAGACTGAGAGTATTACCATATGCTGAGGAGTGTAGAGGCCTAGGGCACAAATGGAAGAGGTACTGTAAGGAGAGAGGAGATGGAAGAGACTCAGATTGAGAACATTTCCAGAACTGAAAGTGTAAAGATCCTTTGAGGAAAGATGAGATGGTGAAAGGTCAGAACCCTAAGGCCAGTGATAAATTTAAGGCCTGGATAGAGAAGAATATTTTGAACTCTAGGAATCTAGACTCTAGACTGGAACACAGTAGCCTGGAGAACATAGTCCTCTGGACAGATCAATCCACAGTGAGAGAATTATGAATGAGTTAATATCAAGGTCAAGGTCAAAGCCAAGTAGGAAGCTAAGCTGGAGACAACAGAATCACAGAAGACCTGGTTAACCCATACTTTGTTATTTGGCTCAATATTATACTATAGAAATCTTTGCAACTTATAATATTGTTACAGTTTTCATCTTGTTTTATACACACTCTTCCCCTTCCTCCGTCACCATTTTTGACCTTTAATGCTCTAGCATTCAACATAATTTGAACCAAAAGGATGTGTGTTGTTTTCAGGGTGTGAAAGTAAAAAACAGGATCACATATTTAGAACTGGAGTGGACCAGGCAGTCCAACCCTCGGATTTTATAGATGGGAAAACTGGGGTCAGGGAAGTTAAGCGGCTTACCCAGAGTCACTTAGCTACTAAGTATATGAGGCAGGATTTGAACCCAAGTCTTCCTCACTGTAACCCTAAATCACTCTGTCCAATATAACATGCTGTTGTGGAGGAGTTATATAGTTCCTCATGGCTAGATGGAAATGAAGACTCCAGGAAATAGGAGAAAGATAATGGCACAGACCACTACATAGAAGACACAATTCATCTGGATTTTAGATGGCTGATGAGAAAGTTAAACTGGCCAATGAAGTTACAAAGAAAGCCATGTTTCCTTACTCCCCTTTCTGGGACCAAGCCATGAAGGATCCCACTTATCCACCTAATCAACCTCCAAGGGATTTTGTAAATAAGTATACAATCAGATCCACAGGACTCTGAGTTGTCTGGAAGCATGGTGCTATATTAAATCCATTGCATTATTTTTCTACAAGCTAGAATGAAATCCTCATTTGGATTTTCATTCCTTTCTTATTTGAAATAATAATAATGTAATGATGATGATGATAAATAACAGTAATTATAAATTGGTGACAGTAATGTATTTTAAAAGCAGTTAACCATCCCTTTAGCATCAAGGAATGGATTGAAAAAAAAAGTCACATAGAGAAGATTCCCTTCTGTTAAGGATAGAGATAGAAGGAAGTTATAGTGAAGTGACATATGCTGGTAAGATTGCACTGTAAATATGACGTTTGGTGAGAGCACATTTCATCTGGGAGACTAAATTCCAAACAGAAGGCAATAGAGAACCTTGCCATTAACAGAGAATAGGAAGGAGTTAAGAGTAAGCTTCACATGGGGGTTGGGGGGGGGATACGAATGGGCTCCCTTCGCAAGTACAGATGGAGACAAAATCCTCAAGCACTTGGATAGCTTGATAATTTTGGCGGAATACTTGACAGTGGGCCCCCTCACTTCCCTATTGTTCCTGGAAGAAGCCCTGATTAGACAAAAGACTGTTGCCAACTTTTTATTCTATCTTTACCATGAACGTAAGATACCCTTTTTGTTCCATGCTCAGCCCACACACTGACGCCGCACTCCATCCCGACCTCCTGCTTCCTTGTCTTTTTTTGGGCAAATTCTATCCCCTTTTTCAAAGTGTTTGTGTGGGGCAGGAAACATGCCAGTACCCTGTTTGACTGGCAAAGACTTCAATCAGTGGCATGCTACGAATGCAATTCTGGTGACATGACTTGTAAATGAGGATTTTTTTTTTTGAAAAGACAACCTTCTTGATCTGTTCTTGGCATCTCAGTCTTAAAATGTGGCTCCTGGGCGGTCTCCTTTGTCTCTCCAACACCTCCTGATCCCAGTGTACAAATAATGTTTATATTCGAGTTCTCAGAAAGGAAGAAAAATGAAAATATTTCATTGAAAGCTGACAGCTTTAACGAACTTTAAAGGTTAGCCCTGGTGCTAGTTAGCATATCTATTCATGTCTCCATCAGTCTATTGAATTACTCAGCGGAACACGTACACAAGAGCAAAACTTGAAAAAAACACCCATATAGCCAACATTAATAATTCATAAATACTAGAAGCTTGTGACTGACAATTTTTCCCCTACTGTGTTGAAGTCTGTTAAGAACTGAATCCTGATACCTCCTAAGTTACTTTAGAAGCTCAAGGAGAGACCCTGCCCAGGAATGTTAATGTTTCTGTAAGTGGTTAGCTACCAAAACATATTGTGAGTTTTCATCCCCTCAAGCAATTGTTCATGTTCCTTTAGATTAGTAGAAGGTAGAGCTTTTCATGAGATGTTTAACTGACAGTTTTTATATTTGAATTTCACAAGCATCTGCAGACCATAAAGAACTCCAAATTCAACCATAATCCTCCGTTACAAAGTAAATTGGAATTTTTGAACAGATTCCAGATGCCAATTATGGTATTAATGAGGATACACAATCTTGCTTGTCTCCATTGGTGGGATCAGAAGGGACATGTTACTCCTGACAGACTAGCCTGCCCTTAACTTCTTCCACAACCCCCCACCCCCTATTCTCCACCTGGCCGATAAATTAAAATTTTGATTATTAAACCTTCCAATTGAAAGTGAAAGCTATTAACATGTTTCTCTCCCAGAATTACCCATTTTCTTGGGAACCAAGTGACAAATGCTGCAGCTGTTGCCAGACAATGAATTGATTTCAGGCCTTGGAGTATGAAGAATCGAAATCCAAGCTTTAAGCAATTAAGGAGATTTAGCTGAGGACTCCCACAGAGAACTAAGAAGACAGGGCTATGGAGTGTGGTCTGTTTGGCCTCTCCAGGAAGTTTCTCCATTATATTCAGGAGAGACCAGAGTGGACCACAGAGCAGATCCTCTGAACTTGTTTGTAGAAAAATCCAAGCCCATAGTCTGAAGGGCCTAGGGCTCATTCATTCCTTTGGTTATGCCCTACCTTTCTTGCCTTAAAGATTCTTAAAGTCTTATTTTCCTCCCCAGTGTTTCCACTTTATGGAAAGGACAGTGGAAGTGTCCTCCCTTAAGTACCGTGAGAAGTGCCTTCCTAAGCACTGGAAATGGTGACTTGATCTCAGAGATTCTCTCCTTCATCACCTTTGTTTCACAGATAAGTGATCAGCAAGGTTTTTTTATCCAGGTCTCCCAGCTGTAAGATCAGGGATTTTTTTTCCATTGAGCTCTATTGCCTTTCCCTGGTGGCACCAGCAAACCCCACAACAACACCCCTCCTATCCAGACCTGACACCTGTGTGCCCTAAATCTAGAAAGCTCTCGACTCTCTAAGTTGCCAGGCCAGAAATGTGTTTGTTTGTGTTCTGAGAACTTGAAGAAATAACTCAAAACTTACCATTGTCACAAGCTGTGCAGTTACTGCTACAACAGCCTGGTAAATTTCCCTTGTTCCTCTTTCATCAACAGGAATGAGTCATATATAAGAGATTTATATGAGCCATATATAAAAGATCTCAGAGGAATCTCTAGGCACATAGTAGGAAGTCTTCCGAATCATTGCTGCTTGATTGGAGAGGATAACTTTGGTGTTTTATCAGAATCGGATTGGTTAATAACAAAATTGGCTGATGCTCATATAGCATTTTAGAGCTTGCAAGGTACTTAACATCTGAATTAACTTTGATTTGGAGGCAGTGGCTGTGGGGTCAAATATAAGGTCTGTTGCTTATTTCCTTTTGGATCTTGGGGAGGCCACGTCCAATCATCCTCATCTACATCTTGCCACTGGACCCAGATGGCTTCAAAGGAGAAAGTGAGACTGGTGACTTTGCACAGTTCTCCCTCATTTAAATCCAATTCACTTGCAAGTCATGGCATCATTTTCCTGATGTTGTGGTCTTCTTTGAGAATGAATGACAAACAACAACAGCAGCAATTGGACCTTGGGCACATAACTTAATGTCTCTGGATTTCAATTTTCTGCACAATGGAAAATGTATGAATAGATCAGAGGTTCTTAAACTGGGCTGTATAGAATTGTTTTTGAAGTTTTTTTAAGAACTGTATTTCAACATAATTGGCTTTTTCTTTGGGTAATCTTACATATTTTATGTCTTTTTTAAACATTATCATGAGGAATGGTCCACAGGCTTTACCAGACTACTGAAGAGTTTCATGCCACAAAAAAAGCTGAACAACCCCTGGATTAGGTGGAGTAGAAGTAGGAGAATTTAAAGTTAGTGTCAGGGTTGGGTCTGGAACTCAAACCTCTTAACTCCTGTCAAGTTGTGTGTTATTTCCATTACTACATATTGTCTCTCAGCACTTTTCCCTTTATAAATGCTTAGTACAAAGAATCAGGGCTTCTTTGACTTGTTGAAAGTGATATAGGTAGTTATCATAATGAAATTAATGCAAATGTGGCTGGAATACTGCATTGGTCTTGGCACCTAATGGGTCATGGTTTGATCTATTTTGTAACAAGATGGTTAAGTAGAGAGAATATTTAATATTTTACGGCCATTTGGCTACTTGGACATGTTCTTATCTTTATAATGGAGGATTTGGCTAATGAAAGTCCAGTCCCTAAAGGATGTGCAGATATTCTATGCCTGGTCTCTCAGTCCAAGAGACCATATGGAAACTTGAGGTGAGCCAGGTTTTGGACTCAAGATTAGTTCTGTGTGATGATGCAAAACCTGATTTGCTTCAGAGGTGGAAGGACTGATGGATATGTCAGGAGAAGCTGAACTAAAACTTAGTGTGTATAGGAAAGGTTTGAAAAGAATCAATCCATCAATAAACATCTTTTAAGCACCTACTGTGTTAGGCATTGTGCTAAGCACTGGGAATACAAAAAAAAAGCAAAAGAAAGTTTCTGTCCTCAAGGAATTTAGGATATATCAGGGGAGACAACATGCAAACAAATATATACAAAGATGCTATCTACAGGATAGATGATAATCAACAGAGGGAAGGCACTGAAATTAAGAGGGGCTGGGGAAGGCTTCCTGTAGAAGGTGGATTTTAGTTGATACTTAAAGGAAGCAAAGGAGGTCAGTAGGAAGAGTTGAGGAGGGAGAGCATTCCAGGCATGGAACGTATCTGGAGCTGACAGATAGTGTCTTTTTTGTGAAACTGCCAGGAGACCAGTGTTACTGGACCAAAGAGTACGTATTAGGGAGCAAGGTATGAGAAGACTGGAAAGGTAGGAGTGCTTTGAATGCCAAACAGAGCATTATGTATTTGATCCTGTAAGCAACAGAAAGCCACTGGAATTTATTGAGTAGAAGGTTGTCATGGTCAGACCTGTGCTTTAGGAAAATCACTTTAGTGGCTGAATGGAAAATAGATGGGAGTAGAAAGAGACTTGAGGCAGGCAGACCCACGAGCAAGCTATCGCAATGACCAAGACATGAGGTGATGAGAGCCCTCGATAGAGGGGTCACAGCATGAGAGGAGAGATGGGAGAATATAAGAGAGTTGCTGCAAAGGTGAAATTGACAGGCCTTGGCAACAGATTGAATATGAGGGAGGTAAGATTTAGTGCGATGTATGGGGTATTCAGGGAGGACTAGCGCCTCTGGTGCAAGAGCTTGCCGAGCCCTTTTCAGGGCTGCTCATCCACCTTTGGAGTCTATCTGTTCCCCACCTCTCATCTGTGGCTCCAAAAAGCTGTAGCATGGATGATCAACTATGATTGATTAGCATTTCTCAGTAATACAATGATCCAAGGCAATCTCAAAAGACAGAAAATACTATCCACATCCAGAGAAAGGACTATGGAGACTGAATGCAGATCAAAGCATACTATTTTCACTTTTTTTTGTTTTTTGCTTTTGTGACTTTTCCCTTTTGTTTTTTTTTCCTTTTACAACATGACTAATGTGGAAATATGTTTACATGGTTGCACATGTATAACTTATATCAGATTACTTGCCATCTTGGGGAGGGGGAATGAAAGAGAGAGAAGGAGAAAAAATTTGGAATTCAAAATCTTATTAAAAATGAATGTTGAAAAACTATCTTTACATGTAATTGGAAAAAAATAAAATACAATTTACAAAAAAATAAAAGAATCTGTAGCATGCACAGTGATCACACATGAGTAAAACTATCTTGACAGAGGGGCTAAATAGGGTTGAAGGTAATTGACAAGCCTCAAACCTGTTGGTGAGTTAGAGGGTTGTCTACCCCAAGCATGTGAAGACTTCTCCTGGCGGAATGGGTGGATGAGAACAGTTTGTTCCAACAGCCATGAAGGTGGTTGAAGCAGGCTCTGTGGAGTGTTTAGAGCTTGGTGAGACGTTGAAGATGCCAATGTCATCCACTGCATCCCTGGTATCGCCAATCATCTTCACTTGTCTTGATGACTCTAAAAGAGAGAATGAGGCTGATGACTTTGAACAACTCTGCCTCACTTAAATCCAATTCAGGAGCAAGTCAAAATATCACTTGTGATGTCATTGTTACTCTTCAAAAACAAAGGATGAATGACAATAATCAAACACTCCTTGCCCTCAAAGAGCTTACATTCTATGTTCATATATGTATACACACATAGATATGTACAAAAACATATATACATATATGAGTATAGCATGTAAGCTCTTTGAATGTAAGCATATACACACATACACACATATGGGTATTGAATAGAGTATGCTAGACTTGAAGTCAGGAAGATCTGGGCTCCACTCCCGATTCTTACTAGCCACACTTACTAACTGGGTGACTATGAGCAAGTCTTTAAACTCACCCAATCTAAATTTCTTCATCTCTAAAACAAGGGTGTTGGACTCTCTGACCTCTACAATCCCATCTAGTTCTGAATCCATTATTCTATACCTTAAAGGGAAATACAACATACAGAAAGAAAGCTAAATATGATCATACACAATGTAATGTGTCATTCCAAGAGAGATAGAACCCTATGTGGGGGGTGGTCAAGAAAGGCCTTATTTAGGGAGTGGCACCTGACCTATGCTTTGAAGGAAGCTAGGAATTCTAGGAGGTGGAAGTAAAGTATATAGGCAGTCAGGATGGAGCATGGAAGGAAGAAATGGGATGCTGCTTATGAGTGATTACTCTCAGTCCTACAAAGATAAAGTCCAATCCCACAAAGAGGAAGTGTCCACAAAGGGGAGAAACATGAAAGTTTGGAAAATATAGGTAGGTAGGGTCCATATTGTGCCATATCTAGATCTCTCTAGAAATTTGATAGATGGGTCAGTGCTGAGTTGGCTCACAGTTTCTGCTTGAAAACTGAAATTTGGAGAAAAAAATCCTTCCTTTCCTCCAACCTTAAGGCTCTTCACTTGAATCCTGGTCCACTGCTCTGGGAATTATATTGTCTCAGATAAGAACAACATAATTTCTGATTGCAAGTGCTTCTTTTCCTCTGCTTTTTCAGTTAGGTGTCCTAGTGGATAGAGTGTTGGACCTGGAGTCAGGAAGACCTGAGTTTAAATTTGATCCTACATTAGCTGTGTTGACCTGGGGTAAGTCACTTAACCTCCGTTTGTCTTAGTTTCCCTATCTGTAAAATGGGGTTAATAGAAGAACATCTCTCTCAGAGTTGTTGTGTGAGAACAAAATGAGATAATATGAGTAAATTGCTTTTCTTAAAACACTGTATAAATGTTAACTGTTATTATTAGGGAATGATGAGGAAAGGCGGTCTGTGAGTGTCTGTCTTGCAGCACATCTTCCTGTTAACTATATTTGATAGGTGTGGACAGGAGGTTAGAAGAAATGGATTATATTCATTCTCAGTAGGTGAATTCTTAAAACGCTAGTCTTTTGTGTTGTTGTCCTGGTGAAACTTAGACACCAGAAGCTTTAGGAAAGGCCTGTGGAAGCAGTAGCTTAATTCCTAAAAGCCACTCTGGATCTCAAGCCAGGTTCTTTATTCTTTCCTAATAACTTCACATTGACTTACCTTTCCTTCTTTTCCATTAATTGTTGCTATTAATTGGGTATATTTTAGTTTTTAATAGCAACAGCTCACATTGAGAATGATGAAACTATCTTTTTTGTCCATGAGGTAGAATACCAAGAGATGCCAGTCCACTGATTTTGCATTGACCTTACAGTCCCTGACCTGACTCAATTTAATTGCAGAAATTGTTAGCCTCAGCTGAGGAGGGAGGTAAGAACCCTAACATATCCCAAACTGGATTTAAGAACAGTTTTCCTTTTTAGTCAGTGTTCCATTTGTCACAGGATGGGGTGGGGGGAGAAAAAGCCCTAGTGATCCCACGCTGTTCTCAGGTTATACTTTTCAGTAATGCTAAGAGCTCAGTTGGCTGGGTAACTTGATTATTCCGAAGAGCATGCTATTAGCAGAGCAGGAAGGAATAAAAGGAAACAAAAAGGAATCTACATTAAGACCACAGACATGGTATGCAATACAATTACTGCAGTTTTTAGATCCAAAATTCTATTTAATTATTATTGATTATTTTTTTTTCTTTCAGCATGCTGGTATTCTGGTAAGGGGCTTTGTAAGAGTCAAGTAATGGACAGTTGCCTAGAAAAGGCTAAGAGATTGCATTGTGTGGTGAAAAAGAACATGAGGCTGGGGTTCAGGAGATGGGAATTGTCCCCTCATCTCTTCTTTGTGAATTGGTGTATTAAAAATAGGGTAAATCATGTCATTGTGCCTCAGTCTCCACATCTATAAAATGGAAATGAGAGTTTCTGTCTGCGGCCTACTTCATGGAGACATTGTATGCATGAATAAGATCATATGAATTAAGTACTTCAAGTCCTTAGGAAGAACAATGGTATATATACATATACCAATATAGAGGTATTATACTGGAACTTGATAAAACACTATTCAATCAGACAGCAGAAATCAGTAGGTGACAAGGGTACTTTGGGCCCTATTCAAAGGGTCTTAGTGACTAGAATACTAAAAGGACCTAATTAGGAGGGAGGTTTTACCTATTAGGTGGTCCCCCAGCATGAGTCCCAAGGGTAGCATTATAGTCAGGCCTTTGAGTATATTGTCCCTTTCTTGTCTGCCCTCCCTTAGGTGCCTTCTAATTGGCAGAAAGACAATTGGAAATAAGCCCAAACAGTAAGGGGAATTACCAGGAAGACCATGGAAAGTGTTCAGATCTCTAAGGAGAAGCAATGACTGGGTGGCCTAAAAGGATTCACATGCCATTCTAACCCGCGCCACATTGCTTTCCTTTAAAACTCCAGAAGTGGCTCATTTGAGTCTAGAATCACTGTTGTCTTCTGATTAGGGAGAGGTTCATCTGAATCCGATATAAAATCTCTGAAATTTCTGAGGGGGTTTTTATATCTCTATCTCTATCTATCTATCTATCTATCTATCTATCTATCTATCTATCTCTGTTTATCTATGTAGATAGATATATAGCTATATCTGTATATGTTCATCTATCTATATAGATTTATTTACTCATAGATTTATCTATAGACAACTGTTTTTCAAAAGAATTACTTTCCTTTGCAATCCTGTGTATTTTATTTAATGCATTTAAAAACATTGTTCTGAGGGGTACAAAGGCTCCACTAGACTGCTAAAGTTATTTAGGACACACAAAAAAGAATATGCCCTAGAATCATTCCTGGCCCTAATTGGTGAGCTCTTGGCTTCTCTTGCATGGAACCAGGCTGCCATACTTCCTAGACCTTTAAAAGCAACCAACCTCCTTCCCACTCCCTTTCTAGCTCCTCTTTAGATCTTCTCTTCCTCCATTAGAATATAAGCTCCTGGAGGTCAGTGACGTTTTTGTACAAGCATTTATATTTCTACCACGTAGCATAGTGCTTCCCTCACAGCAATCATATAATAAATGCTTTACCACTAATTTTCAGCATGGCACAGTAGAAAGAGAGCTAACTCTGGAGTCAGAAGATGTAGGTTCAAATCTATCCTCTGTCACTTACTAGCTGTCTGACCTTGGACAAGTCATTTAACCTCTGTCTGCCTCAGTTTCCTCAACTGTAAAATGGAAGATTATAATAGCACCAGGGTTGTTGTGAGAATCAAATAAGATAATATTTGTAAAGTGGTTAGTACGGTGCCTGGAACATAGTAAGCATTGAACAAATCCTTCCTTCCTTCTTTCCTTCCTTCCTTCCTTCCTTCCTTCCTTCCTTCCTTCCTTCCTTCCTTCCTTCCTTCCTTCCTTCCTTCCATACCCTTGGTTTTATGGAGGAAATGCCAGAGAAATGAATGCACAGGTTTGGTGCTGATGCTGTCAGTCTCCAGAGAAGTATGATCTTGGACCATCTTGGTTGGGATCAAGTCCTCCTAGTAGTTGTTAACCGTTCTGTCCGTCTTTGACACTATACAGGTTGCACTGGTGACAAAATGAGGCATGTAGGCTTCTGTTTGTGTGTAGAGAAAATTGAATACAAGATAATCCTTAGGCTATAGGGTTGTAATTCAGGGTCAAATGTAAGTGTTTTTACTTCAATTACATTTTCTCCATGAAATAGATTCTAAAGGTCTTTGGTGGCATCTGCTTTCAGCATCATATGATTACAATGCCCACATCCCTTGTTTTTTTTTTTTTTCCTATGTATCTCTTTCCTTTCTGGATTAGCACAGCAAAAGTAATTTAATAATTCGAGGTTCCTATTCTCTAAAAATAATAAAAATTGGCATTTGCCCCATGCATCAGCACACATTCTGATATTTAATAAGGAACTGGTGCATTTGTAACAAATTTATAGTTCCCTAAATGAAAACTTCTTTGAGAGACTACACTATCATGATGATGGTAATGACAGACCACTAGCCCACTCCAAGACTTTAATATTCTTCACACTTTCCACAGAATGACTTGACTGATGTATTTTTTTCTCCTAAAGCCCTAGAGAGTTGTCTGCTCCTGCATGAAATGCTGAGACATTGTGCCCAAGGCACACTTTGTGGAGTGCAACTTATAAGAAGATATGACTGTATGGGATGCATTTAGATTGCGTGTGTGTGTGTGTGTGCGTGTGTGTGTGTGTGTGTGTAGGGAGAGTGAGGTGAGTAAGGAAAGGTATGAGAAAAAGGAAGGTTCATCACCTTGGTTCATAGTAATTGTCTAACATTTTAAAAAGAGACTTATACTTAAAAAGCCTTTTATATCCATTATCTCACCTCATTCAACAACCTTGTGAAATAATAGCAGGCAGACTGTTATTCCCATTTTACAGGTCAAACAATCAACAAGTATTTGTTAAGCTTCTACTACGTGTCAGGTCTAGAGATACAAGAACTATACAGATGATACAGCTAAGTTTCAAAAATTAAGTAAGGGATATACTAGAGCCATCTTAAAAAAACAATTATTAAATTTTCAATGTGAGCATTTATATCTCAGAAATTGGCTAATGCTAGAAATCAGGACTTGATTTATTGTTTTTGTTGATGGCCTAGACTTCAGAAAGTGGTAGACAATATGCTACCGATGCAGATTAAACTTAAAAGTGTCATGAGCACATTTTCCTCCTACAGAGCTAGCTGTTAAACACATACCAGCATACCACTGGGTAAAGTCATTTATCTCAAATTGAGCAATTCATAGGTGATAGAGCTGGAAGAGTAAACCAAGTCTCCTAACTACAAATCCAGCTCTCTTTTTGCTATTCTGTGCTACTTCCTTTATGCTTTGCCTCTCAATTTGACTTAAGTTCCTTTCTCATAGTCCTAACTGTGAGACTGGTATCTTGATTATTTATGGCAAAGCAGTTGCTGCCTAGCCTTAGGAGTTGAGTCTAGGCTTTTATGGCATGCATGTAATGAATACATGTGACTGGGTGTGATGTTCTAATACACACATGCATATGTGTATATACAAATATATACACATACATACATGCATACACACATGTATATCCAGAAACTTCAGCTTTCATGTTGATTTTTCCTAGGAAGTGGTTAGTTAGTAAGTGGGTTGACTAGTTGATTGAGTAGTTTAAATAAAGATGAATACTTGTTAGATATCATTTTTGGCATGGGAAAATCATGGAACCATCAAATATAGACTATTGAGACTGACTTTAATTCCTGGCAAAATTTAGAGTGCATTATTAAAGAAACAGTTTGTGAAAGCATAGGAAGAGAATCAGTGATCATTATGAGCCCGTGTAGCATGAGTTAATCAAGGAAAGATGGCCAAGCTAATCTCATTTTTCTTTTATTGGATTGAGTTACTACAGTAGTCAGTTGGGTGATTGCTGTAACATACCTAAGTCTCAGTAAAGAATTTGGATCACTCTTTCCGTATTTCTCATGGACAAGATAGATGTGAGTTGGACAATAGTTCAGTCAGGTAGATCAGGAAGTGGTCAAGCAACCAGATCCACAAAATGGTGATTAATGGATTTATGTCAACATGGCATGAGGCCCCTAATGGAATGCCACAGGGCTCCAGCCTTGGCCCTATTCTGTTAAACATTTTTATCAGTGATCTAGATGAATGCATAGCTTATTAAATTTCAGATGATACAAAGCCGGAAGGATAGCAAATATGTTAGATGACAGAAATGATATTCAGAAAAATTTCAGCAAGATGGGCCAAATCTAATAAGATTAAATTTAATGGGAATAAATATAAAGTAAGAAAAAAAATAAAACAACTGCATGAGTTTAGGATAGAGGAGACATGACAGTTCGTGAGGAGAAAGTCCTGAGGGGTTTAGTGGACTAAAGTCACTAACTAAAGTTAGTGAGTTCCATATGAGAATGGCATGGCAACTTAAAAAGATGAGATAGAAGCATAGGCTTCTTCATAGTCTTCTACAATAGATCTGTTTGACTTGGCTTTCTCATACCTATAAGTGCTCATTTCTGAGAACTGCATTTTAAGGAGAATACTGACAAACTGGAATATTTCCAGATTAGGTCTAATGTGGTAAGTGGATTTAGAACCATGCAATTTGAGTATCATTTGAAAGAAAATGGCTGCTTACTATCTGTGTGGCCCTGGGCAAGTCACTTAACTTCCGGTTGTCTCACTTTCCTCAACAGTAAATTGGGGATAATAATAGCACCTACCTCATGAAGTTGTTGTGAGGATCAAATCAGATATTTGTAAAGTGCTTAGCTCAGTGCTGGCACAAAGTAGGCACTATATTGATGCTTATTCTCCATCATCTCTCACCACCACTCACCCCACCAGATAGTTCCTAAGTTTCTCTTCATCTCACTTGGAGAGGAAGAGACTTTGGAAAACAATAGCTGTGTTGTCATTTTTAAAGGACTGGCTTCAGAATATAGAACTAGAAACAAGATGTGGATGGTGTAGAAAAAAAAAATTTCAACTCCATAGGAGGAAAAAAAAAACCTTTCTCCATAGCAATTAGAGCTATCTAAAAATGAAATAGGCTGTTGGGAGATGGCGAATTCCTCGTCATTGAAAGTCACCAATTGCAAATAGAATGTGTCAAGTACAAGCTATGTTAGATTGCCTTTGAGGTTCCTTCCAATTCTGAAATCCTTTGTCAATAATCCATGAAGATAGGAATGGAATTGATGTAATTTTATGCCATTTGTATCTCTTCTAAAAAATACTTCTTTCTAACTTTTCATCATCTTTGATTTTTGCTCTAAGAAGTTGTTGATTTGACTATAAACAGGCAACTGTGAAAATTATTTTGTATTAATGGTTGCACACTTTGTAATTACTTTCTTAAATATGTGTTGTGTCCCCACAGTAGAATATAAGGTCCTTGAAGACAATCAGTCAATCATCTAGCATTTATTAAGCATCTATTATTTTCCAGGCATTGTGCTAAGCACTGGAGATACAAAGAAAGATAAAAAGTACCCCCCAAAACCAACCTCCCCCAAAGACACCCCCAACTGCAAACAACAACAGCAAAAATCAGTCTCTACTCTCAAAAACCTCATAGTCTAATGGGGGAGACAATATGCAAACAACAATATACAAACAAAAGATAGACAGGATCAATTGGAAATAGTCTTAGGGGATAGCATGAAGATTAAGGAGGACTGGAAAAGGGTTTCTGTGCAAGGTAGGGTTTTAGCTGACTGATGCATGAAGGAGGCCAGGGAAGCTAGGAGCTGGTGATGCTGGAAGAAAGAATTCCAGGTGTGGGAGACAGCCAAAGAAAGTGCCCAGAGGTGTGAGCTGAGTGTCATGTTTGAGGAGCAACAAGGAGGAAGGCGTCACTGCTCAAGATAGAAGCTGTTTCATTCTGGAATTTATTTCTTCAAGTTCTGCTAGCACAGTATCTTGTCCATTAGGTCACAGATTTATCACTACAAGGGGCACAGTCTCATTTTCTAAATGAGGAAACTGAGACTTAGAGGGATTATGTGACTTGTTTAATGTCACACAGCTAGTAAGGGATAGAGGTAGGATTTGAACCCAGGTCTTCTGGCTCTAAATTCGGTGCTTTTACCCTCTGTAGTAGGTTCTCTCTCTTAAGAAATGCTTAATAAAAAGGCTTGTTGACTTGAATCCATTGAAGTTGAGGAAGCATTTTCAAATGTTTAAGCAAGATCGTGTCACTTCTTTACATACCCAAGGAAAAGATTGCCTGCTGAAAACAATTTCAAGAAATATCTTCTGAAAAGGGTGGGGTGGGGCTCCTGGAAGTCAGATCTCAAAAAGAAAAGGGATAACTGACCCCCTCCTCCCAAAGCTGCAGAACAAAGGTAAATCAGAGAGTCCTACACTGAAAACCAAAGCTAGTGGGATAGCCTTCAGGGAGCTAGGGAGCATTATAAAATTGATTAGACACTGTCTTTAATAAACATCTAAGAAGTACGACTTGTCCATCCAGGAATGGGAATTTGCAAAAGTCCTGCCAGGCCTCAGGGGCTCTTAACCATGGAGTCTAAGGAGAAATATCTGCTGCCTTCTTGGTTAGCAAATGCTTGGTATAGAGAAAATAGCAAGACCTAGTTCTGAATCCTGGCTTTAACATTTGCTAACCATGTGACCCTAGGAAAAGCTCTTAATGTCTATGAACTCCCATTTTCTCATCTATAAAATAATCGGCGCTCCAACTAATCTAACATTACAGTTTCCATAGACAGATAATACTCTCGTGTGCCTCCCAGTAGTTGATGTAGCCATTCAGTGAGAGACTGTATACGAAGAGCATAAATCACAATAGCTCACATTTTATGGAGTGCGTGAAGATTTGCATTATACATAATATCTCATCTCATTCTCATGACAACTCTATGGATTAGCTGGGTGCTGTGATCTTCCATGTTTTCTAGATGAGGATCTGAAGCTCAGAGAGGGTCAGTGATTTGTCCAGAGTCATATGGCTAGTTGCTGTTGTTGTTTTTGTTTGTCCTTCATTCTCAGAGAGGTTCAATGACATCAGGAGGGTGATGTCTTGACTTGTGGGTGAATTGGATTTAAGTGAGGCAGAACTGTGCCAACTCAACAGCCTCACTCTCCCTTCCCCTGTCCTCAGAGTCCAGTGGCAAGACCTAAGTCAAGATGACTGGCAATGGTCCAGGATATAGTGGTAGACCTTGGCCTTTTTAAGCTAAGGACTTTTCCAAGTCTCAGTTTATCTGAGGCAAGACCCATTCAGTGATTAAAGGCTAGGCAAGAATTGAGACAAAAAAAATGGCTTGGTTTGTCTTCCCAAAAGAATCAATCTGGGAGGGGAGACCCTCAGAGTTTCTGTCCAGAACAAAAAAAAAATTGCTATTTACACTCGCTCTGAGCCATTAAAACCCAAACAATGAGCAAGTGAGGCTTGGGCTGGGACTTACTATTGACCAACCCCAAACAGCTAGTAAATGTCTGAGGAGGGGGTCACACCTGTCACTCTGCCTCCAAGTCCAGGACTCTATCTGCTTTGCTAAACTGCAAATGTAAAAAATGCCAATTATTCTTCAGAATATTATGTAAGGTGGTTGGCAGTCATTAACAAAACTCTTTAAAGATGGGGAGACTAAGGCCCAGAGAAAGTAAGTGATTTGCCCAAATGAGAGAGAGGTAGATGCAACAATGGTGCTCAGGTCCCCCAGGCATCAAACCAGTGTTTAACTCATTAAGATCATACTGTGTAACTCTGAGAAGCTGGACTGAATTTAAAGGCAATGTGGAATAGGGAGTGCTAGATTTAGAGACAGGATGGTCTGGGTTCAAATCTACCTCAGATGTTGGGCCTACCTGACAGGGTAAGCCTGTTCAAGATACAACCTCTCTGTCCCTCGGTTTCCCCATTTGTAAAATAAGGGGGCTGGGCTTAATGTCCTCTAAGGTCCCTTCCAGCTCAAAAATCTAAGCCCTTATGGCCAATTATTCCCAACACTGCTACCCAGAGCAGCTATCTCATTCCTATGCATGAATCTGTTGGCTTCAAAGTTGAATCTTCTGAGATTTCAGGTGAGCAAGTGGGACAAGTCCTGCTCTGATCTGTCCTCCTGCTCTATCCCATACTCTTGGCTTTTGAGACTGTTACTGCTTAGGGTCAGGACAGTGTCACATGTTACTGGAGTTTTTTTTTTTTGGGTATGGGTGGTGGTTTGCCACAGAGATTTCAGTAGCACTTTTACCTGCTCACTGGAGACACTTTCCACAGGAGTCTTTCAGCTCTTACATATTGGAGGTTAGTGGTTATTTTCAGCTTTTTAGGATGTTTACATCACTCCTCTGTCTCTACTTTCATAAGCATCACTTTTTTCCCCCAAAATTGAGTTTCTTAATTTGCACTGCTTTATTTCCTGCCTTCATTCTTAAAAGAATCCTGTATTTTAAGAATTTTTTATTTTAAATGGTGCTGATTCAGCATTATTGATATTTTGTGCCACTGATGAAATGAGTTCTAAATATGGAAGCAGAATTGGAAAGAGGGAGAACAGATAAATATTGGACACATTCAATTCTATAATGTGATATTTTAAGAGGGATCCTCTCATCTCCATTTTAAAGTTCCTCTTCACCCACCCTCAATATATTGTAAGTAGGAATTTAGGAAGGGCTCACGTATGTGTCTCTGTCACCAGAGCCTTATTCCACCTATACCAGCAGAGTTGATTCAGTTGCTAGCAGAGTCTTACCCAGCTAGGCTCCTAAATAGAACCTCATTTTCCCTGGCTGCTCTCCTCCTTCCAAACCTTGGAGTCAAGATTCTGGGTTTAAGATTTTAGGTGGACTAGGGACAGACTGGTGACTTAATCTCTGTCCTGGACTCACTCACTAAACTGATTTTTAAGAGTCCCCTGGAGGTAAGGCCCATCATTCCTCCTGTGGTGTTTCTTCCTGTATAACTCACTCAAGGGACATATTTATACCTGATAAAAGCATCAAGTGTTGTGGCCATATTTTTATACTTCATTATCCAGCTGCCTTTTGGTGATCAAGTCTATGAAGACCAACATCTTTAACTTTCCTCCTGGTTAAATATTTGTTGTCCACAGCCAATCAACTGGGATGTAGTGAAGCGTATTAGTCCAAAATTCTGGATAGCACTCTAGTGACTATAGGCTTAAACTACATGTAGGATATATTACATGCATCTATCATCATAGTACATGCCTATCCATACAAGTAAAATATGCATAAAGACAATTCAATAATAATTCCAAATAGGGTGACATAATAATAGAACATGCATAAACAATAGCATATAAGCTAATAGTTGTTATTGAGTCATTTTCAGTCTTGCCCAATTCTCTGTGACCTCATTTGGGGTTTTCTTGGCAAAGATCCTGGAGTGGTTTGCTATTTCTTTCTCCAGCTCATTTTACAGGTGAGGAAACCGAGGCAAACAGGGGTAAGTGACTTGTCTAGGGCCACACAGCTAGCGTGTGTCTAAGGTTGGATTTGAACTCAGGTCTTCCTGACTCCAGGGCCAGTGCTCAATCCACTGCACCACCTAGCTGCATAAGCTAATAGACAAACAGTAAAATTAGCTATAGCTACCTAAATATGAAGTGATTCCCATATGTATCAATAAATTTATATGATTTTGTGCAAGGCATGTATATACATTTGTAGAATGCTTTCCACCAAAAACGTTATGAGCCAGGTAGTAGGAGTATATCAGATCCATTTGATAGAAAAGGGAACCAAGGTTCGGAGACACTATATGGTTTGATCAAATGGTAAAGTGGCAGAAACAAAACCTTAATCTGCGCCATCTCTCTGGGTTCAATGCTCAATCTACTGGCAAATCAACTAACCAACTAACTAACAAGAGTGTGTTAAGAATCTGCTACATGCCAGCCATATGTACAAAGAATGAAACAATCCCTAATCTTAAAGAATCTATCATTCTAATAAGGGAGATTAAAAGTACCATGTCTAGGTGGGGGGGTGGTGGTGGTGGTCTTAGGGTTGGGGCAGGGGAAGAGGGAAGAAAGAAAAAGGGGAAAAAAAGAAAGTTACAGGATAACTTTATTATATATTTAAAAGGAATAGCAAGTTGTACATAATGGATTTGCAATTTCATGTACAATCATCTTTTTTTTTTCCATTCTACTATGTTACGGAAATGCCTGTTTTATTTCTTAAGTTTGAAGTAAAATAAATAAAAATTTAAAAAGAAGTACATATAAAAATATAGACAGCATATATATATATATATATATATATATATATATATATATATATATATATATATGAAATCAATAATTTCAAGTATATACAAAGTAGTTAAATACTAGGTATTTTGGCAGGGAGTACACAGGGCCCAGCACAGGATATATCTTTTAATACAGTTTAATTTTTTCTAATTACATGTAAGGATGGTTTTCAACATCTATTTTTTTATAAGATTTTGAGTTCCAGATTTTTCCCTCCCTCCCTTCCCCTTCCCCTCCTCCCCCTCCCCAAGATGGCAAGCAATCTTATATAGGTTATACACGTGTAATCATGAGGATATAGTCTTAATAAATACTTGATTGATTTATATAAAATGTAACCAATAAAGCAAAATTAGTAATAGATGACATAACTTGGAAACCCTTTCCTATGATCAAATATTATTTATATTTATATCTGTATCTGTATCTGTATCTACATCTATCTATCTATCTATCTATCTATCTATCTATCTATCTATCTATCTATTTATCTGAAGGCCAAATAGTCTCTATAACCATGGAAAAGCTTAGTAGAGAATTAGCTGTCAATTAAAAATTCCAGAAAGGACAAGGATAGAAGTCTGGAGTATAGAGGGAGGACAAAGCAGAAGAAAAATGATATGGATGGGTTATGCAAGATTCTGCAGCCAGGATGTCCAAGATCTTGGATGTGGAGATCAGACAGGGATGAAGACACATAGGAGGACAGACTCCATTTTATGAATGAGTTTCTGTTCGTTAGTAGGAATTAGCCACAAAGAGGAACCTGGAAAGCCATATGATGCAGTAGAATGGCTACTGAATTGAAGTATGGCTCTGCTCCTTCCCACCCCCAGGAAAGTTATATATGTCATGTGTGTTGTCTCTCCTTATAGAATGAAGCTCCTAGAGGGCATGGGCTGTTTCATTTTGCCTTTGGGTCCCCAAGTTCTAGTACAATGCCTGACATATAACTGGTGCTTAATAAATACCCATTGAAGAGTGGTATGCAGTATCCCAAAAATGGCGAGATCACTGGTGGACTAGGATGGTCAGGGTAGTATAGATGACTGAGGTGGAGTTTGTTCTGAGGCTGAAGGAAGGACAAGATTTCAATAGATAGAGAGAAGGTAGGTTTCCTTTCTACCAGAGCCAGTATTTTCAAAATCTATACGTAAGCAGAGCTGTGGTGCCTCACCACTCATTTGCCTGATCTATCCACTTAGCTATCCCTATCCCTGTCCCCAGATACTAATTTGCTGCCAGCATCTGATGGATACTCTCTTCACCTGTGTTTGCAAGAAAGCTAGAATGCTCCCTTGCTTGTGTTTAAGCTGTTTT
Organism: Phascolarctos cinereus; assembly: GCF_003287225.1. Taxonomy (NCBI): domain Eukaryota; kingdom Metazoa; phylum Chordata; class Mammalia; order Diprotodontia; family Phascolarctidae; genus Phascolarctos; species Phascolarctos cinereus. The sequence goes on from NW_027555847.1 coordinate 149,685,955, forward strand.
CCTATGACAGAGTATGGATAACAAGATCAGAAGAATCTCTAATATAACTCTAGTGGCCCTGTGAGTCATATTTTCCTATTGTTTTTCTTTTTCTTTTATCTCTAAGATGGTAAGTGATTGGCTACCTACTCTAAGTTTTTCAAAGACAATTGAACATCATTGTTTGGGATAATTCATCCAAGTGGATTTTCAAATGACTTGTACAAATCTATTTGGAACACCACATCAAGGGAAAAAACTCCCATGTTGGATGGAGAAATTCAAGAGAAATCTTCAGTTTTGTAGAGGAAAACCAACTCTAGCTAACTAACTATATGTGGTTCTCAGAATTTAGCTGGAAAGTAATTCAATTCAGTTGAACAAATAATTATTAAACATCTGCTTGGTGCTAGGCAGCAGAAATAGAAGGATAAAAAAATAAAAACCAATCCTTGACCTTAAGAAGCTTGTAGTGTATGTGGGGAGAATGGCCCTAACATAACCTATATGTAAATGAGCAAAATGACCACTAAGATATGGCACCTGAATTGAGCTAAGCATTGCAAGGGATGAAGATTAGGAGGGGAGTGTATTCCAAAGATGAGAAACAATTTGTATAAAGGCAAAAAAGTGAGAGGTAGAATGTTGCACTTGTAAAGACACCATCATCTGTCGAGTATCAACCCTTTCAACCCTCCTTCTCCCCCATCCCTATTGTTTTTCACTTCATAGTTTTCATAGAATGGATTTTGCAAGTAGAGAATAGGATAGGTGTATATGCAAACACTTTAATGTTTTGACAAACAGGATTCCAGTTATTTTCATCTTTGAGTGTTTCTTCTGATCACCTATTAAATTACAGTAGCCTACTTTTATTTATCATTTTAAATGATATCTTTCATACTTTTTATACCTAAACTTACTACTTCCTAGGCAGAGATTCAACAAAAGTGATAGTGTTCCAAAGTCTTCTGCAAATTTAAGCTAGTATACATGCTGCTATATAGTATATATGTATAGTATATATAATATGTGTTCAGCCATAAGCTGTATAAAGCTGTATAACAAAAACAAATATCCAAGTAGCAAGTATAAATTTATAATGAAAGTCACTGAAGATAGGTTTTTGTTTTGGTTTTTATATCAATATTGTTGACAAATAATTGCATGTATTTCTAGAAAAGATGTAGCTGATATAAAATAATTAGTGAAAGATGGATGACTGAGGAAAAGTTCTTAACAAATGAAGGAACAGAGGAGACCACAAAATAGACAGTTTAATTTTTATTAAGAAGATGTTGCACGAATGAAATCAATGCAACTAGAACCAGAAGAGAGGTTGAAGAGTAGGGAGAAAAATCTTTGTATCGCACATAGCTAATAAGCCTAATTTCCAGTGTATACAGGGAATTGACATAAATATAGACCAAAAATTATTTCTTAACACATATGTAGGCAAATGATACCAAAAAATAATTTTTGAAAGAAGAAATACAAACCATCAGTTTTTCTATGGAAAAATGCTTCCTATCAACAATAATAAAAAAGTAAGACAAATAATAAAGACATGGACACATAGAACAGAAAAGGCTTAATGCCAGCTAATATCTAAAGAAAAAAATGATGGCAAAATTATTAATTATCCATTCATTTATACTTTAGTTTTGCTAGTTATTTGTTTAATAAAATCTTTTGGATTATCAAATAAAAATATTGACTGAGTTTCAGTTCCCACTGTAAATTGCAAAACATGAAAATTCAAACAAATTTGTATTTACTCATGAATGCTAATAACTCTGATTAAGTCAGAATTTCTTACTTAAATAATAATTTTATATCTAATCAGAAGTAGCTCAACCTGTTAACTAATTAATTGTTAGCATAGATTAACACTCATCATACTTAATGACAAAATAGAGAGATGTGGGTTGGATTATGATAATAGATAGCACTTTAAGGTATGAAAAGTTTCTTTATATATGTTATTTCCTTTGATTCTCACTAAACAACTACACTGAAAAAAATCCTTAATTTATTTAGCAATTAAATCAGACTGGAGAGATCACTGGTAATGTAGCATAGGGATTTGTCCTCAGCTTTGCACTGTTCAACATTTTTATCAGTAATTTGATTGATAATATACTTTTCATAACTGAATGAATGAAACCAACATTTTAGATGACAAAATCAGGATCTAAAATGCTTCAGTAGTCTGGTGTTACTGCCAAATGGGCCAAATCTAACAAGACAAAACATAATAGTGACAAATGTATGTCTTTATTCAAATTCAAAAATCCAGCTGCATGAGCAAAGAACTAGAAAGATGTGAAAAATACTTAAACATTTTAATAGACTACATACTCAGTAAGAGTCAGGAATGGTTGTAAATCAAGATGCTGTGGACTTTGCTTACTACAGTTGCTTGCATTCTCTTACAGAATTTTTCCTGGTCACCCTCATCCTTGAACTAGGATCTGGAGCTGGCAGACATGGGTTCAGATCCAACCTCTAATTTTCATTACCTGTGTGTCTTTAGGCAAATTATTTAACCTTCTAATTCTGAGCAGAATACTTTTGTCTGATTTAGATTGACCCACAGGGATGCTCTGGATGGAAATTATTAATTTATCACTTTCAGCCAATCAGGAAGCCTCTTGAATACCTCCTGAGTAGGCGTCTGGTTGTCTAATCACTTTCCTACATCATCACTAAGCAAGTGTTTCTTCTTCCTCCATAGAGAGGAAATGAAAATACATTTGGAAATATATTATTGTAGTCGGCTCTTCACCTAGGAGAAAGAATAATTCACTGAATCTCATTTGGGTCCCAGAGTCTTTTTTTTTCATTTTGAAAGGCAGTGTGCTATAATAGAGTTCTGGACTTGGAGTCAGGAAGACTTGAATTAGAATTCTGCCTCTGAAACTTACTAGCTGTGTGTGCATGGGCCAATCGCTTAACCCTGCTGACCTTCAGCCAATGTAGTATATACTTCACAGAGTTAGTGTGAGATCAAATGACTTAATTTACATAAAGTGTTTTGCAAACATTGAAATGTTACATTAATAATAATAGTAATAATAATAATAATAATAGCTTTTATTTATATAGCTCTTTAAGATTTGTAAAACTCTTTACATGCTATCTAACTTGATCCTCAAAACATCCCTGTGAAGGAGGCATTATTATTACGCATTTTATAGATGAAGAAACTGAGGCCAAAAGAGATTAAGTGAATTGTCCAGGGTTACACAGCTAGTTAGCATCTTATGCTATTATTAGTAGTTTTACTGAAGTAGCTACGAAAAGAAATCTAGCTTATAGGATCTAGAGTTGAAATGATGAAAAGAAAAAAAACCCCACATTTATTTAGTGCCTTACTGCGTAAAACACTGAGCTAAGTACCAAGAATATAAATACAAGTAGGTAAGGCCTGACCTCAATGAGCTTACATTCTAAAAGGGAAAGATAATCCGTATGAGGAGCAAGAAGTCTGACAGTGCAATGGGTAATGTATTAGGAAGCAAGACAAAGAATACTGGTGGCCCAGTATTAGTAAAGTGAAGGCTGAGATTTGAATTCAGGTCCTCCTGACTCCAAGTTCAGAGTCTAAGTTCGCAAGGTGGAAAAAGGGAGAGAAATAAAGATAACATGACTTGGAGAGCTCTGGAAGTGTTATGGTAGGTGGGACTGGTAAGATAAGGCAATAAACCACTAATAACAGCCCAGAATATTAATTGGAAAGGATCTCAGAGGTCATCTAGTCCAACTTGGTCATTTTAAGGATGAGGACATTGAGATCTGGAAAACTTTAATTGGGTGCCCAAGGCCACACAAGCAAAGTAAAAGAGAAAGAATTCAAACCCAGGTCCTTTGAGTCTAAATTGAATGTTCATTTCACTATATCATGTTAATTCTCAGAAAGTTCTGTGTCTTTTGTGGGGTTCTATCTTGATGAAAATGCGCCTAGTAGTGTCTAGGCCCATGTGGGCCTTTGTGCTTAGGTGCCTCACCCATGGGCCCATTTATTCCCCTTGAGGGGGAGCATGGGAATGATTGAAAGAACTGGGAGCAGGAAGATCCACTAGGAATCACTGGGAGAGTGAACCAGGGACCACGTGAATTGAATCCTCCAGGCAGGTGTATATATCCCATCTTTTAATTCTCAGTGGTTTCACTCTCTAGAATTTGCCAGTCTTGTCATGATAATCCAATGTCACTTGAACACTGAATATGCTTTTGATATCCTTCACTTTTAATCCCTTGACATCCTGTTGGAAACTTCTGCCTGTGATCGTAATGTACCTTTGGCATCAAAGATACAAGGTTGTGAAGTAGGTAAAGTTCTTCTTCACCTTCCTCGACCCCTTCTATCATTCCTACATGCCTTCCTCTGCTCCTGGCTCCATGCCTTCATACGGTCCTTTGGCTACTCAGAATTCTCAATATGATGTTTTATCCGGCCCTGCCCTCCACTTGGCACATTTCAACTCTAGAGAACATGACGCCTACTTTCTAAGTTAAACTCATCACTTCTAAACTCACCACCATGCTGCTAACGCAAGCCATGATTGATACCACCTTTCTAAGTCTCCTTTTCTCTCTGATTGGAGGGCTGATGGGGAGAATACTAAACTCTTCCCAACCACTTCCTTTATTAAGGGCAGGAACTGGACTGAGCTCACGACATCTACTGTCCCTCTTGGTTTCAACTCCATGGAACAATATGTGCCTTCGCTGGGTATCACCCTATGTCTGCCAGCTTTCCTGTCTCCTGTTGTGTGCTATCACCCCTTTAGATTGCAAGCTCCTACAGGATAGGATATTAATTGTATCCCTAGCAGTTAGTATAGTACCTAGCACCTAGTAGACACTTAAATGTTGGTTAGACTGGATTGCTTTTCCAATGCTCCTGACTTCTCCTTCTGTTTTCCTTCTTCCTTACCTCCCTCCCCTGCAATTAGGACTTATGTCTTATATCCTATATCCCATTACCCCTCAGCTAATTGTCACATCAGAAAATAATGATGAATTAATCCCCACTAACATTAATGATTTATAAAGAATTAATGCGTTACCTTTTCCTCCATCCCCCAGAGATATTTGCATTTTAATAGGGTGTTCTTGGAAACATATAGCTTTAACTTATAGGATCTCCAATGGGGGCATTCCAGGAATTGTGACCTGAAAGCTTTCCAGCCTTCCTCAGATCCCAACAAAGTAGATGGCACATACTCTGCCTATGTGTAAGGTGGAGCTCATGTAAATTCACAAGTCTTTAGCCTCGTCCCACCCCAATAGTGTTCTATCTGAAAATTTATTTTTTTGATTTCTCAGATGACTTTACTTTTTCTTTTTTTTGAGTAAACTTAATGGGCTCCAGGAATGTCTATTTTACAAACTAAAGTATTTCTCTTGGACTGCCAGTTCATCACAGTATCATTCTCTTCCTTCTGAGTTTGGGGAAACCATATACCTTTAAACAAATTAAGTGTAAATTAAAACTCACTTCTTCCTGTGTCTTTCATTGTTCACTGGTGAAGGAAAAGATGGAGCTATTAACTTGAGAAGACAAACACTAGGGATCTTTAGTGAAGTGTGGAAGTCAGGAATTCAATAACTTCTGTAAGAACTAGTAATACTTTTAACTGATTGCATCATTTACTATTACATTGGCCTAAATTCTAACAGTGTACCTGAAATGATTTTTAAAAATTTCACTTCTATTCATATAATCTTTTTTTTTCTCCCTGAGTCCATAAAATGGAAGGAAGCATTGATCTGTAATTTTGTGTCATGGAAAATTCGTAGAGTTAGTCACTTTCCCTCCAGCCTCAAACATCTGACAGCTAGACTCAAATAGTGAATTTGGATGAAGTTTCAGGATCCTCCTCTTCCCTCCACCCCTCAAGAATGTGCTTATATCATCACAGAAATGAGCTCTCTCTGTTCCACCAGAGGCTAAGTGACAACCTGCAGTGGGGGTTCATATTGGTTCCTACTATACTGGCTGAGGGGTTGGATAAGATGATTCTCTTCCAGTTCTGAGGTTCTAGGAGGTAAAATTCACAGAACAGGAATGTGCTTTACCTTCTAGACCTGCTGTTCCTGGAGAATGGAGTCGGCATGCTATCCAGTGGAGTTCATCATAATTGAGACACATAATGAACCACTGAAATACCTGTCACTGATCAGCAAACACCATCTCCCCCTTACTTTCAAGATGGATACTCTTATGACTAATTTGTCATCTCTTTTATAATAATAAGGTTTTTTTTTTAAGGTGCTTATCCCATCCACAGCTTTTTAAAGCAGTGAGTTCATTTAAATAATTACCCAGTCATTTAGTTAATGCATTCTTTTTAAACTTGCCTAACTACAGCAAATGTAGTTTTGATGGAAAAAGAGCCCCTTTTATGTAATAGGGCTGTTTTTCCCCCTCTGCAAAATAAATGCAACACAATTATTTTACTGCAGAGAAATTAGCTCATTTGCAAATGCCACCTCGGAACACAAGAAGAATGGCATTTATTGAAGCACTAATAAAGGCACCATGTTAGAATAATTTTATGCTGACGGGCCCACAATCACTCAATATTTTAAGAGCTGTCATCACACCAGCATGAGCTGCATGCAGAAGTACAAATTTATGCCGTGACATCATGGTACTAAGAGTATAATTGGAATAAAATTACACTGCTTCATTTCAGAGTTCACCGGCACAGCCTGGCACTTCAGCTGCCCACTCTGAGCAGGAACTTGCCTGCTGGGGAATCACTTTGGCATGGATTCTGGTAACTCACTAAGTAGGGAAGCATCAGGATAGGGATTTTGGGAAGAGTTCAGAGTGTCCTTCAGGTATTTCCAAAGTAAGATTTCAGTGGGTACTCAATGGTCTGTGTCGTTCATCTCCGGTGAGTTACACGCTACCAGAAAAATCACAAATCAGCTAAAGCAACTGTTAACTCTTTAGCCACGGGTAATTAAGCAGGCAGTCACTACACAAAGTCTCAGGACCAGCCTCATAGTATCAGTTTGAGTGAGTTAATAAATTCTAGTCATGGACCCCTTCAAGGCTAAGGTTTAACAAATGAGCTCATCTGCATAAGAATTGAGACTGTAAGATCCAACCTTTTGACTTTTCTTTATTCTTTATTGGAATTAAAAAAAAACCCAACCCAAAAAACAAAACACCACTCCCTTAACATTGACAATAGCTGAGAGGTATGGGAAAGGGCAATGAATTGCATCTGAAGTTGAGACATAATATCCTGTTGGCAATTTAGCAATTTTTTTTTTACTGGTTTACAAGCTTTCAGGATAACCAGGCATATCTTGCATTATTTTGTTTATTTTTCAACTCAAAGCCTGTGTTAAATTCATAGAATCATGCCATCTTGGAATCATAAGGGACATCAGGGGCCAGATAGTCCAGCCTGTACCAGGACAAGTATCAACTCTACAATATAGCCAACAAGAGGTTGTCCAGGCCGGCAAGGCCTTCCCTGATGGGGAAGATGCTCTTCTCCAAAACAGCCCATTTCTCTCTCTCTCTTTTTTTTTTGGAGGGGGGGTGAGGCAATCAAGGTTAAGTGATTTGCCCAAGGTCACACATCTAGTAAGTGTTAGGTGTCTGAGGCTGGATTTGAACTCAGGTCCTCCTGACTCCAAGGCCAGAGCTCTGTTCACTGTGCCACCTTGCTGCCCCTCCATTTTTCTCTTTCACAGCTTTGTTACAAAGTTTGTCCTTACCTCCAGCCTAAATTTGTCTCTTGGCAACTTCTACCTGTTGCTCCTAGTTCTGCCAAGGGACAGCTCTGTGATTCGGTAGATAAAGCCTTAGACTTGGAATCAGGAAGACCTGAGTTCAAATTCTGCCTTAGATGCTTACTCACTGTGTGACCCTGGGAAAGTCACTTCACCTCTGTCAGACTGGGTTCCTTTGACTGTAGAATGGGGATACTAATAGCACATATTTCACAGGGTTGTTGTGAGGATCAAATGAGAAGTTATCTCTAATGTACTTTGAAAATATTAAAGCACTTTAAAATTGTTAGCTATTATTTATTCATACATATATTCATCCATTTGTTTATCTATTTATCCATCCATCCATCTATCCATCTGTTTATTTTTCTGCCTCAAGGGGCCAAGCACGGTAATCATAAACCTTCTTCTGTGGACTGGTTCTTCAAGTGTAGGAAGACAGCTATCATATCTTCCTAAATCTTCTTTTCTCTAGGCTAAACATTCTCACTTCCTTTAATCAGTTCTCAAACAGCATCCACAGTCATCCAAACCAGACATCTTACTTTCTGCTCTTTCACTCCCTCATTTCTCTCTCTTTCTGAACCAACTTCACTGCCTATAGCACTTTTAGGACCAGGCTTCCAGACAACGTTCTTCCTCCCTGGGGAATTTTCACCTAGCATTGGAAATCTCCCCTGCAAATGAGCTTCCCCTAATCAATAAGTGAACAAACTCACCTAAAACACTCCATCTAGTAGACCCCTAGACCAGGTTTCACATCCTATCCCTAGCCATCCAGCTGATATTCGTCTCATCTGCCCAGTAGCTGTGTGCTTATCTTTCCTTACCCTTCCTCCCCCTGGTGGGGATGGGATCTGAACCCCCAAAAGGAAAAGACCAGGTCTTTGAGATCTGGACCCCAAAAAGGAAAAGCCCTTGGACTTTCCCCACACTGCACTAATCCCTGGTATTCCTCTGAGGCATGTAGCCCACCCTGGCCCACCTTGATTACTTAATTATCTTACTTGACACTCCTTAATTCCATCCAGGCCCCTTTCTCTGTTATATCCAACTGCTCTAAGCTACTTGCCACTCCTAGGTCTCATCCAGATCTTCCCACAGTCTTTCTGTATAAAATATCAACCTTGCCCCCATTAAATTGCTCAGATTCTTAAAATTTGGCCCGCTTATATTGGTGTAACAAATAGTGCAGACTCACTGGGAATCTCACCCACCCAAACTGATGTCTTAATAAACTTGCTACTTGGATGGAAAGAAGGCTTGAATAGTCAAATTCTTTTGAGGCAGACCTATGCCCTGTAACCTTGCATTTCGAGGTTCCCAGCACCCCTAGACCACAATACCCCCTTAAAATCCTTCTCCTCTCATTGTCTACACAATTTCTACCTCTTACTCTGGGAACAGCAATCAGCTGAATAGGATAATTGCTTCTGAAAAGAGTGAGGTACCTAATACTTCATTTTTTTGTTGCTCAGTCATTTTAGTTGTGTCTGACTCTCTGTGCCCCCATTTTGGGGTTTTCTTGGCAAAGATACCTGAGTGATTTGCCATTTCCTTCTCCAGCCCATTTGGTAGATGAGGAACTGAGGCAAACAGGGTTAAGTGACCTGCCAAGGGGTCAAACAGTTTGTGTCTGAGGCCAGATTGGAAGTCAGGAAGACGTCTTCCTGATTCCTAGAGTTCTATCCACCGCACCACTCAGCTGCCCCCCGAATACTCCATTTACTAACCCTATAAATCCCCACACCAAAATATTACCTTTCCTGGCTACTACTTCCTTATGTTATCTTTCTCTATTAAAATATTGGCAGAGACCACCTCACCTTTGTATTTGTCTTCCTAATATCTAGTGCAGTACTTACCAAATAGTTGGTTCCTAATAAATGCTTATTCATTCATTCCACATGGGATTCTTCCTAGTTTGTCTGTGTTTGTATATGCAATGATGTGCATAGGCCTATTCAGGACAAAGAAGGTAGAATTTGGAAGAGGCAATGAGAAAGGCACACTTTCAAAATATTCATTTTTGTGTGTACGTGTGTGTTTTTAAGGTTAATGACTTGCCCAAGGACACACAGCTAGTAAGTATATGGGTGTGGATTTGAACTCAAATCCTCCTGATTCTAGGGCTGGTGCTCTATCTACTGCACCACCTAGTCGCCCTCTTCTTATCCCAGTTCTGCCCACTCACTAGTTGTAAGACCTTGGACAAATTACTTTATCTTTCTGTGTCTCTTTTCCCTCAAATGTAAAATGCTTGTATTATGTAATTTTAAAGATGCCTTTTAGATCTGACATTTTAGTTTGGCCTGATTTGATTAGTCAGGTATATTCCATTTTCCAGTGTTGGTTGTAAGAGGAGCAGGGAATGTAGAGATTCAGTGTTTTACATAACCCATTTGAATTTCTTTATGTGACACTGTTAGAATACATAACTCATTTTAGGCCTTGAGGGCAATATAATGGCCCTGAAGGTCCATCATTTTCCTTCTCTTCAGCTTTGAAGAATTTACTTTAGATGAAAAGTTCTGAATTTGGTCACAATTGTTCTGAGTCTCTAGTTAGGAAAAATTCCTAACATCTCATCAAGGGCTATGTTTTTTTCCTAAACACGTATGTGCACGTACACCACACATACACACACACACACACACACGCACATTCACACATATTAGCATGATTAAGGCAAAATTCAGTTTACTGAAAACAGATGGGTAGGAAAATAGGAGATTATATTTAGTGTCTGTGAGTAGATAGGCATTAGGAGGAGAAATTGAGGGGGGGAAATCAATCTTTTCCTCATATTTCTATCAGTCTAGAATCTCTAGATCCTTCTCTTTGTAATTCCTGTAGAGCCAAGGACAGTTAAATACAGACCTCAGAATCTCTTCTTCTCCAGTTCTGAAAAAGCCTTTCCCTTTTTGACAAAGTCTCTTCCCAGTCTCTTGCACAAGGACTTTGATTCAAGGAGGTATAGAGGCCCTATTCACACCCAGTTCTGATGGATTAAAATAAAAAAATACTCATTCCTCATCTAGGCATCAGATCCAAATGGGCTGATTTTGACCCTACATTTGTATTTATTATACTTAATTATACCATTCATTTCTACTTAACAGAAGAATACTAATATGTCAAATCACAAGCAAAATGCAAAATTATTGAATTTCTATAGCATGAAAGAAGGCAAATGTTTCAGCTTTTCATTTGGGAAGTAGAGGTGGCAAGTATATTGTTATAGAGTACTATTACAGCAGATACTCAAATACATGTATTTAAAATATTTAATAAGTTTTTCATTGCTAGTTTAACCCATCTCACAAGAAAAAAAATCCTATAACCCTATAGCTGATAATACATTGATTCAAAATAAGTGTGTCAAAGGGTAATTACTGGATCTATAGTGAGACGGCCTCAGGTTCAAATCTTTTTTCTTTCTTTTAGGCAATTAGGGTTAACTGACTTGCCCAGAGTCACAGGGCTAGTAAGTGTCAAGTGTCTGAGGTCAGATTTGAACTCAGGGCCTCCTGACTTCAGGGCCAGTGCTCTATCCACTGCTCCACCTAGCTGACCCAGGTTCAAATCTTCTTAGTATCTCTGTAACCTTGGGCAGGTCACTTGAAACCTTTAGGGTCTCAGTACTTATGATTTCATAAATCTTCATTTTATAGAAGGATCCATGACAGGGTACTTTAAAATGCTAATTGTTCTGACACATTTAACTGTTTGTTTGCAGGGAGCAATACATTGGGCGATTATGGAAACTTTAAGTGCTAGGAATCACATCAAGGTGAAGCTAAATCAGAAAGGAAGATACAAAATATCTGAAGTTATACCATAAATCAATGGAAGAATATGACTAAATAGATAAAAGCCTGATTCACAGGCGGCTTGTCAATAACTCATCTCTTATGTAACAGGTGGGACTCTTGTCCATGTGAATGACTTAGCCAATTTAAAGATTCATCCACTTTTCAACAAATGGCTGTATTAATATAGTCAAAAGCAGTTCCTTCCTTTTCATTCTTTACCTAAATCAATTACCATGGTATGCCTTTAAGGAAATGGCATCTGCTATAAAGGAAGTCCAAACAATGCATTCTGATTCTTCTTTGTAATATGCTCTGTTTCATCATGAGACAATTGTTTGTGAAAACACACATTTCGAAAGGAAAATTAGCTTGATTGTAAGGAGAAGAGGTCTTGTTTGTCAAGTTGATTAATTAACAAAGCATAGATTCCCTACCCCTCTGTGTAATACCTGGTGTATTTGCACGTCATTTTTTATCTTCACTGTTCTCTCAGATCTTGAAATATAATTTTAATCATTTAATAGCCTTACAAACAAAGGGATTGTAGCTAGATCATGTTGATAGGATTGCAGTATTTGTGTTACAAAGAGCCTAATCCCATCCTCCCATTTTTGGATGGCTTGGCATTGTCCTGTGAGTATGTACTGAAACCAAGTGTTTGGAGACTTTCCAGCGGGCACAGAAATGGGAAATTCTCCCAGACTTCAGAGGCTGGCAAACATAGTGAGGTAGGCCTTACAATAGCTGCAGTTTATATATTTTCACTGGCTCTCCCCACCTTCCATTTTAATCTAAACACATATGTTCATTATTTTTAAAGTACATATGCTTGGATATTTATTTGGAAATAAACAAAGCCAAATTAAATCAAGATTATCTTAAAAGCTTAGGAGAGGAAAACAAAGAAAGGGCACTTGACTGATCTATGCTTAGTTAAAAATAGTCAATCTAAAGTTTTGACACATTTACTCTTTTTCAGAATGTACTTCCTAACATTCTGTATTTTAGCTTTATGGATTCATTCATTCTAAACAATGGGGGTAGATTGGAAAAATGGGTTATAATTATCACTTACTTGAACTGGGCCCTGGCCAATAACTCCCTGCCTCAAACTCATTTAGTTAACAAATTCAGTAAGATACCATTGGTTTCTACTGTAGTCTGTTCCTCAGTTTTCTGGAAAAAAAAGAATACCAAGTATTTGAAGCACTGATGAGAATTTTTTTGTTTGCTTGATCTACACAGAAATAAGGTGACAGCCTTTATATTTCAAAAAGGCTACCCATAGGAAGGTTTGATCTTGTTAATCTGATGGGAGAGGAATTTAAAGGTGTAGGCCTGGAAAGGCAATGTTATTTATTACAAGTCTGGGAAGTCCATGGAGTCTGGATCCCAAGTTTCATATCTCTCTATATACCTATCATGGTATTGTGCCCATAGTAACGGCTTTAAAAGTTTTTATTAATTTGAATTATTTATTTTAGTTCCCTAGGCAAAAAGAATAACACTTTTTAGAAAACTTGAAGAATACAGATCATATGACTTTTTTTTTTTTTGCCTTTTGGTGAGGCAATTGGGGTTAAGTCCCTTGCCCAGGGTCACACAGCTAGTAAGTGTCATGTGTCTGAGGTTGGATTTGAACTCAGGTCCTCCTTATTCCAAGGCTGGAGCTCTATGCACTGTGACACTTAGCTGCCCCAATATGACTTTCTTTACTATTTACATTTGATTTTATGGGTTAATTATATAAAAGAGTCCCTAATATGGAAATAACTAACCATAATGTAAACTGCTGTCCATTTGTCTACATGGATACTCTTTCCATAGCATGGATAAATAAATTTCTCAGGTCAAGAGGCTTTGCTATTGCCTCTCCATGGCTAGCATTCCTGGGGTTGAAGGAAAGTACATTCACTTCTCTGGGCAGAATCCATGTGGAGATACTTCAAACCTTCTTCCTTCCCTCCAGGGACCCAAGATGACTCTCAGCTCCCTAGTCTCTAATCTATGCTTAGCCCTCTTTAGGTCTTTCCAATAGACTTCTGGAAGGTTTGTCTTCTCCTTTTATAGGCCCAGTACAAACGAGTGGTTCTGATCCACATCAGCCTTAGTCAATCAAATTATCCTCAATGCTGAGATTTAATAACTCATCCTCAACGAGGTCTGAATGAGCCAATATGTATATAGTTGACACTCTTAGCTATCCCAACATGATGTCAATGGTTCTGTCCCTTCCTTTAATAAGGGGATATAATCAAAGAGCTTTGAACTTAGTTTAGCCATGTAGCCACATTGGTCCCCCGAAATGGCCTCATTCTTTTAACCTGACAAACCATCTATAATAACATAGTACTAATAATGATAATAATAGAATAGTTACTGACAGTTATGTGCACAGAAAATATTTGTGAAGCCCAACTACTTGTACTCACCATCTCATTCGTTAGCTCTTTCCTGCCTCTCCTGATCTTATCTCTCTCCCTTACCCCAAATAAAGCTAAGTATTCTCTCAGCCAATGAGCCCTATGTTCATGATACTTTTATCTCCACACTAGGCTAGTTTACAACCTCCAAAATGACAAACATCAGCCCTAAGACAATTTCCTTATGCCCATAAATAGACTTGAGGAATGACAAGTAGCTAGCTGCATATCGCCCACAGCCTCAGGCATACACCTGTTCTTCCTTTCCTAGCATATACACATTTGACACTAAGTAATTCAAGGAAACACTCACCATGTTTCTTGAGAAATATATTTGGGCTCAAACCACCTATAATGTTACATCAATTTTTCACTTTCCTGGCATGTATAGATGTGATACTCTTGTATGTTCTTAAACTAACAATATTTTAAAAAATCCTTATTTGTACAAAAGAGAAAATATGATTATATAAAATAATTCACAATAATATTTCTTTGAATAGCAAGATTCTCTGACTTACCTAAAACGTCCAATTCTCTTTATTCCCCAAATTTCAGGCATGATTGGATATTAGTTGAGTAAAGCATGTTCCATCCATAGAGTAAAATGATATGGAATGTTATGTTAATAAATGATAAATGTGTTCAATTCATTTTTTTTCCAAATGGAATTTACCCACATTGCTTTACATGTGAGATCCATTCAAAATGTATTCTTGTTAAAATTAATACAAAAACTCACTCTGTATATTGTAACTGGTATAGTTTATTCCAAATATACATCTTTTTCATCCATAAAATGAGGATAATATTACCTGTCTCACATACTTCCTGATTGCTATGAGGATTAAGTATAATAGCAATGTGTATTTCTGTAGCCCTTTAAAGTTTACAAGGTACTATCCTCATAATAAATCTTTGAAATAGATAATATGAATATTATTATTCTCTTTTACAGATAAAGGAACTGAAGCTAAGGCTTTGTTGTCATTTCAGATGTGTCTGACTTTTTGTGACCCCATTTGGGGTTTTCTTAACAAAGATCCTGTAGTGATTTGTCATTTTCTTCTTCAGCTCATTTTACAGATGGGGAAACTGAGGCAAACTGGGTTAAGTGACTTTGCTCAGGGTCAGCTAGTAATTGAGGCCAGATTTGAACTCAGATCTCCCTGATGCCAGTTCTGGCTCTCTAACCACTGTACCACCTGGCTGTCCTGAGATAATGAGGACAAAAGCACTCTGAAAGGTAGAGATGTTAATCAAAAGAGGGTATCATCATTGCTGTCATCATTACTCACAAGGTAAAGTTTTTAAGGTCAACAAAAGTAACCACAACAACAGTGTTGCTTCTGAGTACCTTCACTAAATATATTCTACTCATTTCATTTTCAGATCTGACAGCATAACTTGGAAGAATGTTCTTAGTAATCAACTGCATTTTCATTATAAGCTTCTCCATACAGGGAGTTGTACATAGCTACGAACATTCACTGTGGGTTGAAATCTGCCCATGCCAGACCTGCTTTTATTCCTGGCATAGTTTGCCCTTCAAAATTATAGACAGAAACTTTACTTCCACCCATTTAAAGGCATGTAATAAATGTAGGTTAAGTTAGATGCTGTCATTTTCATTTATAATTGAGACACTAAAATCCACGATGAGCTATAGTGATAATCTAGGGGAGTACAAAGGCTTGTAATGTACAAAATCAGGTTTAAAAAGTCAATTGATAATATTCAGAATAGGCACATCTAGAAATCAGTATTTACTAAATAGCCCTCAAGGTGCTTTTTCCTCCTACAGTGTTTTGATAACACAATATTAAATAAACAAATAAAGACAACCAGCTTTGCATTCAGTGCTCTGTATACTGAAGATAGTTGACAGACATGAAGCATTAGGTACGAAATCACCTAGTTTTCAGGGAAACACTTGATTTTTAGTTAGTATGTTTATTTGATGGAACTTCATTTTTGAGCTGTTTGACAGTGTTTCTCTGAGCATGTTTTAATAAACATCTAGAACATTTTGGGTTTTAAGTGAAGAGTTTCCAGTTTTCCACTGACACTGTCTACAAACCAATCACTTAGTACTATCAGACCTACTGGCAGATTGTACAAATGAAACATATAAAGGAAGGAAAGCATTTATGACAAGCATTTATTAAGTGCTTACAATGTACTGTGGGTAGTTATGGATTGAGGGTGGGGTCTGGAATCAGAAAAACTCATCTTCCTGAGTTCAAATCCAACCTCAGACACTTACTAGCTGTGTGACTGTGGGCAAGTCACTTAACCTCATTTGCCTAAGTTTCCTCATTTGTAAAATGACCTGGAGAAAGAAATGGCAAAGCTCTCTGCTTTCTTTGCCAAGAAAACCTCAAATGGGGTCATGAAGAGTTGGATGTGACTGAAAAACAACTCATCAACATCATTATCATAATCATCATCAACAACACTGTGCAATAGCTACAAAGACAAAAATCCCTACCCTCAAAGAGCATGCATATTGAAGTTATACAACATGTATACGGATAAGTAAATACAAATACCTACAAAGTAAGTACAATGTGATTTTAGTAGGGAGAATGGATAATATCTTGGGTTCCCTAAGAAGGATTTGTGTAAGATACATGTACTGTACTGCCTACAAAAGGAAGTCTAGCCTCTTCAGTCGGTCTCAAAGAATGTAGTTATCACTGCATTGTCAGCGGGGACTAATTTTTGTGATAACATATTGATGTATGGCCAAGGGTGTACTAGGAGCTAGTTCTTAGGGGCTGCTAAGAGCCAGTTGTAAAATTTTCTGCATGAACATTCACATCTTAGAAACCAGCAAACATTACAAATTGGGACTTGATTTATTGTTTTGTTAATTTTCTAGACTTTCTAGTGATGGAGAAAATGTGAAAAAAGCAGTTAAAATTTAAGCATGTAGCATGCATAGTTATCTTCCTTTTCCCCAGAGAGCTGCTTGATAAACATTTACTGGCACACCATTGGGTATGATTATAAAAAAAAGACTCATTTTTAAAATGTAGTTTAGTTTATGGAATTCATCATTTTTTATTCTTGTTAATCAATCCATTTCTTTTATTCTATTTTGCGCATATAAGTCACCATTGGTAGCATGAGACACCCTATTTATTGTATAAGTACACCATATAGCTCCCTATTGCCTTTGGGTGACCAATATTTTGATTTTCCAGAAATTTAGATGTAGAAAAATACTCCCAGCATTTGAATATACCTTTCCTCCCCAACCTCATCTCCCTCACCCCACCCTCCCCTCCCATGCAGCATTAATGAGAGAATGAGAAGATATAGATGGGTGGTGATTCATGTCATTAGTGGCAGCTAGGTTGTAGAGTGGATAGAGCGCTATTTGTGGAGTCAAGAAGAGTTTGGTTCAAATTTGGTCTCGATACTTATGGTTGTGTGACTCTGGGCAAGCCACTTTACCTCTTTTTGCCTCAGTTTCCTCATCTATATAATAAGGATAATAATAACACCTACCTTCCAAGGTTGTTGTGAAATTCAAGTGAAATAGTAATTGTAAAGTGCCCAGCACAGTGCCTGGAACATAATAAAGGCTATATACAGAGAGGTATATTCTTCCAAAGGTGTAAGTAGCAGAGCCAGATTACAGTTCTCTGGGCTTTTTCACTGACTGTCCCCCAGTGACTGAAATGTTCTTGTAAAATAATTTTTAACATTCATTTCTTAAAATTTGGAATTCCAAATTTTTTCCCTCATTCCTTCTCTCCCCATCCCCTTCATTGAGAAGGCATGCAATTTGACATAGGTTATACATGTACAGTCATGCAAAATATATTTCTGTATTAGTCATGTTGTGAAAGGAAACATAGATCAAAAAAATCAAGAAAAATAAAGAAAGTAAAAACAAGTGTGCTTCTATCTGCCTTCAGATTCATCAGTTCTTTCTCTGGAGATGGATAGCATTTTCCATTGTAAGTATTTAGCAATTGTCTTTGATCATTGTGTTGCTGAGAATAATTAAGTCATTGGCAGCTGATCATTGTACGATATTGTTGTTACCATGGTCACTGTTTTGGTTCTTCTTACTCCACTTTGTATCACTTCATGTAAGTCTTTCCAGGTTTTCCTGAGAGAATCCTGCTTGTCATTTCTTGTAGCACAATAATATTCCATAACAATCATATACCACAGCTTTGTCAGACATTACCCAATTGATGGGCATCCCCTTAATTTCCAATTCTTCACTGCCACTAAAAGAGCCACTATGAATATTTTTTAAAGATTTAAAAAAATTAAAATTTTTTTTTTTGTCTACACAATGGGGCTAAGTGACTTGCCCAGGGTCACACAGCCAGCAAGTGCCAAGTGTCTGAGACTAGACTCGAACTCAAGTCCTCCTGACTCCAGGGCTGGTGCTTTACCCATTGTACCACCTAGCTGTTCCTGCTATGAGTATTTTTGTACATATAGGTCCTTTGCTGTTTGTATTTTTATCTCTTTGGGATACAGACCTAGTAGTGCTATTGCTAGGCCAATGTATGCATGGTTTTGCCCATTTGTTTTGGGCATAGTTACAAATTGCTCCT
Organism: Phascolarctos cinereus; assembly: GCF_003287225.1. NCBI lineage: Eukaryota > Metazoa > Chordata > Mammalia > Diprotodontia > Phascolarctidae > Phascolarctos > Phascolarctos cinereus. The sequence goes on from NW_027555847.1 coordinate 149,704,522, forward strand.
CAGAATGGTTGAATCAGTTCAGAACACTAACAGAGCATTAGTGTCTCAATTTCTCCATGTCCTATCCAAAATCTGTCATTTTCTTTTTCTTTCATATTAGTTAATCTGATGGATTTGGTATGGTACCTTAGAGTTGTTTGATTTTGCATTTCTCTAATCAATAGTGATTTAGAGCATTTTTCTCTTAGCACTGCATATAGTTTTGATTATTTTGAAAACCACCTATCATATCCTTTGACCATTTATCGATTGGGGAATGGCTCTTATTTTTATACATTTGACTCAGTTCTCTATGTATTTGAGAAATGAGGCCTTTATCAGAAACACTTGCTGTAATTTTTTTTCACGGTTATGGTTACTATGCATTTCCCTCCATCCTATTTTCCCCCTGTTCATCCTACTTTTTCTCTCCTTTCACCCTGCCCATCCTAAAAAGTATTTTGCTTCTGATTACAGCTTTCCCCAATCTACCATCCCTTCTATCAGCCTTTCACTTCTCTTATCCCCTTCCCCTCCTACTCTTCTGTAGGGCAAGATAGATTTCCATACCCTACTGAATGTGTATATTATTCCCTCTTTGAGCCACTTCTAATGAGAGTAAAGTTGAAAGGCCCTCATCTATTTCCCATATCTTCCCCTCCACTGTGAAAGCTCCTTTATGCCTCTTTTGTGTGAGATAATTTACCCAATCCTACCTCTCCCTTCCTCCTTCTCTCAGTGCATTCCTCTTTTTTATGCCTTAATTTATTATTTTTTTTTAGTTATCATTCCATCATATTCAATTCACACATATTCTCTGTTATGTATACTCCTTTTAACTGCCTTAATAATGAGAAATCCCAGGGGTTGTGTAAGTTTCATCTTTCCATGTAGGAATGTAAACAATTTAACCTTATTGAACTACTTAAGATTTCTCTTTCTTGTTTATCATTTTATGCTTCTCTTGACTCTTGTATTTGAAAGCCAAATTGTTCAGCTCTGGTCTTTTCATCAGTAATGCTTAAATATCCTTTCTTTCATTGAATATCCATTTTTCCCATTGAAAAATTATACTCAGTTTTGCTGGGTAGGTGATTCTTAATTGTAATCTTAATTCTTTTTCCCTTCAGAATATCATATTCCAACCTCTCCAATCCTTTAATGTAGAAACTACTAAATCTTGAGTTATCCTGACTGTGGCTCCATGATATTTGAATTGTTTCTTTTTGGCTGCTTGCAATATTTTCTCCATAACCAGGGATCTCTGAAATTTGGCTATAATATTCCTGGAAGTTTTCATCTTGGAATCTCTTTCAGTATGTAATTGGTAGATTCTTTCAATTTCTATTTTTTCTTCTGGTTCTAGAACATCAGTGTAATTTTCCTTGATAATTTCTTGAAAGATGATATCTAGACTTTTTTTTGGGGGGGGCATAGCTTTCAGGTGGTCCAATACTTCTTAAATTATCTCTCCTGGTTCTATTTTTCAGGTCAGTTGTTTTTCCAATGAAATATTTCAGATTTTCTATTTTTTCATTCTTTTGATTTTGTTTTATTACTTCGTGATGTCTCCTGGATACTTCCACTTGCCCAGTTCTAATTTTTAAAGAATTATTTCCTTCACTGAACTTTTGTACCTTTTTTTTCTTTTTAGTCAATTCTACTTTTTAAGGAGCTCTTTTCTTCAGTGAATTTTTGTATATCTTTTTCCATTTGATTAATTCTGCTTTTTAAGGCATCCTTCTCTTCATTGCATTTTTGTGCCTCTTTTACCATTTGGCCTATTATCTTTTTTAAGGTGTTATTTTTTTTCCAGGTTTTCTTTTTTTTTGGTGCTTCCTTTACCAAGCTGTTGACTCTTAAAAAAAAATTGCTTTCTTGCATCACTCTCATTTCTTTCCCCAGTTTTTCCTCTACCTCTCTTACTTGATTTTAAAAATCTTTTTCGAGCTCTTCCAGGACCTGAGACCAATTCACATTTTTCTTTGAAGATTTGGATATAGCAGTATTTATTTTGTTGTCTTCTTCTGAGTTCCCCTGTCACCATAGTAATTTTTTATGGTCGGGATTTTTGTTGTTGTTTTTGTTTGCACATTTTCCAGCCTATTTCTTGATTTTTAGCTTTATATTAAGGTTGGGCTCTGCTCCTGGGGCAAATGAGGCACTGTCCCAAGCTTCAGGTTTTTTGCACAGCTGTTTTCAGAGCTAATTTTAGGGGTCTATAAGCTTTCAGTTCTTCCAAGGTGGAATGATCTAAGGAGAGGTGTGTTTACTATTCCCTTGGCTTGTACTCTCTGGTCTGTGAGTGATCACATGCGCTCTTTTCTACCCTGGAATTGCAACCAGGGTACCTGCTTCCTTGGAGCTGCAAGCTCTTATTTGCTAGTGCTCCTTCTTGTGCTGGGACTGTGATCCAGATCTGAGTATGGGTAATGCAAAATAGACCTGCCCCCAGCACCAGCAAAAGGATGCCTGTGATCTTCTGGTTAGCATCTGTGGGCTGACAGTTCCAGAAATAGCTGCTGCTGCTGCTGCTGATCCTATTGTCCCCAAGGCCAGCTGCTGCTTTCCTGTGTCATGGCCTGTACTGGTACAGCCTGTTCTAGAGTGCCCTCAACTCTCACCTAGGTGTGACAAACCTTTCCTGCTTACCTTCTAAGTTGTCTTGGGCTGGAAAATTGTTTCACTTCATCCTTTTGTGGGTTCTGTGGCTTCAGAATTTGTTTTGATGTATTATTTAAAGTTGTTTGGAGTGGAATTTGGGAGAGCTCAGATGAGTCCTCGTCTTGACCTCTTAATGTCCAGTGTTAAGTCTCTCTGATGTGTTTTCTTTCATATCCCAGTTGCTAGAATAAAATAGCAAATAAAAAGCAAAGAGTCCATATATCCTTACTTTATGTGCTTTTAAAGAAGGAATGCTTCCAGTGTAGTCTCATGTTATTATTTAACTCTTCCAATCTACCTTTTTTGTTTTTATGTTTTGTTTATACAACTATATTGCAAATTCTTTCAGGGAAAAGTTCATGGCTCTTTCTTCTTTGTTTCCCTTTTACCTCTTAATATATTAGACCTCTAATGCATTAGACCTACTGGGTATTCCTATTAAATACCCACTATCATCTCTCTAGGCACTCAGTTTTGTAATCTTGGTGCCATCCTTGACTTCACTCTCATGCTCACCTCTCTCCTATGGCTTATTAGTTGCCAAATCATACAATTCCTTTTTCTATATACATTTCCTTCTCCACACTCAGACAGTCACCACCCTGTTTAATGTCATTTCCCCCCCCCTTAATTGGTCTCCCAGCCTCAAGTTCTTCCTACTCTGATCCATTCCTCATACAGCTGTTAAGAAAATAGTTTCTTAAAGAACATAGTAGATCTGACTATGTCATATTACCCTTCCCCTTCTCAGTAAGCTTGGCTTCCTCATACCTCTAGGGTCAAATGTAAACTCCTTTGTTTGGCATTCAACATTTCTACCCTCCATGCACCCTCCTGTCCAGTCATATAGTCTTACTTAATGTTTTCCACACATCATTATCCATTTCCCATCTTCATGCCCTTGCACTGGCTGTCCTCCATGCCTGCAATATTCTCTTTCCTCACTTCCCCTTCTTAGCATTCAGGTCTTTTTTTTAAGATTCAGCTCAAGTGCCATATCTCAAGGGAATCACAGTCCCATAAGCTGTTAGTACCTTTCCTTGAAGGCTGTTTCTCCTCTATTCTAAGTATCTTGTGTGTGCTAATTTATGTAAATGCTGTTGCCAATCAGAATGTAAGCTTCTAGGGGACATGGTCAGATTTTGCTTTTTCTTTGTGTCCCTGGAAACTTAGTACAATGCCTGGCACTTATATTACGCGCTTAATAGATACTTTCTATTTGACTGATATATTAATACCTGCCTACTTCATAGGGATGATATGAGAACAAATAAGATAAAAGATGTGAAAGTAGCCTGAGAAAAGATTCCTTTTTTTTTTTAAATTAGGAAAGATGTTTCTTGAATGTAGGGATTATGGTATTATCATTGGTATTTAAAAAATGTAGAACATAGTCCAAATTAAAAGTTTTGTTGACTTTTTGGTATTTTTCCCAAGCTAGAGAGGGTTCAACTCATTGGTGAGAGTAGCCAAGGTTAATCTTCTTCAGTAAATTTAAATATTATTGGATGCTGTCGACTAGCTTAGTATGGTTTACAGACTTACAGCTGCTGTTTGTCCCAGCTTACTCTCTCAGCAAGGGAGGAATGTTTGTTCACTAGATCTCCTTGGAGGATCTAGGCCAGAGACAGAGCTTTACATGGAAATAGTCTGGAGTTATGAAAACCTATCTTTTTTTCTTTTTTTTTTTTTTGGAGCTTGATTCAGGGCAAAATGATTCATGCAAAAACAGAAAAAAAAAAGGTTCTAGCCACATTCATGACAAAACCCTGAGTCAGAGAGCAGCTGCTGATCCAGTGTGGTGTCAAGGATTCTGATTTGGAATCAGAAGACCTGGGTTTGAATCTCAGCTCTATTGCTCACTATCTGTATGAGGTTGGAATGATCACTTCAACCCTTAGGGCTTCAGTTTCTTCATTTGTAAAATGGAAAAGAATGACCTTCCAACTTACCTTCTGTGCTTCTCTTTCCACTGTTATCTCTGCACTCCCTTGCCTTCAGTTTTCCCCTCCTGGGAGCACTCTGATTAGATACTTTTCATTTTCTGGCCCCTTTCTGCCCAAAGTCCTTGTATGGATCTTGTAGGCTTGTGGTCCCCATCCCCCAAGGCAATTCTAGCAGAGGGCATATCTCCTATCCCTGATTCATATCCTAGAATGTATTTAAATCTCTCTTTTTATTCTACCTCATGCATCACTTTTTACTTATTTGTCTCTGGTGATAAAAATCATAAATAAATTCAGATCAGGTTTCAGAAGCATTTACTAAAAGCTGAGGCTTCTTGTTAAGTCTTGGATTTTGTGAAAGTCCTGGGTCCTCTCCTGGAAGGTTTTTATAATATGGTACATATTTTCATAGTGGAAAGCATGCTAGTTTGTAGTCAAGAAGACCTGGCCGTGAGTCCTAGCTCTGTTACTTATTGCTCACGTAAGTTTGAGTTAACTTCCCTGGGACATCTATAAAATGAGAAAGTTGGATTCCATCTCTTCCTTCTCTCAATCTATGATACTATGATTCTCTTTATAAGGAAAATGGCAGGCAGCAAACAGAAAAGCAAACATTGGTCAAAGAAGAAAATATCTAGAATGGAGTTGAGATTACAAGTGTTATTGCAGACTGTTTGAAGTCCTTCTTTATGGATGATTCCATTGTAGTTTATAGCCTAGGTGAGAAATAATATATTTTAACTAACTTGTGCTCACACCTCCTCTCATTGATGTCATCTGGTTCGGGGATGTCACCACATGGTGGAGCAGATGCACCTTCACCTGTCTGCATCTGCCTTCACACCTTATACCTATGGGAACACCCCCCACAAGTATAGCATTCTGGCTTATTCAGCTACAGATGAGTCATGGATAGTACCCTAAGTACCACTCCCTTCCAAATCACTCACCTAAGATTATTTCTTGAGTTTCTACCTTCAAACAGAGTTTGTTCTAGGGCTATTCTGCTGACTAGCACTACTAGTATGAACTGGTCAGTTTAATGCATGGATGCAGCATCATTCTGTTCTTGGATAACCAGAAATATATTCCATATCCTCTCAAAACTATTAGCTTATATCTTTTATGAGGTAGAGTAGAGGAAAGAGACCAAATAATACCATAGCATATCGGCCAATTGCCCTTTGTGTTCATCTTTCACAATCTGGTGTTCATAGAATCACAGAGGTTAAGAGTTGGGAGGGGCCTCAATCTAATGTATACATTTAGTCTAATGTGTACATGAGAAGAATACCTGACAAGTGGTCATCCAGCCTCTGTTTGAAGACCAAAAAGAGGAGGGAACCATTTCCTCTTGAGGCAGTCAATTTCCATTTTTGGACAGTTCTAAATATTGGAAAGTTCTTCTTGTCATATAGCCAAAATTTGCCTTTTTGCAACTTCATTTCATTATATCTGGTCCTGCATTCTGAAGCCAAGAAGTACAAGTATATCTCTTCTCCATATAACAGCTCTTTGAATTTTAGAAAACAGCTATGATGTTATTTTTTACTGTCCCTTTCCCTTCAACCCAGTATGCTCTTCTCCAAGACAAACATCTTCTCCCCATCCCCATTTTTAGTTAACTTAAAGTAAAACTTCAGAATTTACACTGGGAATTAGGGATGGAGAGGATGGAAGATTACAGGAATAACTCATTTTTATTCTTTTTTTTAATTTGGTATTTCTTCTTACTCCTAAGTATTTTTTAAATCTATCCATACTTGCCTCTGTCTATAAATGTTTGGCAGGGTCATTGTGATTTAAATATTGTGACCATTATGCCCTCCATCCATCTTGGAGACAAGAGGCATCCTAGTATAGTGAAAAGTCATTCATAGTTCTTCATTGAACAATATTGCTGTTACTGTGCACAGTGTTCTCCTGGTTCTGTTCACTTCATCATACATCAGTTCATGTAAATCTTTCCAGGTTTTTCTAAAATCTTCTGGCTTGTCATTTTTTATAGCATAATATTCCCTTACAATCACATACTACATCTTGTTTAGCCATTCCCAAATTGATAAGCATCTCTTCAATTTCCAATTCTTAATCACCACAAAAAGAGGTGCTATCAATATTTTTTTCCACCTTTTTCATATGTCTTTGGGATATAGAATTAGCAGTGTTATTGCTAGATCAAAGGGTATGCACAGCTGGTCTGAGAGATATAAGTACTACATTTCAAATCTTGATTTTGTGAATGACTACTTCTGAAACCCTAGGCAGTTCATGATCTCTGCATCTCAGGTTCCTTATTTGTCAAATGGATGGGTTGGGCTAGGTGATATTCACGGTTTCTTCCAACTCTAAAAATTTCTATCAAGTCAAATCCAGCTTACCTACATGATGTCAGACAACATTGTAGCCAATATGTCAGCAAATACATTCTAATCATTTGAGCATGCCTGGTTATTTACTTATTATTTTATTTTATTACATTATTGCTATGTTACTTATTACATGTCTGATAAGGACTTTCTGCAACTTAAAGCCTTTTTGTTTTGTTTTGTTTTGTTTTTTGTTCTGGCTAGGCAATGGGGTTAAGTGACTTGCCCAGGGTCACATAGCTAGTAAGTGTTATGTGTCTGAGTCTGGATTTGAACTCAGGTCATCCTGAATCCAGGGCCGGTGCTCTATCCACTGTGCTATCTAGCTGCCCCTCTGCAACTTAAAGTCTTAAAGTGGTGAAAAGTCAAGCGACTTGCCCAGCTAGTCTTCATTTAATACAGGACCTGAACTCAGGTCTTCCTGACGGTAAGGCTCTCTCTTTGCCCACTACACAACAGCTGCCAATTTGCATTGGTAGAAGTTTCCTAACTAGTTTATTCACTATACTAATGAAAAGCAGTGTAAAAATAATCCTTTAAAAATGAGTTAAATATAGATGACCGTACTTCTCATCCATCAGAGCCCTTCTGATAACCAAACAGACACGGATTCCTATCACACAAATAATTAATGAATACTTACTTTCCTATGCTCCTGATTTCTGGCCAAGGAAGCAGAGAATTTTGTATTATTGCCAGATGAAAAGAGGATGACTGACCAATGTTATGATGTTTTCTGCATATATTTAGAAATCTATGATTGCTTCTCTTCTCCTTCCTTCTCTCATTTCTCTTCTTTCATACTACTTGCTCTCCCTTCTTCTCTTTAATTTCTGTCTGTGGAGATGGAGAAGAGATCATTGAATCCTTGAGCTTCAGAGTTGGATGAGACCTCAAAAAGACTTGAGTCCCATACCCCCCCCCCTTAAAAAAAGCAAACAAACAAACCACATAACTCTCAACAACATCCAAGACAAGTGGTCATCCATTTGCCTGAGGACCTCTAGTGACAGAATATTCATCACTTCCCCAAATTGCTCATTCTACTTTGGGACAGCTGTATTAGAGACGTTTTTCCTTGTTTTTGTCTGTAATTTCCTATCTATTGGTTGTAGTCCTCCGTCTTGGATCAAGAAAAGCAAGTCTGATCCTTTCTCCAAATGACTCGTATTTGTTAATACTGTATGGTAACTCAAGATATCATCTGGTTTAGCTTTTTGCTTCAGGCAGGTAAGGTATTAACATTTCTACTTAATAGAAAAAAGCAACTGAATTGGTGAGAAGATATTTTCCTTAAGGTCTAGTAACTGGCTGTCTAATGTCTCTGGCTATCCCTCATATCTGGAAGGCTCTTTCTCCTCATTTCCAATTCCTAGCTTTCTTCAAGTCCTAGATTAAATGCCACCTTCTACGGGAAGCCTTTGCTCTTAATTCCACTGCCTTCTCTCTGTTAATTATTTCCTATTTATCCTATATGTAGCTTGTTGGTATGTATTTTTTTTTTTGCTTGTTATCTCTTTTATTAGATTGTAAGCTTCTTGAGGGCAGAGACTGCTTTTTGCCTTTCTTTATATCCCTGGCTTTTAGCATAATGGCTAGCACATAGTAGGCATTTAATAACTTCTAACTGATTGATTAGTAAGGGTGAAAAAAGGACTAGAACCTAGGTCTTATGGATATTATTGCTTTTTCCATTACACTGCTTGTGATATATATTAGCTTCCATGTAAGAGTCAAAATAAGTACTAGAAAAGATACAGTACAGATAAACTTGTCTGCACTAAGGTTTCCTGAGCTGTGGGTAAAGTATTAATCCTGAGGCAATCAAGGTGAAAAACTTTTCATTTTGTTTGACACATAGAGGACGACACCCAGGACTGTTCCTTCTTAAATGTGAAATAGGTGTCTACCTCTGAAGTGTAATCTGAAATGGCTAAAGGACCTGTTTGTTCTCAACTTTCTCTCCCACCTACCTGCCATATAACTTGAAATTTCCATCACTGGAGTCACTCTTTTGAGTGAAAAAAAATTGTCTTGAAACTATTTCCCACAGAAGGGTAAATTCCTTAATTCACTTACTCTTATAAATATATCAGCACAAAACAACTTGTAGTAGCTTGGCTATGAGGGAATGGGAAAAAGAACAGATGAGTTTTGATGGTAGGAGTAGGAACTGATGAAGTAACTCTATTGATAGACTTTTTGGAAAGGTTTCAAGTAGAGGTTCTTAACTTTTTATGTGTCATATACCCCTTTGGTAGTCTGATGATGCTTCTAAACTCCTTCTTAGACTAATGTTTTTAAGTAACCAAAGGCAACATTAAATTTCAATTAGGGTTTATAAAAATAAAGATGTAATTTTTCCCCCATATGAGTTCACCACAGGTTGAGAGCTCCTGTGTTAGAGAAAAACCTTTTCAGTAAAGAGACCTGGGTTTCTAAAGGCAAGGATGTATGAGTAGAACCATGCAGTGACTAGATTTGAATTTTCATTCTTCCTGAGTGACTTTGGCAAGTTATAACTCTTCTCTGGGGTTCAGTTTCCTCATCCATAAAATTAAGGTGTTCGATTAGATCATCTTCAAGGTACATTCCACCTACACATTTATGATCCTATGAGTAGGGGAAAGGCAAAAGGAAGGGAAGAAGAATTTATTAAGCATCTATTATGTGTTAGGCACTGTGCTAAATGCTTTTTAGATATATCATTTGATGTCACACCAATCCAGTTAGGTAGGTGCTATTTTGAACCTCCCCCCACTTACAATTGAGGAAACTGAGGCAGATAGTGGTTAAGTGACTTGCCCAGGGTAAGACAAATAGACACAGATTTGAACTTGGATCTTCCTGACTCCAGGTCTAGCACTCTAGCCATTGCACCACCTAGATGCCTCTCGGATTCTGTATAAAATATATCTTTTGCTTCTTAGATCACTTTCCACTACCTCTTTTAACCGAATCCTTGTCCTCTTGTAGCTATTTTCTCTATGTGCTCCTGAGCTACCCAGATTAACTGGGTATCCAGATCATTTACTCATTTATTATAATGTAGGCTCACTCTAAGACCAAACATTCATGATTGATTTTTCTTCCCCAATGGGGCATGCAATTTAAGTTGTTAATGATGACAAATAACATTGTGAGATAAATCCACTTAGGGTAATGACACAGCACTTAAAAAAATACCACAGGGAAGGCAAGTGTCCCCTGAATTATGGGGACACTGTTACTACCTCAGCTCATGCATAGCCTGATGCGCAAACTCAAATTTTCTGAAGTTTAACAAGTCCTTATGTTTATGGTGGTGCAAGTCCTTAGCAGGAGAGACAGGCAATTCCCTGTTCAGTACATCAGCAAAGGGTAAGTTTAGGAGGTGGCAGAGGTTCCCAGAGCAACCCTGAGTCTTTTCGACAAATGCAGATTTCCTTGGACTTTTAACTCCCTGGTATTATGGCACTGAAGTGAATAATAATAATGATTGCTGTTGACATTTATATCAAGCTTCAGCCTTTACTCCTTTGTTTCTCACAGCAACACTGTAAGATAGTATCCTTCTCAAACTTTAGAACTGGGAAGAACCCTAGACATCATATAATTCAACCTCTTCATTTTATTGATGAATAAACCGGATCTCAGAGAGGTGAGGTGACTGGCCCAAGGACATGTAGTTAATGAAGGACAGAGCAGAGACTCCAGTATAGTTCCTTTAATTCCAGGTCTGGGACTTGTCATGTTACACCATGGTTCTCACTCTTGGCCCTCAATACAAGCCAGGCAATTTCCTTCTGTCCCAGGCTTGCTAGTATGGCCCTGCTACAGATGACCTTAGAAGTGAAACATTGGCTTTGTAAGGCTTTGCAAACCTTAAAGTACTATATGGATGTTGTTATGATAATAGTAACAATTGCTATTGTTACTGTTATTATCCTGGCTCAGAACAGAATATGGGGGTTGTCTCAGAAACTTATTAACTTCGGATAAGAGGACTGTTGGAAAACCAGCTGATCCTATGAATAGGGGAACAATCTAGAAATTCTCAAGTGAAAAACTTGAGGACCAAGTCTATAGGAGGACCCATGACCTCAAATATCTATTTGCAAATATTCAATGTGTATGCAAAAAGAAAGAGGAGCTATGTGTATTAACACAAGGAGGCACCTTTTACCTTATAGATATCACTGCCAGAGGCAGGATGGCATAGTGAATGGATCAGAAACCACCCTTGGAGTTAGGAAGACCTGTGTTCAATTCCTGTCTGTGACATATACTGATTGTGAATTTGGGCAAGTCACTTAACTCCTTAATGCACGAGGCAACTCTCTAAGATTATAAGTTACAAAGAAGGTACCCATCTGCAGAATAAGAGGAAATTCTTCACTGAAGAGTCCATTTTAAAAATGGTGATATCATTGAGACCTGGTGTAATGAAAGCCATGATTGAAAAAATAAACAGGATAGGTAAAAGAAGGTTGGGTGTGAGGACCATTGTATATTAAGAAGGTCTATTCATGTAAATTCAGGAACTAGATGGAGGGAGAGGGAAGCCTGGTAAAAAATCATTCAGGTGAAGATCAATTAAAAGAGAGATGTAAACAAGTTTGACATTGAATTGTATTATAGACCAACTAGATAAAAAGGAGAAATAGATGAAGAATTCAAGAGACAGGTCATAAGGCAAGAAAAACAGAGCTATGATGTAGTAGTTATAGGAGACTTCAACTATCCAGTTCTCTATCAAAAGCAGTCGAAATAAATTCATGGCTTGCCTTAATGATAAGTTCATACTTCCAAAGGCAGAAGAACCAATAAGGGAGGAATTCTTTTTTAGATGTAATCCCCCCTAATAGGAGAGAACTTGGTGCTGGAGTAGAAATTCTGGAAACTTTGGGTGGAAATGACCACTCATTTCTAGAGTTATAATAGAGATGGAGAGTAAAGCTGAGCATTGTTTGACATGTACCCTAGCTTCTGGGAAAGCAGACTTCAAAGGGCTTAGGAGAAGGACAAATAGGATTCAAGAGAGTAAAATTTTGTGGGTGGCATCAGCCCAGGAGGGATGAGGGAATACTCAAGAACAAAATTCTGATGCCACCAAGGAAAAAAAAAATCAATTAGGAAAAAAGTTGAAATCATTTTGAAAACAAAAATAACTGTGAATACATAGGGAACTCAAAAACCCATTTTAAATTTTTAAGGAAATGTATAGAAAATGGAGGCAAGGGCTTCCAGAGGATGACTATAAACGCATGGCATGATCCCATAGGAATGGTATAAGGGCTAAAGCTCAAAATGAGCTGACGCTGACAAGAAAAGCTTGGAAGACTGCAAAAAAGATATTTTAAAGCTACATTTAAGGGGAAAGAGGAGGATCAAGGAAGGGTCTTCTGCTTGGAGTAGGTAGGGCAATGACGAAAAAGATAGAGGTGTTCATTTTTGATGTTGCTTGTGTTTTCTTTGCACTGGAAATGACAACACAAAATGGCTAACTGGGAGTTGGTACCCAAGATAAATAAGGTGATATTAAAAGAACGTTAGCCATCCTTGAAATCATTTGGTCAAGATGAACTACATCCTTGGATGCTTAAAGAACTGACTAGTATGTTTGCTGAACTACTGTTAGTGATACTTTTGAGCTGATGGAGAATAGGAGAGGCTAGAGAAGGGCAAATGTGCTGATTTTTCAAAAAGTGAAGGAAACAGAATTTGAAGCCCTTGTGACCTACTTCCCTTCTGTCTTTCCAGTCTTCTTACACCTTACTCCCTGACACGTACTCTGATCCCATGACACTGGCCTCCTGGTTGTTCCATGGGGAAGATATTCCATCTCCTGGTTACATGAATTATCTCTGGCTCTTCCCCCATGCTTGGAATGCTCTCCCTCCTCTGTTTTGAATACTGACCTTTCTGGTTTCCTTTAACTCCCTGCTAAAATCCCACCTTCTAGAAGAAGCTTTCTCCAACAGCTCTTAATTCCAGTGCCTTCCTGTTATCTCCTATTTATCCTGTATATAACTTGCTGGGTATATATTTGCTTGTATTGTCTTCCCCATAAGATTGTAAGCTCTTTGAAAGCAGAGACTACCTTTCTCCTCTTTCTGTATCCCTAGCATTTAGCGCAGTGCATCACACAGGGTTTTTTTTTTTTTTGGTTGTTATTAGTCATATCCAACTCTTCATGACCCCATCTGTTATTTTCTTGTTAAAGATACCATAGTGGTCTGCCATTTCCTTCTCCAGCTCATTTTACAGATGAGGAAACTGAGGCAAACAGGATTAAGTGACTTGTCCAGGGTCACAGAGCTAGTAAGCATCTAAGACTAGATTTGAACTCAGGAAGATGTCTTCCTGACTCCAGGTCTGGCACTCTGTCCACTGTGCCACCTATCTGTCCCTGGCACAGAGAAGGCACTTAATAAATGTTTATCAATTGATTATCTAAGCTCAGGATCTGCTTTCCTCTATACCAAATCACTCTCTTTTCTCATGAAGAGACTACTAAGAGCTCAGAAACATATCATTCAAATAGAGCATCTGTAGGTTCATCTCAGTGACACCTATCTGGGAATCTGCCTCCAGACTTAACCACAAACTTAAGGGGATTCACACTCAGATAATGCCCACAAATCACTTTCACTGACTCACAAGTTACACTATGTTATCTTTCATGTGCCTTATGACAGAAAGCCTGGAATAAACCCATTCTCACCAACCACAATATTAACTCTCTGTCCATTCTTGACAAGGCTAACTTTTTTCCCATGTGCTCTGTAGTCTACTCTCTGTCTTCTCTATCTACCTTACTTGAAACATACTCCATCACAAACAGTCAAGGACTGAGTTGTATACCACTGGAGAATGATCACCATTGGCAAAGCTACTTATAATAGGCTGAAGAGGAGTAAATAGTTCCAGGCAGCTGGGACCCCATTTTGCCTTACACACACAGCTGTCTGCCTTTCCAAATGGCAAGTCATGGTCTCCAGAGTCTAACAGTTTTTAAATGCAAATACCCCTGGGAAGGATGGTACATTGCCAATGGCAGATGTTTATAAAGCTCCTTAAGTTTACAACAGTTTGAGAGGCATCATGAAATTTTTCAACCAGTGGAATTTCAGGATGGGAGCCCTTTTTCCTTCTCCCAAAGCACTTTCTATACATTGTTTCATTGACACTGACCTCCTTGCTGTTATTTAACACATAATACTCCTTCTTATAACTCTGAGAATTTTCACTAACTGTCTCCCATACCTGGAATTCTCTTTTTCTTCATCTTTACTTTCTGGCTTCCTTCACATCCCAGCTAAAATCAAATCCTGAAGACTTTCCCAATCCCTCTTAATTCTAGTGCCTTCCCTCTGTTGATTATCCCCAATGTACTCTCAGCTGCCCATAACTATTTACTCCTCTCCAGCCTATAATAAGGAGCCTTGCCAGTGGTGATCATTGTCCAGTGGGACACAATCCACTATGCCACATTCTAACCTTGTAACTTTCAGGACCCTGCCTCCACTCCTCTATGTATGTTATCTCCCCCTATTAGAACATAAGTTCTTGAAGTTAAGACCTATCTTCACTTTTGTATTTTTACCACCAATACTTAGTGAGGGCTTGATACATAATGAATATTTAATAAAATGATTTGCATTAATTCATTCACAGAGATAGAGCAAATTTTTTTAAGAACTTAATACACGCTAGACACAGTCCTTAGTACCATATACATGTGTGTGTGTGTGTGTGTGTGTGTGTGTGTGTGTGGCAATTGGATTAAGTGAGTTGCCTAGGGTTACACAGCTAGTAAGTGTTAAGTATCTGTGGCCAGATTTGAACTCAGGTCCTCCTGACTTCAGGGCTGGTACACTTTCCATTGTACCACCTAGCTGCCCCCTAGTACCTCAAATATTAATCCAAGACAAAAAGAAAGACAGTCCCTCCCCTCAAGGACCTTATCTTTGAATGAGGAAGATAATATATAAAAGGGATCTGTGTGGTGAGGAGGGACCCAAGGACAAGGTGGAAAATTAATGTGGAGACTCAGTAGCTAAGCCAGATTTAGAGTACTGAGTTGAGTTGAATTGAATTAGAACCATAGGATAATAGATATAGAGCTTGAAGGAACCTCAGAGGCCATATAGTCCAACACTCTCATTTTTTAGATGAAACACTAAGGTCTTGTAATTAAATTCCTTAGAGCTTTGAATTCCTTAGAGCTTTGATTCTCTATTAGAGAATGCAACAAAGAGAGTCAGTCAGGACGTAGTAGTAACCAAGTGAAGTGAGTCTCTCGCTGTTTTCAGCAAAAGAGATCCAGTTCCTTAGAAAATAAAAAGATCGGGTGATATTTCTCATCACCACTTGGCAAAGTGAGTAGCTGGAGCTGACTATAATAGATTAAACTCCAATAGCTTATTTTAAATCAATTTTCATTGATTCAGGAGATAACTACTTTTTAATTGTATATTGCTCTTTCTCCTCTTTGGAAATTTCTGCTTCATCTGCCAAATATAACCCAGTCTCATGCCTTATGTTTTCCAAAAGCTAGTGTGAAATGGGTGTCTGTGAACAAATATTCCTACATGGACTTCTATTTTTCCTTTCCTTTCCTTTCCTTTCCTTTCCTTTCCTTTCCTTTCCTTTCCTTTCCTTTCCTTTCCTTTCCTTTCCTTTCCTTTCCTTTCCTTTCCTTTCCTTTCCTTTCTTTCTTCTTCTTTCTTTCTTTCTTTCTTTCTTTCTTTCTTTCTTTCTTTCTTTCTTTCTTTCTTTCTTTCTTTCTTTCTTTCTTTCTTTCTTTCTTTCTTTCTTTCTCTCTCTTTCTTTCTCTCTCTTTCTTTCTTTCTTTCTTTCTTTCCTTTTTTTTTTGAAGGGGCGGATATCTGGAAGTGGAGGTAGGACTTAGATAAGACTTAAATTGGTTGCTCATGCCATTTACTATGTTTTGGAGCATATGTATCATGGGTACCAAACCAAGAAACAAATCATATTGAAGTTTTCTTTCTCTCTGTCTGTCTGTCTGTCTGTCTGTCTTTTTTTGGAGTGATCTTGTGATTTCATTGGAACTCCTAGTGAAGGACGTCCATCTATCCACGTAGATTAGCACCTGTTCTGTAACTTAAGGTTTTGGTGGGTTGCCTGGGAGTAATGAGAGGTGGTAACTTGCCCAGGCTCATACAGCCAATATTGTGTCAGAGTTAGCACTTGAATCTGAATCTTTCCTGACTCTACTGCTCCCTTTATCTACTACTCCACACCAACTCTTGAAAAGATTATCCTGTGAAAATGACCAAAATACATCTCAGAGAGCTTCACTGAGGCCATCCATCTACCCACCCCCATGAAACAAGCACAAGGACTGAGTCCTTTTGTATGCCTTGTTTGGAAAATAGAACAGGAGGAGTGGGTGAGGGGGCCACATTCAGCTTTTCCTCTCTTTTTGGCCCTAGATTTCCTAAGAGTTTGCTGCTGACGCACACCCACCCCAGAAACCAAGCCTGATCCACTGTGGACTTCCCTGCTGTGTTCCTTAGCCCCTAACAAGCCACTTGTGATTTCAGCTAGAGCCGGTTTAACATCAATGGGACCTTTGTGGACCATTTTGTTCTGTCTTTCTTAGGAGCAAATGCCAGCATGGTCAAGATGGAGAAACTTGCTGTTCCATTGTAATAGGATCTGCATTTAAATGAGAACCATGCAAGCTGAAGGATACTCATGTTAGCATCAGATTCAGTGAGCCAGTGGGAAAATCTGCCAAGCCTGCCGGAATCGCTGAGCCTGAAGGGCTTAGAGGCGGGATGCCTGACTGGCTAAGAACAGCATGTTTTTAATGTAGATATTTTGTTTCTGCCATACCACTGGCAGTAAAACATTGCAAATAAATCCTATTATTTTTCCCCCTTTCCTTTCTAACATGTTATTTCTACACTTGCAATTTTAGAAAGATGTTATTTCCAAACTTTGGGTTTAAAGCTTAACATTTCTTCCATTACACCTGTCTCAATGTTGTATTCCTGTTCATCTTTCAACGTAAAAGAAGAACATTTCCATTTGGGAGCTGAGTTCTTAAAATATCACTTGCCAGCCCATAGAATCCATGGCCTAAATTCAGAGTTTGCTTTGTGCTTTTTTTTCTTTCTGTGCTAATAGGCTGTTTTGTAACTTATCTCCCTATCAATGAAAATGTAAATTTATAAATTAAAAAAAAGATCCAAGTTGGCACATTAAGAACTGCATTGGTGGACTGGCAAAAACTTTGAATATAAATATTCAAGATATAAGGTAAACTCTTATGAGATTAAAGAAAATCATAGGGATGTTTTAAGTGTAATTATTTTAAAAATAAAAATTTTAAAATGCAATATGAAAGCAACACCAATACCTCTTTTGAAAAATCCCTTTTTTCTATTTAAAAGCGTACTGGCTTATTTGAAGAGTACCTCCTTTTCTTAATATAATTGCCTTGTATGTGCTGGAAAGGGAAAGAAAAAAAATGATTTATTTGCAATGTTTTACCACATGTCATTGATCACACATGCACTGACAAATGCCCTATGTGAATGGATTTCACATGAGAAGTACGTTCCCAACCTTCAAATATTTAAATAAAAGATTAAATGCATGTAACGGCAGGCACTGTGCAGGAGTTTGAAGGAAACATTACTCAGGCTTGGAGACAGACTCCCCTATCAATATTCATTAGAAGGAAAAAAAAACCCCAAATAATTAACCGTCTCATGTGGTAGATCCAAATTGTATAACAGTGGGCAGCAGTTGTGATGCAATCATGTCTCTGTGAAGGAAGGGATGTTTTCTAAATTCACTGGGATTTTCATCTCTTAGGGGCTGTTAGTTACTTCCTTGTTTCAGATAAACTACCCAATAGCAGAGCACTCCTTTGCCTCATGCATATATTTCCTTCTGATTTATGTGTAGTTTATCCTTACATGAGCAATTAAGTTCTAAACCCTGCCTCCCATCTTCTCAGGCATGTAATTGTCTGAAAGGAGTGTGGACGGCCCTTGGCAGACTAGCTAAGGCTTCTGAATGCACTGTGGCCTAGTGGATAGAGTGCTTGATTTTGGGAAGTTCATTTTCCAAGACACTGGCAGACATTTTTGTTGTGTTGAAATAATCACAAAAATAATGGTTTGAGTGTAATTCACTTGCATAGTCTATTCTTAATTAAACTAGGAAGGACATAAAAAAAGGTAGATGGATTCAAATCCTTCTTTTACATTTATTAGCTGTGTAACAATAGGTGGGTCTCTTCATTTCTTTAAACCTTTGTTGAAAGAGTGTTGAATGTGTACAATCAGTAGACATAAGTTCAAACCATAGCCTTATTAATTGCTAACTGTGTAACCTTGAGCAAGACAACTCCTTTCTCTGGATTTCATCAGAGGGTTGAACTAGATGACCTCTAAGGTCACTTCCAATTCTAAATCTATAATTCTATGAGGTGCAAAATAGGGATAACAATACCTGTGGTATTGTTGACGTTTAGGGGTGCTGGGGTGCTGGGACTCCAAAATCACAACATGTGGGTCTTGCCCGATTGAATTTGACCCAAGACTTCTTTCAGCCAAATACAAGGTGATTAAAGGTCTGCCATATTGGCTAGACTCTTAAGGAATCTGAACATTGTGAGCTATTGGCTAGGTTCTTAAGGAATCTGAGTACCTTGATGGAGATAAGATGGACCTTATACACGGAAAGACTGTGGGAGGGATCTAGGAAGGATCTTGATGGGAGTGACTGGGAGGTCTGAAAATGGGGTCTAGATAGAGTCTAGGGTGGGAAGTAGCCAGGGGCCATAAGGAGGTAATAGGCAATGGAGACCTGGGAGATTGGGTAGTAGGCCAATGAAAGGCCAGTTAATAGGATTATAGAATCAGGGGAAGGCCAGAGACCTCCTTGATCAAGTGGGAGAATTCAAGGAGAATTCCTTAGATAAATGGGACCCAAATTCTTTTTGGGGTAAGGGGCAAAGGTCTCAGCTTGGGCCTGTACCGTAACAGTACCTATCTCACATCATTGTTGTAAGAATCAAAAGAGATAATATATGTAAAATGCTTTGTAAATGAAATGCCAGCTATCATTATTATTAACTAGTACTATAGCTTCCTATCCACTCATTTCCAGTGGGGTCTTTTGTAATGGGACAGAGAAGGAATTAAGGTTAGGAGGTAGATAAAAGAAAGTGGGCAGAATTCCAGAGGTCTTTTCTGTCCCCCAAATCACTTACCTTTGATTCTGTTTCAGTAGCCCTGGATGTGCCAAATGCACTCCTAAGTTGAATTATTTTACAAAAAGGAAGGTGCCTTCCACTATATATATAGTATATTTATATATATACCATATTCTTATATATATTTCTATACACCATGTATACTATATTCATACATATACTGTATTCCTTCCACATGCGATGAACAACTCTCTCCACAATGTGGACAGTTGCAGGATTAAGAAGGATCACACATTTTAAGAGTTTCACAGGGCCTTGACTATATAGCTCAACCCCCGACAAGAATACACATTTTCTATCACTTCCAGGTAGGTGGAATAGGTTATGAAAATGAGGAAGAAGGAAAAGAAAGAAGGAAAAGCCCCACAGTGTTTGATGTTGAGAAACAGATATCTATAAAAAATAGATATAAAAGGGCAAGTAGAAATGGGGGTCATCAGAAGACCTGCTAGCAGTTTAACAGAAAAGAGGGTGAGCAACAGAAAATTGAATGTGTAGGCAGGAGTGCTTGTGATTCTACATCCCCTCTCCCAGGCATTTTAAGTAGGCAGGCCAAGAAATAAAAGCAGCAGCAAGAAATAAGGCTGATTTAGAAAGACTACAAGGAATACCAATAAACCACAGATAAAATGCTTCTTTGGATGCCAACATATCCTGAAAGGGAGCAAGTATGATACTGACTTTTTTTTTTTTAAGTTTGGTAGAACCCTTTCCAATCCTTCCCAAAGCTCCAGGATAGAAAGGATTGTTTGAGAATCTAAGAGCCGTTCTTTCTGGGGGCCTCTGTAGCTACTTAAAAGTCAGAGCAGACTTGTTCCTGGGTTAATAACAGGTCCATTTACTAAGCTGCATGTAAAACTCCTCTATTGGGAGTCTTCCTCAAGATGCTTGGATGAATTTAGGCCAATTCATTATTTGTCACCTTCTGAAGTTGAGTGAAGGGATGGTCACACTGACCTTGTGAAGACACAGCATCTCTTAACTGTTCTCATTAGCAGAGCCCAGACCCTTTCCCAAGAACTTGGGTGGAGTCATAAGGAATGATTTCTGTAAGCCATGAGCCAGTGCTATTATATTATTTCCTTGCTGTCTTTGGGATGATTTATCCCTTTTTTAGTTTTATTTCTTTGCAGCTTCGCCTGAAGGGCACACCCAGGTATACACTGGATGACTTGTCTGTGGTTCCTTAAAAGCTCAAGATTTTATGATTGAGTCTTGAGGTTTTATTGTTATTGTCCATTCACTTCAACTGTGTCTGACTCTTCATGACCTCATTTGGGGTTTTCTTGGCAGAGATTCTAAAGTAGTTTGCCATTTCCTTCTCCAATTCATTTTAGAGGTGAGGAAAGTGAGGCAAACAGGATTAAGCGACTTGCCCATTCAGAGAGTGTCTGAGGCCAGATTTGAACTCGGGTCTTCCTGATTCCAAGCTGGGCACTGTATCCACCATGCCACCTAGCTGTCCTCAGGGTTTTATTAGATACTTAGAAATCTTGAGCAATGACTGATAAAGACAGCAAGCACCAAGTTGGATTTAATGCCATTTCATTAGTGTAGTATACTGGGTAAATATGGGTCATAAGATACAGGGCAGTGAAGAATCTTAGAAAACCTCTAGTTCCAAACTCTGCATGTTACAGATTAGGAAACTGACACAGAGCTTAAGTAGCAAAACTAGGATATGCCTCCTTTGTTTCTGGATCCAGAAAGGCAACAGACATAGAAGAATGGTGGCTGGTCATGTGGGAGGGAGCGTGTCTGGGAAGTCAGAGAGATGGTACATAGAACTCTGGGGTAGGCAACTTATATGCCCCATCCACAAGCAATGGTTGTGTTGATTTAATGATCATTTGATGAATGTCTATTTTCTAAGTTTTATAACTCCATTCCCCTACCCTACTTAACTTGGGGTTCAATTCATTACCCATATGCAATTTTCTAACACAGCATACTACAGCATCTTGTGTCTCAAATCAGAAGAACTGGGTTTGAAACCATCTCTAATGGTTACAAGTATCAACTATAATCTAGTTTCCCCATCTGCAAAATGGATATAATAAGACTTTTACAATCTACCTCACCAAGTTGTTAGGAGGAAAACTCTTTGCCAATTGTAAAATGCTATGTGAATAATTAATTGTCAATAATTAATAAAATTAAAATTAAAAATTATTAATAAAATTAATAATAAAATAGTGAACAATTCATAATCAAAAAATAAATATTTTTAAAAGGTCATTAAAATCATTCCTTACTGTCCTGAACCATGTTGTGTCGTGCTCGGTGAGACCCCATTCTATCTAGCCTGCTCTAGATTAATGACCATGCTGCATCCTGGTCATCTCCTTGCTGTGCCACCCTACTGTACTTGCTATACCCTCCCAACTAATATCCCAAGACTATGCCCCG
This sequence comes from Phascolarctos cinereus, assembly GCF_003287225.1. Classification (NCBI taxonomy): domain Eukaryota; kingdom Metazoa; phylum Chordata; class Mammalia; order Diprotodontia; family Phascolarctidae; genus Phascolarctos; species Phascolarctos cinereus. The sequence continues at coordinate 149,726,130 of NW_027555847.1, forward strand.
GTGAAGTTGAAACGATTTCATGTTTTCATTTCTGTCCTGGCATTATGCTGCACTGATTGGTGAGAGCCCAGTATATCTTGTTGATCCTGGACCCCTGACATCAGCCTTAGCCATTTTTCTACCATGCCCCATATATATTGCACCTTTCCCCCACCCTAACTTTCCACCTTTTGTTTTGGGAATGATCATCAAATTGACCCTACCATTGCTTCTGAATAGGGCATATAAATTGCTTGCCCTATAGCTTACCATCTGCCTGACTTGCCAGACAGTTTCTCCCACCCCAGCCCCACTTCCCACTAGTAAGATGACTCTTACTCGTCATCATTCCCTTATGTGTGTTGCTCTTCTCTATTAGAATGTGAACTCCTGGACAGCAGGGATTGTTTTTCTTTTGTATTATAATCCCAAGTACTTAACACAGAATCTGGCACATATTGAAGAATTGATGAATTTTCCTTCCTTCCTTCCTTCTTTCCTACCTTCCTTCTTCCTTTTTTTCCCTCTTCACTGCTTTCTTTTTCCCTCCTCCCTCTCTCTTTCCCCTTTTCTTCCCTTCCCCTTCCCTTTCTCTAGCATGGCTTTTGGCTTTTGTTTTTCCCATTGTCATTAAACAATCATAGTTAAGGATTTTAATGAAATCCAATCAAACAAAACCTTAATGAAATATAAACACTAGTTACACCCAAGCCAGTATTTTTAAAAATTATTTCATTGGTCACAACAAAGATATTTACTAATGTCTTGGAGAATGGCCTTCACAAAGTCCTAATAGAAGATTAATATCCTATCTATGGAGAGGTCTGATAGTATTCCTGTGTGCAGGAGATGTGCTCATTGTGTTGTATCCTGGAACACTGTTGGTTCTCCACCATGAGGTATATATAGTCACTGAAGAGAGACTTATCTGGCCACCCACATGGAAAACTGACCCTGGATGAAGGATATATTTTATCCAGATTACAACATGTAGTTGGGTAAGCAAGTCATTGCATCAGTCATCAGTATACATACATACATACATATGTGTATATACATATATATATATTTATATAAATATACATATATATAATATATATATATAAATATGTATATACACACACACATACACACATGTATATATCTATCTATATCTATCTCTATATCTATATCTATATCTATACCTATATCTATATCTATCTATATCTATATCTATATCTATATCTATATCTATATCTATATCTATATCTATATCTATATCTATATCTATATCTATATCTATATCTATATCTATATCTATATCTATATCCATATCTATATCCATATCTATATCTATATCTATATCCATATCTATATCTATATCTATATCTATATCTATATCTATATCTATATCTATATCTATATCTATATCTATATCTATATCTATATCCATATCTATATCTCAAAAATTGCATCTGGGTAATGAGTTGGTTCCAGAGTTAAGTAGGACAGCGAGATGGAGTTGGATTGAATTTAGAAAATAGAGCAGCACTTTCAGTGATCCCAAGCTGCTTTGCAAAAGCCAACTTTTGAAAAAACCAATGTTCTTCTGTTGATGTTATGTGGCTGCAAATCACTGACCACCATAATCTCAGAAGAAACAAAATTATAGGTGACCCAAAGCTATAAAAAAATGCTTGAGGTTGGGGGGTGGGGTGTTAGTAGGCAGTGCCATATTACCAAGAGTGACTTGCATGTGAGAATGGCATAAAAGATGTAATCCAGAAAAGGCAGCATAGTGTGGAGGATAAGACGCTAGACTTGGTGTCATGCAAACCTGGGTTCATGTCCTACCTTAGACATTTACTCACTGGGTGACTGTAGGCAAATCACATAACTTTTCTGAACTTCAATTTAGGTAGCCAGGGGGCACAGCAGATAGATAGATTGAGTTCAAATTGGGCCTCAGATACTTATCAGCAGTATGACCCTGGGCAAGTCAATGAATCTCTGGGTCTGGTTCCTTGTCTGTAAAATGAGAAGGTTGGATCTGATGGCAGCCAAGGCCCCTTCCAGCTCTGAATCTATAATCCTGTGATCCCATTAAGAACATGCATTATAGGAAAAAAAAAAGGGTCAGTCATGTAATGAGATCAAAGGTAACAGTTGGATATCCAGAGTGTTTCCCAGATTTGTGAAACATTAAAAAAACTTAGAGGAGGGACTTCAGAACATTGGGTAGATCCAACAAATGGACTCTGTAACACAGCATGTGAAGGTATGGAAGGTTTTTAATTTGTTCTAGTGGAGATCACAGATCCATCGAACTCTAATTTGGGGTATTATTATTATTATAGATTTGTTAGTACAAGGACTGGGGCATTTCTTACTAAAGGGCCTGAGGGTTGGCTCATATTGGGACCAAGTACAATCCTGGCTTTCTTGTTGTCCCTGGCTCTTTGAGACCCACTCTAGAAGCCCCAGGGAAATTTGCTTAAAACTTAGTTTGGCTCAAGTCTAGTGTCTCCCCAAAAGAGATTAGGCTGGTACGCATCATAAAAGGTAGATTCAGTATAGTTAACTTTATTTCTTCTACAGGAAAAGACATGCTTACAGAACAAAACATTCATATGCATTCATGGAGAAAGGCTTAAAACATGAAACAGTAATCCTTCACTTCTATTGTAATTTCCTGGGAGACTAATATTTGAAATATCAAATTGTAAAACATTTTATGAGATGGTTGAGCAATTGTTCCATCCTTGCCTCAGCTCTGTACCTTCTGATTATTTTCTGGTAAGCCAGGGCATGGCCTGGTCTCATCCTCCTGGTGTTCCTCATCTGCCTGCAAAGGGTGAAGCAGTATTTAAAGAGAGTATCTCCCAAAGTGGCATCCACTGAGGGATGTAGGGGCTCCCAACCTCTCAATCTGAGAAGGCAGCCTCCAAGACTGGATAGGTTCATTTCAGGATTGCTATTTGGTCACCTTTGCCCAGGGAAAGAAAGGTACAGCATAGATTTGAAGTCCTATCTCAGGGTTGCTTTTTGCAAGCAGCCCTGATGACCCTGAGGCATTTCCCCTCCCACCCCCTTAGAGGAAATGAGTGGGGGGAGAGAGAGAGAGCTGGACACACACGGAGAGAGACAGACAGACACATAGAAAGATAGAGAGAGATACAAGCAGACACTCATATAGTTCATTCAGCAGACACACAGGAAGAGAGAAAGAGCCAGAGGGTGGAGTCACCCTTTATAAGAACCACTGAGTGTGTTACTCTTCTTGGCTTGGTAGCATTTTCCTTTGGTTTAGCCCTTCATGACCTCCCATGTGAACCAAAGAACCAATAAAGGGACTGAAGCAAGTACGTTAGTGCTGAGTGTCATATGTGTCACCAGAAATAGGTAGAGGAACTCAGCTCAGCTCCACATACTTTCTCCATGGGATGTCCCCAGAAGACCCATCTTTATGCATGATCTGTGGGGTGTGCTCTAAATCAGGGTTTTGCTGGAGCCAGCTCTAATAGGTTCCTGAAAGCAAGCCTATGGATAAACTTCAATGTGAGCATTTATACCCTGGAAATCTGAAAATGCTTTGAATCAGGGCTTGAATTATTGTTTTGTTGATTGTCTAGACTTAAATGATATAGAAAAAAGGTTAATAATGCAGATTAAACTTAAATGTATGTTCTGATTTTCAGAGAGCTGGTTGTTAAACATTCACCAGCATACCCCTGGCTCTAACCTCATCAACTTCATTGTCCTCATCATCATCATGATCATTATCACCATCGTCACCACCATCATCATCATCTAGGAGCAGCAGCAACAATAGTGCTAGTGAGTTCTTTTCTTTTCTTACTAAGCCTTAATCACTGAATGCACATTGCCTCAGTGACCTTTTAAGGACCTTAGGTTGAAAAGGCCAAGGTCCCACACTCTATCCTGGGCCATCTCCAGTTGTTCTAATCTATATCTTTCTGCTGGACCCAGGTGGCTCTGGAGGAGAAAGTGAGGCTGGTGACTTTGCACAGATCTCCCTCGCTTAAATCCAATTTGCTTGCATGCCATGACATCACTTCCCTGATGTCATGATCCCCTTTGAGAATGAAGGACAAACAACAACAACAGAATCAATAGTGAATAGCAGAGGTATGAAAGACTTTGCAGAGCTCAAATATCTCTCCTGGTCTCCTATCGGAATGAGCTTAATAGTCCAAGCACATTAGACATCATTTCAGCAGTTAAACATCAGAATAAACTATTATTGCTGGATTTTGGGGGAAAACTCTGATTGGGCTAGAACTCTTCTGGTAACATGGATGGTATCTAGAAGTAAATGATGCTCAAATCCCACAGATCCTCAGGTCTGAAAGATGTCAGAGAGTATGAATGAAACCACTCCACATGCCAAAAATATAACCGGCTATACTTTGAAGCTCCTCAGTTTCCACATTTGCTTCCACATTTGCCAAAGTCATCCAGTTGATGACTTTTTTTTCTTGGATAGTGGGATGGTTATATCCATTAGTTTCAGTGCATTTTTGTTTATTTTGTTTCTGCAGCTAGCAGAATATCTTGGCTAAGTTTTGTTGGTCTGTTAGGGATCTCTCTTAGTACTATTATTATTGCTGCTATTATGACTTTTGTTAGGAAACTATCTGTACATTTCCTCTATTATCTACTCAACAAATACTTAATGAGCAGCTTCTATTTGCCTAGCCTTGGGCTTAGTACTGTGCCTGTCCATTGGTATATTTTCCCTTTCCCTTTTTCTTTTCCTGGAAAGTGTTTCAATTATTCCCTACTTCGAAATGTCTAGGTCTCTGTGGTATTTTTGGGTCAACTACATTGGGAAAGTAACTTACCCTTCCTGTATCTCAGTTTCCTCATTGGTGATGGGAAATTATAGAAATGCTCCTTAAGGCTTTGCTTTCAAGGATGTTTATGAGGCTTAATTAGAATGACTCTAAAAGTATTCCTCTGAGTTTTAGAGACCTAAAGTTGTATTATTTTGCTTTTACAATTTTCTGGGTTAGAAAAGTTAGTGTCGAGTCAATTAATAGTTTCTAGCCTGTGGACCGAGGAACCCTGGGGAATCCTGGATTTATTGCAAGGGCTCCTCAAGTCTACATATGCACCAAGAATTGCAATTTTTCAAGGTATTATTTTAATCAATGGATAATGAATAGAATGATTATTATTATGTATGTAGGGTATGAGAAATTTTAATCTTAAAAAGCTGAGGAACCATTGGTATATAATACTAATAACTGGCATTTACATAGCATTTTTTCAGCTTGCAAAGCACTTGATATATATTATCTCATTTGAACTTCACAATAGTCCTGTTAAGTAGGTGATCTATGGTTTATTATATCCACATTTCATAAGTGAGGAAGCGAAGGATGAGAGAAGGCTCCATGGTTGCAAAGCTAGTAAGTAGGAGAGGGTGGGATTTCTTTCTGAATGCTGGTCAACCACACTATCGACTATACCGTGAGAAACAGCAAAGGTCTCCAAGACTCAGTATACCTGGGTTCTAGTCCTCAACTAGGATTCTCTCAATTTATATCAGTTGTACAAATTGGCAAAAATCACTTCTCCTTTCTGGACCTCAGTTTCTTTTTCTAGAGAGTGGGGGAACTTACCAGTCCTATCTTGCTCCCAAATCCATAATTTTGTTAATGGTTTTCTACTGCACTACCCCTGACTCTTCAGGGACATGGAGTGTTTGTGTGTGTGTGTGTGTGTGTGTGTGTGTGTGTGTGTGTGTGTGTATTGTACACATACATACATATATAGAGAGAAGGAGAAACGGGAGAGAGAGAGAAAGACAGAGACAGAGAGAGAGAAAGAAAGAGAGAGCACTTCTAAGACTTTTCTCATACTTTCTCACCTGTTCTGGCCCTCTGAATGGCCATTTCAGATCTGCATTGTAATTTAGGAAAAGCAGACATTCTGCATTCTGTTCAACAATAGTGACAACAATAAATTTACGTGTCACTTCAAATTTTACAAAATGTTTTCCTTCCAACAACCCTGGGGAGTAGATAGTGCAATATACTTCTTTATCAGCTTATAAACATTTCCCCCCCCATAATTCTTATTTATCATTTCTTACTGCTCGATGAAATTTCATTTCATTACCATACTATATTTTGTTCAGTAGTTCCCCAAATTATGGGTACTCACTTTGTTTCTAGCTCTTTACCTTGGCTTTCTTGACTAATATATTAATCAATAAGCATTTATCAAGTGATTACATATTACTGTGTACAAGGCTTAAGCTGGTAGTCCATTAAATCATCAGATCTTTTTCAGATAAAATGCTATTTAGCCATACCTCCTCCATTTTATACAAGGTGTAAAGCTGATTCTTTGAACCCAAGCATGAGACTTGACATTTTTTCCCCCATTAAATTTTGTTTTATGGTAAAGAGAATTCCAAGGTCTATTTTTTTTCTAGGCAGCTCAGGAAATGGGAATCCTTAAGTGGTTCTTTCTCTTTCCCTATCCCTGCTCTTCCAAACCCCAACATGCGTGTGTGTGTGTGTGTGTGTGTGTGTGTGTGTGTGTGTGTGTGTGTGTGTTGTGATGGGGTTGGACACAGTGGTGGTGGCAAACAGTGGAACTAGAATGAACACTATTGAGGAGATACTCTTATAGGTTCATTTAAATAATTAACCTCACACAGTATCCAAGGGGTTTTGCAGAATGTTCAAGCAAAAGATCCTGCATTCAAAGACCAGGCAGACTTCTCTCCAATGTAAAGATGAAAGCATTTCTCTGAAGTCATGAATGTGCTTCTGCTAAGGTGTTAGTGACCATCATTCAGGCAATATCAGAATTCCAATACGATTCTCTCTTTTCCAAGAAAACACTCTTAGCAACTATGTGGGGGGAGAAGCTATAAGAAGAACGAAAGACAAATTTGACTAGAAGATACGTTTTTTATTTCTTAGTCGCAAAGCATCAACAGGAATAAAACCTGCTGCAGCAAAGTCTGAAAGAGTAGCAGAAAACCCAGCCTAAGGAAACTATCTGTCTAACTGAAGTACTTCTCTGGCACCAGCACAGAATGTGGCAGCTGCAGTGGGAACCCTACAGGGAGCTATATGTTTTTGCTAATCCTCTTAGAAAAAAAAAATATCAGCAAATGCATTCCCAGTGTCCTAGTGTTCTGCAGGCTCCCAAGCTTGGCTTGACTACCTAGGAAAAAATGTGGAACCCCAGAGGATCTCACAGCATTTCTCTCATCACTTTGCTCATTGTGGTTTACATGTGGCTTTTGAACTTCTGCTGAACAGTGACGGAATTACCTAGTGGTCCCATTATGTCAGAGAGCTTGGAACTATGTACTGAGTGTGAGGTTGTGAAAGTGGGTGGATGTTGATGGGACTTAAGGATGGTATAGCTTTATGCTAAACCCTAATGAGGCATAATTTGAAGGGATTCACAAAGTCTCACCCCATATTTCCCACTCTTCCATATTTTTTGCTCCCAAATATATTCTCTACCTGGCATAATAAAAACAATAATAATAAAAATAAAAATAATAATAATAATAGCTGTCATTTATATAGGTAAAAAGTGCTTTACAAATATTTTCTCATTTTATCTTCATAACTACTTTAACAAGTAGGTGCTACTATTATCCCTATTTTATAGATGCAGAAACTGAGGCAGACAAGAGGTTAAGTGATTTGCCCATGGTCACATAACCAGTAAATGTATTTGAACTTGGAACTTACTGATTCCATGTTTAATACTCTTATCTACTGTGCCTCCCAGCTTCCTATCATAGTATCTGAAATTTCACCATTAATTATTTATTTTAGGTAAGTTGTAGTTTAAGAGGACCTTCTTTAAAATGCAAATGATTAGTAAGAACATTCTTTGTAAGCTTATTTCCATCAGCAACCCCTAGGCAGGGCTGGTGTAACTCTGATGTAGAATCAGAAAATCATAGTATGTCAAAGTTGGAAGAGATCTTAGTTAAGTTTATTTTCTACTTTCTATGCCTTTTTTCTTCTTTCTGGAAACTTGCTTTTATACCTCTCAAGCATTCTGCTCTCAGGAAAGGCTCTCATATTAGTCATTTACACCTTTAGGTGAATTCATCACTGTTTGATCTCTGTCACTGCTGTTTGCATTCTAAAATGATCTCTACTTTAGAAAATAAAGACAATGTCTGCTATGGAAAGAATTTCATGAATGTTCAATGAACAGAGAGAGGAGGTATTTTAGCTGGTACCGGAGATCATATCTCATAGGCCCCACCTATGGAAAAGCCTATCCAACATCAAGTTCTGTTGCAGTTAGTAGAGCTAGGTTATATGGCATCCCCAAGCTCCTGCTAATCTTTCTAATTCTCTAGGCCTGAAGAAGAGAAAGTATCTCTCTAGGTCACTTACTCACTTCCAAATGCAAATAGCTAGGTTTTATGTAAAACTTTAGAATCACAAAGAAGTTTTCAAAAAACAGGTTATCTCATTAGATCCTAAAAACAATCCTTTGTGACTGGTAGATTGCACATTTAAAGATGAGAAAATTGAAGGTCAATGAGACTAAGTGACTTCATATCATTATTAATTAATATTATTAATTAACAATAGTTATTATAATATCATATATAATATAAGGACCATGTAATGATAATATGATTAATATTATTAATAATTTAAAAATCATTGAGTGCTAACTGTGTTTGTTAGACCTCTAGATGGCACAGTGGAGAGAATGAATGTCAGGCCTGGAGTCAGGAAGACTCATCTTCCTGAATTCAAATCCAGCCTCTGACACTTACTAGCTTGGGCTTACTACTCTGGGCAAGTCACTTAACCCTGTACCCTGTTTGTCTCAGCTCCTTATATGTAAAATGAGCTAGAGAAGGAAATGGCAAATCACTCAGTATCTCTGCCATGAAAACTCCAAATGGGGTCACAAAGAGTTAGACCCAACTGAAACCACTAAACAACAACAAAAATAACAACAATAAAACTGTATTCAAGGTATAGTGCTAGCTATGAGTGGAAATATAAAATTTAGGTCAAACTTCAGCCTCATAAAATTATAGTCTAGTAGGAATAAGATACATGGGCTAATCAACCAATCATCAATTATGTTCCAGGCATTGTGATATCTAAAGTACCAAAGAATATGTGATAAGAATGAAAAAAGTAGTAACAAAGTGAGGTCAGAGTGAACCACTTCCCCTGTTAAAACTTCCTTGACTCATCTAAATTTACTTCTTTCTTTCTTTTATTCTATCTATCTATCAATCTATCATCTATTGTGTGGAAGCTGTGTCTCTATCGCAGAATTTAAATTCCTTGAGTCAAGGGACTACTTTTTCCTTTATATTCCCAGTCTTGCTCATAGAGTACATTATATAAAGGATTGTTGACTTAAATTGAGTTAAATTGAACAACCAATTGAAGGTATCAGGGGAGGTATCAAGGAGAATGTGACATTTGACTTGAGTTTTAAAGGATATCTAAGAATTTATCTGGTAGAAGAGTTATTCAGTTAAATTCTATTAAACAAATATTTATTAAATACCTACTATGTTTAAGGCATTATGTTCTAGGTGTTGGGAATGCAAAGACAAAAATGAAACTGTTCTAGCTCTCAAGGAGTTTTACATTTTGCTTGCTCAGATAAATGTGTATTCAGATAAGTAAATACAAAGTGATTTAAAGAAGATCTTGGGGCAGCTAGGTGGTGCAGTGGATAGAGCACCAGCCCTGGATTCAGGAGGACCTGTGTTCAAATCTGGCCTCAGACACATAACATTTACTTAGCTGTGTGACCCTAGGCAAGTCACTTAACCCCATTGCCATATCCAAAAAAAAAAAAAAGAAGGATCTGGAAAAGCCCTATGTAGGGTGATACCTGAATTGTGTTTTGAAGGAAGTCAAGGATTCTAAGAAGCAAAGGGGAGGAGGGAATCTGTTCCAAATATGGGTGACCATTTGTACAAAGATAAATGTGTTGGAGGAAGATAGAATGTCATATATAAGGAATAGTTAACAGATCAGCCTAACTGGAATGGACAGAATATGAAAAAACATAATTTAAAATAAGGCTGGAAACATAATTTGTAATTGTATGTGGAGGGCTGTTGGATTGAGAATTAGCTACTATATCCTACAGGCAATGTGGAGCCACTGAAGGGAGTGATATGGTCAGGTCTGTATTAAAAAAATATCAATTTGGCAGCTCTATGGACAAAGCATTATAGTGGGGAGAGTAGAAACAGAGAGGGCAGTTATAAGGCCATTGCAGTAGTTCAGGCTAGAAGTGATGAACATCTGAACTAGGGTAGAGACTGTGTGAGTAGAGAAGAAATGTTATGGAGATAGAAGAGATAAGGTTTGGTAACTGAGAAAATATGGTGGAAAATAGGGTGTTAATGAAGGAGTGGAGTCAAGAACATCTCCTAGGTTGTAGATGTAGTTGATTGGAAGGATGGTTGTGTCATCAGCAAAAACAGAGCCATTTCGCAAATGGAATGGAGAAATATATCATGTTCCATTTTGGATGTGTTGAATTTCAGATGCCTACTGGACATCCAGGTGGATAGATTGAGCTGGTAGCTAATAAAATGGAACTAAATATAAGGAGAAAGATGAGAGCTGGATCTATAGATCTGGGACTCATCTACACAAAAATGATAATATTCCAGGCATAGGGTGTTCCCTGTCTTTGGTGTCTGAACAAAGACTCAGATGGGAAAACAAGACACATGTCTAGGAAATGGCATATAGGCAAGTTTGACTGGCATCAGTGCACTGATTATTTCAACAAAGCTCCATCACACAAGCATTCTAACTACAATCTTGGGAACAATTTATTCTAAAACCTCCATCTACTTGATACTCTTTTTGTCCTATGGTTGGAAAACCCTAATCCCTTGGTTTCCCTAATCCTTGTCATTAGAAACCATGGTGTCTGCCTAGGTTAAAATACCATCTCTTGCAATACTATTTAATGCTTTGCACTGTTCTTAATCTTGTTGACTCAGAAGTCCAGGAAGAGAAGTGATAGTATTCCTTGTTCCCCATGGCCATTGCTCTTCCATCATTAGGCAATAACACTTTCTCCCTTGAAAGTCTAGCCCAAACAATTATACTAGTCTGAATCTTTGTTGCTGCCATCAGTGGACCTCCATGACTCTTTCTCATCTGACTCGATGATTTAGGATCTGGCTTAAAGTCTTTCCCTCTACCTTAACTCATGCTATCACTCTTTGTGACTTTAGTATTATTATTGATGACCATTCTTACAGCCTGGCTTCTCAGTTAATTAACTTACTCAATTTCCCTCATTTCCATTTCCACTCAATATTAGTCACCCATAGGACTGGCCACATCATTACCTGGAACTCCTCCATCTCCAATAACCTGCACTCTTACAGTTCCCTTTCTGAGTCTGATCTCTGCTCCTTTTGCTTCACTTACTGTGAAGTTGTTCTTTCTCTTTTACATGACCTCTATTTCCTCTGTCACTCCCTATTCTTATAGATCATTGCCTTTGTTCTGTTTTGACTTCCCTTCTTTCATTGTCTTAACCCTTCTTGTTAACCATTTTTACATTGGACTGTCTTCCATCACTGGATCAAAGATTTGGAACTATAAGGGACCTTAGAGCTTAGCTAGTCTGATTCCTTCAGTTCCTAAAAGGAGAAAACAGAGGTCTCAGAGAGGCTAAGCAACTTGTTCAAGGTTACACAGGTAATAAGTGACAGAAGTCAGGATTTGAACCCAAATCTTTGGCTCCAAATCCAGCAGTCTTTCTACTGCACTGCCTCAGCCCCAGGTCCCTTCTGCTCATTCCCAGACCTTGGTAACCCTTAATACTTGCCTTTTTTGTTACTATTCCTGAGCCACTGAACATTGCTCATGGAAGCCATTATACCAGACCAACTGGGTCCAGTGTAAATTCATGCCACATGCTATTTAATATCAACTAGATATTTTGCCAATACTCTACAATTATTCTATTTATCTCTGACTCCCTATTGTACTCCCCGTGATAATTTTTCCAAAAGTTTTCCTCTTACCTCAAGGCTCTAACCCCATCTTCAACTCTTTCATGAAGTAACTTTTGGAATGGATGGGCAGGAAGATACAAACCTGAGATTTCACCAGTGTTCAGAACTGGTGTACCAACTCTACTGATGCCAATCACCAACTTATGATTGTCTTAAAGAGTTTTATGAGGCCACTGAGAATTTAAGTGACTTGTGCATAGACCCACAAACTGTTGGCATCAGAGGCAGCACAGCCCAAGAACATAAACTGTAGAGGATATAATCAGTTTCATTTTGTGACTTTCTCTAGTGGTTTTATAATACCATCTCAATAAGGCTCAGAGCAGGAATGAAACACATAGATGTAGTTTACCCAGATTTGTGGATTAGCATTGTGAAAATGACAGAAAGTCAGAGGTGGAAGTGTGTGTGGGATTAAAATAACAACAATAATAAATAAATAATTCATATTTGTATCACACTTTAAGGTTGCAAAAGATCTCAGAACAAACCAAATTAATATTTAAAATGGGAGGCCATGAGGTCGAGAATGATCATTACAGAGCAGGGGAAATAGATAAGTATAAAAAGGGATCAAGGTACTGGAAACAGTGATTAGATGCAGAAGATGTTTAGTGTGATGGAAGGAGCAGAAGTTGTGGTTGGAGAGTTGAATTTCAAAGTTCAGTTTATTGGAAGTGATGCAATTTGGTGAGTCAGTGAAATCTAAGGGGAGAGCTTGCTGGTATGTGGCTGAAATAAGATGGAAAAGAAAGTGTTGGAGTGAAAGTAATGGGGATCCACATGGTCAACATGCTACATGAGTTATCAACATAAATACTGGAGTCCTTGAAGGTGATGACAGGAGGTGGGGTGAAGAGAAAGCTTACGAGGCAAGTGCTAAAGTCAGTAAAGATATTGAGGGAATGACCTGCAGCTTGGTTGATGACAACAGCAAGGATGTGGGAGAAATCACATAATTCCATATTTATGCTTTAATAACCAGGACTTGAACCTAGAGTTTGAGGTTCCAAATCCCATGTTCCTTTCATTGCACCCTTCTGGCTTTGCATTGGTTTTTGACTATGTGGACTTCTGAGAGAGTTGTGTTCATAAGTTGGAAAATGCCTCTATTTCCAAAAGAGAGGCAAATTCACAGCCCCATGGAAGGATATCATGTATTTGGACTTCCTTACCCCTCCAATTTAGAAGGCAGGGCTGCTTGTGTGGGAATCAAACTACTGTAGCATAAGGGTGAGTAAAACAACCACCTGTTTTGGAGAAGATGACCTAAAAGGAGCAGGATTGAGCATTCTGAGAGAATGGGGAAGATACAGAAAGGTAAAGGAACAGTAAGTGTAAGACAAAAATTGTGAAAAATAGAAGGGGGATTGAGGCCATTTAATCATATTCCAAAGGTTTCTCACAATTAATAAGATGCCAGAAATAGAGCAGAGAAGAAAAAAGTTTGAGAATCACTGTTCTAATCAGGTTCAAAAACCCTTTGGGATAATTTGACTGATAAGTGTGTGGGTGTTACTCCTTGTAGATTATTATCATTTTCTTTCTGAATTAATTTCCTTCTGTAGAAATAAGAACCTGTGTCATTCACAGGGCATTCCTCTGAGGTTGTGTGGGTTTCCCTAGATGAGAAATTGTGGAATAAGAAGACTGGCAGTTATATCAAGAGGTCATCTGAATCAAAAGGCAGGGCTGCCCTCAACAGTGCCAGACTAATACAGTGTCAGCATCAGAGCTCAGGAGGTGGTTGATTGGCCAGAGTGGGGACAAATGGAATTTGGAACATCCATGGGCTAATTGAAACACTGCAGATGACCAAGAAAGACCCCAGCAGGGTATACCAGAAAGTGGTCCGGGTGTTTGAGACAGATGGAGAATATAGCAATGGGCAATAGTGCATGGAGGTCTAGCCAGGCAGGTGATCAATATCAGGGAGGGCCAATCCAGGCATCTAGGGAGTTCCGTGTTGCAGGAGGGAGGAAAGTGGTGACAGCAAGTAGACTGTCACCTAGAAATGCTGGCTTTACCTCTCAGTGCTATTCGGTGTTTTTCTTTTGTATGTCACACAAATCACTACACAATCAACCTTTTTTTTTGTGGGGAGGCAAGCGGTGAGGGGATGAAAGAGGTTAGGACTTGTGATTTCATTAATATATGGAATTAGGGAGGAAAAATAGTAGAGGGCACTATTACAAATTGGCACCTACTCTTCAACTTCAACTATAGTCTTAGAGAGTTGCTTTGGACCTTGAGATGATATGATTTATCCAGGGTTATTTAGACAGTATGCTTTTAGAGGAGGGAACTGAATACTCATTGATTAGAATGGGAAAAAAATACTTTATTACAAAGTAAGGAATCTAAGGAATGTGACTTCACACAGTTAGAGGAATGATAGGGACATGATTCAGTTAAAGCTGAGTTTTATCTGATTTCTGTTCTTAGTTCCATATTGCTTTACCTACCCTAAGCCCCATCCCAGGCTCTTTCAATCTGGAATCCTTGAGTTAATAAAGAAAGGTCTCTGGTGGGTCATGTGGGCACCATCAAGCTAAATTCCTGTTCCCAGGTAGTCTGTGACATCCAGAGCTGGCTGTTCACTTTACCTGGTTTCTCCTCCCCAACTCTTCTGAACTAGATTCCATTCCTAAGGACTTGGCTTACAGTTGGCTCTCTACAAGTCTTCTCTTTAGCTTCCATCATTGATTCACTGAACTCCACAAATTTGATTTTATTTCTGTCCGCTCTTTGTTCTTTTCCGTCCTCCTCCCAGGCTGCTTCTCCTATATATTTCAGTCCACAGCCATCCTGGTGGATCTACTTCTTTCAGATTCCTAATATGATGGCAATGAACCTCTTTGCTTGTTACTGAATTACTTAGATGCTTGTCCACTTAGGTTGTTCCATGATCATCCTTCTTGGCATGGTTTCCACCAATAAATATTGAAATCAGCCCACTCTTTCTTAGCCTGTGCAATTCTTGCCAAATTCTTTCCTAGATCTTCCCTAGAGGATCCACTTAATATTCTGGAAACCCTCCCCTGGTTCTTTTAATATTTCAAAAGCATCCATTTAGCACTTGCAATGCCTGTCTATTGACTTACGCTCAATTTGACATGAAAGGCATTATGGGTCAGTTGGCTCCATTCTGGACTTGGAGGCAGGCAGACCAAGTTCAAATCCTTCCCTATCCCACCCCTGGCACTTGATGGGCTGTGTGAACCTGGATGAGTTTCTTCACCTCTACTGACCTCAGCTTCCTGAACTACAAAAGTGGAGATAATAATAGCACAGAACCTGTGCCACAGGTTTGTTGTGGGGGTCAAATAAGATAATCTATTTAAATGACTTTGAAAACCTTAAAGGACTATAAAGATATCAGTTTATCAAGAACAGCCTACTTCCTTTTCCAGCCCTACATCTCCTCTACGATATAATTTGCACCATTTCTTGATATCTTTGGCTGCTAGTGCGATTCCTCCACAAATATTCACTTTGTATATTAAATACTTGTGCATGTTCTCTTCTATCATAATGCAAACTCTAAGGGGACAGGGATTGCATCACTTTTTTATTGGTTTGTTTCCTCAGGTCTTAGCATAGTGCCTAGAATGTAGCCAGGGTACAATAAATGCTGATTGATTGATGAAAAGTGATCGTTGCTAATATGCTGCAACTAGTTTATTCCTATCAGTTACTTTTCTATTGTTCTTTGGGTTTTCTGAAATTTTTCTTCTTCTGAGATCATGTAGATCATATTTGATTTTTAATCATGTCACATGCAGAATATTGGTGTTAAGCAGATACAGCTTTTACAGTGGTGAGCAGTTTGACATCATTTAAAGTATAGTACACTTTTCCAAATAGAATACAGTGCACTTCCCCTACCCCCCCATTCACTGTTAGGTACAGCTAATTATCTATAATACCATCTGGAATACCTATCCAGGATTTCTTTATATTGATGGACTGATTGTATAGGTATAGAGGCATGCCAAAGTTTGGGCAATATGGATTTTTTCATGCAATTTGTTTTCCCTTTTAAATTACCTTGAATTTTGCAGAATCAACAACTTTCATAGTTGGAAGGAACTTTGTGGCAATCTAGTCCAACCATATCTGTAAAAGGATCCCTTCTACAACAGCTTGGGTGGGTAGTCACACAACAATTTCTTGAAAACCTCTAGTGAAGGGAACTGGGCATCTCATATTGAGAAAGCTTTGTAGTATTCTTCAGTATTATGCAAAAAAAAAGTTATCTTAAAAAAAAGGAATATATGGAAAACCACAACATTAAGGGAGGATCTGTCTGCACAAGACATTTTTAGGGATACTAGTGAACACAACTGGCGAGGATGTATCTTGTCAGTGTCTTATCTCCTACTATATTAACACCCAAGGGAACAAATTTATCTATGAAGTCATATTTGTCATAAACTCTTGTATAATTTTTAGAATTTTGTTTGAAGAGCTTGATAGCTACATTTTATTCAGCTGAACCAAATACTTATATATTTTTTAAAATCTGTGAACAGAATGGGATCTTAAAGGCTTCACAACTTGCAATTATGTGTCTGTAAAAATGTGATCTACCACTCAAAAGTCTGTCTTCCAAATTCTACCCATTCTGCTCTTCTGTATTCATCAAGGATACCCTTGATGTGTACATAGACCATTATCATAAAGATTTAAGATGTGAGAAAGTAGATATATGAAGTTGATTGTTATTGGTATCTTGGTTGTCTTTTGTGGGGAAGAAGTGATAACATCAGCCATAATCTTTTCCCATTATTTTAGAATCTTCCCCTCTTTGAGATACCTTGAAAAGCAATTTTAGAGTGATCCTTTAAAATTGGGTTAAAGATGGCATAAATATTTTTTTGCATATAATTATGAAATCAGCATTTACAAAATCTACATTTTCCTTGCTTTGGTGAAAAAGGACTGCAGCAGTAACAGAAGAAGAGGGGTTTTTCATCATTAGATAAAGTATTGGACCTGGAGTCAGGAAGACTTGGGCTCAACTCCCACCTCTGACACACAGTAGCTATGTGATTCTCAGTCACTTAACCTCTTTTAGACTCAGTTTCTACTTTTGGGCAATGGGAATACTAATATTTGGTATTCCTACTGTCCAGGGTCATAATGGATACTTTTCAAATGTTAAAGTGCTATCTAAATATAATTTATTATCATAGGATTATATATCTAGAGTGAGTCAGAAAATGCCTCAAAGGTCATCTAGCTCAACCCCTTCATTATGTTCATGTAGAAAGTAAGTTCCAGGGATGTAATTGACTTGCCCAAGGTCACACAAGCAGTAAACATCAGAGACAAGATTTGAACCCCAGCCCTTTTACTCTACAGCCAGTGTTTTCCGCTATTGTACCATGATCAAAGTGGTGAGACCTAAAATTGGACAGGTTATCTTAAATAGGACTTTAACCAGTGCTGACTAGAAAAAAAAGACTTACCTCTGGATTCCCATATGAAGAGTTGGCTTCTCCCTCATGAGCAACAGCTGTGAGATTGGTCAGCTCTTTGTGAAGTAAGAGGAAACTTAATGAACCCAAACAAGTCATGATCCTCTGTGGCTATAAAAGTTGCACTTTGAAAAAGCTCAGCTGGTCAAGAGCCACTTCAAAATGTTGTTACTGCTGTGGAACTCTGTCCAAAGTCCTCTTTTCTGGGTGAGTTTCCTCTTTTTGGGTGGAAAACAAAGAGGGGTTTTACAGACTAGAGAAGGGTCATTTTGCTATTTAAAAGGACACATTCAAAAACCCAGCTCCAATTCAATTGGGAACCTGTCCATAGCCAGTACTTGTTTATTTGTCCAGCTTTACACCATGTAAGTGATGCAGAGTCCTTTCCTTCTCTAATAATAACATGAGGGCTCTGAGTTAATGGAAAGCTGGAAGGGCATTATGGAAGCCAGTGCTCAGAGTGCTCAGTTTAACCACTGTGGGTCAGACAAGTCCACAGCTGTGGTCAGCTCGATGGGAGCTGGAACAGGGAGTGAGAAGAGGACATAGGGAACCTCTCTTAAAATATTCTTGTCTATTCAACAGGATTCTGGTGAGAGGTATGTTATCACCAAAGTTCTTAGCTGGAGAATTACAAAGAGGAGGGGGAAGGGTCACCTGATTCCCTTCTTTGGAATCTTTTTTTTTTTTCCTTTCCCCTGGGCAGTGTATTTCTCAATCCACCCTGATGGAGGATTCTTCATTTGTGTAGATCTTGGTTCACTTATACAATCAGCAGCTATGCCTAATTATTACATGGTTCTAGTTTCCTTTAAATTTGGATTCAATCAGAATCCCTAAATCTGACAACCTATAATCAAACAAAGGGAGGACTTTGGGTAGGTAGGGATTAACAGAGGGGTATTAAACTGTCGTTTTAGCAATAGCTTAGACCAATATGAAAGCCCATTTATGAGTCTCTCAATAAATATCCCTTTTGTTTTGTCTAATTGCTGGTTTGAATGTATCAGACTCATCAGTGGGATTAGGGTTAATAGATGTTTGGTCACGCAGAACATGCAGAGGAGGAATCTGATACACACACAAAAATTGCACTTAATGAGCTTAGCAAATGTTTGCTATATTTTTAATGAACCCTGGGGCTGTCATTTAGAAATGCTTAGCAACTGCTTTTCCATCCTTGAAAATAGAGCAACTGAAGGACATTAACACTATGTACACCGTAAATAAAAAGAGCTATTTAAAGAGACCAGCCAGGAGGCAGCAATGATGACATTTTCTGTCCAGGAGCCAGTGATACTTAACACTTTGGGTGTGGGGTTGATGTGTGACAACATAGATGGGTGTTTCGGGTTTCCTGAAGGGCATGGCTGGGCGTGAGGGTTTTACAGAGGCTCAAGTAACCCTTTTTTTTTTTTAGTGAAACCTGTTTATGATTGATGACACCAAAATTTCAAGTTATTTCTTCCCTTTCTCTCTCCCCCTTTCCCCCACTCTACAATCTACCCTGACTTATTTTATTAAAACCTCCTCTTCTGTTTGCCAAGTATTTGTGGAGGGGATTTTTAAGAGGTTGTTCGTCTCAGCTTCTCTGAGTCCATTCCTGTTTTTGCCACGAAGGCAGGCTAGTCACTTAACTCAGTGATGAAGCGCCCAACAGAAAGGCAACCTCAAGGGTACTGATTACACTGAAGATCTAATAATGCATCTGAGAGTCCATGGGTCATGAGTTTAAGACCAGTGTTGTGTGCAATAATGGCAAATTAAAAGAACAGACCGTCAGCTGTCATAATAGTATGGGCTTTACTTAATAGGAAAAAGTTTTCTTTACTAAAGTTTGATGGACCAATGCAAAAAGACTATTAATGAGGATCATGTATAGAGGAAATAAATGAGGCTTTAGACATTTAGTTCATGGAACCTTCTTTGTTTGACGTTTAAAGTCCTGGTTCCACCCTATCTTTCTATCCTTATTAAATATTAACCCCCTTCATGCATTTTATGGTTTAGACATCTTATTTTTCCTCATACACAACATTCCCTTTCCTATCTCCATTCCTTTACACTGGCTCTAAGGACCAGTGACTCTTCATGGTGGGAAGGGAAGAAGAGATAGCTACAGATTCTAGAAAGGTATGGATCTTTGTAGACCAGCAGAGAGCTGGCTATATCAAATGAGAAAGTCACGAGGACTCCACAAAGGAGAAAAGGACTTTCAGAGCCAGGAGTAGGGAGATATCCCTTGGCCAAGTGTGTTTTTTACTCATGTACTTTGAGTTTAAGCCCACTTACCCACAGGGGCTTTGTGTGCAAGGGCACAGGGAGAGAGTATTGTTTTGTAACTACTATTCATTAATTGAATTCTATTGGTTGATTGATAATAGGAAGCACAATGGATAGAGGCTCATGAATGACAATACTAGAAATCCCTAAAACTTCACTCAAGTTTATCTCTAGGGGAGCAGTAGTCATAGCTGTCTGGGGATCAAATTTGTCAGTTCATATAGGAGTTGGAAAAGTGACAGTATTTTCTAAACAGGGCAGTTTTAGATTGACTGAATGATGTCAAATGTTAATTCTGACATTAAAGTTATTTTCCTATTGTTCTGAAGGGCTTGAAAGGGGCAAAAAAAGAGGCACTTTACTGCCTGTCCAGTGGCAGAAATGAACCCAATAGCTTACTTGACATACTTTATCACCTTTTAGAAACTTAAGTCATTTTAGAAATATCATGAAAACATTAATTTTTTTGCATTTAGTTTTATTAGGAATTTCATAAAGGAAAGCAGAATGATAGAGTAGAAAGGACATGCAATCTGGAGTCGCAGAATCTAGGTTCAAATCCAGTCTCTTTCACTTATCTTCTAAGTGATCTTTGGCAAATTTTTTAACTTCTCGGGCCTCAGTTTCTTTATCTATGAAATAAAGGAGTTGGACTAATGATGTCTACTGTCTCTTCCAACTCTAAATCTATGAACTTATGAGCTTTACAAACTATGCTTATGTACCTGAGTACTAAGTGCTCAGGGCCATATTATGTTACCTAACTTTCTCATTATCACCATCACTTCTTCTCATCACCCCTGATCCCATCATTTTGGCAGCCTTCCATAGTCTGCCCCCCCTCCCTCATCTACCATTCTCCATATTGCCCAACTCACTGAATCGTACTCTATGGAGAAAAGGCCTTTAAATATTATCTCCACCAGATGGTGGCAAAGCAAGGTCTGCTGCCTGTTTTCATGTGGCCAGTGAGCTAAAACCTTTTTTTTTAATACTTTAAAAATAAATTTTATTGTATTTAAAAATGTAAAAACCATTCTTGGTCAAAAAGAGGCAAAGGGGAATTCGGCACTCTGGTTATAGTCAGTTGACCCCTGAGCTAGTCCAACATCTTTATTTAACAAACAGTGATCTTAAGGTACAGAAAGATTAAGTGATTTGCTGGAGCTTTCAATTATCAAAATGAGAGAACTGAGCCTTAAACTCTATTGTTCTGATTACCAGTCATATGTTCTTTCCACTGAACTTTATATATAAAGTAGCACTGAATGTAATACCAGTGATAACAACTTATGCCCTCTCTATTTTCCTTCCCTTGCTCCTTTTGAACTACAGAAGCAACAAGGTCAAGAGTTTGAGGACTCCACCTTTACTCATCCCATTACCACCTATAACCACTTCTCCACCCCTGTAGAAGCAGGTCCTGAGAACATATGCTTTATAGGTAGAAGTATAAAACATAACAGAAGGAAAACAGATTAGACACACTTGGGTATGGGCTATTCTTACCTTTTTTTTTTCTTTCTCATTTGTGAGGCAGTTGGGGTTAAGTCACTTGCCCTGGGGTCACACAACTAGTAAGTGTCTAGTTTGAGGCTGGATTTGAACTCAGGTCCTCCTGATTCTAGGGCTGGTGCTCTATCCACTGCACCACGTAGCTATCCCCTACTCTTATCTTTGAACAAGTAGCATTTGACTCTTTGAAGACTTGAACATTTGATTAACCTTCGCCTACACTGACATCTGAAATCTGATGACTCCTCCATACCTCATTGACTTGCTATTGATCACAGTACACTTTGCATCCCTTGGCTCCTGAATTTATCTCCCTGACCCAAGACTGTTTGTATTAGCTCATAAATAACATCTCATAGGCTCTCTCCCTGTCCTCCACATGATTTACCATTCCTATTTCCACCCATGCCCTGACATGAAGATCCTTCTGAAAAGTGAATTTCAACCTTATAGGTGCACAGATAATGAAAACTAGTCTGATTGTGGTTTTGTTCTAATGTTTACATTGTAAAAGTCACTTCATTTCTTTACTGTTTAGTTCCTCTTCTGTAAGATGACTATTAAGAAGCTTCTAAGTTCCCTAATAGCTCTAATGACTCTGACTTGGAAGAGTATTTAGGTGCTGTCCAATGTCTGATACTTATCAAAGTTGAAAATATATATGTGTGTGCGTGTGTGTGTGTGTGTGTGTGTGCATATACATATACAGACACATATTATATGTCTGTCTGTCTAATGTGTGTGTGTGTGATTGTATCTTAGAATTCTAATAGTAATTGTATTTTTTAATTCAGTCAATTGTTATTTAATCTGAAAAGTAGAGATACAGCCACAGCAAAAAAGGTAGATTTGGGCTGGTCTTGCAGGCAAAATCACTTTTTTTGGTTGGCTGATTGGTTGTTGTCCTTTGTTTTTGAGGAGGACCAAGCTAATATCACTATGCTAGAGTCCAGACAACATGTCCCACTGTGGCTGATCAGACCAACACAAACTCAAAATGTTCTACTACAGGTCAGACACAAAAAGTCCATGTGAACATTTGGGGTGGATTCTCTAGATTTATGCATCTTGTGTTTCTTTTGAGCTACTTCAATTCTGCTTTGCTCATAGAGCACAGAACCTTCTCTGATGTGGTGGTTCTGTGCCAGCATCTCCTATGTTACACAATCAATTTCAAAGTTCTTAAGAGAAACCTTGAGAGTGTCCTTGTATCACTTCTTCTCACCACCATGTGAACACTTGCCCTGTGTGGGTTCTCCATAAAATAGTTTTTTTGGCAAGTATATGTTTTGCATTTGAAAAATGTGTCCAGCCTATAGGAGTTGTGATTTCTGCAATAAAGTTTGAATGCTTGGTAGTTTAGTTCAAGAAAGGTATCCATCTATTTAACATACAAAAATTATTTTCAAGGGCAAGAAAACATCTGTTTTGGTGGTGGTAGTGGTGGTAGAGGCTCCTCTTTTCAATGAAAATGTGATTGAACACATTCTATCTTCTGACAGAATAGCTGTGGTGTCTTATGTTAAGAGTTTGGTGCTATGCAAAGACCTATGTAGAACAGATTAGAGAGAAGTAAGCAAAGCCAGGAAAACAATATGTACAATAACTATAAAAATGTATACAAAGAACAAGAATAAAAACAAAAATATGAAACTTAATACTCTTTATTCATAGTTAACAAGTTTGGTCCCAGAAAAGGATTGAAAAAAATATACCTATCTGCTTTCGTTGCAAAGGTGGTGGATTATGGACATGGAATATAGCATATACAAAAGTAACATATGCTACTATTTGGGATTTCTTTCAAGTAACCATGATTCTTTCTATTGTCACTTCAGTCTCTTGTTTTAATAGATCAAGTCAACTTCCTTTCATGATTTCTTTATATATGATGCCTAGCTGGTTTTTTTGATCATGGCTTTCAGGTATAATTCTTTTCCCCCAATATATTTTTATTAATTTCAATAAATATTTCTCAATTACATGTAAAAAATTTAACATTTTTTTAGAATTCTTGGTTCCAGTTTCTTTCCCTCCTTTTCTCCTTCCCTCCCTCCTCTCCCACATTCTTGAGAAGGCAAAAAACATTTATATAGACTGTACATATGAAGTCACGTGAAACGTATTTCCATTTTAGCAACGTTGTAAAAGAAAACAGATAAAAACCCAAGAAAAATGAAGTTAAAAAACTATGCTTCAGTCTGCATTCAGACTTCATCAGTTCTTTCTCTGGAGGTGGGTAACATTTTTTTTTTTTTTACCACAAGTCTTGGATCATTGTATTAATCAGAATAGGTAAGTGATTAACAGTTGATCATTGCACAGTAGTGCTGTTACTATGTACAATGTTCTCCTGGTTCTGCTCACTTCATTTCGCATGAGTTCATATATGTCTTCTCAGGTTTTTCTGGAATAATCTTGCTCATTTTTTCTTGTAGTACAATAATATTCCATCACAATCATGCACAATGCATAGTCACAATGCAATTTGTACAGCCATTCCCCAATTGATAGGCATCCCCTCAATTTCCAGTTCTTTGCCATCACACACACACACACACACACACACACACACAAACAACCTGCTATATATATATCTATGGGTCCTTTTCCTTTTTCTTTGATCAGAACTAATTGTATTGAAGAGTCAAAGAGTATGCACAGTTTACAGTCTTTTGGGCATAGTTCCAAATTGCTCTTTGGAATGGTTGGACTAGTTCACAATTCCACCTACAATGCATTAGTGTCCCAATTTTTCCACATCCCCTCCAGCATTTGTCACTTTCCTTTTCTGTCATGTTGGCCAATCTCATAGGTGCAAGGTGGTACCTCAGAATTGTTTTAGTATTCATTTCTCTAAATTATTAATTAAGGGCATTTTTTTTCATCTGACTAGAGATAGCTTTGATTTATTCTTCTGAAAACTGGTTATTCACATCCTTTGATCATTTATCAATTGGGGAATGAATCCTATTCTTATATATTCTAATAGTCCCTCAGTTCTCTATATATTTGAGAAATGAGGAATTTATCAGAGAAATTTGCTGTAAAAATTCCCCCTCCCCACCCCCACCCCAGTTTCCTGTTTTCCTTCCAATCTTGGCTGCTTTTGTTTTGTTTGTACAAAAACTTTTAAATGTAATATAATATAAATGATGCATTTTATATCCCGTAATGCTTTCTATCTCTTGTTGAGTCATAAATTCTTCCCTTATCCATTGATCTAGGAGGCAAAATTTTTCATACTCCCTCAATTTGCTGACATAACTCATTATGTCTAAATCATATATCTGTTTTGATCCTGTTCTGGTATATGGCAGTCTGTACATAGTTTCTGCCAAAGTGCTTTCTAGTTTTTTCAGCATTTTTGGTCAGACAGTGAGTTCTTGCCCCTAAATCTTGATCTTCGGGTTCATCAAACACTGTATAACTATGGTTATTTTCTACTGTGTATTGTGTACCTAATCTACCCACTGATTCACCCCTCTATTTCTTAGCCAGTACAAGATTATTTTGATGATTATCATTTTATAATACAGTTTGAAATCTGGTGCTGGTAGTCCATTTCCTTCATGTTTTTTTCATTGATGCCTTTGATATTCCAGACTTTTTGTTCTTCCAGATGAATTTTATTATTATTATTTTTCTAAATTCAAAAAATAGTTTTTGATAGATTGGTATGACACTGAACAAGTAAGTTAACTTTGGTAGAATTATCATTTTGATTAAATGAGCAATTAATATTTCTCCAATTGTTTAGATCTGACTTTATTTGTGTGAAAAAGTGTTTTATATTTGTGTTCATATAGTTCAGGGGTGGGAAACCTGTGGCCTCAAGACCACATGTGACCCTCTAATTCTCAAGTTTTACAGAACAAATCCTTTTATTAAGGGTATTTATTCTGTGAACTATACTGTAGTTCCTGAATTTGTCTTGGAAAGTGAACTCCCAAGTATTATCTTTCTGCTGGACTTTGTTGGTAATAAATAGAAATTTTGATGATCTGTATGGGTTTATTTTATATCCTGCAACCTGGCTAAAGTTGATAATTATTTCAACTAGCTTTTTAGTTGATTCTCCAGGATTCTCTAAGTATACCTTACATCATCTGCAAAAAGTGATAGTTTTATTTTCTTACTGCCTTTTTTCACATCTTCAATTTCTTTTTTTTGTCTTATTGCTATAGCTAGGGTTTGTAATATAATATTACATAATAGCGGTGATAATGAACATCCTTGCTTCACCCCTGATCTTATTGAAAAAGACTCATTTATCCTCATTATAGATAATGCTTGTTCTTGGTTTTAGGTAGATGCTACTTATTATTTTAAGGAAAGCTCCATTTATTTCTATGCTTTCTAGTGTTTTTGTAAGAATGAATGTTGTCTTTTGCCAAAAGCTTTTTTCTGCCTCTATAAAGATAATCGCATGATTTTTTAATGTTTTTGTTATTGATATGGACAATTATGCTGTTACTTTTCTTAATATTCAATCAGTCCTGAATTCCTGATATAAATCCTACCAGGTCATAGTGTATGAGCTTTGTGGTATAGTGCTATGATCTCCTTGCTAGTATTTTATTTAAAATTTGCATCAATATTCATTAGGAAAATTAATCTATTTCTTTTTTCTGTTTTTGCTCTTCCTGATTTAGGTATCTGCATAATATTTGTGTTGTAAAAATAATTTGTCAGGACTCCTTCTTTGCCCATTTCCCCAAATAGTTTATATTGTATTGGAATTAATTGTTCTTTAAATGTTTCATAGAATTCACTTGTGAGTCCATCTGGTCTGGAAATTTTTTCTTAGGGAGTTCATAATGGCTTGTCCACTTTCTTTTTCTAAGATAGGGTTATTTAAGTATTCTATTTCCTCTCCTATTAATCTGGGCAATTTATATTTTTGTAAATATTCATCAATTTCACTTAGATCATCAGATTTATTGGTATATAATTGACCAAAATAGCTCCTAATGACTTTAATTTCATCTTCATTGGTGAGAAATTCATTGTTTTCTGTGTTGATAGTGGTAATTTAGTTTTCTTTTTTTTTAAAAAATCAAATTAATCAATATTTTATCCATTTGTTTTTCATGAAACTAACCCCTAGTTTTATTTATTAGTTCAATTTTTTCCCCAATTTTATTGCTGTCTCTTTTGATTTTCAGGATTTCCAATTTAGTGTTTAATTGGAGATTTTAAACTTGTTTTCTTTCTAGTTTTTTTTTTTGAATTGCATGTCCAATTCATTGATCTGCTCTTTTATTTATTTATTTAAGTGTTTAGATACATAAAGTTTTCCCCTAAATACTGCTTTGTCTGCATCCACTAAATTTGGGCATGTTGTCTCATTGTCATTCTATTTAATGAAGTTATGAATAGCTTTTATGATTTGTTCTTTGACCCACTCATTTTTTAGGATTAGATGACTTAGTTTCCAATTAATTTTAATCTATAATTCTTTACTGAATATAATTTTTATTGCATTATGGTCTGAAAAAGATGTATTTAATATTTCTGCCTTTCTGCATTTGGTTGTGAATCGTTCCTTTCTGGCTGCTTCTCCTTGACCTACGAACTCTGGAATTTGGCTATAAAATTCTGAAGAGTTTTCATTTTGGTATCCCTTTCAAAAAACAATTGCTAGATTCTTTCAATTTTTATATCACTCTCTGGTTCTAGGATATCTGGGCAGTTTTCCTTGATAACTTCTTGTAACATGATGTCTAGACAAGAGTGGGGAACCTGTGGCCTTGAAGTCATATGTGGCCCTCTAAGTCCTCAAGTGTAACCCTTTGACTGAATCCAAACTTCACAGAACAAATCCCCCTTAATAAAAGGATTTCTTCTGAAAAACTTGGACTCAGTCAAAAGGCTGCCCCCAAGGACCTAGAAGGCCACATGTGGCCTCTAGGCCCCAGGTTCCCCACCCTTGATCTACACTCTTCCTTTGATCATAGTTTTCAGGCAGTCAAATAATTTTTTAAATTGTCTCTCTTGGATCTATTTTCCAGGTCAGTTGTTTTTCCCAATGAGTTATTTCACAACTTATTCTACTTTTTCATTCTTTTGACTTTGTTTTATTGTTTCTTGATGTTTTCTAGAGTCATTAGCTTTCATTTGCCTTATTCTAATTTTATTTTATTTCATTTCATTTATTCATTTATGTATTTTGCTTAGGCAGTTGGGGTTAAGAGACTTGCCCAGGGTCACATGGCTAGTAAGTGTCAAGTGTTTGGTCTGAGGCCAGATTTGAACTCAGGTCCTCCTGACTTCAGGGCTGGCCCTCTATCCACTGCACCACCTAGCTGCCCCCCCATTCTAATTTTAAAGGAATTGTTTCATTTAGTGAATTTTTGTACCTCCTTTTCTATTTGGCTAATTATTCTTTTTAAGAAGTTTTTCTCTTCAGCGGATTTTTGTGTCTCTTTTACAATTTGGCCATTTCTGTTTTTTTTTTTTAATGGTGTTATTTTATTCAGTATTTTTTTTTGTTCCTCTTTTACCAAGCTATTGACTCCTTTTTCACAATTTTCTTGTATTATTTGAGGTTCTGTTGTCCCTTTCTCTAGGCAATAAATGACATGTTCTTCAAGGATTTCAAGGACAGCACAGGTCAAGGACCTTGTTTTCAGTATGCTAAAAGAAGTCTTCTCTAGGGTAAAGGGTGATTGCTGCCTTCCTGTACTAAACTTTAGAAGCTCTTGAGCCCAGTTTTGATCTGGGGCAACAACTGTGGCCCCTGGTGGGAGTTCGCAGCCTGCAAGGACTATTAGACTTCAAAGTGACAGAACTTCAGGCCCTTCCTTCCTTTGAGCTCCCCGCACTGGTCACTTAGCCACAGATCTCAAACTGCGATGGGGGCTAATTATTAAATATCATGCCTGGATCAAACACAAATGCCGCTGCTCATTTCTATTCCTGCTCCTTTTCCAGGACGTAGCTTCAGACAGTGACCATTTGTTGACCCAATATAGCCACAGGTCAGTTATGCCTGGATCCACGTCCTCACCTCAGTCTACATAGATCTGCAACCCAGTTCTAGGACATAAAAGGGAACAGAGCTGCCGGTTGGCTCCTGTTTCTGCTTCCTCCACAGTATCAAGCTGTGGATATGGACCACTTTTTGCCTCACAACTAGACCACTGAAGACCCCATTTCAGTCCCTATGTTTAGTAGCTTTAGCTTCTCAACTAAACCCTGTCTCCAGTGTCTGAATATTTCTATATCTCTGGGCTGCTCTGGAATGGAAAAATGACTAACTGTGATTTTTCCTGAGATTTCCTCATCATACTTCAAATTTGTGCCCTTTCTAAGTTTTTGTTGGAGTACTTGTGGGTGAGAGCTGAGTAGTATTGCTTCCTCCTACCCTACCATCTTTGCTGGCCTTCTTGTATTGTCAAACTTATTTGATGTGTTAATTTTGCTGAATTCTTCCCTTTTTCATTTCTTGTTATAAAGTTTAGCTCACTGGGTAGGGGAGGGGCCAGAGCATATGTGTATATGAATGTAATGTAAAAACTAAACATTTACAAAAATAAGAAATATATTTTAAGGAAAAGTAGTTGGGTATTGAAGGGTGCTTATGATTAATTTCTAAGTGCTAAAGGGCTGATATCCTCCAACACTATCCTTATATAGTCACAGACTCCCCTTTACAAAGAGACTGTACAGTGAGGTTTGCATCTCCTGTCAGTCATCCATATTTACTAGCCAATCTGATGGCATGCATGGGAGCCTCTACCAGAGGAAAATAATGATTTGGTTATCTTAACATTACACTCAGGGAAGCAGTACGGGATGTTTTAATGAGCAACAAATCAACTATTGCAGTTTTTTCTATTTCCTGAATATTTTTGGACTCTCTTGAAATATCCCTATCAGTAGACACATGCAATATAACAGTAGCTTATTAAAATATATTGGTATAATCTCACTTGAAAGATACTTACTTTAGCAGGAGTTGATTGTGCTGTTTGTATTCTTGTTGTTGGTTTTTTTTTCTTTGTTTGTTTTGGCAATGGGGTTAAGTGACTTGCCCAGGGTCACACAGCTAGTAAGTGTTATGTGTCTGAGGCCGGATTGGAGCTCAGGTCCTCCTGAATCCAGGGTCAGTGCTCTATCCAATGCACCACCTAGCTGCCCCTGTTGTTGTTGTTGTTGTTTTTATTTTTTTAATAGTATAACATGAACATCGTGATACAGGAAACAGGTGGATTTGGACAAGGCTACTTGTCATTTGAATCCGGCTTGCTATATGACTAGAGTCATGCCACTTGCCTCTCTAGCTCTCAGCTGTCACATCTGCTGTTGTTTGTCCTTCATTCTGGAAGAGGACATGACATTAGGGAGGTGATGCCATGACATGCAAGTGAATTGAAGTTAAGTGAGGGCTGTGCAAAGTCACCAGCCTCATTTTCTCCTCCAGAAACAGCTGGGTCCAGTGGCCAGATTTTGATCAGCACCACTAGAAATGTTCTTGGATGCAGTGGGGGACCTTGGCCTTTTCAAGCTAAGGTTTTTAACAGGTTTCAGTTTGACTGGGGCAACACCCATTCACTGATTAAGGCTTAATAAGAATTGAGGCAGAAAATGGCCTCCTGTGGTTGTGGAAATAGGATGCTTTTTTTTAGATGCTTTGAGAGACAAAGAAACCCTCCCCCTCCCCCTGCAAAGAACTTTCTAGCTGTCTTAGGAGCAGCAGATACTCTCTCTCTCTCTCTCCTCTCTCTCTCTCTCTCTCTCTCTCTCTCTCTTCTCTCCCTCCCTCTCTCTCCCCCCTCCTTTTCCCCCTCTCCCTCTCTTCCCCTCTCCCTCTCCCTCTCTCCCCTCTCCCTCTGCCCTCTCTCCTCTTCCCCTCCCCCCTCTCCCTCCCCCTCCCCTCCCCCCTCCTTCTTCTCCTCTTTCCTCCCCCCATTTTCACCTACACAGGAAACCTCTGAATTTGTAATTGACTTGCCTCATATCACATCTGTAAGGTGAAATAGTTGGACTACATGGTCTACTATCCCTGTGAGACAAATACTAGGTCACCTGTATAGGGTGCTTTCCTCCCAACAAAGTTGTGAGGTATCAAATAATCACTTTTTTTTTTTGTCTGGATCTGTGACTTCATTGGCATAGGGAACTTGTCAGGTGATTCCCTGTAGCAGTACAGGTTGACACCTGTTCTGCTACTTGTCTTCTTATCTAGTTACCTGGAGTGCTGAAAAGTAGTAACTTTCTCCGGTTTACACAGCCACTATGTGTCAGAGTCAGAACTCTAAGCCAGGTCTTCATGACTAGTTAATCAATATGACATGCTGCTTTTCTTGGCAAGTATTACCTACCCCATTTTACAGGTGAAGACACTAAAGCTGAGAAGTCACTTGTTTATAGTCACATTGTAAATAACAGACTTAAGCCAGATTTTTGTTTTACTCCAATCTCTTTTCATCACACCATAATGTCTGAGTACTATTCTTACAATGTATCAGTGGCTCTTCTATATCTGAACTCGAGTGAAATTCATGATGCCTCTATTCTGCCTAGTAGGATGATAACAACAGATATTTATAGGAGGTTGGATTGTGTACTTTTTTCTTGAATTTGATTTACCCATTCCAGTTCCTCCTTGCCCCATTCATACTCTTCTTTCTCTATGTTATCAGGAATATGACTCCTCAGAAGAATCCAAGACAAGCTTCTCCTTTCTATTGGTTTCTGAAGAAGATAAAATTTCCTGCTTAAGTTCTGAATTCTCTTTGGTCTAGGTCCTCATTGTCTCACCTAACTTAACAGTTGTAATAATTATTACTATAGTGCCTGGGGTTTGCAATGTCTTTTATATCTATATTATCTCATTTGATCCTCATAACAACCTTGTGAGGTAGAAGCTATTATTACCTCATTTTACACATGTGGAAAATAAGGCTGAAATGACTTGCTTGAGTCACAGTTGAAAAGTGTCTGAGTCAGGATTTGAACTCAGGTCTCCCTGACTCCATGTAGAACACTATATGGACTGTGCCACCTGGCTTGACTTGACTTTTTTTCTATGCATTAGTTTTGGGAAAGAGCAAGTTTATACTAGATTAGTGGTAGAGTTCATGTGATGAATCTGGTCCTTGGATGTAATATTTAAAGAGAGGTAGACACCCACCAGGGGACAGATATAGAGGGAGGCTCAGATACATACTAAGGAAGAGAGTGGAGACACATAGTGACCCTTGGTCTTTATGCTGGCCTGGAGAGAGGCCCTCACTTCCATATGCAGAATCCCATATGATGGTGATCATGAATTACATTTGCTTCCTCTGTAACAAACCATGTGGACCTAGGCCCCGGTGACAGACAGAGACATAAAAGGAGGAAGGGAGGGAGAGTCTCAGGGAGAAAGAGACAAAGAGACAGAGGCAGAGACATAGAGAAAGATGCAGATACACAGAGAGAGGCACACAGAGACAGAGAAACAGGTTTTGGAGCCTTGATGAAAGAATGTGAACAAGGGTGCAAGAAAGCCAACAAGACATACCTTGGCTCCCAAAGAGAAAGATGAGCCTAACAGAGAACCATGTGCACCAAGAAGTAACCTAGACCTCTCCTTTCACTACTTCTGTGAACAGCTAAGGTCCAGAGGGAAAGTAGAACCTATCAAAGGGTTAATAGTTTCTAGGCTTCCTTCAGAAAGGGGGAAGACAGTTCTCCTGATTGTCAATAAACTAAGCTATGAGTCTATTTTATTTTTCATTGGGTTAAAACAAAATCTGTCCTGTTTTTTGATGTCTTGTTAGCCTAAATGCTTTCAAGAAAACTAAGGACACCAGAAAGATACAAGCAAAATTCTAATGTTCTAAGAGAAACTGTGGGTATAAGCAAAAGGAGCTGAATTCTTGTCTTCCTAAGAGAAACTCTCAGTGAGGTCAAAACAAGACATTGAGATAATTATCAAGGGAGAGAGGACTCCAAAGTAATCCTACTCTGTTGTTTCGTGTTCGATTGACACATGCTTTACATCTATATCTTCTCCTCCAGTTTTCTCACCTGGTGCCCCTTGTAGCTTTGTTGTGTTCAATTATTTGAGTTTCAGATGTCTCTATGTACCTTTTTATGTTACAGCAATCTTAGAAATAATTTTAAAATAAGGACAGGATTTGTTGGGGGGAAAAAGATGAGCTTATAAGAGTGTTTCATCAGCCTATGTTCCCTTAGGAGCACATTACCTGCATGACAAAGATATTTAAATAAAGAAAAGTCAGCCTATTTTAAAGCTACTGACATTCTTCTTAGTTTTAACTAGCCCCAGACTTCTAGAGAAGTGATTTTTCATGAAGTGTGATTTAATCTTAAAAGAAAGAAAGAAACCCCACCCCTCTACAAATTACTTTTTTCCCCCCAAGACTGTTCCTGAATAGAAAAGGACTTTTGGGTGTTCAAGTTACCAGACAGTGAGAGCCCATTTTATGGTAAAAGACAGAAAGAGAGGGAAGGGGGAGAGGGAGGGGAAGGGGAGAGAGGAAGTGGGGAGTGAGACAGAGATAGAGTGACAGAGAAAGGGGAGGGAGAGGGAGAAGGAGGGAGCAGGGGGAAAAGAGAGAAGAAAGAGGAAGGGAGGGTGAGAGTGGCAAGAAAAAAGCGGGGGGGGGAGAGAGAGAGAGAGAGAGAGAGAGAGAGAGAGAGAGGAGAGAGAGAGAGAGAGAGAGAGAGAGAGAGAGAGAGAATCTCCCAGGATTTTGCCCCAGCATTTTAAATTGTATCAGTCATCAGAGTCTTTACTAAGTGGTGTCAGTGGCCAGCCCCCAAGGCCAAGTGCACCAGATTCTAAAATGCCTGCCACCACTAAGTAAAATGACTACTGTTGGTGAACAAAACGGAGAGAATGCTGTGAAGTGTTTCTGTCTGACCAGTTTGGTTTTGACTGCAGCTGATCTATGGAAGCTGATCTGCTTGGGGCTTGGGTGGGTGGTGGGGCTATTATTTGGGTTATTTATTCTGACAGGAGGCTAGATGCTATTTCCATCTGCCTCAGAATATTTGAGGAGATAAATGGCTGCCACATCCTGACGAATGGCCTCCACGGGTTCATTGCTAGAGAAACTGAATTATGGATCCTCTATTTAATTTAAACTGGAGCAGCCTTAGGAGCAAGCTGCCACTTTTAACTTGACCAGTAAGTACAGTTGTGAGAAGGTATGCACAGTAGTACCTAAGGAGGCAGGTAGGAGGGAGGATAAATAGAGAGGGAGTAGAGAAGCCAAATGCATAAACTGAAGAAGGATTTAGGGAACAATGACACCCCAGCCTTGACTCAGTGAACTGGTTGCAGTTAAATCCCATTTCTTTCCATGTGGACAAGTGAGTCCTTTGAGAAGTCAATATGGAATGGGTGTATAGCTGCTGGTGCTCTTTCCTAAGTGAGAAAGTGAAGAAAGATGACCTAAAGGAGAGAAGATACGGGCAAGGAAGCCCTCTGCCTCAGGAGACATGATTCTTCTATACAGTGGCATGAGAACTAGGCTTACATCTTGGCTCAGACATTTTCCAGTTATGGGACCTGGATTAAGTCAAAGTTTAAATTCTCAAAGTTTCAGTCATCTTATTTATAAAATAAGGATAAAAATACCTACATATGGTCCCAAACTACAAGTTCTAGATTTTATCTATTGCAGGATTATGTCTAGGAAAATGCTTTGTAAATTTTAAAGCACTTCAAGAATATGTTATTATTAATAATAATTATTATAAATATAACATATAAATAATAATATTATTATTAATAACACATGCTTTACATACAAAGCATAATTATACGGGATCTTTATCATTATTATTACTTTTGGGATTTCACTAGCATAGAGAACTCCCAGTGAGGAAACTTCCTTTATCAAGGTGATCTGTTGTCTCAAAGTATTGCTTGGGGCTCTTAGAGCTTAAATGACTTCCAGGGTCACATTGCCAGTATATTTCAGAGACAGGACTTGAACTCAGGTCTCCTGACTCCCAGGAAAGCCGCTCTAGTTGCTATTCCATAGTGCCTTGTGTGTAGGAATTTATAAGTTTATAAATTACTGAGAACTTCCATATACATTCTTTTGATCCTCAACAATTTTGTGAGAATAGCAGAGAAAAATATCCTTACCCCCATTTCAGATATGGAGGAAATTGATTCTCAAAGAGGGAAAAAAAACGATTTATCTAAAATCACACAGCTACTAAATGGTTGGTGGGGCTGTCAGCGAAACCCAGTTCTTCTGACTCCAAATTCAGTAGGCTCCCCATTCCACTCTACAGTTTTCCTATTACTTTCTTCTTGACAGGAAATGGCATGGAAATACTTCAGACATAGAGAATGATTATGCTAGCCTGGACTTTAGAGGTTATCTAGGACAGCTCACTCATTTACAGATGTGGAAAATGTGGTTCAGAGAAATGAAGGCACAAGTTTAAAGTCAGAAAGGTAGTGGATGGCTTTTTGTTGTTGTTTTGTCATTTTTCAGCTGTGTCTGAACCTTCATGACCTCATTTGGGGTTTTCTTGGCAAAGATACGGGGGTAGCTTGCCATTTCCTTCTTTAGGTCATTTTATCTATGAGGAAACTGAGGCAAACAGGGTTAAATGACTTGCCCAGCGTCACACAGCTAGTGTTTCTGAGTCCACATTTGAACTCAGGAAGATCAGTCTTCCTGACTCCAGACCTGGCACGTTATCCACTGTCTCACCTAGCTGCTATGTGGATAGCTACAAGAATTCAAACCCAGTTCTTTGGATTCCAAATCCAGTGTACTTACCATTATGCCACAAATACAACAGAAGTCTATTACGTTAGGTGTTTCATGGAGGCCAGTCTGGCATTCTAAAAACTGGATGAGATCTTTGGCTTGGGTTCCAACTCCATAACTGATGGCACGCCCAGAGCATCTTTCATAGCTGGCTACCTCAGGGAAGCACTGGGTAATCATCCTGGACCATTTTCTCTACCACTTCTGTCATAACACAACTTTTGGTATTCCATAGTTCACATTTATCAAAGTTCTGCCACCTAAATTATTTGAATCTTGCTACTCATTTTACAGCATACAAGTGTCACATGTCCATGCACAAGATGACTTTCTGAAAAGTGAATCTTTTTAAAGGATACATTCTCAAAGCATCAGAAAAGCTCATAATTTAAATCAGGGGTCTTTAATCTATGTGTGTGTGCGTGCGTGTGTGTGTGCTTGTGTGTGTATATGTGTGTGTGTGTGTGTGTGTGTGTGTGTGCTTGTGTGTGTGTATGTGTGCGTGATGGACCCATTTGACAGTCTAGTGAAGCCTTTGGACTCTTTCTCAAAACAATGTTTTTGAACAATTGAAGGAAATGCTGAATTTCAGTTAAAAGTTGGTAAACATAAAGATGCATTTTTCCCCCTTCATAGACCTCTTCGGGGACCATGTACCCTAGGAACTCCTGATTTAAATAATTCAACAAACATTAAGTTTGTAGTATATGCCAGGCACTGTGCTAAACACTGGGAATACAAAAAGAGGGCAAAGACAGTCCCTTCCCTTAAGGACTTTACAATCTAACAGGAGAGACAATATGCGAACAAATATGTACCAAGCAAGCTACATGCAAGATAAATAAGCTGAATAATCACCTCCTTATTTGACCAACATATTTTTTCTACTCTAGTTGAGATTTGTTACTTAGGCACATTCTCCTTTTCCCTCCCTCCAAGAGGAGCTAGGTGGCTCCATGGATAGAGTACTTCCTGGAATCAGGAAGATCTGAGTTCAGTGCAACCTTAAATGCTTCCTAGCTGTGTGATCCTGGGGAGTCACCTAACCTCTCTGTGCCTCAGTTTCCTCAATAGTAGAATGAAGACAATGATAACACCTATCACGTGAGATATTATTTGTAAAGCTCTCAGCATAGTGTCTGGCATGTAGTGTTGTTGTTGATTCATTTTTCAGTCATCTCCAACTCTTTGTGACCCCATTTGGAGTTTTCCTGATGAAGATACTGGAGTGGTTTGCCATTTCTTTCTCCAGCTCGTTTTACAGATGAGGAACTAAGGCAAGCAGGGTTAAATGACTTGCCCAAGGTCACACAGCTAGGAAGTATCTGAGGCTGAATTAGAACTCAGGAAGATGAGTCTTCCTGACTCCAGTCCCGGTGTTCTATGAACTGTGCCATGGAGCTGCCCTCTGTCATATAGTTGGCACCTAACACATGCTTGTTTCCTTCTTTTCCCTTCTGACCCTTTTTTCAAAAGGAGATGAGTTCTCTTGCTTGAAAGGTAGAAGTATGTCATTGAACAAGTAATGTCATAGTGTGATTTGAGGTGCCTAAGTGACTGAGACTAAAAAGGAAAAATTTTCATTTGGAACATGGTTAATTGGGGTTACTGTAGACTGATTAATATTTAGCCTATGACTCTCAAGTTCATTTTCACTTTATAGGTATTAAGAAAGACAAACAGATGGACAGATAGACATCTGTAGACATAAACATCTGTAAAATTGGGACTTTAGATCGTATAATCTCTGGTGCCCCTTCCAGCTTTGCCTGTACAATGAGATGCAGTGCTGTATAATGGACAGAGTGCTGGACCTGGAGTCAGGAAGACCCAAGTTCAAATCCTGCCTCAGATACTTCCTGGCTGTGTGACCCTGAACAAGTCACTTAACCCCCTGGGGCCCCAGTTTCCTCATCTATAAAATGAAGATAATAATAGCAACTACCTCACAGGGTTATTGTGAGGATAGAAGGACACATTGCATTTTTGAAACCTTGAAACGTTATATAAATACTAGCTATTGTTGTTGTTATTGTTATTATAATTAGTTGTGTGACCTTGAGAAAGTCATTTTAACTCTACTTCCATAGAATGGGGATAGTAGTTGGTATGTGTGCCTCACCTCATGAGATTATTATAAGGATCAATTAAGACAAAACCTTTAAATGCTAAATTAATATAAATTATTGTTCTGAATCCTTTACACTTTCACATGAATTAGATCTTTCTCACAATGAATGTTCTAAGACTTCATATGTAATTTGAATCAAGAAAAAAATTATAAGCCAAAAAAAAGAATAAATGAAAAGTTATTTCCAGTATCAACTGTCTCACCAAAATAATTATCCATACCTTCTCTCTTCCCACCCCCGCCTCCATACAGTTATTTCACTTGTTTTCCTCAGCTTATACAGAGACTGCACTGAGCTAAGAAGGAATGTTCATGGCTGCCTGTTAGCAAGTCCCTAACACATAGCTAGTGATACAAATAACAGCAGCATCGGGGAAAGGCTGCTTCTGTAATTATAAGAAATTGCTAATGTACAGCATTGGACATGTTGATATGTCCTACACAGATGATTCACGCTGGCTGGAAATTAGATTTTAGGCCAGTAGGTTGAAGAAGGCCATAGTTTCTCAGAATTCATTTGGGAAAGCAAATGAGACCTTGATTTAATACCTCATCAAAGGTTTGGTAAAATTCCTCTTTGGTAACTTGGACATGGAAGCTAGAAATAGGCAGGGACATGTGAGTGTCAAAGAGGACAAATTCCACTGTTCCTTTATGATCTTTTCAGTGGCAGAAATTCTATTAAATTTAACAAATGTTTTTAACTGCCTGCTGTACACAAGGCAACATACTTGAAAAAAAGTAGGCTATAAAAGCAAAAATGAAGCAATTTCTGCCTTCGAGAAGCTTGCATGCTACTGAACAATCATAGTACTCACTTTGAAGGGCCATTGATTAATGTAGCACTCTGACATCAGGTAACCAAACCGTGGTGGCTTGGTAATTCATCCCACTAAGTGACACAGTGGAAATGCTTCTGGATTTTGAGTCAGGAGATTTGGGTTCAAATCCTAGAGTGTCATTTACTATCTATGTGCTCTTGAACCTTTCATATCCCATCACAGATTCAGGGACATGATCAATCCAATTAATATTGTCATGTTCAGCAACTTGTTTGTGGACTCCCACTACTGAATAAGTGATGAAAGGGTTAGAGGTGGAAGGGATCTTAGAAAATAATAAGTTAATTTGTGTGCATTGCAAGCAGGAGCTAACATTAAGGCATTCTGCTCCCTCTCCCCTGATCCTCTTTTTGAGGCAGGACAGGAAATCTTGGCCCACATCAGAGAAAACTGCTCTGTCTCTTTGAGCAGAAATGCGATCTTCAATCAGTGGATGCGAGAATGGAAGGCATTTGCCCTCTTACCTCCCACCCAGGAAAAGCTCTCTAAGTTCATCATGGCAAATCTCCTATGTGATGGTCTCCCTGTAAATCAGAGAGATTGATGCTGTTGCATCGGTCAGCATGTAAAATAACATGTCATCCGTATAGAGCGTGATGTGCAAAGTATCAGCGTAACTGGAAATTCATAGCACTTTAACACCTGTTTCCATAGCTACAGTGTAATCCAGACATCTGAGAGGCTAGCCTGCCTTTGCCAGGCCTGTCATTTCATGGAAATAAATTAAGAAAGCTGATGACAAGTCCTGGATTATACAATTTCTTTAAAGTACAGCAGGCAGACCTGAAATCTAACCAGGAATGAACATAGTTCAGCAAAATGGATAAAATCCATTTCCGGTAACCTTTGTAAGAAAATTTGAATGTGGCTTTCTTTATATGTTTTTTTCCCCCTTTGTCCCTGAAACAGTATCATATGTTACACCTGGCAATGATATTTGTGGCACCATATTTCTTGATTTTTCAGGAGGTGTTACCTTATTTTTAAATTAAGGTTAAAAAAAAACATCAGAAGGCAGATGGGAAAATGGTGGGGGAAGGGAGGGGAAAGGGAAAAAATACAGTTAGGCTAATGCTAAAGGGCAAACTTCAGTGCCAGACACTTAGCGATTTGCATATTCACAATATGTTTCTGCCTAGGAGCATATTTTCGCAAAGTCTGTGTATATTCCCATGTCTCTATAGTTATCCGTATCTCTGGCTACATGTGTAAGACTAAGTATAGAGTTAGTGTGTTGACTGATGACTTGTAGTGGTGCTGTAGGAATTTCACATTAAATAGTCACTGGCGTTGGCAATGAGCTGATCTTAGCTTGTGGGGAAGTGGAAGAGAGAGGGATATAGACACATTCTTTCATTTCCAAAGCCCAGTGGCTAACTGGAGACATGGCTTGTTAATGGTTTTTTTTTTTCATGAAGTGTTTCTCAGCCTGCTGAATGGGAAAAAAAAAAAAAGAAGATACATACTCTAGACAAGGGAGTCGAAGATGAAAATAAGCGGCACAGTATGGGACATGTTATATGTTCCTGAAATAGTCTCCCACCCAGGCTATGTGTTCACCTCCATAGCTAAAATAAGGGTTAGGCCAACGCTGGTCTTGGAGGATGGGTGTGGAATGTTGCAAACATAGTCAAGTTTGATCACTGTTGATTTTGATTAATTGGTTGATTTTGATTAATTTTTCTTGGTTATAAAGGAAGCGTCTATGTTGGAGGTAGTGGTGGAAATATTGGGATATAATTGTCATGCATAAAGAACAAAAGATGTCAATGAAAGCTTAAAAAATTCAAATAAAATTAAGTGAGGGCCAGAGTTGGCCTGTTCTAGAGAGCCACTAAGAATGTGTTCAGTTACAACAATAATCACAATTTTTGTTCACAGAGAACTTTAAGGTTTAAAAAGCCTTTTCTTAACATTCTGTAAAGTATGTCGTTCAGGTGTTAATAGAGGCAGCACCACACAAGGCAAAGAATGCTGAACCAGAAACACTGAACCTGAAACCGTGGGATCTAAGTTCAAATCCCAACTCTGTCACTTAACAGTTGTGTGATCTGGGGCAAGTCATTGAATTTCTCTGGGACTCGTTCTCCTAATCTGTTGAAAGAGGAGGCTAGGCTAATTGACCTCTAAAGTAATTTCTAATTCTAAACCTATGAAATTATTATGAGTGTTCCATATCTGTTAAATAGAACCTAAGTAGGTTCATGGAAATAAAGTATTCCCACAGCTAGTAAGTGGTACAGACAAGATTCAAATCCAGTTCTCCTGATAGCATAAGAAAATTTCCCCTAATACAACTTGCTTCTTGTTTACCAGTAGGTAAATTTTTCAGGGGATGAGATGGATCCTGAGGATTCAGCTTCAGGGTAGGTGAAACAGAAGAAGAGATAAACAGTGTTCTCTTGGCTACCCTGGAAACTCTGTCTATCCTTTTGGCATCTTGGAAATTTGCCTGGACTGTTTTGTAGAGGTCAGAAAATGATTGGTTTACTTATTGTGCATCTCTTCTTTAGTATTAATTCTAGTTACATCAGTCAACTGCACTCAGAGCTGGGTGGTGCTCTGATTCTCAAGCCTAATTAATTTTCTTTTGGTTGAGACAAGGTTTATTCACACCAGGTTTTAATCAATACAGGCGAAACATTCCTCATTGAATAATACTAAAAACTAGACTTCAGTGATGTTTAGAGCTCTATTATAAAATCAAAGATGCTTTAAAATGAAATTTTGCCAATAAGTTTTCTCTTGGATGACCTAATCATTTTCTCCATTTTGAAAAATAAAAAGAAAAAAATGTGAATTTAAAAAACAACAATGCCACCAAATAATAGATCATTCATAAAGCATTTAAGACTTGCAAAACACTCTCTGCATAACAATGCATGACTGGCTGATTTTATAGATGAGGCAACCAAGGCTTAGCGCTTAAGTGACTCATCCATGGTCAGACAGGTAATATGCTAGCATTTATATGATTCGTTAGGGTTTGCAAAGTGCTTTACAAATGTTATCCAGTTTTATCCGCACAACAACCCTGAGAGGTAGGTGCTATTATTATCTTCATTTTACAGATGAGGAAACTGAAGTGACAGAGGTTAAGTGACTTGCCCAGGGTCATACAACTAATAAGCATTTGAATCTAGTCTTGCTGACTTCAGGAAAGGGCTGTAATATATCCTACCACAAATCCAGGTGTGCCAATTTCAAGTCCATCAATCTGTTCAGTATCCCATTCTCTGTTTAAAACAAAAAGAGAGGGGCAGCTAGGTGGTGCAGTGGATAGAGCACTGGCCCTGGAGTCAGGGGGACCTGAGTTCAAATCCGACCTCAGATACATAATACTTCCTAACTGTATGACTGTGGGCAAGTCACTTAACCCCAATTGCCTCACTAAAAAAAAAGAGAGAGAGAGAGAGAAAAGAAAATTCCATGATGTCAATATAGAAAAGCACATTGTTTCATAAAATTACAATGATTCTTTAAAAATATTCAGATTTATATGTGAGAGATTATAACTATCGTAATCTTTTGGAGACATCACAGAAGAAGCTAAAAGTACTCAGTTTAGAGTGTGACATTTGGCATTATTTTATAGTTTTGAATTTCTTCAATACCAAAAGGGCTATTGTTTTCTGTCAATTCAAAGTATACTGTCACCGGGTGATACTTTTCCCCCCATTATTCTCTCATTTTCCCAAACAACAAGGTACAGGTTTATCTGAGGCCCAGGTTGGATTAACATTTTTTTAAACAAAAAAAATCTTTTAAAAACAGTTACACATATGTGACATGAAAAAACCCTATGTTTATATCACTATGTCATTTTGAATCTAGGAAACACCTCATGTCCAAAATCTGGTTTGTATAAAATATGCATTATTTTTTTTACTAAAATTTATATTATTTTTCTTGATGTATGTTTGTATATTATGTTCTCTACCTACTACTCTGCAAGGGGAGATGTTAGAGAATTGTAGATCTACCTTGAAACTTGTGATCTTTATTCAGCGGCAACATATATTCAGACCAATGTTATAAGCACCAGCACTTAAAAGACATAAACTCCTAGGTACAAATTGGTACTTTTCTCATTTGTCTGTAATAATAATAATTGATTATTCTAACCCTGATCTTATTTATAGGGTCATGGTTAAAGAGTTGGAAGGAATCACTGAGGCACCCCCTTCATTTTACAGATAAAGAAACTGAAGCCTGGGGAAGTAGAATGACTAGGCTAGGGGTATACTGGAGGAAAGCATTGGTGGCTGGATTTGAACCCAGGTGCTCTCACTCTAGAGTTGGTACTCTTTTCATGGTACCATTCAAAGAGTTAAATTATGCACCTTATTAGCTCATCTTGGATCTTTTCATAGAGTCAGATGGATCTTGGTTCCTAGACTTTAGGTCATGTTGTAAGTTACCATCTGTGGGTTGATTATGATGATAATAATAATAATAATAATAATAATATCATTTATATAATCCTTTAAGTTTTGCAAAGTGCTTTCTAAACACTACCTTACTTTATCTACACAACCATCCTGGGAGGTTGGTATGATTTTACATAGAAGGAAATTGAGGCAGGCAGATTTTGAATGACTTGTTCAGGGTCACACAGATAGTAAGAGTTTGAGTCTGAATTTGAACCCTTATTCTAGATGCGATGCTCTATATACTGCACTGCCTAGATACCACCTAGCTAACTGTACATTCTTGGGACTACCCTCTCTCATAGCTGGCTGAAGTTATTCCTTATAAGTTTCTGTTCTCTTGTAGAAATCTTTTTTTTTGGTCTGTTACCTGTTTTGGGGTGGGATGGGATGGGAGGTGTACAGCAGAGCTGAAAGAGAGAAAAAGGAACATAGGATATCCATATGCTGATGATGTAATTCCCCTTGGCCCTCTGATTCATTTCTTTGCAATCAGAAGGAGTTAGCTTTTCATTTTACTCTTAAGAAGAGCAAAATATCCCCTTTCCCACTAGCTTTTTAGCTTAGAAGCTCCTGGATCTGTGTACTTTGAAATGTACATCCCCTAATTACCCTTAGCAATTCCCTAGTCATGGCTATAGCTCGGTTAGCTTTGATAAATTGCCCCAGACAAACGATCCCCGAAAATATTTGCTAAGAGGCCCATATCTTCTTCCCTCCCACAGAACATCTTAAACAAATTTTCAACAAAATTTTTGAACCCAGATTTAAAGTCGTTTCATGACATAAGACATGACCTAAGCTGTTTCAGAGGGAGTTGTCATGAGTTTTTGAGTAAGATTATCATGTGTATTATACACTATATGCTTAATGTGTTCATGACTGAGCTCAGAACAGCTTGGAAGACTTTAGCTTGTGCAGCCACAAAAATAAACACAAGTCCACATTCCCAGAGTCGAAAAGAAATCAAAGGAAACCTAATGGAAATCAGGCAGTGGGCCTAATCATCTTCCTTCCTATGACTAATTTAGATGTCGAACAACAAGCTTTAATTTTACATGTAATAGTTAATCCTGATGATTGCATCTGGGTAGCAGACTGAAATGCCACAGCGGTCTCCTCCCCCTTCGCAAACTGGACCTGGAATTTTGATCTGTTCCAAAGTCAGCACTGTGTGACCAATATGGGTCTAATGAGAATCAGGCAATAGGCCTGGAAGAAACTTCATACACGCCCTCCCTCTCTCTCCCTTCTCTGAGCTTTCTTTTGACATCCTTGGGAAGCTGAGTCTGAGTGTACTGACTGCTGGCCCACATTTTTTCCCCTCTTAATCTTGTAAATTTTAGGAGCAGAATGGGGAAGGTAAGGAAAAGGATGATTTAGGTTGGGGAAAATGCAGATTTTCCAGATTAAAAGTTGATTGAATCTTTGTATTATACTATGAGCTCTTTGAGAACAAGGATTAGTACCTGGAACTCTCAATAAATGATTGTTGATTGATTTTTAGTAATTTAGAAATCAGTTTTCATGATTCAGTTAATGAATTAATAGTGTATAGATTAGTAAAATTCTGGAAGTTCATTTTTTTCTT
This sequence comes from Phascolarctos cinereus, assembly GCF_003287225.1. Lineage (NCBI taxonomy): Eukaryota > Metazoa > Chordata > Mammalia > Diprotodontia > Phascolarctidae > Phascolarctos > Phascolarctos cinereus. The sequence continues at coordinate 149,770,175 of NW_027555847.1, forward strand.
TTTAAAGAATCCCTATCTAACACTTGGGTGGGGAGGGGATTGCAAATACACTTGCTTGCTATTCTTTCCCCATTTCAGGATCATAAATTTAAAGTGGGGAGGGATGTCAGTGCCTATTAAGTTCAATTCTCTCATTTTACAGATGAGAAGACTGAGGCATAGTGAGTTAAGATTTCCCTAGCATGTTGAGTTCCTGTGGAGGACATGAACAAGGGTCATGAAAGTTAGATAAGCTTGGATGAGTTGTGATCTTCATTTTTGGAGGGGATAGTTACATCAATGAATCACAAGATCCACTGGAGTGAAAAAGGAAGCATTCATTACACATTGACCTTTCCTTAATGAAGAACCTGGTTCTTTGTTGTGAAATGAACAAAAATTGTGGAAATGGCAGCCCAAATTCATATGCTCGGGTCCCTAGTTATGGCGGAATGGAAGGAGCCCTGGATTAGGAGTCTGGAGCTTTTAGCTTTAATTACGACTCTTCTACCTACTAGCTGGGAAACCTCAGGCAAATCATTGATCCTCTCACCCATTAGTCAAATGGGGACAATAGTACTTGTCTTGCCAACTGGGTTGAGTTGTAAGGATTAAATGAGGAGAGCTAATTGATATGAAAATATCTTGAGCACTTAAAAATGGATCTTGGTCATAAATTATGTTTTTGTTTTTATCAGTGTGGAGAATTCTCAGCATGGAAATGCATTCTACTGATGCAGACCCTTAACTCCTCTGGGGCATTGAGAGGTAAAGTGACTTGTCTGTAATCTCAGAGCTAGTACTTATCAGAGGCAAAATTTGAACTCATTTCTTGCTAACTCTATCTGCTATGCCATGCTGGATATTATTACATATTTAATAATATTTAATAATAAGGGACAAATCAATGGTGGTGCCATTTCCTTCTCCAGCTCATTTTATAGATGAGGAAACTGATGCAAATAGGGTTAAGTAACTTGCCCAGGGTCACACAGATAGTAAGTGTCTGAAACCAGATTTGAACTCAGAAAGATGAGCCTTCTTGATTTCAGGCCCAGCACTCCTTCCACTGAGCCCCCTAGCTGCCCTAAGTATAATTGTTATTAATTGATTTTTTAAATTTTCAATGTGAACATTTACACCTCAGAAATTGGCAACAATAAAAATTAGGGTTTAATTTATTGTTTTGTTGATTGTCTAGACTTAGGAAATTGATGGGCAAAATGTTAATGATATAGATGTAAAAGTGAGTTAGGTGACATTTTTCTTTTCAGAGAGCCTGTTATTAAACATTGGACTCACAACCCCTGGAAAAGATTATACTTAAATAATTATCCTTGAAAATAGAGGCCTAACCAAAGTGCAATAAAGAATGCAAATCTGACAATTTTCTCTGCTTATGCTAGGTGGTGTTTGGTCTTTTGCAATTATGCATGTGGGCACAAACACAAACACAGAAACACTAGACTCCAGTGACTGGTATGGTTTCTAAAAAAAAAAAACATTCAAAAAGGAAAATAACTTTGATCTTTTGTTACCAAAATGGTGATCTAAAACAGCCATATTGAATTATAATAATATTATTTAATAATAGCAACAATATTAACTAGAACTTATGTAGTGCCTTGTATGTGTCAGGAACTGTGCTAAGTACTTCACAAATATCTCATTTGATCACCCCAATAATCTTGGGATATGGCAGGTTCTATTATCATCCCCATTTTACATTTGAGGAAACTGAGGGAAACAGAGGTTAAGTGACTTGCTCAAGATCACACAGGTACTAAGTTTTTGAGGCTGTATTTGAACTCAAGCCCTCTTGACCCCAGGCCTAGTACTTTATCAACTGAACCACCTAGCCTTGACAAAGGCAAACATTTAGAGAGATAAGAATAGAAGAATATGAACATACTCTACTGAATAAAGGACAAAAAAGGAATAGGGAAAATATATGATTACACAGAACTTATTGGAGAGATCCAGAAGTCCTGTGTTGAAGGACTCTATTGGTTTGATGTTGGAGAACAAACTAACCCAGCCCAAGACTGGGCCCTCCACTTCTACCAGTAAATTTGCCTGTACTTAATAGTCAAGAAACACTACATGAAACACCAAGATCTTTCTAGAAGCATCAACCAGAATTCCTGTCTATACTGATATTTTAAGTAAGACCTAAAAGGAAAAAAGTTGTCTGAATGTTAAAAACCCCTGTTAACTGAAGAATCAATTAACCAGAATACTCCATTTTGAGCCTTTTATTTAATTGAGGTAAAGAATCTTCCTCATTGGTTCTCAGAACTGTCTGTTGTCTGGATGGAAACAGTATAGAAACAGAGTTAAGAGAAGGCAAGAAGCATTAGTATTCATGACAAACATTCATGAAAGAATATTTTTTAAATAAATCAGCCAACACTAATTGATTATTTTCATAAGCCTTTATTTTAACTAACAATTGTATGAAATTAAACCAGCATGAATGTGATCATGAGATTCTTATCACACCATTTTCCTCAAGTGTCGTAGCAGAGAGCAGGAATATACCGTACCTTTTTTCCTAGAGTATTTATTAGTTAAATCACATCTTAGCTGGACTGCATGAAATCTGATACATTGAAAAGTAACAGATGTTTGTCATGATAGAGAACAACTTCTTTCTTCCCCAAGGAGTTTGTGCATTTCCAAAGGGATGCTAATCGTTTATTAGAAATAGATCCAAGCAAGGAGAATGAAGCTGAAATGGAGAAACTAACTTAAAAATAAAACTCAATCTACTTGCGATGTTGTATTCTTGCTAACTACTGTCCTTACTACAAAGGAAAGAAAAGGATTCTAATGGTTTGTGATATCTAGGGAAGCTCTTACAAGAGCAATCATTGTCCCCCAGCAAGAAATACCACCATGCTCCAGCAAAGGACTAATGCTATGTCCTTGGACATCATCTGACTCAAATCCTGGAGGCCATTTCCTTCTGGGGTTTTCCTCAGGATATAGGTTTGAAAAAGACTGGGAGTGTCTATTCTGTTCTCAATTGGTACCGGCAGGTCTGGGTATTGACTTCCCAAGACTCCAAGTCTATTTCTGGAGTGCACAAGGAATTCAAGGTGATTATTATCAATTCCAAATAGGGTATATCAGCTTGTTTATGGTGGGTTATTACAGGCCAAGCCTAAATCAGATTCAAAGGCTTAAAAATGCAATGAATACTGGAAGTAGATTTAAAAACTGCAATTAAAAAAAACCACTTTACTAAATCGAAGATTACAATAAATCAGTTAAAAGATATAGGGCTTAAAACAATATTCATCTTATGGAGATTTAGCACAATCAAGAAAAGACTACCCAGAGAGCAGCCAAGAGGAAGAGGTAAAAGATTGATGCTAATTCTTCCTGCACTGGCCTTTTATGCCTCAAATAACAAAGAGGCAACATGACCTCCCTGCCTTCTTACAATATATGATAACTATTTTTAAAGAGGCTACTACATGTCAGGCATTGTATTAACTGCTAGAGATACAAATTAAAAAAAGAAAGATGGCACCTGTCCCCAAGGAGCTTCAAATATACAAAAGGAAGTTGCAAAAGGTTAGTGGGTGTGTGTGCGCCAGAGGATAACCTATGTGGGGGCATGATGATGATAATGGTGGAGCTGAAACCAAGCAGAAAAGCTAGTGGCAAATGAAGAGAAGGCTGAGATTTTGAGCCCTCTGTAAAGAAGGCTCAGAGAGGAGTTTTTGTTCTACCCTTCATCCTCCTAATCAGAGGACAGAAGTAAATATGGGTATTAATGAAGTGTGAATAACAAAGGTGAAGAAATCTCTATGATGATAAGTTTCGTAGCAATGAGCTTATCCTGGAGGAGATGGGGGTAGAGATGATGATGATGTTAGAGTTGAAACCAAAATGAGCAGCTTGCATAAAAAAGAAGTTGCTCCTACCATCTCGGTAGAACTAATATGAAACTACCTTAGTATGGTATCTTGACCAAACTAATTGAGCATACCAAAGCTTTTCTTGGACATAACTGAAGTCTTTTGAGTCTTTCTTGCCTATTTTTATGGTTGTGGCTACCCTGGGGTTTCTGTTTTGCCCAGGTAGGTTTTGTGTGTCCACATGGGTTTACCTGGAAGTGCCTTTCAGGGAAGCATGGATAGATGTCTCTGTAGTTTCCTCCTTCTACCTTTCTCCAAGGGACGTTTTGATTCCTGGCAGGAGAGAAAGTAGGGCATTGGAGCCAGAGACTGGTCTTTCTGCTCTCCTCATAGAAAGAATACCATTAACGGGGAAGGTATAACTCAAGAGTTCTCTTTGTCTCTCTGTCTCTGTCTGTCTGTCTCTCTCTCCCTTACACACACACACACACACACACACACACACACATACATACACACAATATACATGTATACAAACATATACATATATTTACATATCCCATATCTATATCTATTTATCACCTTGACTCCCTTCCTGCCAAATAAGCCCATTTATCCCAGTAGATAGTAGTCAGAAATCAGAGAAAGTATACAGATAATAAATGAAGTCTCTCACTGGACCCAGGAAGGCTCCTTTGAACTAAGAACGAAAGTCTTAAGGGAAAAATTTCCAAGGTCTCTAATGTAGTAAGATAAGAATAGGAGCATGATCAAGGTGCCAGTTCCTCAACATATTAACTTCTTCCTAGAGTCTTTCTCTCCCTTTAAAGATATGAAGAGGGTCTGAAACCTTGTGTATTCTCTCTCAGAGCTAGAAGCCAGAAGACCAGAATATGGCTTCTTTCCCAAGCTCTTGCCAACTGTGCCCCCCCACACATGGATTATTGAATAATCAATTTCCACTAATGAAGAGAGCGTTATGTAAGTGGACTTTGGACTTTGGATTACATACATATTTTAAAAATTATTTGATAATCCCATAAATTACATGGCCATCAATTGTAGCTTTTATCTAAGTTCATATATTTAGGGTTTGAGATTGAGAGGGGGAAGCTGTCACATGGCAGGAAAGATTTCCACAAGGTTACTTCAAGATGTGAGCTGAATAAATTAGACAGTTGTCTATAATTTTGTCAATTAATGAACATATTCCAGAGCATATCCATTAGGCTTCCTCAAACCCTGTGAAAGAAAATTGAAAAGGAGAGGAGATGAGCTAGCAGAAGACTGAGAAATGTTTGTGTGTATGTGTATGAGTGTTTGCCACTGAGTACATTGTTAATAACCTAGCATTACAAACTCACGCTTCACATGTTTCTACATCTTTCTGAGAGTTTTTTTGCTCTTTAAGAAAGGCCCAAGTGTACCCCAAAGGAATGAATAGCTAGTGAAAGAATATGAAACACTGATTTCTGGCTGGAGAAGATATTCTGGGATCATGAGTTGGCATGACTCTGCAGTGTTCCTCAAATTATAACAACAACAACAATACAATAGCAGTAACAAAAGCTGCAAAGCAAAGATTAACCTCTTTTCAATACCAGGCTTAAGGTGTGCCATTGAATAGTAAGTAACATAGAAGATGATAGATTTAGGCCAAGCACAAGCAAAGCAATACAGGGCCCACCACTCCAAGGCAGCTATATAAATGTTAACACTTCATCAGAAAGGAGAAAGAAGACTGATAGATATTCTCAGATTGTATGGCAAGCAAGTTAGCAATTTTTTTTGCTGATATTTTACTACTATGTTATGAAATGGCTATTCAGGAAATATTCCTACTGGATCTGATATACTTTTACTATTGGATGTAACCTATGAAATGGCCAAGATATAAGAATGAAACCAAAGGGTTCTCCATGGATAACATCCATAAAACCCCAATCCATAATATGTTGACAAAGAAGCACCAAATACAAGATTGAGCTAGGTAGATTTGTTTAAAGAAATGGAAGAGTTCATGATGATGTTACATTTCAGATCATTGCACTGGAAAGGACTAACAGATCATTCTTACGGAAAATGCACTTGTTGGTTGATGCAATCTTTGCAAAGAAAGAATAAAAACTCTGCAATGTATCATGACAAGTTGCAGAAATTTAGTACCTACTTAATTCTTAGAAGGACATTACCATGTGGCCAGAATTACACATTAGCAGCTTGCTAATCCCCAAGAACTAGCAGCTCCAGAAATCCCATGATACCAATGGAAATCACAAAATATCCTCAGAAATTCAACAAAAAACCTGTACTGGAACCGGACAATTATCAAATATAAAACTATCACCTGTGATTGCTTAGACATAACATAATTTAAGAAGTGTCTTCAACAGATATTGCCAAGGCAAACACTCATAATCTCCAAGCCATGAAGAATGAAAAGCTCTCAAAATATAGAGATCTAGTAAACAGCATCAAAATCATAAAGGAATTGTAGAGAGAATATATTAGTTCTGTTATACTGCCTACTATATCTAGGTCCTGATTAGTGTGAATAATGAACCCCCAAAGCCATTGCATTATTTGAATTCTCACTGCATATTTACATTACTTGGAGTCAATTACTGTATTTTATATAATTACAACACCAAATAGTACAAATCTGAATTCATAGAACCACTGCAAGGGATTCATTATTTGTACTAACAGAGACCTAGCTAATAATGAAGTTTTTCTGAATATGGTTTTAGTGAGTCACAAAAGATAAACCTGAATCCTAGTACTTTTACAAACTTTGTAAGAATCAATCATTTTATCTACTTGCACAATAGTTTTCAAACTCGAAGCATAAAATAATAATTCCAGGATAGTTTCAGGAACATTTCTACATGGCTTCCATTGAACAAAAAGATGAGAATGAAGTGATAATAGTAACTGACATTTTTTACAAAATTTTAAGTTTTAGAAAGCATGGGGATCAATGGAAAGCAGCGAAATGGTACCCATAGCATGAAGGGGTCTTAGAAAGCTCTGTGATTTCAACAGGATACTTCCTTTTTCTTGATTGATAATCTAGGCAGCTTTTTAAAAGTTTCCCATATCTTCGACCCAGGTGTACATAGATTGCTAGTAATTTATTCAGGTGGATATATCTTTAAGGAGCACTCAGTTTCATTTCATGCATTATGTTAGTTATAACTAAATATTGTAATTGAATAAAACAATTTTTAAAATGAAAAAAAAATATGCAGCCTGAAAATGACTTTGTCAAGTCTCTTAAAATATCTATAATATGTACATAGATGAATATAAAACCTTCTCTCTACTTCCCCAATACAGAGCTGTCTTCTTTCCTTTCAGATTTTAGTTAGGAACTGATTTTCTATTAATTAAGCTTCATATTCTTTTTTTTTTTTTTGCTGGCAGGTAAAAGGTGGTGGAGGTGGTGTGTGGTGCAGGTGGTGTGACAGTCAATGATAGTATTGTGAATAGAACTTAAAAATGCACCCTGTGAACTGGGCTTTTTTCCTCTTGCAGAGCTTTTATGTCTGAAATTTATGCATGCAAAAACGAAATTCTCTCCCCTCCTACTCACGTTCAGCCAGTGAAAGCCCAAGAAGTATGAGTAAGGAGTCAGGGGGAGGGGGTGGGAGAAAAAGAGGAGAGGAAGAAGGAGGGAGAAGGGAAGAAAATACAGTGAAACTGGACATTTGAGAGGTTCATGACTTTTCTGAGGACTGAAGGAATTTCAACTCCCAGGTACATGGCACAAGAATACACCACTACAGCAACACCACTGAGGCTTGTCTTAATCAGCTGATATCTGATAAAGATCAGCAGTAGGAACACCCTGATGCTGTTGATCTGACTTTTAAAAACAAATTGCCTTAATGTTATTAAAGCAATTTCTTAAACATAAAATTGCTATTCAATTTTTTTTTCATTTGTAGCTCATACAAAAGTAATGGAACTCCCTCTGACCATGGTGGTCTGTGAATACCATTTTTACTGAACATTTTACAAATCCATATGCTTTTCTTGGATGGCTTGATAAATTTGGTGCCATAAAACTACTGAAGAATCATACTAGGTGACTTGCTGGTCTCCATTTGTCTGTGGGCAAATGTAAAGAACTAGGGATCTAGCTTAACATTCACAAATGAAGCATGGCCCCAGAAGAGGGTGATAAGGATCGTATCTAAGAGAGTGTCCTTGTAGACATATATCACTAAATCAAGAATTTTTTCAGCTCATCTATGGGTTAGTAGTTAAGACCTATGGATGCGCTGGAAGCCCAGAGAAGTTGTGATTTGGCCATGGTTGCATAGCTGGTACATGTCTAAAACAGGATATGAACCATGGTCCTATTGAATTCAAGCCAGACATTATAACTATGTGACATTGATTCTCCCTGTAGACACAAGTTTATTTCACATTGTTTTAGAACAAGCATTTTTGTTTATAGATCATTTCAACAGGACAAAAAGCACCACAGACCACTTAACCCTTCTATTCTAACTTGATGCCATAAAAAGGGAAATAATCTTTCATAATTTTTCCCCTCCTGAATTAAAAAAAAAGAAAAGAAAAAAAAAAGGAAATGTGATTATATTTTTTCATCCTTGAACTCTTTTACATAAATGAAAATTTACAGGGTAAAATGCCCTTAAAAGAACACACCCATTTCAATTTGGAACTAGCCCACAGACCACAATGGAAGACCACACCTCAGGAACCATTCATTTGGAGAGATTTTATGTAAATTGACTAAAAAACAATTTAAAGGGAGCTTTCTAGACTACAACTGCTTTGTTAATTCTAATTTGTAAGAAAACTCAAGATGATGATTATGCTGCTGTTTTGTTTGTTTTTAATGGACTTTAAAAAAAAACCCTGAAATTAATTGGCTCATTCACAATATGAAAACTGATAAACAAAGCATGACAATCCTGCCTGGAGAGAAACTCTTACATATTGTTTGCTCTGTGGTTTTTCTAATTTGTGGTTGTAATATGTTTTGTATTAACTCAAAAATAACAAACAGAAAAGAGGTAGGGGGCTGATATACTTCAAATTTTTTTGATAAATTTATTGTAGTCTTCATCTATTGTTTCCAAATATGCTAAGAAGGCATGTATAGATGCTTGCTTTTGTAAATGGAAGGTTATTTTTTCGTCATTGGGCCAGGGGACAGACTTTAATGTACAAATGTGGCCCGCAGTTGAATATTATTGAGAAATTCTATGTAATGGTGATTTGTTCTTATGAATTTCTCCCTACTTATGTACCTTAGTTGCTCCAGTGAGTCATTTCATGCAAGAACTCAGTAGTGTTGAAGAAATGTGTAGGGTACTATGAGAAATCTGGTGGTGTACTGGAAAGAGTACTAGACTATGTCTCAGGACAGCTGAACTCTGGTCTAGGCTCCTCCTGGAGTTAGCCACGTTGAATTTGGATACTTTACCTCAATAGATATTTGTCAAATAAATCAGTTTGGTTAATTGTGGTGTCTTTTAGCTTTATGATTACCTACCGATGGCTTAGGAGCTATGCCTTACATCATAGATTCTTAATCAGAAGTCTATGGATTTCCAAGGGGTTCCATCGTTAGATTCCAGAGGGTTTATAATCTTGGATGAGAAAAAAAAATCAAGTCAAATCAGGTCAACAAGAACTTATTAAGCACTTACTCTATGTCAGGGACTATGTTAAATCTGGAGGACAAGAAGAAAGGCAACAATGCTTTCATGGAGCTAACAGTTTAATGGGAAATTCAACATGAGAACAAGATATAGACAGGTTAAATTGGAGATAATCTTAGAGTTGGTCAGTCAAGCACTAATCATTTATCTTGTGCCTACTGTGTGCCAGGCACTGTGCAAAACACTTTTAAAAAACACACAAATATTATCTCATTTGATTCTCACAGCAACACTGTGAGATAGTTGCTATTATTATATCCATTTTACAGTTGAGGAAACTGAGGCAAAATTTAACTGAGGCTAAATGGCTTACCTAGGGTCACACAACTAGTAAGTGTCTGAGACTGAATTTGAAGTTAGGTCTTTGTGACTCCAGGCTAAGTGCTCTATTCACTGAGCCACCATCTGCCTTTTGGAAGGGAGGAAGATGTAAGAACACTGGAAATATAGGAAGGAGATAGCTTATGAAGAGCTTTAAAAGCCAAACTGAGGGTTTTATACTTAATTCTGGAGGAAATAAGAAGCCACTGGAACTTATTGAATTGGAAGTCAGGTGGGATGACATTGTCAGACTTTAGGAAAATCTGTCTGACAGCTGAGTTGAGGATGGATTGTTGAGGGGAGAGATTTGATGCTGGGAGACCAACCATTAAGCTACTGGAATAATCTAGTTGTGAGGTGATGAGGGACTGTGTAAGGTGATGTCAGTTTTAGAGGAGGGAAGGGGAAGAGTAGGGGGAGATGTTAGAGAATTGTAGAACTAACAGGACCTCACAAATGACTGGATATAGGAGATGAAAGAGTGAGAGGATGATGCCTAGGTTGCAAGCCTGGGTAGCATAGAGTAATTATGCTTTTTACAGTAATAAGAGATTTAGGAAGAGCAAAAGGCTTGGAGGGAGGAAAGAGGATAATGAGTTTAATTTTGAACATAATGAGTTTAATATGCCTATAGAACATACAGTTTGATATGTTAAATAGGTGAGGAGATATGAAACTGGAAGTCAGAAGACAGATTGAGGAGAGCTATTTCAGTTGAATGATGAGGTTGGTGGCCAAACTCCAGAAAGCTAAGGAGAGAGGAAAGAAAGTGGAGGGACTTATTATATAACATATCAAATCTTTTCAAGGAGTTTGGCAAAACAAAAAAGAAGAGTCATATAGGGTGATAGTTATCAGGAATGGACAAGCCAAATGAGATTTTTTTGGGGGGGATAGGGAAGACATGTTCATATTTTTAGATAATAGGAAAGCAGTCAGTAAACAGGGGGAAATCAGTATTTTTACTAATTTCTACTGAAATTTAGCATTTTCTTTGAATGTGGGCCACAAACATTATTCTGGGAATGGCTTCATAAGCTCCACCAAATGCCAGATGCATAAAAAGGTTAAGTATGCTTTTCTAGAGAATTACTGGGAGCACATACAAGTTAAACGATTTGTTCAGGATCAGAAAGCTAGTAAGTGTCACTTGCAGGATTTGTACCCAAGTCTTTCTGATTCCAAGGCTAGCACTAAAGGAACTCTATTGTCCTGTCCTTATGTGAGCATTTCCAGTAAAACTAAAAATTGCAGTTCAGAAAAAAAAAAAGCAACTCTAGCATAGATCCCTAGTATCCCTGTATGACTATTCCCAATAGTATGATAATATCTACTTCAACAAAACATAAAGTTAAGGCTGAGAAGTGGCTCCCATCAGGACCAACCCACCAAATTGTAGAAATAAGATCTCTACTCTCCAGAAACCTCAGCCTAAAATGCCAGATCATTAATGAATGTTGCTAATAAATTTTCATAAAGATAAAAAGAAATATAACTTACCAACATGAACATAGACAACTCTGCCAAAAAATAGAAAGAAACCACATTAAGTACCAAGCCCTAGAATGAATATATGTTTACTCTATAGGCAGGGTTTAGTATTTATTGATTTTATGTTAAGGAAGATGTGAGGTCTTTATTTCCTTGAATTTGGAAGACGCATTTATCCTATCCATTCAGTCCTGGAGAGCTTTGTGGAAAAGGCAGAGCTTTAAAACTTGTTATCTCACTATATATATGATTATTTCACAATGGTTCCATTCTAATGGAAAATTTCTACTATTACAATCTGACTTGATGGTGACTAAGATAGGTATGATGAACTCTAAAATGACCCTGTTGTTAATCATGTCAAAATAGTCCAAAGAGACCTCTTTGAAGGTGGGTCAGAATGGGGCCTGTAGAATGACACCAAGGTTTATTCCAAATGTGAGCTGCATGTATCTATGAAAGGGCAGAATTGGGAGTATAATTCCTAAATTAAGTGAGACATAGAGAAGTTAGTGTGGGCAAGGTAGGGAGAGAGATAATTTATGCCAAGTAATCTAAAACAGGGAAAGGCTTCAGAGAGGAGTATAAATAACTTTGTCTAAATGAAAATTCCTTCTGCCTTTAACCAAGTGAAATGCCCTAATTAAGGATTCCATGCGAAAAATCAGTATCAAATAAGTTTGCTCTTTATCTTACTTAGCTCCTGGTAAAGGCTAGGTAGGATCAGTCTCCATTAAGACGATATTCCTTCCCAGCCAATCAAGGCCTATTGCTCATCAGATGGAAGGTTCACCATCTCAGGTGAAGAATGAAGCTATTAGTTAATGTATGCCATTGTTTTATTACCCTTGTTGTTTTGTGGCCAGAGGAAGTTAGAGCTCCCTGTTGCCTCTCCCATCCTCAAGACATTGTATTTTTTTTTCAGTTTATTAAATTCAGTTTATCAAAATGAAATATCTGTTCCCCAAATTAATTGAAGTCTGGCTACACATATGTAAATCATTAAGGAATGTCTATGTTCCCCATTTTAATAGTCTGTTGTGAAGGTATCTGTAGATCCACTATATAGAAGATACAAAATTGAATGTGCTTGACTCCTGCATAAATGGGACTCCCTTGTATGTCAATATGTCATTAGTAACCAAGCATAATCTTTCATTTATAAAACAGAATCACCAAATTTGAGATTTAGAAGGGTGGTTGCCTATTATACTTTGGGACAGCTTAATTGTTAGCAATTTTTTCCCCCTGACATCAAGCACAAATTTACCTCTTCACAATTTCTACCTATTGCTCCAAGTCCTATCTTCTGGGACAAATCAGAACAATTCTTGCTCTTCCTTTGCTTTGCAGCCTTTCAAAAACTTGAAAACCGCCCCTATGAGGCTTCTCTCCTCCAGGCTAAACGTGTCCGATTCCTACAAGTGAGTCATGTCACATGGACTCAAGACCGTTTACTACTCTTGTTGCCTTCTTCTGAATACCCTCTAGCTTATCTTATCAACTTTTATCAATGTTTCTTTAACCCTGGCACCCAGAACTAAACACAATACTCCAGAAGAGGTCTGATGAGGACAGAATATATTATCTTCTTATTTCTGGAAGTTACACCGGTCTTAACATAGCTGAGGATCTCATTAGCTTTATTTTGGCTACCACATCACACTACTGGTTCATATCAAGCTTGAAATGTATTTTAAAACCATATCTTTTTTTTTAGGACTACTATTTTTCCATCTTAAAATTCTAAAGTTCATTTTTTTTCTAGCCAAGTTTAACATTTTGCATTTATAGGTCATATTAGGCTCATAAAAATTTAATTTTAATTTTACAATGATTTATAAACAACTAAGTTATATTAAATTTTTAAGAAAATATACTTGTCAAAAATGCAAACAAATCCCACCATCATGCAAAAGAACAAAAACAAAAACAGGAAACATGATAGATTCAAATATCTCTTGATTTTTTTGTGTAGAAAGCAAATATTTGTGCAGACAAACATCATGTTCACAAATACACATTTCTTTGATGTTATTCTTTATTATAATTCTTTGTCACTCCTATTGGTTGCTTCCCACCACGTACCTCCCTATTGTCCTATTACATTCATTTCAAATTCTTTGGAGGCTATGATGTTCTATTATTTGCAATCATGTAGCAATAGCAACAAAATATTGATATGAAATAGATGCACTTTTGTTGCAGGGAGAAGGTTGGGGTTGTTAAAGAAGCTTTGCAATTTCCTAGAGTCAATCTAGCCTTGAGTCCTGTTTCATCATTAGTCTTCTGATGTCATGATTGATCACTGTTGATCAGAGTTCTGACACCTTTTAAAATTTCTTTCTTTTGTGTTTTTCATACAAGTTGTTCTCCTGGTTCTTCTCATTTTACTCTGTATCAATTCATATAAATCTCTCCAAGTTTCTCTGAATTCTTCACATTTGTAATTTCTTATGCAGCAATATTATTATTATTACCTTACATTAACATGGCCACATTAAATTTGTTCAGCCATTCCCCAATTGATGAACATCCTCTTTATTTCCAGGTCTTTGCTACAACAAAAAAGGCTACTGCTATAAACATTTTTTGTAAAATGGGTCCTTTCTCTGTGACTTTGATGTCTTGGGTTAGGCGCCTGGTAGAAGGAACATTTGCTTGAATGAAATGTGCCAAACTTTTGTTTCATAATTCCAAATTGCTTGCCAGAGTATTTGGGTTAATTCATAGGTTTACAAAGAATGCATTAGTGTGTCTGTCCTCCCATAATCTCTCCCTAAATTGCCATTTTCACTTTTCATTTTGTCATTTTAACCAATCTGGTGCATGTGAAATGGAAATTCAGGGTTGATTAATTTGCTTTTTTATTATTTGTGATTTGGTACATTTTTTCATATTATATATAATATATATTATGTATAATATATATTATAATATATAATATTATATATAACATATTATATATAATAACTTTCATTTCTTCATTCAAAACTTCCTATTTATATCCTTTGGCTATTGTACCTAGATATTTTCATTGATTTCTTATATATCTTAGATATCAGAATTGTATCCAATATTTGCTATCAATATTTTCCCTCATTTAGCTATTATCCTTCTAATTCTAACTGCACTGGTGTTGCTTGTGAGAAACTAGCAAAGTTCTAAGCCTTATCCAAGGTAATGGGACATCATCGTAACGTTTCTAGATTTTTATATTTCTATTTATGGTCTGCTTTCATAGAAGCTCCCTTCGGGTTACTCTCTAACAAACATTTGAAGGTTAGGTCCCCTGAGGTAGGGAGAACTACTCAGTACTGAGATATTCTATGGCTCATTAACCTCAGTTCATTTATTGTTACTACTTAACCAGTTGACACAATTAGCTCAAAGCAATGGCTTTTATTGGAATAACATAGCATGAATAAAAATAGCAAAGCATCTCTTCAAAATCTGTGGCATACAGTCCCACAACTACATTAGCAGGAAGAGGAGGTACACAGATGGATTATACTAGTAGAGAGGGGCACACTTTTTCTTCTTGTGGAGTCATCACTGTGTTCCCCTGGGCACTACATTTCTGCTTGGTATATCACCCTGCTGTACTTCCTGAGCCTGCCTCCTGCAGGACATGGTGTTTCCTACCACGAAAGTAACTCCTTGACAAGATAATTTGTCGTGGCTGATGTTTCTAAGAAACAAGGAGTGACTCCCATTCAAAAGTTGGATTCTTCTTCAATAGCTGGCTCACTTCTCATTGGTAGGATTTATTCTTCAGGGCTGTCTTCTTCCTTTACTCTGATCCACTAGAGACTCTATCTTAACATTAAAGGTTCTAATGTGGCCATGTTAAATTTGTTCATCCATTCCCCAATTGATGGGCTTCCTCTTTATTTCTAGGTCTAAGGATCTAAACCAGGATCTAAACCAGGATCTAAATCTTGAGCCAACCCCTAGCTAGCTGCTTTTTATCAAGTTTGGTCAGAAAATTTCAACACCTGATAAAGGGATAACAAAGTCTAAATGTTTCTTTAAAATTAAGACTGTAACGTCATTGGCTCTGTTACCTACTTCTTACATTCTGTAATTTCATCAATTTCATGAACTGGACTGAGGAGAAATCAATTGATGAAGGATCTCCTGATCCTCTTCTCTTACTACCCCTTCTCCTGAAAAATCGCTTAATTGCATTGAGCCAGAGAACACTGTTAGCACTGAAAAGTGAGAAGATTCACAGCAGTTCTAGAGTTCAGGCATGATATCCTTCTTGGGGGAAATAAAGGATGAAAAAATTCATAGTGCCAATAGGAAAACTCACTGAGTGAGTCCATGGTATATACATTATGGACAGGCTTTTCAGTCAGACAATAACCTGAATCCAGATTTGAATAGAAGGAGATCTGACTGCGTAAATTTATAAAAATGTTGCTGTGATTTCAATTATCAATTATGTGTACTCTTTGCCACAAAAGCCAATTTTAAAACATGGATATTTTCCCAGTGATGCTATATGGCCTTTAATCATGGAACACCATGATTCCAGAAGAATTACAATGATAAACAATCCAAAGGGCAATGGAAAGACACATGGTGGGTGAAATTAGGCTGCAGTAAGTTGCCAACAATAACTTTGGATTTTAGAATGGCCTAATAGACTCTGTTAAAGATATGTATGACTAGAGAAGGAAGTGGGTTGGGCATGTGGTGGGAATGAAAGAGACAGATGGAGTGATAAATTCATGTCCTTGAAAGAATGGAAGGATGAGGAAAAGGTCCCTAGCACTTAGGGTGGATCTTTTAAGGATCGTTTGTGGAAAATCTTGCACAAAAACCACTCAGGAAGGGTTGCAAATTGTATTGGCGGAGTACTCACTGCAATGACATCATGCTATGCCCCCTCGTATTGAGTTTTTCCTTAATTTTTTTAAAAAAAGCAACTGAAAAGTTTTGGTCAATGTCTTCTCTGTTATGCAAACTCTTTTCTGTTCATTTCTTAGCAATGAGACTGAGTATTCAAAATGCTTCTTGCCTCCTAGGCCAGACAGTGACGATCTCTTGGGAGAAAATGTGCTGTTGTCATATTTCTATTTTAAGGCCATCTTCAGTACTATGACTCTATAGACAAAGGCACACATTTTCGCCAGGTAAAGGCTGAGAAATAATGAATGGAGAAGATTTCTGTGGTTTACAAAGACTGCTGCTAACCATTTTTCTTTAAATCTCTAGTGGGCCAATCACTCCATTCAGTTCCATTAATAATTTTAATAGGTGTCAGAGACAATAGTAACCAGGTCAAATTCCTGTCCCTTGCAATGTACTCACCTTTATTTCACATAGGATTTCTCCTTGGGAACTCAAATCTCAAAGGTGATTCAAATCTCTTTAGAGGGTCAGAAGAAGCTAGAAAGTTACTTTATTTAAAAAAATACTTTTGTCTCCTGTAAAGGTTTCAGAGCGTTACATAAATAATTATGTTAAAATTTGTTCTTGTTCTTGTCTCTGTTGATCCTCTGAAGCCACATACTGAGCCTAGAATCTTCCTTTTCCTCTTAGCTACCAAGAATGTTTCCTTCACTCATCACTCTTGTATTCTCACTTTACTCATTTTTCTCTGTTCAAAACCTTAAGCACACATTTTCCCAGTACCTCTTGGACATAGGGAACAAATCTTAAGTTATTTCACCTGCCTTCTCAGAGCTTGTAGTCTAGTACAAAGATAATACACAGATAACTCTGTTACAAAATTATTTGTCATTCAGTCATTTCGGTCGTGTCTGACTCTTTGTGACCCCATTCAGAGTTTTCTTGGCAAAGATCCTGAAGTAGTTTGCCATTTCCTTCTCCAACTCATTTTGTGCAAGAGAAACTGAGGTAAACAGGGTTGTGACTTGCCCAGGGTCACACAGCTACTAAGTGTCTGAGGCCAGATTTTGAACTCCCAAAGAAGATTCTTCTTGATTCCAGGCCTGGTGCTGTATCCACTGCACCACCTAGCTGCCCATATGTTATAAAATAATCTTAGATAAATGTGTTACTAGGTATAGGACAAAGTGTTCTCTGAGGTTCAAAAGGGAAGCTCTAATAGATGGAGCAGTAACTCAAATCATTAAATAGAATGGAGATGGTGATTATACTAAAATTATACTAAAATAGTGGGTGCAGTGGAAAGATTTGGAATTTGATGACCTGAGTTTGAAGGCCTCATGCCATTTACTACCTATGTAAACTTTGATGAGTCACTTCAAAGCCTCAGTGCAAGTCTCTGGGTCACAGTTTCTTCATCTATACGAGGGTATTGGATTAGGTGGTCTCTAAGGTCAGCTAGGTGATTCAGTGAATAGAGTGCTGGGCTTGGAATCAGGAAGACTCAACTTCATGGGCTCAAATCTGGCCTTAGTAACTTACCAGTTGTGTGACCCTGAGCAAGTCACTTAACCCTGTTTGCCTCAGTTTCCTCACCTGTAAAATGAGCCGGAGAAGGAAATGGCAAACCACTCCAGTACCTTTGCCAAAGAAACCCCAAAAGGAGTCATGAAGAGTTGGACATAATTGAAATAACTGAACAACAGCAAAAGGTCACTTTCAACTCTAAATCTATGATCTTGTGCTCGGTCAATCCCCAGACATTTATTTAATTCCAAATATGGTCCAGGAACTATGCTCCATGCTGGGAATACAAACCCAAAAATTAAAAAAAAAAAACCAAATCTCTGCTCTCAAAAAGCAGATATCCAAATGGAGGCAAGAACTATACATAAATAAACCTATTTATGGGGGCCAAGATATGAGAAATCGTGGACATCAGGGAAGGCTTTGTAGGGAAGTTGTTGAATGAGCTAAGGCAATAGAGAGGAAGAACATTCCAGGCAAGGGAGAGGACAGCCAGTCCAAAGACACAGAGATAGGGATTAAGTATCATGCAAGGAACAGCAGGAAAGCCAGTTTGTAAAAACTATGGAGTATTGGAAAGGGGAGTAATGTATAATAAGGTTGAAAACATAAGTTAGGGCCAGGTTATGGAGGATTTTCAATGACAAAGAGAGGAGCTAGATTTTGAACTTATTTATAATAGGGAACAATTGGACCTTATTGATTGCTACACAGATGGTCAGATAAGGTCAAGAAGGATAGGAATAGAACAAAAAACCAATTTAAAGAGTAATATTATCTGGATTGACTGATTTTGCCAAGTGGAATTGACTAACTTAATTCCTCGCTTTGATGTCAGGTAAACATTTTTAGGGATTTTTTTGAGTCTGGTTCATTAACTGACTTGGTGAAAGCATGGTGCTAACGAAGCCAACATCATTATTTCAACGCCCACATAACAACACAATAATAGCAACAATAGCTGGCATCTATATAGTTCCTACTGTGTGCACATTGTACTAAGGGCTTTACCAATACCTCATTCAATTGTGGATTGGCTGACCACAGGATCATGGATTTAGCCGAAAAGGACTTTATTCGATTGACTCTCATTCGATCCTCACAATAAACCTGTGAAGTAGGTGACATTATTACCTCCATTTCACAATTGAGGAAACTTAGACAGATGAAGTGACTTAACCAATGTCACATAGGTACTCAGCGTCTAAGATTGGGTTTGAACTTAGGTCTTCCCAACTCCAGATCCGACGTTCTGTTCACTGTACCATATGGATGAGTTACCTTTGCATGGGGGAGAGGGGAATAAACACGCACACACACAACAATAACAACAACAACAACAACAATGTCTTTTCTATGACTGGATGGCCACTCCAATAAGGCAGCTGGGAAATTAACGTGTTTACTGAAAGGGAAAATAGGAGAAAGTGCGAAAACAGATTGAGGTGTTACTGCACATTTTAGAAGCGAGGAAGAGAGCTTGAAGATTTAAGCCCTTGTTTGGACATAGAAAAAGGCTCTTTTCCTTCAAAAAACCTCACTTGCTGGCTGAGTTTTTAAATCCCTTTTTGGGGGGGTGGAGGGTGAGGGGAACAATCCCTTTCAGGCCACAGTTAGAGGCTTACAAGATTTATAAAACAAGTGCTTGGGTAAAAGTAACACAAGAACTTAATCTCATTCATACTAAATTGTAAATGACTGATACCAAGTGTTTTCACAGGAATACTAGAGAGAAGAGGAAACCCCAGGAAGTCATTGGACACTGGTATAGGGAAAAGGGTTGGGGAAGATAGGGAATGTTGCAGGACAAAGTTTGCCTTTGCCTTCACGACAGCTTGACTAAGGTAGGGGTGGGGAACCTGCAACCTCAGGGCCAAGAACCTAGAGGATCACATGTGGCCTAGAGGCCACAGATTTCCCACCCCTGGTGAGGCTACCTCCAACCACATCTATTTGACTGCTACATCTTAGTATAAAGTCAGGTGTAACAGAGTGGTTAATGATCACAAAAAATTGGATTTTAATTGACTAGAGATCTCTCAAATGCTCCCCAAATCTCTTTTATTTCATTTGAACAAACTGTAGCATTTCTTTACTTGACCTATTCCGACTAGGAAATGCCATTGACTTCAAAATTGTGAATGATCCGGATTAGTTATAGGAGAGTATTGCTGTAAATTACCTAAGAAATATTTTGATCTTAGCAGTCTGTGGTTCATGTCTCTATTTGCACAAGCCAGTCTCTCACCCTTGCCCCATATTCTCTCTGAATGGCCAGTAATATCTATAATTTCTTTAGCTTGCTGCTTAAAGCCAACAATGTATTTCATCATTACAAGGCACAGTCCAAATAATGACAGCTAATAAGTAAAATTATTTAAATGATGACTTGTTGGCTTTGGTATTAAAGAAAATACTAGTGGGTCTAAAGGGTTTCTGTCAGAGGGATATTTATAGAGAAAGAGAGATTCATCTGAACTGTGCTACTTCATAACAGTAATTTCATAGGGGATTAATTGCATGCAATAGTGATAATATGTAGGTAATCATGGTTGGTCATATAGGAAACTGTCTGTTATGACGATGGATGTCATAGAGCTATAAAATCCTATACTTGGAAAGTTTCTTAGAGGCCATGACCTCAACTGAGAAATAATAATCTAGTCTTTTCTTAAAGACCACTAGAGAGGGGGCTCCTCCTACTATTCTTAATCTGGGCTCCATGAACTATATGTGTGTGGTGTGCGTGTGTATTTACACATACAGTTCACCATAACTTTCCCCATCATGCATCAGCCTAAGAAATTAAATGGAAAGTTTCGAGGAGTTTTGTGGAAGCCCCAGATGACACACAAGGACCAGCAGACCACACAGAAAAAGTTTAGAAACTCGGAAATGCATAAAATATATGTATAGTATTATATAATATCAACATAGTTTATCTTTTAATGCCATAATAATTCAGACTTCTTCTCTGGTATGGAGGGAGGGCCAAAAAATTTTACGCAGATTTCCCAGATCCAGGGGGTTTCCCACCCCTAATCTCTGTGATGTGGAAGGGATAATTGCATCAAAATTGTATGTGTGTATGCATATATGTATGTATACATATATATACACACATATACACACATGCATACTGGATTTCAGTATGATTTTCTTTCTTTTGTAATCCTATGATTAAAAACAAACAAAACAACTGCATTAAAAAAATATTCCTAGAAAGGGCTCCAGAGGCTCTATAAGACTGCCAAAGAGATCCATGAGACAAAAACACCTAAGGAGTCTTCCTCTATGAGTATATGTTGCTGAGAAGGTGCCAATTAGCATCAGTAGAGTGAATATCCTCATCTGTGAGTTCCCTATATGTAGGAAATCACAGATCTAGTTCCTATTCATACACAGACTATATACACATACATGGATATATAGACACACACAATATATATATACAAACATACATATATGTATATGAAGCCTAGATGTAAATTTTGAATTCAACATTTTCATGTAGTGAATAACCCAGAAACAGCTGGTGTTACATAAACAGACAAAACAATGGCCTTGATTGGGATTTTGAATTTATTTTTATGTAATTTTATGGCTTTTTATAACTCAGTTGTTCTGTCATTAAGCTCACAGACATAACTAACGTCGTTACAGTATAACTACATATTCTTACTAATATATGTTATATAGTCTTTCTCTATAGCTATTCATTTATATTCATAACACTTATAATTAGGGAAATGCTAGAAGGCTTTGTCAGTGGGAAAGGGGAGTCAGAATGAAAGGCATGTGGGAACAGAGAAAAGGGAGATACTGACAACTCAAATGAAGTTAGTCACTTATCAAAGAAAATAAAAAGTTCCTTTCCAACAAGGGAAGTCATCACAAAGAACTCTCAGGACTGGTGACATTGATTCATTCTGGGAAGGAAATACTGGGGCCTCAGAGAAAGTTGCATATGTACTATGTTGACAAGATGGCTCTACCATGGTTACTAGTTTGGAGGTAAATTCTTTCTTAGAAAATAGGAAAGAAAGGTCCTGAAATAATTTACTGGAGAGGCAGTATAGTGTAATTCAGTGGTGTCAAACTCACACAGAAACGAACCGTTACATAAGGATCTCTTCAGGCTGTGTATTGACTTGGAAAAACATATATTAACATCATTTATGTTCTATTCCATTTTTACTTATTTTGTTAAATATTTTCCAATTACATTTTAATCTGGTTTGGCACTTTTGCCTGGTATATTTCATGCTTTCTGGTATTGTAGATAGAGAGCATGTCCTAATGTTAGCAATGTCTTGCCTCTGATACAGACCATCTATATGGTTTCATATCTAATGCAACTCCCCTTTTACATATCATGGAACCCTTTGGTAGTCTGATGAACCCTGTAGATCCCTTATCAGAATGTTTTCAAATGCATACAGAAAAATACGTAGGATTGTAAAGGAAATCTATTTAGTATACTAAACTATATTTATCAACATATTAAAAAAATAAGACCATGGACTGCAGTTTAAGAATCCCTGCTATAGATTATAAGTTACGGGAATTGCTCACAATTGACAGAGAAAATTTCCACACAGGGAGTTACTTGCAATTGTACTTGTTGGCAGGTTCAGAATGAGAGAGGAAAGTGAGCTGGCAGAGTGGAGCATGAGAACTTTTGAGTGTAAATGTGGAAGTGATAGAAATGCTTTCCAGTGTCTTAATTTTCTGTTTTGTTTTGGCTAGGCAATGGAGTTAAGTGACTTGCCCAGGGTCACACAGCTACTGAGTGTTATGTGTCTGAGGCAGATTTGAACTCAGGTCCTCCTGAATCCAGGGCCGGTGCTCTATCCACTGCACCACCTAGCTGCCCCTTGTCTTAATTTTCTGAAGACTTGCTATAGGAAAGCCTTACCAATTTGTGAGCATGATTCAGATCCAAACGTTAGTGGTGAATGAAACAAGATGATCAAAGAGCAAGTGGTCATCAGGAACCCTGACAGTGAGGAGAGCACAGGCCAGAGTGAAGCTGTTAACAAATCAGGACCCATGGGAACGCAGCTGGACTAGGGACGACAAGAGTCAGAATTTCTATAATGAAGAAAATCTTCCACCTCACCATATGTGATGACTCCTCTGCTGCCTGTAAACATGTCTAAGTTCCCCTCATCCTTTAAAAACTCTCACCAGACCTTACCATCCCTAGTAGGCATCATCTTGCATCTTTCTTCCCTTTCTCAGCCAAACTTGTTGGGAAGTTGTATTTCTTGTCTCTACTCCTCTTTCTCTCTTTTAAAAACACTCTGCATTCTGACTTCTAACCTCATCACTCAACTGAAACTAGTCTCTCTAAATTTGCCAGTGATCTCTTAGTTTCCAAAGTTGATGGTCTTTCCCAGGGGGAAAAACCAAAGGTAGAGAGTGTCTCACATTTTGAGAGCTGGAAATATGTTGGTGGTTACACTAAAGTGCCCTCTAGGCATGGGTGTTAGACACATTAGGTATGGATGAGTGATTGGTTGATAGCACCTACTTTAGTTCAAGTACTAGTCATAGTGTTGCCTAATGGCTATAATATCATAGGACGTAATCATGATTGTGCTGTTGTAATTTGGCAAAATGAATTTTGTCGAATTTCAATTCAATTCAACAATCATTTATAAGACACTTACTATGTGCAAGGCTCTGTGCCAGATGTTATAAATACGATGACAAAACAAAGAAAGAAAAACACTCCTGTCCTCCAAGAGCTTACATTCTTCTGGAAATATGGTGGATTTTACTCCCCGACCCTGATGTGTATATATGTTTGCAATTTCATTTAGGTTTCTTTCATCCTTATTTTTTTCCTTAGTGGCTCTAAAGGTGCAATAATGTGTTCTATATGAGAGGCTTTCTCCTGTCTGTTGTCCACTTATATATGCTCAACTGGAGCCAGCAGTGCCTTCAATTAATCACTGGCCAACCCTGCAGCTCTCAAGTCATTCCTTGCCCAAGATAAAGTGTATTTGGAGTTAGAGAGAATGTGTTAAAGTGACTTGAAAAAACGCCTGCTTCCCTTGGGTAAATCTTCATCCTCCAGGAAGGAAAAAAAAAGGTATATCCTCTAAGAAGGAGACCAAGCAACAGATAGTGTGATAAGACTATGTTTCATTGAAAAAAACACTGTTATTCCTTCAAATATGTGGTGTTTGCATGAAGTGTTAGAAGTTATAGTCACCTGTTTCCCTGTAGCTCCAGAGATTTACTCTGGGTTTTATTCTTATTAAGGTCATATGCAACATAAGGGAACGAGGGTACAGAAAAGCTTCACAGTTCCCCTTCCTTTAATTTTAAGAAAAATCTCTTGATTAAAATAAATTGTTTTTTATCTCAAGTTTTTCTTCATTTCTCTTGGTGGCTAAGTTAAGAAAAGATGAGAACTCATAATTGTAAAGATAGATCCTACTTCTCTTGTCCACTAAGTCAAAGAATTATAGGATCCTTAAGAGGTCACTTAATGCTAAAATGTGAAATGTTTATTCTAATGCCAGCCCAATACTTTTGAGTGTTATTTCTGCCATGGAATTTTAAACTCACAAAAGCAAGTATTTCCCCAAATTCATTTAAACAGTTTTTATGGGCATTTTAACTCAGCCCAGTTCTTCAGAAATTGAAGGGATTTTCTAGCTGGTATTGGATATATGTAAGTACATTTTTCAATTTAAATTTTATGGTTTAAGAATATATTTTCTTGCATACAGGAAGTTTGATACTCATCTTATGCTATCAAAGTAGTATACCTTCTGAATACCAAAAATCTTAGGGTATTCCCCCCCCCTTTGATTAGAGAGACATTTCTCATATTTCTATAGAGATACAGGAACTCCAAGGATCTATCAGTTTTACCATTTTGATAAAAATGACCAGTTTCTTCAGTACATGAATTGGTTTGGTTATTTCTTTTCACCTCATGAAATTAACATGCTTTTTCAAATATATTTATTCAAGAGTTGCTTTAATATCATGTAGACGTAACTTAAGTAGGTTTTATAGCACAGTCTGGCTAATTGTGATGCCTGAATCCTATAAACATGTCTGCCTCTCATTTGTACATTTCTCACCTTAAATATTGAATTACTCTGTGTGTTGCAATAGTGAAATCTTATCAACCTATGTATTTTTCAGGATCAGACTTTTTTTTTTTATAGGTCATTATTAGAACTCTGTAAAGTCTTAATCACATGATCCAGTGCTTGGCCAGATTTCCATGTCATGCCTGTAGGCAAAAGAACTGATGTTCAAAACTTTCATTGATTCTTTGGCTCTGAAAGATATTAAAAGAGTAAGCTTTGGACAAATTAAAATCTGCAATTGGTTGCCAACATCTTCTAAAGAAACTGAAAATCATAACTTAATAATGAAACTCATGAATCTATTTTTAAGTTCCCATGACTTTGAAACTCCAGGTCAAACTGGAAGGTCAAAGAATTATGAGAAATGGAGAACATGAAATTTCTCAACATACCAACTATATAGATTCTGTCAATTCTGAATAACTGGATCATTTTCTTATGGTATACTAATTTGCAAAAAAGAATATAGTTCTACTATTTGACCTCCAGAATCATGAAACTCTCAAAAACATTGAGAACAAATTGGTGATCACTTGAGAGTCATTCACTTGAAATGTATAACTGGATTGTTTTGTTAAGTCTCCAAATTGTAATGCTGACTGGTAAGACCCCTATGTTTTCTATACCAGAGACATCTCCAGGGTTGTGCATAATTTTGATTAGGTAAAATTAAAAAGTTTTCCTACAAACAAAACCAATGCAGCAAAAAAAAAAAAAGAAAAAAGAAAAGAAAAGAAAAAAGAATAAAAAAGAAAAGCAAGAAACTGGGGGGAAATTGTAGCATGTTTCTCTGATAAAGGTCTCATTTCTCAAATATATAGAGAAGTGAGCCAAATTTATAAAAAAAAAAAGGAACCAAAACCCAAACCCAAACCAAAAAAAAAAACCCTATTCTTCAATTGATAAATTATCAAGGAATTTGAAAAGGCAGTTTTCAGAGGAAAAAAGTCAAAGCTATCAATAGTTATATATTACTAATAATTAGAGAAATGCAAATTAAAACGATTCTGAGACAGCAACTCACACTCAACATATTGTCTAAGATGATGAAAAAAAGAAAGTGATAAGCACTTGAGGGGATGTGGGAAAATAAATACCCAAATATACAGTTGGTAGAGCTGTGAACTAATCCAAACATGACAGGATCTGTTACAAATTTATGTTTCATAATCTTAGTTGGGCCCTCACTGCTGCTAGGCAATCATACCTTACTTCCCTTTTCAATTCACTATCCTGTTCTCTAATGCAGCTCTTTTAAATCTTTTCAACTCTCCTCCAGCCTCACATGTATCCTCTTCCCCCGACTGTCTCAGCTGAAAAATGTGTCTCATATTTAACAGAAAAAATGGAGCCATTCACTATGAACAATCTCTTCTCCCCTCTTCTTCACTCCCATCACTTCGGATTACCTTCTGCAGGATGCTCAGGGAAGAGTAGTACGTCTGGTGTGAGGGCTGTTTTCTACTTTTGGTGTCCACCTGATTCACCCAGCTCACACCTGTGCTCCAAGAAGCTGTAGCATGCTCAGCAGCCACACCCTGGTAAACTGTTTCAGCAGACAGGCTAAACCGGATTATGGGTAACTGAAGAACCCTGAAGAAAAAATTTATGAAAACCTGGTCACCCTCATCATTAATGTGCCATAAGAGGACAAGCCTATAATTCTGGGTGACTTTAATGCCAGAATAGGCAAGAAGCCTTGAGAGAAATGGAGTTGGAAACAGCAACAGCAATGGTCACTTACTACTGAAGACTTGTACATCTCATGCCCTTTTCATAACCAATACTGTCTTCCATTTACCTAAACGCAATAAAACTTCGTGGATGCACCCTTGTAGCAAACATTAACTTCTAATAGACTATATCATTGTAAAGAGAAGAAACAAGATGTGAGAGTAACAAAGATGATGTGTGGCACAGAGTGCCAAACCTATCATAGACTTATACTCTCTCTGCTAAAATTTGTACTCAACAAAAGCAATGGCCCCAGGCAAGATGACTACCAGAAGACCTAATGTCAAAAGATGAGAGTGCTTCTCTGAGCATGAATAGTTCATTGCTAAATTGGAGAGAAAGAGAAACCAGCATATGACTGGCAATGGTGGAACAGAAATGGAGTAGGCAGCTTTCAGGGATTTTTTATATAGCACTGCATTTGCTCATCTGAGTCAGAAGATTTATATTAGTTTGACAAGATTAGTTTGACCAAAATGTTGGAGAAAATCAGAAGCTGCTAAATGAAAAACAAGAACTCCACAAGGTTTACTAGCATGCTGTTCATCTGTCTCTAAAAACACAGTGTTTAAGTCGATCAAAAGTAAAGTACAAATAAAACTTAGAGAAATTCAGGATTCAGTTGTATCCAAAAAAACTTTTATGATGCACTGAGGCTATTTGTGAGCCAAAGACCTATGGAGTATCTCAACTACTCAGTGCTTTTGGAGTTACATTGATTAGTGATAAAAATATGATTCTGGAGAGATGGGCTGGACACTTCAAGAATGTTCTCAATAAACTATCATCAGTGCTGAAGCCGTGACCATTTATCTCAGGTTAAAGTCAATCCCTTCCTAGCCAAACTCCTAATTAAAGAAGAGGTTTTGAATGCCATTAGGCTCCTCTTGTGTGGCAAAGCACCTGATGCTGATTCTATCCCAGCTGAGATTTACAAGGCAGAGGGTCTACTGCTCATACAAAAGCTGATGCAAGTTTGTTTGGATTATATGGCAAGAGGAGATTGTCCCCAAGAAACTAAAGGATGCCTCCATTGTCCATCTCTATGACGGAAAAAGAAATAGGTTGTCCTATGACAATCTCAGGAGACTCTCTCTCTCTCAGTCATTGTCAGCAAGATTCTTGCCAGAGTCCTTATTAATGGATGATCCCTCACCTGGAAGACGATTGTCTACCTGAAAGCCAGTGTGGTTTCAGAAAGGGCCAAGGAAAGAGCGATGTGGTGTTTGCTGCCTGACAACTCCAGAAGAAAGGCCAGGAGCAGAATGTTCTTGATCTAACAAAGGTCTTTAACATGGTTAATTGTGAGGGCCTGTGGAAAATTATGTGAAAATTTGGTTGCCCAGAGAAGTTCATCAGTATTATATGTCAGTTTCATGATGGCATGCTTGCCTGGGTTTTATATAAGGGACAACGTTCTTGAGCTTTCTTAGTTACCAATGCAGCGAATCAGAGTGGAGTGGTCGTTCCCATGCTTTTTGGCATAATGTTTTCTATAATGTCAGATGCCTTCAATGAGGCCAAAACAGCCTCAATGTTAACTATGGCTACATTATTTAACTTGAAAAGGTTACAAGCCAAGACTAAAGTGGAGGGAGAGTTGGTGCATGATTTTTTTGTTTGCAAATGATTGGTCACTCAATGCAGCCTCTGAGGCTGAGATGCAACAGAGCATGGATTGATTCTCTGCTACTTGCACTAATTTTGGTCTAACAATATCAACTACTTTTTTAAATGTGGATGTAATTATTTTCCTTATTCAAATTTCACTTTTCATGTGAATACTCCCTTCATTTTGACCAGAAGATATGACCCAGCACAGGATAGTTACATACTAAATATAAAATCATATGAGTAGTCATATCTTCTCTAGCCAATCCTCTCTGTCTCTAGGGTGCTCCTGAAACAGTCTTACTTGTTGCCCACATTTCTAATAGCAGTCAACAACCATTCTCTAAAAATAAATGATTCCGGAACTCTACTGTGTTTTAAATCAAGTTCTTATTAATCTGCTGCCCAATAGCCTTTATTTTGTACTATTTATAGATGTACTTGTTAAATGTGTCTAGTGCCTCCCCTCTAGAAATGATAAGGAGTACATTTCCTTCCTTGCAGAACCTAAGCAGTCTAGGTTAACATGTAGGACTGACTTCAAGCATCTTGTTCTTAAAGAAAAGAGATTCTTGGACTCAAGTAGTCCATCCTAGTACATTTGCCAGTCACTACTGAGAATCCTTTTCTGCTACAGCTAAAGGGAGAAATATCCTTATCTTTTTCAGGGCCCTTCATTTCTCCATTCTTATTGGCTTCTCAGCATAGGTAACAAAATATTTGGTAAGAGAAGTGAATTATTTGTAAATACCATTTCTCCCTTATTTGTATACAACCTCTGTGTATTTCAGAGAGGTTAATGGGGATTTTTGCATGTTTGCGTGCATGTGTGTGTGCATGCAGATTGCAGGAACTTATTTAATGTAAGCATTCTCCTTCATTTCAAGCCCTTCTAAGACAGCTGGACAGTGTAGTGGATAGTGTTAGATCTGGTGACAGAATGACCTGGGTTCAAACGTAACTTTAGAACTACCTAGCTTTGTGGCCTGGGGCAGATCATCTAATCTCTGCCTCACTTTCCTCATGTGTAAAATGAGCATAGCAATTAGCACCTATCTCTCAGGGTTGTTGTAAGGATAAAAATGAGATAATATTTGTAAAGCACTTTGCAACCTTAAAGTATTAGATAATTCCTAGCTATTATCAAAATAGTTTTTTCTACATCAAGGGGACTTGTATCACCCCTCCTGTTAGTATGAAGAGCCTGTCCCTGTAGAGATTCCAGTTTGAAGCTAATTCCACCCTCTAATTAGGTCATGGTGCTGAAGACTCACTCTTCTCTTTAGTCCAATTAGATTCCTTGTGTTCCTGGTCCATAGATTCTACATCTAACCAGTGACTGTTGTCGATTTATTAAAGGAGACTCAGACTGGAAATTGTGAAAAAATTAAATCTTATCCAATCCAAAAACCATTTCTGAAGAACTTTTCCACATGCTTCTACATGGAATATCAAGATGAAATGAAAACAAGCAGACCCTTTTTTTCAAAAAACTTATAGCCTATTGTGGGGACCCAATATATAAACAAATGACCATATACTCAATGATTTCAAGAGAGAGCACAGATGGTTAGGAGAAGCCCAATATTCAGGAATGGATACTAGCCCTACGTAGAAAGATTTCTAAGACACAGAGGTCAGAGAAGAATGATAGGCAGCAGCCTGTGCAAAAGCTTGGTGGTGAAATACAAGTAGGCCCATGAGGCTGGAACCAGAATGCAAAGCTCTTTAAGTGTCAAGTTAAGTAATTCATACTTTATCCTAGAAGCCACAAGGAGTCGCAGGAAAGTTCCTGATCAGGGGTATAACGCAGTAAGACTTGTGCTTAGAATCATCTCAGATTGATCCACACTGCTGGGGGGAAGGGGAGTGGAACAGCAGCAAAAACAATACCAACAACTCATAACTCATGTCTTCACAGGGTTGTGTATTTAAATCAAAGACAGAAATGGAAATCTAGTCCAATCTAAAAACGAAGTTTTAGAAAGGACTTCTGAACATTTCCTAGAGAAAATAATGATAGGAACGTCAGGAGGTGTAAGAGAAGATATTTTGTCCTGTTTAGTCTGTTTCCAGGAAGTGACTGCTGTTCCCTCTCTACAGACAAAAATGCTGAGAAGGAGACTAAGATTTCTTTCATCTTTCTCTTGGCTTCCTCCAAGAAAACAAAGAGTTTTTTCTGTTCCATTAGGAAAATTAATGTTTCGATCAGGGTTCTTTCAGTGTTTATCAACATTGTTTTTAGAATAACTCAGTTCCACTAAAATGTTTCTTGGTGTGTTTTCACAGAAGAACAGATTTTTCAGAGTTGGAAAAGGGACCACTGAGTCTATTGTATACCTGAACAAGAATCCTTTCTACAACACAGCAGACAAATGGTTTACTGAAAAATCTGTAGTGAGGGGGAACCCAATACCTCCTGAGATATCCCATTTCACTTTGGGATAGCTCTAATTGCTAAGTATTTTTTCTTATGACAAGCCTAAATTTGTTTCTTTGAAACTCCACTTATTGATGCTATTTCAGCCCTGTGGAGCCATGTGGAGCAAATTAATCACCCCGCTACATAATATAGTCCTTTAATCAGAGGTGTCAAACATGTGACCTATAGCCAGCCACATGCAGCCCGCAACACTCCTGAGTATGACCCAAACCAGATGAAAATGTAATTGGGAAATATTTTTTAAAATAAATAAAAATACAATAAAATATAGATAATACCATATTTAAAAATAAGTTAATAGGCATCCCACAATATTTCTTATGTTTGGTTTCATGGCCCCTGTTTCTATTTGACAATACTGCTTTAAATACTTGGACAGATGACATACCCTCCCCACCCCAATCCCTCATCCCCTAAATCTTATCTTCTCCATATTAAGCATTCTCAGCTCCTTCAACTGATCTTTTTTCTGGCTTTGTCGCTTACTACCTACGTGACCTCAGGAAAGTTACTTAACCACTTTAGGCTTGTTTCCTCATTAGTAAAATGAAAGATTGGACCAAATGGCCTCTAAGGTCTCATCGAGTTCTAATGGACAACTTAGCTGGCATCCCATTGGTACATATATCTTGGACAGATACCACAAATGATCACCGAGATGGACTGAGAAAAAGAATGAATTGGGTTGCTGTGAAAAAAAATGTGTATTGCTTTTAATAACCCCAAGCTTCTTCTTGGAAGAAAAGCCACTTATTGACAATATCTTCTTGGTGAGACTATATGGCTGAGGGTCATAGAATGCCACAGTCTCTGAGAAATTAAAGATGAGGATCCTCAAAAGGGGCAATAGAGAGACTTGTGATGGGGGCAACTGGGCTGTAACACATTATGAACCAAGAATTATACCAGAGAAGTATTGTCTATTCCTCAGAGAAATGTAACATGGGAAAAACTGATGATCTAGTTAACTAATAAGAGTAAGGGATAATCAATGAATAGCCCCTGTGTCTAATTGCTCTACAGGTAAAATCAAGAGAGCTAGGGAAAAGTCCCCAACACATTTGTCTGAGTTCCTGGAAGGATCTATGGTAGCACAGGAATGAGAATTACCCAAGATTAGAGAGTGCATAGGTTGTGATCTCTCTGTTGCAAAGAAGACCTCCATCAATGATTTTTAAAAATCCATTGAGCTATTAAAGCATGTTTCAGCAAAAGTATTACATTTGATCCTGTTGTCTTAGGGGGTAGCAGATCCACTGAATTATTATAGTATTTTTTTTTTCAGCAGAAGTATTTCATTTGGTTCTTTTGTCCTAGGAGGTAACAGATCAACTAACTACTAAAGTATGTTTCAGCAGAAGTATTACACTTGGTCCTTGGGTCCTAGGGGGTAGTGCACTCTTCATTTTGTGTTCATCAGAGGGAGATAGTACAACATGAAGAGGTAGTTCTAACCCACATTGCATTGCTGAACCTTATAACTCCTTGGACTGAAAAAATTCAATTTACAATGAGATTGGAAATGTACAAAGGACCATGTATCCCAAACCTTTTATTTCTTCCCATTCCCCAAAGACAATGTGGTCCTAGCTCTAGTGAACTTACCCCTTGAGGGGTAGAACCAGGGCGGAAGTTTCCGGGAAAAAGATTAAGACCCAGTGCTAACAGTCAAGCCAACAAATATTTACTTTGTGACAGACACTGTACTAAGTGGGAATATAAAGACAAAAAGAGTCTCTGCCTTTAAGGATCTTACAATCTAATAGGAAGAGACAACATGCAAACAACTATGTGCACAACTATATACACAACAGAAGAAGTGGGGTAACTTCCTAAAAATTAAAGCTAGCCAAAATTGGAAATGGGCTGCTTCAAGACATGGTGAGCTGTCTCTTACTAGAGGTCCTCAAGTAGAAACTAGATGAATGTTCATTTTGGGGAATGATATGGAGGGGATAGGCAGCTCAGTAGTGTGGAGAATGGAGTGCAAGGTCTGGAGTCAGGATGACTCATCTTTATGAGTTCAAATCTGTTTTCAGACATTTTTACTAGCTGTGTGACCCTGGGCAAATAACTTAATCATGTTTGCCTCAGTTTCTTCATCTGTAAAGTGAGCTGGAAAAGGAAATGGCCAACAACTTTGGTATTTTTCCCAAGAAAACCCCAAATGGTATCATGAAGAGTCAGACATGACTGAAATGACAACAACAGCAAACAACAAAAATAGAGGGCATTCCAGTTTGGAGCAGTCAACCTCTAAGGCTCCTTCTACTTTCATGGTTTTATGATTGCTCAGAAATTTTCTGTTTTCTCTAGAAGCTGTAGGTGGTCTATTATGAGGGATCCTAGAGCCTGGGTTCATTCTGCCTGGAAGAGAATTGGATGTGGATACTAGGTCCTCTTCTGGGTCTAACTTCTAGTGGTAAATTCGACGTGGAGATTGATTTAGGAAATAGGCAATGGGCCCAAAGTAAGTCTTGATTTATGTTGGTAATGATGTTTTGTCAATGATTCCTCCATCCCTTCCTGCTTGTTTTGTTTTGTTTTGCTTTCCTTGACTTTTGAAAGCCTTCTTCCCTATCCGAAACTTTCTGTCCTGGCTTCTTCCATTGCTTTCTTCTCATTCCCAAAAAGGATTGAAACCAGCTGTCAGAGCTAAGTCTGCCCAGTAGCCACAGACAGCTTTTGCTTTTTACTCATTCAACTAATACTTCTTGAGTGGCTATTATGTGGGAAGCACTATACTCTAGGTGCTTTGATTATGTCAAGAACAACCAGCAATTCCCCAATTCCAGTCTCTATGTTGTTTACCATAATTAAGTAGATCTACAAAAGGACTAGCTAGAAACCTCCCCTCCCCTTCAATGAACAACCCATCTATGCATGTATCTACCAAATGCTTACAGAATGCCTACTATGTGCAAGAATGCATGTATTTTCCTGGACTAGCAGAATTCGTCTACTCAGAAATAAATAGTCATCCTTGAATACACTGGTCTGTTCCTCTCTGAAAAGGAATGCTACCCTCATTTATGGGTTGTCAGTGTTTCAGAGTATTGCCCAATGACCTCACAAAACCTATTTACACAGTGTGAAGTAGGTACTTGTAGTCTACTTGAAAGTAGAGACTATTCATGTCTTTCTCATGGAGCAAATAACAGCCTGCTAGCTGAGGACGCTTAATAAATGTTATATAATAATAAGGAATTATTCATACACAAGGGAAACAGGGATTGGCATGGACTGCTACCTACAGATGCTGGGCTTTATGTTTTTTTCAAGCAGCCTTTATATCATTATAATCATTGTGATGTTTAAAGGGAGAAGGGGGAGTGTAACTGACATAGGGGATTGCCACATAGATCATTTTTTGTTTGATTTTTGAAGTAACAAATGAGTAAAAGCTGGAATAATTTTGTTTCAAGTATCCCAACTAATAAGCTCTGGAGTTTCCACCCAGCTTTGCTCTCAGAAAATCATCACTGTATCTCAGCATAGAAGTATTTCCATGTGCAATTAATTCAAATATAACATAAAAGGAACAGCCTTCGAGATGAAAAGGACAATAATTCTCCACATAAACACATTAAACCACAAACCAAGGGCATACTTTGGGTCTAGCCTTTGTCTTTCTGATCTTAGGATTTATCTTTATTTGTGTTTTTCTTGGGCTGTTTTCAATGTCTAAATGAGTCGGAGAAAACATGATGTGCATTGGAGAGAAATGCAATAAAATAATTGAACATATTTCCTTTGTCTCTGGGTGAATTTACACTTGTACACACAGAAACTTTAAAAGGGCTGGGAAGGCTTCAACAGCAGCTGTAAATTATTATCCTGTGGATATTGGCATGCAAGGGCAGCTCACACACTAAGCTGCAGACTGGGTGTTCCAAGGAAATTGATGGTCCTCAGAGGCAGCAGAGAAGTCAGAGCAGTTCATGGAGAGTAGGTCTCTTTCACTCCCCAAGGCCTACAGAATGAATCAAATCAACATCTATCCTTTACCAGCAGAAGCTTCTGAGAAATCTTCAAATTTAGTCTCAGACAGACTTTCTTACGGTCTGATGGAGAGAGATGATAAAGGGAGAATCAGAGAGAGAGGAATTTTCTAACAAAGTTTGTGGACCTTGAAGATCACTGCACTGAACCCTCCAAAACTTGATTCTGGTGAAGAAAGATTCTGCCATTTGAAATTTAGAATACTAAAATCATAGAACTTCAGAGCTTCGAGGGACCTCAGAAATCAGCTAGTCAGACCTGAGCAGAAATCCCTGTCAAATGGTCATCCAGGTTCTACTTACAGACCACCAGAAATGGGGAACTCACCACCTATTAGGAAGCCAGTTATACTTTTATACAGTATTCATTGTTAAGACATTTTCCCTGTATCAAACTGAATTCCATCTCTTTGTTGCTTCTAATTACTGCTCTTACTTTTGCCTTTTGGGGCCATCCAAAGAAAGTGAAGCCATTTTCCACAAGACAGCATTGCATTACTTTAGAATAGCTATTATGTCTCTTCCTTCCACTGCAACCCTTGTCCACAAGCCTCTTATTCTCCAATGAATCCTGGTCCCTTTGCCATGCTGATTCTTGTGGACATTCAGCAGATTGTCAGTGCTCTTTCTAATAAGAAGGCTTTTATTATGGCCAACTTCCACAAAAAAAAGGGATTTGAAACAATCTTTCATTTTGGCACTGGAAAAGCACTTTAGGTGAAATAAAATTGTGATAATTTTATTAAAATAATCTAAGGCAAGATCAACATGCTTTTCAAGTACACAAGTGAGACCAGAGACTAGACAGTTGAGTGCTATCTACTAACTAATCATGTCTCTGATTGTTTAATACCCAGGAGAGATGGGTAAAGATTCTTTATTTCCTCTACTCTTACAGTGACTAAAGTCCTGGAATTGAGTTTGGACTTGGTGTTTTAGGGGAGAAGAAAAGAAGGAGCTTTTCCCAATCAGCCTCATGACAACCTAACTTGGCCCACGTTCTCCCACGGACAATAGCTAATAAGGCCTTTTCCAGAGTGTAAATGACTTTTTTTTTAGGGCACCTAGCAAAACAGTACTTGCAATGCTCTAGAGTTAATCTAAAATGAAAATTAATTGAAAAAAACCTATTAGAGTTTTTTTAAAGTGATATGTGTACAGCTTAGATGAGAATGTTTATGAGTACATGGCATGTGATGAATTTAGTCATCCTGTCTTCACATCATATGATTTCTCAACGGCAATGAACTGATGTAGTAACAGACAATGATCTGTAAAAGGGAGGCAGACTGCCTGACCCATTCATTTTATTTTTCTTTATATGTTCTCAATCATACCTATTGTGTTGTTTCTTTGGCATTATGACAGCTCCAAACAGAAACTCTACGATTCCACATAGGTATGACAATTTCACAAAAGACAGGAAGTGGATATGTTGAGGTTGTGGAAGGAGGCTTAAAAATGCAGATACCCAGTTCTAATGAGGAATTAACAATTTAGCAAACAGTATCATCTACTTTGTTGCAAGAAACTTAGAGAGATGCTAGTGATATAAAGATAGTCCCAGTGTATAGGAAGTAATATAAAGTTCTTTCAAGAGGGAGGCAGCATTAACAATTTGGAAGATCACTCAATTAATCAACAGACATTTATTTGGTACTTACTTTATGGCAGGCTGTATACTAAGCATTATGGATGCCTAGAAACAAGTGAAACAATCTCAGACCTCATGGATCTTAAATTCTAGTGGACAATATCAAGATGGGCTTCATGTAGGTGGTGGCACCTAAACTGAACTTTGAAGGAATCTAGGATTCTACAAGTTGGTGATAATAAGGAAATGCATCTTATTACTTTAAAATAGCTTTTATATCTCTTCCCATCACCCTCCCTTTACATAAAAATCTTTCCTTTTTCAGGTCATTCAACTTATCCTTGTATGGCTTGGTGTTCATTTCCCTCACAGACGCCTTTCTCTGGACATCCTCTGTTTTACCAGTGCCCTTCTTTATGAGAAGGCTTTTGTCTTGGCCTTGGAAGGCCACTTGAACTAACACATAAAGTCAGGAGATGGCTTGAGCCTGAAGTATACCCAGTTCTAAATGGAAAAGAGGAGGCTTCATGTTGCTCAGTGGATGAGACAGAAGTTTTCGTAACCCTGGGGAGTGTTCTGCCCAAAATGCTTTATGGAAAAACAACACTGTTACAGCACCGAAGAGCTAGAGCCTGCGAAAACATATTCAACCTGCATATTTTCTGGATACAGAAACTTTTCAGAGTTTTTTGGGTGGTGGTGATGGTGGTGGGGAAAATGCGAAAACCCAAACAATTTCTATTTGGACTGAAATCTTATAGCCTAACTTTCTGGCCAGAGGGTTCTTGTGGCTTAGGGCTAAGCCCTGGAAAACAAGGCTTGATCATTGAATGAATGACCCTGTGGTTCCTGGAGAGCTGTGGGATTGAATTATGCTCATGTAGCTTCACAATCAGTGAGAGGATCATCAAATGAATGAAGCCAAGCAGTTTTGCTGTTGGCAAGGACAAGAATGACAGATATCCCGTAATTCAATTAAAGGCACCTCCAGGAACCATATAATTAAATTATAACCACATTTATGTAAACAAAAAAAGTTGACTTTTGTTTAACTCCCAGCTCCCACTCATCTTTCTCTTTCCTTTCTTGCTAAATGCCCCATTTGACTTGCATGAGCAAGTTTCCTGTGGCCAAAGAAAAACAGGTATGTAGCCTCTTAGGCATCTATATAGAAATGTTTAATTGGACTAGAATGGGAATGACCTTAACTTACTGCTTTAAGCCATGGATTTACATGTGACCTTTTCTCCTCCCTTCTCTTTCTTCCACTCTTTTCCCTTTCCTCTTTGTAAATGATGGGGAACCAGTGTGTGGGAACACAGGTTTGATATCACACACATGAAATATGCTATTTCCTCATCTAGTCCATTTCACTAAGTCACTGATGCTGAGGAATAAAAGTTCAGAAGATGTAATAACACATCACAACAGGTAAAGAAGGCCTTAGAGGTAGGCCAGTGTGAGAAGTCCCAGCTATAAAAGATGGAAAAAGAGGGAGGGATACCAGGTAGAGGCATGGATGGAGGAAGCAACAAGTGAAAAGGGGTGACTTATATTAGAGGAAGACTATCCATAATCTGACTCATAGCAAATTATAAACAAAAGAAAATGCATTTCCTTTTCAAGACAATCTCATTTTAAACTCTTCTGCCAAGGGAAAGTCCTCAATTTCAAATTTGATTATAATCTAATCCATGATATAGAATAGGGAATTGGAATTGAACCTATGATTTCATGAATAGAGGGAACCAGATGAAGAAGCTCCCTCTACTGATGAAGTTTTGCCCCTCACTTACCATCATGCAATCCTAAAGAGTTGACAAGAGCAGAGGCGTCCAACACTCAGCCAGTGGGTCACATTCATCCTACAGCATCCTCAAGAGTGTCCTGAAAGAAATATAATTGGGACATATTTAATAAAATAAATAAAAATATGATAAAATATAGATAATAGTACTTTTTAAAACAGCTAATACACAATTCAGAGAGAGACTTACATATGGTTTGTTGTTGTTTGGTCATTTCCGTTGTGTCAAACTCTTCCTGACCCTATTTGACATTTTCTTGGCAAAGATACTGGAGTGGTTTGCCATTTCTTTCTCCAGTTCATTTGAACTGAGGAAAACAGGTTTAAGTGACCTTTCCAAGGTCACATAGTAAGTGTGTGAGGCCGGATTTGAGCTCAAGACTTCCTGATTCTAGGTGTGGCTCTCTATCTACTGTGCCACCTAGCTGCCCTGCTTGACACATAGTAGGCACATAATATATGTTTGTTACTAACCAACTGACTTATTAAGCAGAAGGCAAAGCAAGGAGAATTAAAACTTTGCATTCTACCCACTAACCTTGCACAAACTATCCCACCAATGCATACAGTCTCTGTAGAGAAGAGGGCGCAGATTCACAAACCATAGCGTGTCAGTACCTGAGTAGAAAGCATGTGTCCTGCGTGAGTCAAAAACGTGGATTTAGACTTTGATGTCTTTTGTCCACCCCAGGAACAGTCAACACCACAGATCACTAAGAGATGGAGCCACTCTTCTTCTGGTCCTCTCCTACTAGATGGGGCCAATTCTCTGCTGGCTGCTGTGTTCAGGCCAGTCCTCTCCTCTTCCGGACTCTGAAGCCACATGACACTTATGTCCTAAAGTAGTTATTTTAAGCTTTATAACTGCAGACCTTTTCCAGGTGAGCACCCTTGCCTGGACTCTGAGGGGTCTACCTCTCAATCAGGAGAAGGCTGACCAGGAAAAGACAGAATAGTTCCCATCTAATCAGTTCCTCCAAGCAGCAAAGCTTTCTCTCCTGAATGTGGGTGTCATCCATGGTTCTAACTTCAACCCTTTTCCTTCTCCTTTGATTCTGTATCACTTGGTGATCTCATTAGTGCCCATAAATTCATTTGTCACGTCTATGCAGAGGATTCCCAGTTTTATATATTCAGCTCTAATCTCTCTCCTGAACTCCAAGCCTGCGTTGCCAGTTGCCTATTGGAATTTTCCAACTGACTATCCCAGAGGAATCTTAAGCTCTACATGTCTGAAATATATTCTCTTTCCCCTCAAATCCTCTTCTATTCCCAACTTCTCAATTACTCTCTAGGACAGAAGTATCAAGCACACAGCCTCATATGGCCAGCAACACTCTTGAGTGAGGCTGTAACCAGACTAAAATGGAATTGGGAAATATTTAACAAAAAATAGTAAAAAAATAGATAACATTACATTTTAAGACTAAGTCAATATTCAACTCGTAGGAATGCTTATGTATGGATTAGTGGCTCCTATTTCTATTTGAGCTTGACATCACCAGTCTCCAGCACCACCAAACTTCCAGGCACCCAGGCTCATAACTTCAGTGTCATTTCTGACTACTCACATATATACTCATTTCACATATGTAATCCACTGTCAAATTTGTTTCTATTTTCTCAGTCTCTCTCACATACATCCCTTTCTCTCCACTCACACAACCCTAACCTCACTCAGTCCAGTTGAGTTCAATCCTTCATAATTTCTAACTTGGACCATTGCAATATCCTTCTAATTGGTACCCCATTACTACTCAAACTGTAGTGTCTCTGTATTACCTCCATCATCAAATATAAAGTTCTCTTTTAGTCATTTAAGGTCCTTCACAACTGGTCCTTCCCTAGCTTTCTAGACTTCTCACACTTTACTGTTCTCTATACACTGTCCAATCCATCTACATTGGCTTACTTGCTATTCTTCAAAGAGAATAATACCTCTTCCATCTCTATGTCTTTACATTGGTTGTCCCCTATGCCTACAATGTTCTTCTTGCTTATATCATTAGGACTTCCATGGATTCCTTCAAGATTCAGCTCAAATCTCAACTTGCCAAAAGTCTAATTTTCTAGGTATAGGTGTCTTCCCTTCCCATATCATCTTTAATCTGTCATTCACTTTTCATCAATCAATCAGGAAGGTAGGAGGAGAACCAAGATATGTAATCTATGTATATGTTATGTATGTAAATATGTATGTATCTTGTATGTATGTACATTACAATTCACATATTAACTTCTGCATTAGAATGTGAGCTCCTTGAGGACAGATACAATATTTTTGCCTTTTTTTTTTTGACTAGGCTATGAGTTCTTAACCTGGAGTCATGCTTTTGAAAATATTTTGATAAGTGAATTTCAATATAATTGGTTTCCTTTGTAATCCTATGTATTTAATGCTATGCATTTTAAATTACCATTTTGAGAAGGAGTCCATAGGCTTTACTATACTGCCAAAAGGGTCCACAAAAAAGGCTAAGAACTCCTGGACTAGATAATCCTGATGATTCCTTTCTGTGAGTCTGCTAAGAGTAGGGATTTGTTTCAAGGAAGAAAGGCATGAGAGTGTGTTAGCGTATATATTCTAGCCCTAGGATTCTATGAGTTTCTATTTAAACCACAGTGTACTTTGTTGGGAAAGTGTAACATATCATAGTACCTTGAACCTGATAAGTTCCTACTCAGTATCTGTTTAATCAAATTAAATTTAATTTGATTGACATAGATGCCATATTCTCTTAGGCCAACATTTCCCAAACAGAGAATAGCCATATTTTGGTACTTGAATTTGGAATCGTAGATGAAAAGAATGTCAGTGTTTTAATATCCATTGCTGGTGAAAGTTTAGTGCTACTAAGAAGTTTTCATCTGAAGTGATGGTCCCTGGAACTATTTCTTCAGGAACTTTTATTGAAGAAGTCCTAGTCATGATATCAATAATTCTCTTCCACATACTGGAAATGGACCAACCCAATTCGTCCAAATGCCTGAAAGTATATGTTTCCCTGAGAAACATATTTCATTTGGTAATCTTATTGGCTCCCAGTGTTTCAGTCTCTTTTCAGATGGTTCTCAGATCTATCTGTCCAGCCCTTTCCTCTCACCCAACTTCCAGTCTCACATCTCCAACTGCCTATTGAGATAGCTCAAACTAGATGTCCTACAGAAATTTTAAACTCAGTATATCCCAAACTGAACTCATTATGTTTTCCCCAAAACCTTTCCTTCTTCCTAACTTCTTCATTACTATCAAGCGTACTACTATCTTCTCAGTCACCCAGACTTTCAACCTGGAAATCATCCTTGAATCCTCACTCTTTTTCATCTTCCCTATCTAATAAGTGATCAAGTCAGTAAATAAACAATTATTAATGTCTATTATGTGCATGGCACTGTACTAAAACACTGGAAATACAAAGAAAGTCAAAAGATAGTCCCTGCCCTCAAGGAACTTATAATTTGATGGGGATAAACAACAAGCAAACAAATAAATGCAAACTATATGTTAGATAAATTGTAAATAATAAGTTGGAAGGCACAAGAATTAAGAGGGGTGAAGAAAACATTCCTGTAGAAGGGAGGATTTTACTTGAGACTCAAAGGAAGCCAGGAGGCAAAGCTGAGGAGGGAGAGCATTCCAGGAATGAGAGACAGCCAGAGAAAATACCTGGAGCCAAGAGATGCAGTGTCTTGTTTGTGGAATGGCAAGGCAGCCAGTGTCACTGGAGTGAAGAGTACATGGATGAGTGTAAGTTGTGAAAAGATTGTAAAACGGTGTGTGTGTGTTCATACATGTGTCAATGTGTCTGTGTGTATGCTAGGTTATGAAGGACTTTGAAAACAAATCCTACAGTTTATACCTTTGTAACATCTCTCATATACTCTCCCTTCTCTCCTCTGACATTGCAACTACCCTAATTCAACCCCTCAGCACCTAATGTCTAATCTCTTGCAGTAGCCTTCTGATTGGTCTCCTTGCCTCAAGTCTCCCCCATTCTAATCTATCCTCCTCACCAGCTATCAAAATGATCTTGGTAAAGTACAGGTTTGCCTATATTACCTCTTCCCTACGTCAATAAACTCCAGCAGTTCCCTCCTACCTCTAGAATCAAGTATAATATCCTCTTCTTGGATTTTAAAGCACTTCATAATCTGGCCCCTATCTACCTTTGCAGTCTTACACTTTACTTCTCTCTATACCATGTGATAACAGGGACACTGGCCTTTTTGCTGTTCCTCTCCCAACTACTCCATCTGCTGACTAAGAGTTTTTGCTAGCTGTCCTCCACGCCTGGATTACTCTCTCTCCTCATCTCCACCTCTTCCTAGCTTTCTTCAAGTGTCAGCTGAAGTCCCACCTTTTTCAGAAAGGCTTTTTTAGTCTTCTTTCTCATAGGTGTTTTCCCTCTAAAACTACCCTCAATGTATTGGGTTATGTCCTGTTTGTACTCAGTAGTTTGTATGCTGTCTCTCCTATTTTCCTGTGAGTTCCTTGAGATCAGGGAATGGTTTTTTTTTTTAAACCTTTCTTTATATCGACAGCACTTAGCACAGTACCCAGACCATAATAGGTTCTTAATAAATTCTAATTGATTGACCAGACTGATTAACTATGGGTAAGTTCAAATCTGGACATCAGTTTAAGCCACTGGATCTACTTTCTCAAGGCTAGATCTGTTACATTTTACCCCCTGCAAGCTCTCTGGTAGCCTAAA
The DNA here is from genome assembly GCF_003287225.1 of Phascolarctos cinereus. Taxonomy (NCBI): domain Eukaryota; kingdom Metazoa; phylum Chordata; class Mammalia; order Diprotodontia; family Phascolarctidae; genus Phascolarctos; species Phascolarctos cinereus. The sequence continues at coordinate 149,812,950 of NW_027555847.1, forward strand.
AAAGTTGGGAAGATCTCTTTAATATCATTGGCTCTAGCCCCCATTGGCTATGTGCTGTGCACTTTTTTGGTCCCCAGTGACTAGCATCTAAGTTCCATTTGATCACTTAACATCTGATAGACTTTTAGAAAGGAATATTTACTGCAAAGATAAAGCACAATAAACATATACTCCCCTCCTCCCAAGCCTCTCTCCTCCACAGTTTTGGTCTTTGGGGAATGGGAGTGGTAAAAATGGATAACGCTCACAGTTTAGCTTAGTTCCTACATAACATTAGTCCTACAATTTCAAGTCCAAAGTGCCAACTTCTGAGAGACTGGTATTCCTCAATCAGCGCTCCTCACGGAGTTGCTACTGAGCGGTCTGTGACATCTCACCTAGATTCCTGAAATCTTTTATCTCCTGGGCCAAATGGGAGACTCCTCTCCCTTCACATAGAATGGCCAAGAATAACCAAGAAAGCCAGTCTCATTTCTGTGGGACCCAATCCCATTTCTTGAGCTCACATGGCATAGTAGGGGCTGAAGAGAGGAGGAGCTAATTCTCTATCTCCTCCCTCCTCCACCTTACCACATGGCATAATTGAAAGAGTTCTTCATCCTCAGTTATGAATACAGGAGCAGCCCTTGTAGGTACTGATTTGGGCTGTTTTCAAGACACCACCATTTTCAGTGAAGGAGCCAATGGAAAAAAAGGTTCCTCCCAATCACGTGGGTGACTCTGGATTAGGTAGTATAGCCATGCACAGAGATTCTTATCCATCTAGGGAAATTAGGGGAAGGTGGTTTTCTGTTTTGTTTTTTCAACCTAAGCCCTAGAATTGATATGATAAGAATGACAATTGAAAGAATAAGTACGAGCGAATTTACTACATGGCTCACTTTTTGTCTGAGTACCTGAGGGAATACTGGAAGTCTTCTCTGATTGAAACGATCATAAATCCAGCAGTGAATCTGGGCCACTGCACTAGACCTGCGCCTCACTCTGCATCCTAAAGGACATTTGTAGTTTCTAAGAAATGGCAATGCGGAGTAGCACGGGCTGTCATGGTCTTTGTCCTTAAAAAACTTGGTGGAACACTTACTAAACTATGAAGATGTTTGCTTGGTGAGTTAGTCATGCCCTGCAGGGCAGGGGTCTCTGCTTCTCTCTCCAGATGGCTCTGTGTGCCTCTTATGTAGTTTCTGTGTTTACTTTTCAGAGTCGGTAGAGATCAACCCAGGAAACAAAGGGGCCCTCATGTCTTTCTCTTCATGTGCTCATCTAGGATCTGGAGGGATTTGCTCTGCTTTGACAATGTCTGCCCTCCTGCAGCACTGCTTTGTTTATTGTTCAAATAGTTCATGGGCGACAATGAGGGATCCAAATGACAGCATCCACCTTCCCTACAATTTCAGTTTGTTTCTCTTAGTCTGGGTCTTATTCTATGTTTTTTTTTTTGAGAGGGAATTGAGGGAAAAATCTTAAATTCAGAAGATTTAACTTTTGACTCCTGGCATTTTCATGTGGTATATGAAAAAGAACCCTGAATTTGGAGTCAGAGGACCTAAGTTCAAATCCTGGATCTGTGACTTATAATCTGTTTCACTTTCAGTTAGTTATTTAACCTCTCTAAGTCTTGGTTTCCTCATCTATAAAGCAAAGAAGCTGCAGATGACAATCAAGTACTTTTCTAATTCCAAATCCTAAGAATCTAGCCATTTAGTTGCTATGTACCTTGGGAAAGAGTACACAGGAACAGCTAGGTAGCGCAGTGCATAGAGCATGCCAGGCCTGGAGTCAAGAAAACTTACACTACTGATTTCAAATCTGACCTCAGACACTTACTAGCTGTGTGACCCTGGGCAAGTCACTTAATCCTATTTGCCTCAGTTTCCTCATCTGTAAAATGATCTGGAGGAAGAAATGCCAAACCTCTCCAGTATCTTTGCCAAGAACTGTCCTCTCCCCCCAAAAAAGAGGTCACAAAGAGTCAGATACAACAGAAAAATAACTAAACAACAAAAACCTTGGGAAAGCCACTTAAATACTCTGATCCTCAGTTTCCTTGACTATAAAACGGGGGTAATAATACTTTCATTACTGACTTCATAAGGTTATTATAAGAGATGTTCTCTAAAACTAAAAATCACTATATAAACATAGGTTTCTTGTTATTTTACAGGGCTAGGGACAAGGTTAATTCCTTTTCTTTGGATAAGGCCTTCCTACCCAAGAGGCCTCCGAAGTCTTGGAGCCCAAACCTTACTTGAATCATAGGAAGCCCCTGCAAAATCTCTGACAAATGGTCATCTATCCCCTTCTTTAATTAACTCCAGCTTGCATGCACCATATTACTCAAAACCTCAGGAGGAAATAGCATGCTTAATTTTACTTTAAGTTTTATTTTCTGTTTCCTTTTAAATGCTGGAAATAAGTACAAAGCAAGAGATAGCTGTACTGTTCTCTCTAAGGACAGTGGTTCTTTGTCTTCTAGGAGGGATGCTGATGGAGTAGAAAGACCAATGAACTTGAGTTCAATCTGGGTGTGATTCTCAGCTTTTCTTCTTACTAGCTGATTGACCTTAACAAGTATGGCTCACTTCTTTGGACCTCAGTTTCCTTTTTAGTAAAATGAGAACTAATAATAAGAAGAGCAACAACAGCACTAATAGCATTTATATAAGCACTTTGAGGTTTGTAAAGCACTCTACAGATACTATTTCATCTGATCTTCACTTCAGCCCTGGGATGTAGGTCCTATTATTATCCCCATCTTGCAGATAAGAAAACCTAGTCAGATAGAGACTAAATGATGTCCTAGGTCACACAACTAGTTGGTATCTGAGTCTGGATTTGAACTCAAGTTTTCTTGACTTCAGGTCCAATCAATCAATTAATAAACATTTATTAAGTGCTTACCATGTGCCAGGTACTATACTGGGCATACAAAAAGATGCAAAAGATAGTGCTTGTCCTTAAGGAGTTTACAATTTAATGGGGGAGACAACATGGATACAAATACATTTGCAGCAAGCTATATACAGGATAATTAGGAAATAATTGATAGAAGAAAGGCACTGGAATTAAGAGGGGATGGAAAAGGCTTCCTTCAGAAGATGGGATTTTGTTGTTAGTTCTTCGTCATTCATTCTGGAAGAGGACCATGACATCAGGAAGGTGATGCTATAACTTGCAAGTAAATTGGATTTAAGTGAGTCAGAGTTGGGCAAAGTCACTAGCCTCACTCTTTCCTCTGGAGCCACCTGGGTCCAGTGTCAAGATATAGATTAGAATGACAGGAGGTGGCCACAGATGCAGCTGGAGACCTTGGCCTTTTTTAAGTTAAGGTCTTTCCCAGATCTCAGTTTGATTGAGACAATGCCCATTCAATGATTAAGACTAGGTAAGAAATGAGGCAAAGGATGGCCTTTTTCATTTAGTAAATAATAAAAAAAAATCAATTTGGGAGGGGAAGACCTTCAGGGCTTCCAGCCAAAACAGAAACAATCATGAAGGTGGCACAGCGAATAGAGTGCTTGGCCTAGAGTCATGAAGACCTGAGTTTAAATCTAGCTTCATATACTTACTAGCTATGTGACCCTAGACAAGTTACTTAACCCTGTTTGCCTCAATTTCCTCATCTGTAAAATGAGGTGGAGAAGGAAATGGCAAATAACTCTAGTATCTCTGCCAAGAAAACCCCAAGTGGGGTAATGAAGTGTTGGACACGACTGAAGTGACTGGACAACAACAACAACACAACAACAACAACAATAAGAAAAGCAATCATGATCTTAGACAAAGCAAAAATAAAAATAGATCTAATTAAAAGAGGTACTCATGGAAACTACATTTTGCTAAAAGGTGCCATAAACAAGTAATAACAATACTAAATATATATGCACTAAATAGCATCATATCCAAATTTTAAAAAGAAAAGTTAAATGAGTTATAGGAAGAAATAGTAAAATTATGATAGTGAGGGCCCTCAATTTTCCCCTCTCAGAACAAGATAAATCTAGCCATAAAATAAATAAGAAAGATATTAAAGAGATGATTAGAATTTTAGAAATGTTAAATATAACAGAGGAATTAAATTAAATTAAATTTGGAGAAAAGTAAATAGGAACAAAAAGAATATTTTTTCTCAACTGTTCATGGCACCTTTAAAAAATTGACATTTATTAGGGCACAAAACCCTCAGGACCAAATACAGAAAAACAGAAATATTAAATGCATTGTGGTATATGATTATGAACGAATACCAATGCATTACAAGAAATGATGAAGGGGATGATTTCAGAAAAATCTGGGAAGATTTATATGAACTGAAGCCAATGAAGTGAGCAGAACCAGGAGAACATTGTATATAGTAATGGCAATGTTGTAACAATAATCAATTTTGGAAAAATTAGCTGTTCTGATCACTATAATGATTCTTGATAGTTCCATAAAAAATGCTATTCACCTCCAGAGAGAGAACTGATAAAATTTAGGTGCAGATTGAAGCATTTTTTTTTTACTTTCCTTATTTTTCAGGGTTTTTTTTTTTTGCCACTGGGCTAATATGGAAGTAGGCTTTTCATGACTTTGGTTATCATAATCCTTGCCTTCTCAATGAGTGGGGATTGGCCAGGAGAGAGTGAGAGAATTTAAAACTGAAAATTAAAAATAATGTAAATTTTTTGCAGTATGTATTTTTAAAAAGTCTCATTCAGAAGTTGCTAAATATAAATCAAATTTAGTTTTTCCAATAATTTGCTCACCTCTACAGTTTCTTTTTTGTACGTTTTTTTTTTCTGTTGGATTAGTCTAGCTTTGGTTGAAGAATATTAAAGTCTTCTGCTATTATTTTGTTGCTATTAATGCTATTTTTTATCTATTTAATTTTTTTATTAATTTATTTTGATTTATCAACAATCACTTCCACAAGCTTTTGAGTTTTAAATTTTTCTCTGCCTCCCTCCCCACCTCCTTCCCCAAGACGACATGCAGTCTGATATAGGCTATGCATTTCTATTAAACATATTTTCGCGTTGGTGATGTTGCAAGTAAGAATTAGAACCAATAGGAGGAACCACCAAAAAGAGGAAACAAAACACAACATAAGAAGAAAATAGCAAATAGTACGCTTCGATCTGCATTGAAACTCCATAGTACTTTCTTTGGATGTGGGTAGCATTTTCCATCAAGAGACGTTTGGAGATGTCTTAGATCCTTATATTGCTGAGAAGGGTTAAGTCTATCAATATTAGTCATTGCACAATGTTGTTGTTACTGTGTACAATGTTCTCCTGGTTCTGCTCATTTTACTCAGCCTCAGTCCATACAATAAACTTTCCAGGTTTTTCTGAAGTCTGCCTGCTCAGCATTTCTTATAGCACAATAGTATTCATATCTATATTACATTCATATATCACAACTTGTTCAGCCATTCCCCAACTGATGAGCATCCTCTCAATTTCCAATTCTTTGCCACCACAAAAAGAGCTGCTATCAATATTTTTGTACATGTGGATCCTTTTCCCATTTGTATTATCTCTTTGGGATACAGCCTTAGAAGTGCTACTGCCGGGTCAAAGGGTATGTACGTTTTTATAGCCCTTTAGACATGCTTCTAAATTGCTCTTTACAATGGTTGGATCATTTCACAACTCCACCAACAATGCATTAATGTTCTAATTTCCCCACATCTCCAACATTTATCATTTTCCTGTTTTGTCATCTTGGCCAATCTGATATGTATGATGTGGTACCTCAGAGTTGTTTTGATTTGCATTTCTGTAATCAATAGTGATTTAGAACATTTTTTCATATTACTATAGATGGCTTTAATTTCTTCACCTGAGAAAGGCCTGTTCATATCCTTTGACCATTTATCAATTGGGGAATGATGTATTCTTATAAATTTGACTTAATTCTCTATGTATTTTAGAAATGAGGCCCTTATCAGAGGCACTAGTTATAAAAATTCTTTCCCAATTTTCTACTTTCCTTCTAATCTTGGTTGCATTGGTTTTGTTTGTGCAAAAACTTTTCAATTTGATGTATCAAAGTTATGCATTTTGCATTTCATAATGTTCTCTATCTCCTGTTTTGTCATGAATTCTTCTGTTCTCCATAAATCTGATAGGTAAACTATTCCTTGCTCTCCCAGTTTGTTTACAGTATCAGCTTTTATATCTAAATCATGAATCCGTTTATTAACGCTATTTTGACAATCACCAACTTTTGAGAATTTAACTTATATTCAATTTGGTACAAATGCATTTAACAGATTTTTAGTTGTCTTTAAGCATAATGTAGTTTCCATTTTTGTAACTCTTGATTTTGTCTGTTTTTATTTTTGCCTGGATTGCAATCCCAGTTTTTATAGCTTTATCAGAAGCATATTCAATTGTGTTTCATCTACTTATTTTTAATTTTGGAATGCGTATATGTTTTAAATGTTTCTTGTGAAATATAAGGTGATTGAAATAGAAAGTGCCTATTCAGCAGTTCTACAAACTTCTGGTATTTAAGTCTCATCCTCCTGGAAGATTATAGTATTAATTATGTTACTGTTGATGTTACTTGTTTAAAGCCTTTGTTAATGTGCACTTATGGGAGCCTTTCCTAATTTTCATTTCTTTTGTGTGAAGGAACTAAATAGATGTTTCCTGACTCACATTGTACATTAAATAAATCTCTACCACTCTTTTTGTTTTTGGAGAGATTTTAAACTTTTGGGAGTTCTGAGCCAGAATTAAGTGGTGAGTATTTTTCCCCCTGGCGCTCTGGGGTGATAAGTCAAAGAATATGATAAAAATTAATCTAACTCTCTAATTAGAGACCAGTATCTGTAATAATGAACCTGGCCACCATATTCATGAATCAAAAGTAAAGGGAGAGAATATAAGACTCCAGGCCTTTTGGTCCAGTAGTAGTTATAATTGTTATATTTGCATGCAACAGGTTTTAAAATGTTGTTTTATTATCTATTCCTGTCTTTTTATTTTTTTTTTGTTGGGAATATTTAATCCATTCACATCTAAAGTCATAATTATTATGTTTGTTTTCTTCTTTTCCATGAATACACATTTAAATCAATACAGATAATTTTATTTATTAAATTAACACACATATTTAAATTAACATATATAATCTAAACCTCTTTTTGCGTCAGCACTTAGCTTGTATCATTTATTTTGCTTAAAATAATCTGAATATGGTAATCTTCTTCCAGCATCCTGAATCTTCTTTGTCCCTCATCTTCATCTTAATTTTATTGTTCTTTATCTTTTGTTTATTTTGCCTATTTCCCTTCTCAGATAAGTTTACTATACTGATTCAATCTTTCTATCTTTAACCCTCCTCCTTCCACATGCATAACTCATTCATTTGTTAATTTCAGTGACATTAATTTAAAAGTACCCTTTCCAAGAAATAGTATTTGTATTCCAACTCTTTTCTTACTCCTTACTTACTCTTTTCAGAATTTCTCTAATATTGAGGCCCATTAATGCCAATTCTCCATGAAACCAGAAAGTTACAGTGGAAAATATTCTGTAACGCTAATCCAGGGTAAATCCTATTCTTTGTTATTCCCTCATAACCTAATACTTTTTGATGTCATGTCATCCTCTCTTCAAATTTCTGGCACTTGAACTGTGTACATTAAAATGGTAATGGAGGTTTGGTAATACTTTTTTGTTGTTGTTGTCTGTTTGTTTACCTCACCTGATGTTTGTTTTCAGATTGTTATCAACAGCCATATATTTCTTATTACACCTTTTAAGGAATCATTAATATTCCAGATAAGGGCGATGCCTTGTTGTAAAAGAGCCTATAAGGCAGCGCTTTACTGAATACAATGCTTTTTCATAATCAACAAAGAGTAAGGACAATGGGGTCTCTTATTCCCTACATCATTCAGTCAATCGTAAGATAATAAATATGTGGACCATAGCCAAAAGGAACTTTTGAAAGCGTACTTATCCTCAATTAATATTCACATGAAGGATGACTCAAATTATGTATGGATGACCTTCATATAGAATTTGTATAGATGGTGGAGTTGTTATATACTGGATGCTTACTGATGTTCTCTCATCACTTTTTTTTTGAGGGGGAAGGAATAAGGATTGAGATTTCCCCCCACTCCCACCCCAATGTCTTTAGTATCTTTTGCTCCTTTAGGTACCTTGGATATGAGTGCTCTTCATATCACTTCTCTATCTTTTGCTCTAGAAGGCATTTTCATTATTTTATAATAGCTCATCTACAATTTTCTAATTTCTGCTTACTTCATAATTAAAAAAAAATGTCGAGGATACCCTGAAACAATATCATTTGAAAAACAGCTAAAATAACTGAGGATATTAAAACAAGGTTTCCTAGGTGTCAGTAGTTATCTTATATTTGAAAGGCTGTCACCTAGAAAAAGAACTAAATTTATTCTGTGTGGTTCCAGAGGGCAAGAACAGGTCTAATGAGTGGAAGTTAAAGGGATTTATGCTTTGGATAATTTAGAGCAAGTTCATCAAGCTCAAATAGAAACAGATCCTTACTTTCATGGTGACTTAGAAAACTACAAATGAGTATTATATGTGTTTGACTCTATTTTTATTTAGTTTGCTAACTATTTACTAATTACATTTCTATCTGGTTTGGCTGTACTGGAGTTTTACTGGCCTCATGCAACCCTCAGGCCTTGAGTTGGATACCTTTCATAAAGGGTCGTAGTAGATCCTTTCCAACTTTGAATTTCTATGAATATATAAACTAATTGTTAGCAAACTATGGCTCCTGGGCTAAATCTAGCCTGCTGCCTGTTTTTGCATGGCCTGTGCTCTAAACATGATTTTGGCTGTTCTTTAAAAAGTTTGTTGACCCCTTCTATAAACTATCCTTTGAACCACTCTGTGTGTGTGTGTGTGTGTGTGTGTGTGTGTGTGTGTGTATTTTTGTCCTTGGTATAATCCAGATACCACAATGTTCAGATATATAAAGAAACTAATTTTTTAATTTCAAAAATCTTTTTATTCACATTTTATTGATGGCATCAATATTACTTTGTCAAAATTACTCTGCATAATTAATATCTTTTGTATGTAAATTTGATTTTTTTTTTCTAATATGGAGGAGCTAGAGGGAAAAAGGAATTTTAAGCCAGGATAATTATTCCTGCAAGGGAGGGAAGAGATAGTCAATTGAAGTATTCTAGAAATACTGGTATTTGTGTATGTATAAAAAGGACGCTCAAAGCCAAATACACATTATTTTTATCTGACACTTTCAATTAATCCAAATAGCATTGTTTTAATCAGAAGGGATAATCAAGAGATGACTATATATGTTCCATAGCTAGTTCCATAGTAGGTATGGGTATTCTACAACTTATGGATAAGTTGAATCCCAAAGATGTGCATGTTTGTCAGTTCTTTGGAATCTGAAATACCCTTTCGCATTGAAACAAAGTTATAAATGATGTTTATATTTCCAGGATAGCCCCCGAAAGTTTATTTAATCTCTAACAACCAAACTAGAGTACTAATAGCACCAACCTAAGTTCTGAGTCATGACATCAGGACAGAAGAAAGTAGAAAGAAGAAAACAAGTATAAGGCTGATTCCAGGCAAAATTTGGAAACAAACAAAATTTGGCTGTGTTTTTTTTAAATTTCTCTTTTTGTATCACTTATCTATTTACTGACACTGCTTTCCAAAAACCCTCAAGCCTTCATGTTTGTGCTGTCCTAAGACTTACACTAAAGCATCTCATCTAGTTCTGTTCAATTATCCATTCTAAAGAATTTTAAGCTTGGAAATTATTTATTTCTTCCCAATCCTGACCATTAATCAAACTCTTATCCCTTAGTGCAGGTAAGCTCCATTAGATATTAAAATAAAATATTCTGATTAAAAAAATTCCTATCAAAATGCAAAGGACTGATAATCTCTAAATTCCTTGTTCTCTATTTGTATTTTTTAAGGTGGGATTTTGGTTACACCAAATAAACCTTTTAGGAATTCAAATAGGCCAACCAACTTAAGTAAAGAAGTTCAGCAAAAGGGGCTTAGATATTTTGGAGGGTGTTCACCTCTCCTGGCAGAGGACTTGTACTCTCTAAAGTTGGTCTTCTTTTGCATGTTTTTTTTTCTTTTCTTCTTGTGAACCTCCCAATTCAAAGTTCTCAGGATTGTTTGAAAACTTTCAATGTGGTGACAGTGAGATTTTGGTCATGCAAATATTGAAATAAAGGCAGCAGTTATTTTTTATGTATGGGTTCCTTGTAAGTAGTAATGCTTGTACATACTTTAATGTGAAATTATAGAACATACTTAGTTCAAAAATACCTTAGCACATACTGCACACTTATAAATATTTCAATTTATAAAAAGGCTAGTTGTGCACAGCCTATAACTTTCCCTTTCCATCTCCCACCTCAAAGGAGCTCTACCTTTGACACCAACCCTTAGCTATCCAAAACAACCAAGCTGTCTTGGGCTGATGGCACCACCTGGTGGCTGGCATGGAGAATGTGTCTTTCATATCATCCATTTTCTTTTTTTCTTTTCATTTCTCATTTAATTCCACCTTAGGCAATCTTTCTTTTTCATAAGTATGCGCATATGTTTTTTAATATCCCCATTGTTTCCCTTCCCTAATTCAACTCCAGAAAAATGCTTTCTTTTTTTCCCTTCTGTTTGTGAACCAAAACATGGCCTTCATCATGGTTAATCAACATGAGAGTAGAATTGCAATGAATATTTGTTAAGGACAAGGGAAGCCTATCTTGAACTGATATTACACTTCCCACAAAACAAACAAAAAATAGTACTATCAACCACTTACATCTTTAAAAGTGACTATAAGCCCCCTTCACACTTTTCACAAAAAAGACAGTGTTGTATAGTGGATAGAACACTAGCCTTGGAATCGAAAACACTTATATTTGAATCCTGTCTCAAATACTTACTACTTGTATGATCATAAGTAAGTCAGTTAACCTTTCTCAACCCTAGTTTACTCATTTGCATAAAGAAAATAATAACAATATTGACCACACAAGTTTATTGTGAAGGTCAATAAGCCTAACATATTTAAAGAACTTTATAAATCTTAAAGTACTACATGGATTTTATCATTATTTTTTCATCCTCTACTAATTTAATCTTCTTTTCCTCAAGCACCTTCACTAATTTAATGTCTCATCATAGTAGGAAGGTTAGTGATCCTGGCTTCTCAAAATTTATGCCAGTGGATTACTTGCTGTGGCAGATTCCACCAAGTTGAAAAGGCTTCAAAGCCAGTCCTGGCAACTGACCATGCATCTGTCATCTGAAGGCCAGTCTCACTAAGTTTGGAGAAGCACACCATAAGAAAATTAGTTTCCAAAAGATTATTTTTTTGGTCACAGTAAGTCTTGAAGCCCATCTTACTAAGTTTTACGTGTATCACAATCTGCATCAGTGGAGGGAGCAACAGCAGTGAGGGAACCATTAATCTTTTAATAATTGGAATATTTCTTCAAGCATTTTCATTCTAGATGAATGAAAAAAATTATATCTTTTGTTTAATTGTTAGCATCCTGAAAATAATTATTTTTTTCTTAACAAATTAATAATACACTAGCTATAGTTTGGGTTACTGGCTCTAGGCTTAGGGGATCTGGCTTCAAATTCTACCTCCCAATTTGCTTTACCTCAAGCAAGTCACTTAACATTGTTTCAGACTCAATTTCTTCACTTGTAAAATGAAGGAGCTGGATTATAATGTGCTTGAGAGTGCTTCCATCTCTAGATCTATGACCTTCTGATTCTAAATAGAATAATTTAGAAACTGAACCAGGTCCAGTCCAATCCAATAAATATTTATGAAATGCCTACCATGTGCAAGGCATTACTGTGTTAAGTACTCAGGATGCAAAGACAAACAAAAACAAATCAAATTGTTCTTGCCTTTAAAGAACTTACATTCTATGGGGTTTAACAATACATATAGATACAATAATATAGACTAACAACACTATTTATTACTTTAAATGGGAAAATGTGTTCTGAGTTCTATACAACTGACTTATGAAAAACCTTTAGGTACCCAACCCTCTATGTATATTCACAATTTTCAGTATTAAATCTAGAATTCTTTGAGTCAAAAATTCCCATGATCCCACTTAAGCCAATTGCGGTCATGATGCACTGGGACTTTTGGCTAACATTCAGTGTAGACAGTGCATATTTATATATAGTTATGCATCAGCCTCTCCTGATGTAACTAGATCATTTAGTACCTTATGAAAACATGGTGTTGAAAGTGGGGCTATTGGAGATTAGAACCTCTCAGGAAGTGGCTTTAGGAAAGTGTCACATTTCAGATCCAAAGGAATCTGGTCCAAGCTGATGGCTGAGTAGCAGATCCACTATTGATTTTCATCCCAATTCTTTGATCCTGAAGTTTCATTCTCTTCTTGCTCTCCAGGCCTGCTATAGGCTCCTGACATTATCCTTGCTATGAACATCGTAATCCCATCAAGGATTTGCCTGTCACCATCACATTCTGTAGTCCAAAGAACAAACTGCATCTCATGAAGTAGTTTGTTGAACCAGAACAATGAATTTTTCTGTCACTTTTGTAGGTAAGAAGGAAGAATCTGATATGTTTTGAGATAGACACTAACACAAAAGCATTAATGAATGTTAGATCTGGAAGAGACTTTAGAAATCATCTAATCTGCCTCTCCCCTATTTGCTATACAGATGATAAAACTAAGGGCAGAGGGTTTAAGAAGCTTACTCAAAGTTACATAGCTGGTATAATGGTAAGTCAGGTCTAGAACCAGGGTCTCCATACTTTCAGTATTTTGCTTTGCTTTCTTTCAGTTCCTTCCATTCCTCACTCCCCCCTACCCCTTACAGTAGTAAGTACACGGTCATCTTTCCATCACATGCTCCTGTAGATATGGTTTAAAAAAAAATCTCTAAATCTTTCCAGGCTAAGAAATGGTTTTATTTGAGAAAAAGAATTTATAACAATGGAATTCTCTAGGTAAGTTTCAAATGAGATAACTGCCAACTCAATCTGATAGTGTGTCCTTTGAAATATAATTGCTTTCCTTTCCCTGGAGGATGCCTCTTATTTGTGTGCACTGCAAATAACACTGGAGTTTTATGTATTTTATTCCATTGTATAGTGAGAATTTGACTGGCCCTTTTTATATCAATAGGAATGGGCTTTGCTTTTGATCAATACTAATCACAAAAGTAATAATATGGTTGGTGCATTTGCTAATATGACCCCTTTTGCTGTGAATTACTGTTAAGTATATCTTTTTTTCCAGCAAGTATTACTGAAAAGTGCACAGACCTGGTCATCCAGTGACCTGAATACTATATTTTTCACTGCTACTGATTTGCTTTTTTATGTTGGCCAAGGCAAAGTGTTCTTTTTTTCATTAATCTTATTGTTTATTAAGAGATTTGAATCACTTGCTACTAAATAGTTCAGAGGTTTCTATAGTCAATTAAAAAGCAATATTTTCCAGTGGTATCTAACTGAAAGCAGAATTTGACATTTTAAATAATTATTTCAGCTTTCTCACATTCAGTAGACATGGGCTTCTTCTGTTCTTCAGCCATTTCTCCTAAGCCTGAGAAGCCTCTTCTGTTCCTCAGGGATCACAAGAATTTCGACAGCAGATTCCATCTAACAAGTGTATATTAAGAATCGATTGTATGCAAAGCATGAGACAACAGTAGTAGATAACAAGCCAGACAATAAGACTTGGGTTTGAATTCAGCACCTGACCCATTTTTAGCTTTCAGACCATGTACAAGTTCCCTAAGCTTCTAAGTAACCCCAGGAGACACTTTGAGAATGCAAGTCCTAAATAAGTGGTTCTTTTGCATCACTGGAAGGAGTTTCCATACAAGGAGGTCTCTATAGATGTAGAACAATAACAATGTGCAAAGATTGGAGCGGGGGGCATACAAAAATGAAAAAATAATTTTTACTGACAAGGATTCTAAATCTAAAATTTAAAAAAAAATCCTTTCTAACAAATATTTCTTAAGCCAAGCACTAAGTAAGTTATGGATACATAAAGATTGGGGAAAAAAAATCTTGCAGTCTCTGTCTCCAGCAGGCTTAGTCTAAGGGGGCTTTTTGTTATTTTTCTACTTGAGTGAGTCTACTTCAGATCTCAACCAAAAGAACTGGATGGGACTGACTTTCAGAGACAGTCTCTACTCCACTAAAATTCAGTCATTTGCTGATTTCCAAATTGAGTTTACGACTTCTGGTTCAGGCTGGGCACTTCTGTTAAATCTCCAAGCTGTTTAGGTTATCAGCCTGGAGGGCAATCTTACCCGTGACTTCTCCAGCTCCCTGTCCTTGAATCACTACTTAGCAGTACTGTTATCTCATAATTGAAATGTAAGGGGGAGAAAAAAGGTTCAAGCAATGCTTTCCTCAGTGAGGGCTTGATTGAACTTTGGGTTAATTTCATTTTGCCTGATTAAGTTTGCTCATCCCTCTTGAAAACGGACATCTTTTAAAGCTTTATGCCTTTGTTTATAAAACAGATTTTAAACAATCTTAAGGTACATAGGAGCATGTGTGTGTGTGCGTGCATGTGTGTGTGTGTGTGTGTGTGTGTGTGTGCGCGCAAGTTTGACTTGGGACTCACAGTCCTGAAATCTTAATATGTGACTTTTTTTTTCCATAAACAATACAAAGAAGTTGACAGGTCTGAAAGGGGCTTATGTGAAAAGATAATTAAGTGCTTTAGAGAGTGTCAAGAGTCAATAGCTCAGCACTGTCAGCACTCTGGGGTGTTACAGGCTGTAATTAGATGGCATGGAGGTGTAAGGGATGTTTGGCAGTTGATTCAGGCATGATCTCCTTGGAGAAACAAAGAGCAACCTCAAAATAAGATAGCGGGGAAAGCTGGGAAGAGGAATTCTGTATTAAAGCCTCACATGGGTCTGTGCTGCTTTGTTGGTGATTTTGCCAGATCATTTGGACAAGAAGGGCCTTCATTTGGGTTGGAATCCAACAAGGGCTGTAATTTAGAACAATAGTCCTCAGGGTCCCAGTAAGCTCTCAGCTATGGGATGCTTCCTTCCTCCCTCTTCTTCATTCACGTTATTTTCACCATAAATATAGATTGCCAGACATTTCTGTTGTCTGGAATCACAACCTGCAGTGTGTTGATATGTGTACTGGGGGCACCATTGTGCTCAAAGGAATGAGGTAAAATTAGTTGCTAACTGTTAACAGACAGGTATCAGAATAACTTGAGCAAAGGCCTGGGAGTTGTCTCTCTATAAAAGGAGCTAAGACACATGCATTTCACTAGGACATTCTTAAATGTAAAATACGCTTTAATTATGCAGGTCAAATTCCAGTACCACGAAATTCCAAGGGACTGCCCCTAATCTTTCATCTACCTAGAAATTTTTATGTCAACTAATGCTTGAAATAAGTAGGTGTTGAAATAGGGCTTGGAAATATTGATGTAATTATAACTTACAGTTGTATAATAACTTGTTTTTACAAAGCATTTTCCACTCTGATCCATCTTCCTCTCAGCTGTCAAATTGAGCTTCCTAATGTGCAAGTCTGACCATGTCAACCCCCTAGTCAGTACCCTGCAGTAACTCCCCATGACACCCAAGATCAAATATAAAGTCTGCTATTTGACTTTCAAAGCTCTTCAAACCTGACTCCTTTTTAACCTTTCTAGTCTTCTTACTCCTTACTCTCCACTCCCCTACAATGTGGTGACAGGCTTCTTTGCTTTTCCTTGCACAAGACCCTCCATCTCTGGACTTACTGCATTTTCACTGGATGGTCCTATGCCTGGAATTCTCTCTCTCTTTATCTCCAGCTCCCTGGTTCTTTCAGTTCTCAGCTAAAATGACACTTTCTCCAAGGAGCTTTTCCTGATCTTCCTTAACTCTAGTGCTTTCTCTCAGTGATTATCTACTTTTTTATCCTCTATTTATCGAGTTTGTACATAATTGTTGGCATGTTGTCTCCCCTATTAGACTGAGCTCCTTGAGAAAACTGTTTGGTTTTTGTTTTTTGCCTTTCTTTGTATCCCTAGCATTTAACACAGTGTCTGACAAATGCCCGGGGTAACACAGCTAGTAAGTGTCAAGTGTTTGGTCTAAGGCTAAATTTGAACTCAGATCCTCCTGACTTCAGGGCCAGTGCTCTATCCACTGCATCACCTAGCTGCTCCCAAAAAAAAGCTGATGTTAAGGTAAATAATTTGCCCAGGATCACATAGTTTCTAAGTAGGAACCCAAACTCCAGCTTCCTGACCCTCAGACTATTTTCACAATTACATTTTAAAAATAGGATTTGACTGTAGTTATTTAAGGAAAATTTTCTTCTCCTTTTTCAGGACCTTGTCACAAAACACAAAGATAAAGCAAAGTCATGATTCCAAATTCACAAAGACCTTCTTCTATTCCTTGCCTACAGAGCCACGAAGTTTGGT
The DNA here is from genome assembly GCF_003287225.1 of Phascolarctos cinereus. Taxonomy (NCBI): domain Eukaryota; kingdom Metazoa; phylum Chordata; class Mammalia; order Diprotodontia; family Phascolarctidae; genus Phascolarctos; species Phascolarctos cinereus. The sequence goes on from NW_027555847.1 coordinate 149,829,421, forward strand.
TTGAAGCCAGATTTGGAGAGATAATGGCCTCCATTCATTTATAAATGCCCTTATCATAAACTCTTACAATCATAGATTCTAGAGTGAGGAAGAACTATAGATATAATCTCATCCAGTCACTTCAATTTACTCATAAAGAAATGGAGACCCATAGAGGTTAAGTGAGTTGGTCATGGACAGAACTAGGATGCTCTGACTCCAAATCAGTCCACCACAACGTGCTGTCCTATGTGTTAGGAAAAACATTTGAAAGTTATTTCTAGCTCCCAGTGTAAGGTATGACTATGATGTTCTGGGTTTTCCCTGTCCTTCCTAGAATCTGTCTGTCTCTCTCTAGGCTAGAAAACATGCAAATGAACATATACCCCAATGGAAAAAATTTCTAACAATTAAGTGACATGTATGTTTATATAAATCAGTGAACAAAATTGCTTATTTGAACAATCAAATTTTTAGGCTCTTAGGTACTCAACAAAGTGATAAAATCCATGAATAGTCCTCAGGCCTGCTGAGCATCTCTGTGATTGATTCATTACTCAACATCACTCAAAGACTGAATGAAGCCAATGGAAGGTCACAGCCTCTGTTAACTCTGTTCACTTCAGAAGCCTTAAAGTCTGTTCTAGGTCATGCAGATAATATGACTTTGGACATAGCAAATCCTAAGCTAACACTTATTGAATGAATGATAAAATAAGGAATTTACCTTCTTTTGAGAACAGCAGCCCACAACACTATTCACTAGTACTTACTCACATATTGGGGGTACCCAGGCCTTGTCCTGCATCTTTAATTCCCTACTTTTAATGTGTCACTGAGAAACCCTTACATAGCTGGTTTCAGTATCTTATTTGATTGGCTCGTGAGACTTATTCCAACAACTCTCCTGTTCCACAGGCTTCCTTAGAGGGGATTTTCAGGCTTCCCTTCACGAAAGCTTAGTTGGGGTGAGTCTCACCATTTTCTTTCTATCCTTGTGTCTCTTGTCTGCTCCTTTTTAAAAGAAGACCCTGCTTTAAGTCAACTCTAAGCATTTCACTTAAGTCAATGAGCAAACCACGAATAGTCAATCAACCATCATCATTGTGGTTTCAATGGGGCAGTGACAACAATAATAATAATAAGCAGCTATTTGGTGTAATGGATAGAGCGCTGGACCTGGAATCAGGAAGACCTGAATCCAAATTTAGCCTCAGTTGCGTTACCTTGGGCAACCTCCATCTGCATCCATTTCCTCATCAATGAAGGATTGTTGTGAGGATCAAATAAGACATCTGTAAAGTACATAGGTAGATAGGTAGAAACATGGTATAGCAGAAAGAACTGGCTTAAGAATCATAATGCCCTGGGTATGGATCTAGCCACTTTCTGCATTCCACGGGGTAATTTGGCCTCTTAGTGCCCTAGACTACTTTCTAAAACTATAAAAGGCGCAGGAATCTATATCATCAATGGAGGCCTTTCCTCACTAGGAATTCCCTACAAAATACCCACAAATGTGAGGGACGGAATTATAATGGTTTCTATTTCTATAGACCTTTATAGGCAAAGAAAACTTTATACACATCATCTTATTGCATCTTCTTTTTTTTTTTTTAAGGCAATTGGGATTAAGTGACTTGCCCAGGGTCACGCAACTAGTTAAGTGTTATGTGTCTGAGGTAAGATTTGAACTCAGGTCCTCCTGAATCCAGGGTCAGTGCTCTATCCATTGTGCCACCTAGCTGTCCCCATCTTATTGCATCTTCCCAAAAACCCTGTGAAGTAATTGGTCTAAATATTATTGTTTCTGTTTTGTTAATGAAAAAAAAAACTGAGGTTCAAAGAGGTCATGGCACCTACCCAGGATCATACAGCTAGTCGAATGGTAGAGCTGAAACTCATCTCTGGTTTTGAGCCTAATATTTTTTTTTCTATACAGTGTTTGTTCACTGCTTTATCAGTTTTGAAATGAGCCATATTTGGAGCATACCCCTACTTTAAATGGAGACAGTCATTCTTCCATTGTGTCCTGAGCACTATTTACTATCACTGATAACCTTTTCCTCCCTTGGTGACTACCACTGGAAAGTCAGTGATAATCTAATTGAATTCTAGTGAAGCTTTTGGATGAGACACTGTCAGGTACATGGTTCATGTCAACCCTTTGTTTTGATGTATCCTGCAAAAGGTTACTAACAGGGTCACTGAGGTATGTCTATGATAAATCTCCATTTTTCCTTTTCTTTGATGGACTGGAAAAAATGCCAGCCTTGATGTTAGTAAACCTATGTCCATATCTGAGCTCTGACACTAGCCATGTGGCATACTTCCTGGATGTGAAGGAAGCCAAGGAATCCAGGAGACAGAAATGAGGGGGAAGAGCCTTTCAGGTATGAGAGACAGCCATTGAAAATTCATGGAGTCTGGAGATGTCTTGTGTGAGGAACAGCAAGGAGGTCAGCGTCACTGGATCACAGGGTACCTGGAGGAAAGAAAGGTATAAGAAGATTGGAGAGTAGGAATTAAACATATGGTGGACAATTTCTACACTGAGAGATTACTCTTCAGATGAAATGTAGATCTAGACTTCCAGCCTCTTATACACACACATGCATTTGTGTGTGTACATAACTACACATACACACACACACACACACACACACACACACACAAACAGGGATAATAAGTATATTATCTGCTTCACACGATCCTTGTGTAGAAAGTACTCTATAAACCAGGCCTGTACAACATATGGTTCGCGGCTTGCCAAAGCAGGTGGTACGTTGTACAGGCCTGTTTTACCTCCTCTACATTTTTCGTGGGCTGCCCAAAATCCTTTTTTGGGTGGTGCATGGCCATAAGCGGTCTGTGGGCCAGAAGTTGTGCAGGCCTGTTATAAACCCCAAAAGTGTTATGTGAATGTAAGCTATTTTTATTCTAAGGTCATGGGATTATGGGTCCTTGCCCTTATTTTTTTCCTTTTCCTGTGATAAAATCTACTGGGACTCTATGTAGTTGAGTATAAAGCTGGGAGTGAAGGAGATGGGAGGAGAGATGATAGGGTCATAGCATTTTAAACTTTTTAAACATATCAAACATCTGATCCAGGGTTTCTTTACCTAGAGTTTGTGAATTTGTTAATTTAAGTTAATTGATAACTGGATTTCAATTAAATGGTTTCCTTTGTAATCCTATGCATGTTATTTTATGCATTAAAATGGCACAAAAAAACCTGTAGAACTTCTGCTCTAGTCCAAGTTTGTGTGTGTGTGTATGTGTTTGAGTATAGTCCTATGTCCCATTTCACTGATAAAGGAACTCCCATTTATTGAAATTATCTCTTGAATTTGATTGTTCAGATATTCTGGGTAGACAATGGTAACTGGGAAGGAACTACAATCAATTTAGTTAATTGTTCTTTTAAGTTAGCATAGCATAGCATAGCATAGTGTAGTATAGCATAGTATGATATATAGTATTTAATACAGTGTAACATAGGATTATATATTATGTTACATGTAATGTAGTGCCACAGTATAATAACATAGTAATATTAAATAGTATTTTATATATTATCTAGTGTACCGTTAATATATTATGCTGTAATACTATATTACTAAAATATACTACATTTAATATTGTATTTCATAGTTTAATATAATATACTATAATACAGTATATAAGAATATAGATTAACATAGCATATAATAGCTCCAATATAGCATACAATGTACTTAATATAACATAGCTTCCTATAATATACTATATTTAATATATTAAAGTACTGTATCCATAAGAGAGCTAGGTGGCACAGGTGATAGAGTACCAGACCTGAAAGTCAGGAAGACTCATCTTCCGAGTTCAAACCTGGCCTCAGATACTTCCTAGCTATGTGACCTTGGGCAATTCACTTAACCTTGTTTGCCTCTGTTTCCTCATCTGAAAAATGAGCTGGAGAAGAAAATGGCAAACAATCCAGTATGTCTCCCAAGAAACTCCAAATGGAGTCATGAAGAGTTGGACATGACCGAAATGAGTGAACAGCAACTAAATTAATGTGGTATGGTACAGTATAATATAAATGAAAACATTTCAGTATTATTATGAAAATATTTTTGACCTGGTAGACTCTCTGAAAGGGTATTGGGAACCCCTAGGAGTAACCTGGACAACATTTTGAGAATCACTGATCTATCTAATCTCCAGACCTATGATTTCATCAGTGTGGGGAACTCCCTGTGTGGAAATCACCTCCAGCATTTTATACTCTTAGAGAGATGACTGAACACCTGAAAGTTAAATATTTTGCCCATGGTCACAGAACTAGCTACTAACATGAGTTCCAGGAAAGCATTTTGCCACTAAGCACAAGGCTTCTTTTTTTAAAAAATGAGGAAGCTGAGGTCCATGGCAATTTAAGTGATGCTTCATGATAGGTTAAGTAACTCTACCCCATAGGTAGCAGAAGAACAGGAATTTGAACCCATGTCCTCAGACTCAAAATCCTGTGTTCTTTATGTAGCAGATACAGAGAGAAGTAGAGAAATGTAGAGGGGTTTGTGAAACTACATAAGCTGTTTTCTGTATTTATCTCTGGGGGAAAAATACACTTCTCCCTCCTCTATCCTCGAGAACAGTTGCTAGTATCTGACTGGAGAGTGTGAAGCTTTTTATGTGATTATTGTAAAATCTACTTTTGATCAATTGTTTTTCAAAGTTCCAAGAAGAAATTTCTGGTCAGTATACTTAACATTTGTTACTGGCTACACATCCACAAATGACCTGCAAATAATTACATGGCAACAGTATCATAATTCCATCAGAAACAACGGTCCTTATTATATGCTAACTTGTGTTTATCCTGAAACTTCATCACCTGATGAATATGCAATTAACCTATTTATAACCATGGAACACATCTCCTTAGAAATATGCCACATCCATACAATTTAAAATCCAATCTGTATAGGCACACAGTGGAGGAAAATAGTTTCCCCTAGTAAGAGGTATAATATTGGAAACACAACTGTATATAGCCAATTTTCTACATCATCTGATTTATTTTAATTAGAGGTTAGCTGCTGAACAGTTCATGTGATTACAGTTATAATTATTACAATACCAGTCATCCTCATTTCCATTAGCATCCCACTTGATAGTTAGCAATAAGCAGAAATAAAATATTAGGACTTTTAAGAGAAGAGATTACCAATTAGTACAATTCTCCATTGGCACAGGATAATTATTAATTATTATCATCATGGTAATTATTCAGTAAGCTAAATTTCACTGGACTACCTGGATGCAGCTTCTTCCTGCTCTGCTTCCTAACATCAGCTGCTATCTCATCTTTTCTGAAATCCTAGAGCAATATTTCTATTAAAGACATAGCTGACTGCCCACCAAATGGGAAAGTTGCCATAAAGGAGTAGAAAGGATTTCTGTTTTGTTGAAGGGTCCTTTCTCTTCATAGGGCATTGCTACAGCCTTCTCTTTATAGGGCAATATTTAGAAGTATAGACCTTGAGAGTTGCTACCACTGATGCAGACATTTTCTCTTTAGCCATGATAGAGTCAGACCAAAGCTCAGGGAGTTTCCTTTTTGGCCCCTGATCCCTTTTTAGATTCATATTATTACACTGAAAAAATAATCATCACTTACTGTGTACAAATAAATAAATATATAGGAGAGAGCTATAAAACTAAAGAGAGCTGGCCACAAGGAGGAAAGGGAAAAAAAAAAAGAGGTAGGGGGACATTATGGACCATGAGCTGTCATTCAATCTATAAGTCTTTATTGAATGGCTTGTTGTTGTTGTTCAGTTATTTCATTTGTGTCTGAATCTTTGTGACCTCATTTTGGGTTTTTTTTTGGGGGGAGAGATATTGGGGTGTTCTGCCATTTCCTTCTGTAGCTCATTTTACAGATGAGGAAACTGAAGCAGAGTTAAGTGACTTGCTCAGGGTCACACATCTAGTAAGTGTCTGAGGCCAGATTTGAACTCAGGTCTTCCTGATTCCAGGCTTGGCTCTCTATCCCCTATGTCACCTAGTTGCCTCTTATTGTGTGGCATTGTCCTAAATATCACTAAATGCCAAAGGAAAAAAATAAAGCAGACTACTCTTAAGAAATTTACATTCTGTCAAAGGAAATAACAATATACCTAAAAGTGTATATGTTCCCATGTAAGATAGTTATGTCCACATAGGTTATCTAAATGTATTGACACAGTTCTAGGGTGGCATGGATAGATATCTCTAGAATCTATTCCATTCCTCTCTAAGGGAGTCTATGATTTCTACCTTGAGGGGCTCAAGAGAAAAGCTATGATTGGCTGGGAGTTTTCTCTTTCTCTGTTTTCTCCAGGAGAGGTACTGGGCTATGATTATATTTGTTTGCCTTCCCTCAGATATCTGTGATATAGTGGCACAAGTTTTGGGGATTCAGAAGAAAACTTCCTTCCCTGATTACTTTAAAAGGGGAGGGTAGCTTTTGGCTTACACTTGTTGGGTCTCTTCCCACCAAATGTGGGTTACTGGAAAGACCATCACAGATAGTAAATAGTGAGTAATCCTATTTATTCCAGCAAATAGCAAAAAAAAAAATTTCTAAAGATTAGAATACAGCAGAAAATACAGGCAGGACTGAACTCTTCAACTGGGAGCAAGATGCAATCTTAACTCAAACAGAGAAAGAGAGCCTGATCTCATCCAAGGAGCTCACTTGTAGTCTACAGGGAGGCAAGCTGAATATATCTGTGACGTATTGAGGAGTCAGCTTCTCCTATAAGTCTCTCTCAAAGACAAATATCTGCTATGACACTCAGACACCTACTCCACTCCATGTGTAGACACTCAAAATTTCATCATGCCTAACATTTACTCTGCCAATTGGGAGCCAAGTCTCCCTCCATACACATGCTTGGTTGGAAGCCTGATTACATAAGTACAAAATATATACAAAGACAAGGTAATTGGTGGTTATACAGGAAGCACTAGCAGCTGGGGGAACCAAAGTAGGCCTCACGTAGGAGGTGTATTTTGAGCTAAGCTTTGAGGGAAGCTAGAGTTTTCCAGAGGTGAGGTTCAGGAGGAGGACATCCCAGGCATGGAAGTCAGAGTCCCAGAGGTGGTAAATGGAATGTAATATAATGTCCATTCTCTTTTAAGAACTAGGGAAGAAGGGGGAATAGGCCTGATGTCAGTAGCTCTTCCTGCAAATGAGTTCCTATAACTCTGAGATTGAAGAATTTAAGGACGCTCCTGTACAAAGGCAAAAGATATGGTGGTACATAAGAAGCACCAGAAAGACCTGAGTTCAGGTTTGGTATCAGCTAAATTTGAGTCAACTCAAGTAATAATATGGTTTTAAGGAACAAAAGATACACAATGAAGCTTTGTGTGGGATAATTCTTCCATACAAACTACTTTATTTAGAGTATTAGTCAGTTTTAGATCTTGTAGCTAAAGAAAGATACAAAAAGTTTAGAGAGAGTTTGGAGCAATATTGAAAAGGTCAGAGAAATAGGCCTGGTGAAAGAAGACAATAAGTGCTAAATGACAGAACACCAAGCATATGTATTGGCCCCTTGGGGATTTGAGGTATCACGTATATTTAATAACTTTTAAATGGGTTGTATCAGTGAGATTTATCAACTACCTTATATTTTTGCTTGGCATGGGACAAGAAAGGATTGGTTGAAATGGCAACAAGAACGACTTAGATTAAACCTTAAGAACTTCCTAGTTTTGAGATGCTGGAATGATTTGCCAAGGGATCTTCTTATTCCCATATTCTAGAGATTTTCTAGAGCAAGTGAGACAGCCATTTTTCTGGGCCTGAATAGCTGTCTATACAAAAGATTAAAAAAAAAAAAGCAAAAGATGTGATGGCACAGAGGATAGAAAGCTAGTATTGGAGTCAAGAAGACCTGAGTTCAAATCTGGTCTTAGACATTTTCTAGCTGTACAACCCCAGGCAAGTCACTAAAACTTCGTCTGTCCAGTCTCAGTTTCCTCAAATGTAAAATGGGGCTGTAATAATGGCACTCATCTCCCAGAGTTGTCACGAGGATCCAATGAGATATTTGTAAAGTACTTTGCAAACCTTGTAACACTCTATATAAATGATAGCTAACATCATCATCATGGTGGTTTTAGTTGTTGTTGTTGTTGTTGCCAGAATGGCCTCACAGGGTGCCTTCCAGGTCCTTACGGTTGTATGAACCTTCTACTGATAGACATTCCTCTTGCTTATAATGCTTGTGTTGTTCCTATGTAGTGGCTTTGCACCAATCAACTTCTTGCTGATTTTAAGTGGAAGAAAAAATAAAGTAAATTTCAAATGATTTTTCCCCCTGCTGCTAATGTTTGCTGCCAATGTTTGCTTCTGGGCTTGAAAACATGAGCAAAGATTTGTCTTTTTGGAGGAGACTCCATTTCTTGTGTTTAAATAGATGTTGTTTGAATGGGGCCTGAGAAAAGATGGAAGAAGGCCACTGCCTGGTCAAGGAATGAGCAGACCTCATCGGGAAGAGGGAAAGAAGGCGCACAGTAGTATAATGGCTTTTGAGTGTTTATTGTTTCCTGACAACAGCTCTTAGACCATAAATAAAACCCACAAGACTGGAACCAAGGATGAATGGGATTGTCTCAAACAATTCTCAATGGGAATATAATTTTCAGTGACAAAAAATCCCAGTTTATACAATCACTGCAGATGACTTTGATATTCCAATGGATTTGTGATCTTATTAATATAGCTATTCCTTTCCATGTTGCAGATTGCAATCTATCCATGCATTTTTATGCTTTGTGAGCGTTCCTCATGTTTCCTTCCACATTGGCCAAAGTGAATCTACCCAGTGTGTGAGGGGCCATCTGCTAATTCTCTTGATATCATAAGGGTGCCTTTTGGCTGCTTTTTTCTGCTGTATACGAAATACCAACACATCCATTATTCCAGGCCAGATTTCAAGTATATCTTTTGGATAGAAAAAATGCTATGCTATATAGATTATTCACCCCATGAACTGAATATTTTTAGCAGCTTTTATAAGCATAATAACAGTAATTATTGCAACTAATTTATCCAAAACCCCTTTTATTCCCAAAGATCTTAAAACTACCCCCTCTAACCCTACAAATACTGAGGTAAAAAGGTGCTCTTTTTCTTTAGAAGGTTCAATCAAAACAATGTTGCCAGCTAGTTTGGAGCGGAGAAATGAGGGTTCCTTAATGCTTTTGAATGTTTAGTAATCTATCAACTGGGTGGAGGGTGAGGCGGGAGAAGAAATCTGCCTGTCATAAAGGAAAAGAAATTAAAGAGCAGGATTTTAAATTGCACCTCCTGACATCAATAAATACCGAGAGCAGAAGCAATGCCTCTCCTTTCACATGTGTGAGCACAATACAATAAGCAAATCTGAGTCATCTGCCAGGATGATTGCTTTGTTTAGGATTCCACTGTCACAGGTAAGATGGGGGTGAGGGGAGCTATGCAAATCAGGCCTTCCTGAGTGAAAAGAAAAGTTGGCTTACCTGAAAACCCACAACTTTTCCAAAGCCTTTAAAAGTCAGTCAGAAGTACTGTTGTTCCCACACCCTCTTTGGAGAGAGGAGTGAGTGATTTGGAGCTCACAGGATCGGTTTTTAATACACGATCCAAACTGAACCCATCCCACAGGAATTTTCTAAGCACACGCTCTGAGCAAGACACTATGTTAGGTGATGGTGATATAAAGACAAGAGGATAAACAGTTTCTGTTCTCAAGGGGCTGACATGCTACTGTGGAGGAAGGATATAGCGTGTAAACAGAGAAGTTCATAATGGTGATTTATAGTATATTGTAATATTTATAATAGATATGATTTATATCTCATACATGGCCTTCTCTCTGCTCCTTGAATGTGCTGCTTCATCTTTGCACTCATATCTTTCCATTCCTGGATGTTCTTCTTCTCCACTTCTTCCTCATAGAGCCTCTCTCTTCCTTTGATAAGGAGCTTAAGGAACCACTTTCTACATAAAGCCCTTTTTGATTCCCCTCTACCTAAATTCACATTCCCTCCCAGAACTTTCCTATATTTAGTTTATATTTAATCTACACTTATCTGTCTGTCTAATATCTCTCTCTCTCTCTCTCTCTCTCTCTCTCTCTCTCTCTCTCTCTCTCTCTCTCTCTCTCTCTCATCTATCTATCTATCTATCTATCTATCTATCTATCTATCTATCTATCTGTCTGTCTGTCTGTCTGTCTGTCTGTCTGTCTGTCTGTCTATCTATCTATCTATCCATCCATCTGTTCATTCATTCATTAAGTGCTCCAGCCTATTTAATGTTTTGACAACTTCCCAGATATTCTTAATTACTGTGAACTACACTCTACATTTATCTTTATACATTCCTGTTGTCTCCAATGGACTGTGAACTCTTTAGGAATAAAGGTTGCCTCATTCTTTGTATTTGTAACCTTAGTGGATAATGTAGTCTAGCCCCTAACATCTAGTAGCTGTCTTACTTTTTTGTGTGTTTGTATCCAGAGCTTAGGGCAGGGCTTGGCACTTTATGATTGATTGACTGATTTGAAGAGGAGGGAAAAAGGAACAAAACAGCATCTCATAGGATATGACAGATGATCTAGCTGGTAACCTTGGCTATGAATTCCCACAGATTTTATACGAAGATAGAATCTTACAGCTAGAAGGAATCTTAAATGAAAGAAATTGATTTTAAAAAGTATTAAGTGCTTAGTATGTTCCAGGCTCTGACCTAAACTCCTGTATACAAACACAAAGAGTAAGGCAGTTCCTGTCCTCAAGTAGCTTATATTCTAATAGGGAAAGGCAGCACATATTGGGGAATAATGGCCAAATAGGATATTTTGGACTGGAAAGTTATAGGAATAGCATATGAAGCCACAGGGGAATTGATTGAACTCTTTCCAGAAGCAAGGACAGAATTCATTTGATTATTGCTCCCAGAGTTAGAAGTGGAAAGGGACAGGTGGCATAACATGAAGATGAATAGACAGCACCAGCCTGGATGGTCTAAGTCAGGACAATTATGGAGAACTCTTATTCAGAAGCATGGCACTCCAAAACAGGAACTGGAATGCCAATGTGAAGATGAGAGGATTTGGGAGGAAGATAGCCCAAGAGTGACTAGTTTAGCCCCTTCATTTTAAAGATGAGGAAACTGAGGGCCAGTAGCTCACTGGACAGAGCCCTGGGCCTGGATTCAGGAAGACAGAGTTCATATTTGGCCTCAGGAGTTACCAGCTTTGTGATCTTGGGCTAGTCACTTAACCTCTGTTTGCCAGTTTCCCCAACTATAAAATGGGGATAATAATAGTACCTCTCCAGTAGGATCAAATGAACTAAAATTTGTGAAGCACTTAGCACAGTTCTTGCCACAGAGTAGGTATCTAACATGCTAGAGAACTTGCTTTCTCCTTAAATTGAGAGGGTACTAGTTGAGGTCTCTGGTTGGTAGTATTCTTCACCCTTGCCATGTGACCAACCTATTTTCTCATCATCATAATTATTTATTTTTTAATTCAATTTTGCCTTCAGATGTACGTTCTTTCCGTACACCCTCCATTGAAAAAGCACACGAAATTAAAAAAAAAACCATTACAAATCATCATTATAATTATAATTAGCAGGGTCTCCTCCATTTACATTGTGGTAATCATTTGGTTCTACCTATTTTACTGTACATTGGTTTATGAACTCTCTTCACTTTTGACTCAAGCCAGAAGGCCTTGGAGGTCAGTTAAACCAACCTCCCTCTCATATTCTGGACTGGTGGGACTCAGATAAAATTTTTAAAAGGTGTCTCCTATAGTATAAAAAATCTGGTTAGGGCCATACTATCCTAGATACCAACAAAGCATTTTACTGATGACTTATAGAATAAAATAAAATTTAATCTTTGAGTGTTTAGAAGTGGGGAAGGGAATAGCAGAGGTCCTGGGAACTTTGTCCAGTGGTCTGGCATTGTTGGAATTTTCCTAGTCTGTTCTGTGGATATGACAAGATTTTGAGACCAGTTCTTAGACCTGGTGATATCCAATCCTGAAGCTGTAATACCTTGGTATATCTCTCATAATACCATAACAGATGGAAATAAAGGAGGTCCTAGTTTTTAAAACAGTATTAATTTCTCTATGTATTTTGATACTTCCAGGTTTTTCTGATTTCATTGGATATAGACAAGTTCTTTGCCAAAAAAAAATCAAAGTCACTCTAGACCCGAGCAGATAGTCCTCATGAGTTATTGTGGCAAAAATTATTCATCAGCTTCACACGATGAGCCACTCTAAACAGAACTAAGCTTGTCTTTACATCACTGAGAAATAGTCACTTGGTCTATGGCTTGTTACTCAAAGGCTTCTTACTTTAGAAGAGACTGTTTGGGTTTCTGCTCTGCTGCCCTAGCCTTCAAGAACACAGGTGCTCCTTCACATCATGATGAAGTGCCGAATTAGGACTTTTCATGGAAGAGTTTTCCTTCAACTGAAACCACTCTTTGTTATGTTGCATTCTGTGGAGGAAAGAAATGTTGCAAAATTAAACATGTATCGATAGTGTTGCACTGTCAGAAAGGTAGGGAACCAATATAAGCACTATGTAAATGTCAGTTATGATGGTGATAAAAATGGTAAAAATGAGGTTGTTGGTGACATTTAAGAGAATAGTCTTAATCCAGACTAATTGAGACAGAAGACAAATTGAAATGAGTTGAGAACAGAATAGGTGGTAAGAAAAATGGAAGCTTTGGGTATAGATTATTAATTTCAAGAAATTTGGTGGCGAAGATGAAGGGGAGAACAGAGATGTGACAGAGAGATATATGGTAGAAGGATCAAAGATTGCCTTTATTTTTTTTTTTAAGAATTAGAGAGAGTTTAGCATGCTAGTATAAAAATGAGAATGAAATAGTGAGAGGGAAGGACTGAATACACATGAGAGGAGCAAGGTCCTAAAGAGAAGTTTTAAAGGGTAAAGGGGGAACTGAGGAAGCTCCCCTTGGATGTCATCAGCCTTATTGTCAAAAAGAAAAAAAAACACAAACAAACAAATAAAAACACCGGTTCGTTCCTTTAATGAGTTTACTTTTTTTTTTTTTAGTGATCAGAGAGTATAATTTTGAAATTCAGGATCTAATGAGATGTTTCTCTGGTTCAATTCTGTGACATGTTTAGGTCTAGGGTATTATTACATAAGTATGTAGCTGAAGTGGGATTATAAAGGAGGCCATGATAGCTTATGTCTATAATCCCTGGGGCCAGAGAGGCTGAAGATCTTGAGCTCAGGTGTTCTTTTTTAAAATTCAATGTTTCATTTTTTCCAAATTACATGTAAAAACAATTTCAACATTCTTTTTTTTTTCAAATTTTAAGTTCAAAATTCTCTTCCCTCCCTACTCCTTCCCCCATTGAGAAGGCAATTTGACATAGGCTATACATGTGTAGTCATGCAAAGCACATCTCTATGTAAGCCATGCTGTGAAAGAAAAAAACAGAAAAAAAACAAGAAAAATAAAGAAAGTAAAGAAAAAGTGTCTTTGATCTGCATTCAGGCTCCACCAGTTCTTTCTCTGGAGATGGACAGCACCTTTCATTATATGTCTTTCAGAATTGTCTTGGATCATTGTATTGCTGAGAGCAGATAAATCATTCACAGTTGATCATCATATAATATTGCCGTTACTGTGTACAATGTTATCCTGGTTTTGCTCTTTTTCACATTGTGTCAGTTCATGTAAGTCTTTCTAGGTTTGTCTGAGAGCATCCTGCTCATCATTTCTTGCAGCACAATAGTATTCCATCACAATTATATACAACAACTTATTCAGCCATTCCCCAGTTGATGGACATCCTCTCAATTTCCAATTCTTTGCCACCACTAAAAGAGCTGCTATAAATATTTTGGTACATATAGGTCCTTTTCCTTTTTTGTTTAATGTCTTTGGAATATAGAAGCAGTAGTGGTATAGCTTGGTCAAAGGATATGCATGGTATTATAGTCCTTTGTCAAAGTTCCAAATTTGAGCTCAGAAATTCTGAGCCATAGTGAGTAAAGCTGGTTGAATCTTTGCACTGTTTGGAATTATTATGGTGAGCTTATAGGAGTGGGGGATGGGGTGGCACCAAGTTGCCTTAAGGAGGAATGAACCAGCACTGGTCATTAAGAGAACAGATTAAAGCTTCTGTATTGATCTGAGTGTGATCAGCCTGTGAGCAGTCCTAGAACTTCTAGTCTAGGTGAGTTAGGCATAGGAAAGCCTAGTCTTTAAAAAAAAATAAAAGAAGGAAGAAAGAAAGACAAAGAAAAAGGAAGGAAGGAAAGAAGGAAGAAAGAAAGGAGGAAGAAAGAAAGAAAAAGAAGCCAATGGAGTTAAGAAGTCTGAGAAATTGGGCTTAGCATATGTAAAATCAGAAGTGGTATAATAAAGTTTTGGTTTGAGAGTAGGAAGACTTAATTTTAGTCTCAGCTCCAGTGCTAACAAACTGTGTGACTATAGACAAATTGCTTATATTTTCTGGATCTTAGTTGGATTAAGGTGGGGGGGACAAGTGTTTATTAAGTACTGATTGTGTGGCAGATACTGCAATTTTAAATATTATCTCATTTGATCTCATAACAACGCTGGAAAGCTAGGTGCTATTTTACAATTAGGGAAACTGAGGCAGGCAGAGATTAAGTGATTTGCCTAGGGTTGCACAGCTAGTAAATGTCTGAAGTCAGATTCAAACTCACACAGCCTCCTGACTCAAAATTCAGTGCGCTCTCTCTCTCTTTCTTCAGGATTAAAATATCATGCAGAAGCATGCTGCAGAAGTTTAGTGGCCAGTTAGCTGAGCTAAAAGAAAAAAAAAATCAAGGTACCAGAGGTACTGGTTGAATTGAATTAAATTTCCCATTATATTTCCATTTCGTCTAGATTGTGGAACCAGTGTCCCAATGAAATTCAATGAATGCAATGGAAAATATGTCCTTTATTAATACATCATTGTGAAGAATGAAATCATTTTCTAATTTTATTATTCTAATCATTTTGCTTTGTTGTTACCTGGATTTTCAAGTATGTTGTATCATTGCTGGTAATTCTTAACTGGGTGATAAAAACATATGTCAAAATACTTAGAGCAAAGTCCAAAGGAACCTTTAGCTCAGTTATAAATATTCTGTAACTAAGATCTCCTTCAATCTGCTTTACTTGTTTCCGAAGTATGCTAAGGATTATTTGATAAATATTTTACAAGTCCTAACCAGTATTTATTCAATATATTTTAAACATCATCCAAGTGGTAATATGTATGGATAAATGTTTAAGGTCATTTCTACCTTTTGGAAATGGAATAGGATCATATTGGAAATAATGCAATATTGATATTAATCTCACCACTAGATTTAGTATCAATCACTAAATCAATCAAGAAATATTTATTAAGAGCTTACTATATGCCAAGAGCTGAGAATGTAAAAACAAAAGTGAAATAGCCCATCCCCTCAAGAGTTTATATTCTAATGGAAAAGCAACATGTATACATATGTGCATATATATAACATACAAAATGAATAGAAAGCAATTTTAGGAGACCTAGAAGCCAGGGGTAGGGGCAATAAAGGCTTTATGAAGAAGGCGGTGTTTGAATTGAATCTTGAAAGAAATCAGGAATTCAAAAAGATAGAGGTGGAGAAAGAATGGTCTAGGCATGGGAATAGCAAGTACAAATGCTGTAGTGGGAGAGGTGGGAGATGGAGATTCATGCACTCAGAATTCCAGGTAGATGTGTGTGCCTGGAACCCAGAGGAGCAGTAGTATAAAAAGACTAGAAAGGCAGGCCAGATTATGAGGAGCTTGGGATGTTGAGCGCCATTTATATTTAATCCTTGAGCTCATAGGGAGGCAATGAAATTTGATGTGTGTGTATGTGTGTATGTGTGTGTGTGTGTGTGTGTGTGTGTGTGTGTGTGTGTGTGTGTGTGTGTGTGTGTTGTTTCAGAGAAGGGAATAATCAAACTTGGACTTTAAGCTATTACAGCTGTCCAGGAAAGTGGGAATGTGTACCTAAACTAGGGTGGTAGATGTATGAGTAGAAAGAGGGAATTTATACAAGAGATGTAAAGATAGAAACTGCAAAATTTGTCAAATGATTGGATATGTTGGGTGAGTGAATGTGAGTGAGGATTCAGGGATGATTTCAAAGTTGCGAACCTTGTGAACCCTACGTAACTGAGAGAATGGTGGTACCCTTGAAAGTAATAGGAAAGTTTGAAAGAGGGTAGGGTTTGGGAGAAAAACAAATGCACTCTGTTTTGAACATGTTGAGTTTGAGATTTTTCTGGGACATGCAGTTTGAAATACCTAAATAAGCAATTGGTATGTGGGACTGAAGCTCAGGAGAGAAACTAGTACTGAATGTATGAATATAGGACTGGATCACTGGCATGAAGATAACAAGTGAATTCATTGGAGACAAGTAAATTACCAAAAGCAAGGGTAAAGAGAAAAAAGAGAAGAGGGCCCAGAAAGGAGACTTGTGATTACCAAGTGAGTGGAGAGAAGGGGTTGGATGTCAGAGACATTAAAGAAGTAGAAGTAACAAGATTTGGCAACTGATTATACATTCAAAGAAGGAAGAGTCAAAATTCATCTAAGATTTTCAGCTTAGTTGTTTGGGAAGCAAATGATACCAACAGAAGTAAATAGAAATTTGGTAACAGGGTAATGAATAGCATGGGAAAGTCTTTAGCTCTC
The DNA here is from genome assembly GCF_003287225.1 of Phascolarctos cinereus. Lineage (NCBI taxonomy): Eukaryota > Metazoa > Chordata > Mammalia > Diprotodontia > Phascolarctidae > Phascolarctos > Phascolarctos cinereus. The sequence continues at coordinate 149,846,174 of NW_027555847.1, forward strand.
TTTTGAACTCATTAGTAAATACTTTTATCATTAAGGAAATCAAACATTTTAAGACTTCTGAACATGGAGAGCTCTGGAAGTAAGAAGCAAATCATTTCTTCTGATTCCAAATCCAATGTTCAAGATTTCTGAGATGGAATACAGAGATTCAAATGAGGAAAACTACACCTTTTCCCACTACTTCCAAAAAACACTCAAGGTATTCATAGAGTCTCTGAATTTTTGACCTGATTTACCCATGCTCAGTCCCCCTATTTTTTGTTTTTACCAATCTCAGACCCTATGGTGGTGCTCTTCTTCCCAATTATTTATCTTTTCCCACCTACAAAACATAGATTTAAAGACTTGTAAATCTATTGCTGAAGTGCAACAGAAGACTAACGGCAGATGCAGAAGTTCATCTCGGGATGAATAAATTACGAAAGCTCAGAAATGAATGACTTGTGTGAGAGAGAATACGTCACTTTCTAGATATATATGGATGCGTTTGCGGGGGGATGTATACCAAAAGAATAAGTTCATCATTTTAATAGATCCACAGGAAGATCTGAGAGACAACAGGAAGAGGGCCTTGACAAGAATTCTTTACTGAGAATGAGTTTTCCAAACTGGTTAACTAGTTGGTGCCTGAAATTGGCTGTGCTAAACATTTTTTTCAACGATTTGAATCCAGCGCAAGGTAAAGATTGAACAGTCCCTTGTCCACATGGATCTGTCATTTAAGCCATGCTGTCATTGGCTGCAGTATAGAAGGAAAAAAAAGACCTCACAGAAAAAGCTCATTTCTTCTTCCTATGGAAAGGGCTCAAACTTCAAACTTACATCCATGGGAGCATCACTGTCATGTGCTGTTCAGGATCTATGTGGAGCTGTATTGAAGCTGTTACTATGATGGGGTCTTTTAGGATTTCCAGGGTTAATGCCTTTTGAAGAGGGATCAAGAAGGACCTGCCCTCTACTGAGTTAGTCCTTGCTAGGCTGTTGATAAGTGAAGGAACTATGCTTTCTTTGGTGTGAGGTTTCATTTTACCTGCCCAGATCACAATTCATCTGTAACTCATTGTTTGAAGATTCAGAGTAGTTAAGAAGTTAATGCCCATGGTCATGCAAGGAAATGTGTCAGAGGTAGTATTTGAATCCAGGGATATGTATATCTATCTCTGTGGATATATTTATAAACATATGTATACATGAAGATGCATACATAACACAACTGCTATCATTGTGGTATAGGGGAGAGAGAACTGATCTCATGAAACATGGGTTCAAATTCTGTCTCTGGTAAGACACTCTTAGTGTCATAAACAATCCTCCAAGACGAACAGATGCAGAACAGATGACAATTTACAATCAGCCCAAATGTTCATAGTCCATATATGGGGTAGCCAGGTGGTACAATAGATAGAGCACTGGTCATGGAATCAGGAAGACCTGAGTTTAATTCCTGCCTGAGACACTTACTAACCATGTAGCCCTGAGCAAATTACTTACTTTTTCAGCCACAGCTTCTTCATCTGTAAAATGGGACTGTAGTAACAATAGTACCTACCTTACAAGGTTTTTGTGAGGATCAAATAAAATAATCTTTGTAAAGTGTTTTATAAACCTTAAAACATTATATAAATATTAGCTATTATTGTGTATATATATATATATATATATGTATCTATATTACAAGAGCTAGCATTTGTATAATAGCTAACAAATATTAGCTCTTATCACACACAGATACATATAATTAATAATAGCTAGCATTTTGTAGTGCTTTAAGGTTTGCAAAAGGTTTGCTTTAAGGATTAAAATGTTTTACATATATTATCTCATTAGGTCTTTACAACAAACATGTTAGCTAGGTACTATTATTATCCCTCATTTTACGGATGAGGAAAATGATGTGGACAGAGTTTATATGACTTGCTAGGGTTATATAGCTATTAAATGTCTGAGGAAGGTCTTCTTGACTCCAGTGTGCTAGACTTGACACCAGGAAGAACTAGGTTTAAAGCCTGCCTCAGATATATGGCCCTAGCTATGTGACCCTGAGAAAGTTGCTTTACTTCTTTTGACCCAAGCTTCTTATCTGTTAAATCAGGAGGCTGGGCTAGATGCTCTCTAGGGACCTCTCTAGTCCTAAATCTATAATCCCGTGACCTATAATCATGTAATCAAATTCTATGATTCTATCTAGGTTTCCACTAAATTCTATCACTGCCATTAGAATTCCTACGTGCATTGTTTTCCGTTGATGAACTGCAAAATAAGGGTTAATTCTTGGGCTCTAAATACATGGAAAAAGTGAAAATCTTCCACTAAGGGAGAAATATGGGTGAATTGTGAACTTTTGTAAGCATTCAAGGTTAATTCTCTGTAGTAGTATCTTGCATTTCTGAATTTGGTGGCTCTCTTTCCCCTCAAGGAGCTAGGCTCAAACCCAGACTTGGAAGGAACATGATGAAGGGGAAGAGAGCTCCTGTTTTTCTATGGAATTAAGAGTGATGAATAGATTGATCTCGGCAATTCTGAGCTACAGTGGACTATAGTATATTGGGTGTCCATGCTAAGTCTAGCATAAATATGGTAACTCCTGGGATTAGAGGGCCACCACTCTGCCTAAGGAGGGGGGAACTTGCTCAGGTTGGAAACAGACCATGTCAAAGCTTCCATGCTGATTCCAGTGGTATAAGTCAGGCCTGTGAGGGGTCAATGAACTTCCAGAATTGGTGAAATGCAATATTAAACAAAACAAAACAAAACAAGCTCTGAGCTTTGGTGTTTAGCTTTGTTTAAAATCAAAGCAAAAATATAGTTTTTTAATGTTACTCTGAATATAAAGAACTAAAATGGGTGAGATACAAAATGTTAATCCTATTTTCTTCATATATGTTTGATATATATACACACACATACTCATATATCTGAGCAGAGAGAGAATATCATTTTCTACTGCTTCTTTATTATTTTTTTTTCTGTTACCATTACTTTATTTCTTTCATTGTGCTAAGAGTCTTTTTTGCCATATAATTATGTGGTCTGAGCTCTAACTGGGAAAGGTAATCAGAATATTGACCTAAAATTTGAAAATTTAAAGGCTACTGATAGCTCTCACTCTCCTTTAATGTTGTTGTTCAGTTGTGTCCAATTCTTTGTGACCTCATGGACCAAACTGTCCCTGGGGTTTTCTTGGCAAAGATACTGGAATGGTTTGCCATTTCCTCCTCCAGTGGATTAAGACAAACTGAAATTAAATGACTTGCCCAGGATCGCATAACTAGTTTGAGACCAGATTTGAACTCAGGTCTTCTTGACTCCAGGCCAAGTGTTCTTATTCACTGAGCTATCCAGCTGCTTCATATTCCTTTAGTAGATTAGAGCAACTCAACTCTGTAAATAATAAACAAGAGCAATTAATGGAAGCCACCAGATAGCACCTCCTTATTCCCTTCTGTGGCCATACCTAGCTGAGCTGCTCCCTGGCCTCACCATTCTCCTTCTTACTCTGCTGCCCCATAGCCCGAGATCTCTTCTCTAATGAAGTTTTATGTCCCAAGATCTGAGTTCTCTCCCCAATATCTCCCCTGTCTTCCTCTCAACTAAATTTGTCTTAAAACTTGATTGAGGTCACCATTGCTGTAGCTGCATATTCTAGTTCTTGCCCTGGGCATCGCTGTCTGCTGCCCCTCTGCAGTTTTTGCATTCTGGATCCTAGGCTTTGGAATCTAGTCACTGCCTAACTTTCCTTAGATCTGATTAACCGTGGGCCAGTGGGCTGCAGCTATAGTCAGGTACAAAAACAAATTGTGCTGCCTTCACACTAATGAACACAGTTTGATATACACAAGAATATGCATCTTTCTATGCTGTGGCCATAGAAATGCATGGAATAGTAGCCAGCATATCTGATTTCTCATATTAATTCATCTATGAGCCTATTTCTCCTTCTTCTACCCCAATAAAATAATTTACACACTCTCTGGATGAACCAAGGATCAGCTAGGTGGTACAGTGGATAGAGTGGCAGGCCTGAAGTCAGGGAAGACTTATCTTAATGAGTTCAATCTGGCCTCAGACATTTACTAGCTATGTGACCCTGGGCAAGTTACTTAACCCTGTTTGCCTCAGTTTCTTCACCTATAAAATGAACTGGAGAAGGAAATGGCCAACCACTCTGACATCTTTGCCAAGAAAACCCCAAATGGGGTCACAAAGAGTCAGAGAAGACTGAAACAACTGAACAAAACAAAATCATGGACTAGATCATGGTCAGCTACATATTTTTTGACCTTTAATAATTAATCTGTTTTACTAGACTATTGATTATTAATGTGACTCACAAATTCTGACTTAACCATACTGTAAATTTTACTAGTCTGACTCCTTCATTTACACATGAGGAAACTATGGCCTGGAGAAGGCATAAATGATTTTCATATTATTACGCAATTTATAAGTGGTATATAGCTGTTGTTTAGTTGTTTTTGTCAAGTTCAACTTCTCATGACTACCCTTTGACACAAGCTGCATGATCTTGGGCAAGTCATTTAACCTCTTTGTACCTCAGTTTCCTTATTTGTCAAGTGAGGATAATAATGCTTATAGTATTTCCTTCCTAAGATTACTATGAGGATCAAATAAGATAATGTATATAAAGCACTTTGCAAATCTTAAATAGCTATAAATATCAGTTATGATTATTGTATATTATGCATTTTATTATACAGACATGACTTTAATTTTTCTCTTCTAGTTTTTTCTTCTCTAAAATAAGATTAATAAACAACTCCATCTGACCTGCCCTCTGAGAAATGTTATAAAGATTTAGCTTAAAAAATTATCAAGTACTCCAATTTCTCTGAATACACATACCATTATGATTATTTTAATTTAAACCAGTATTCAAAGAATGTAAATAAATTTGTGCTGAGAAATCTCAACCAGGGAACAGAAAGCCGTTTGTTTCATTTAGAATTCCCCAAACAGTGAATGATTTTCTAAACAATAGAGTGTTTAGAAGCTCATGCCAGGACTGGACATTTGTATTCTGGCCTAGTTTCCACTGAATAATATGAATTCAGGACGTATGTTATCTGAATTACATTTTTGAAAGTGATTGCATGATTTGCAGATGCAAAAGAAAGATATGGAAGACACTAGCAGTGATGGGAGTAGATTCACCTATAAGAGATCTGCAGGCCTTTGTCCCAGGGGATACATCAGGTTGTATGGGACAAAGGGAGCAGGGTATTTTTAAAAATTCACCTTCACCCCCAGTGCTTCTCAAACCCGTGCTCAGCGACATCAGCACTGGTACAAATGAAAATGCAGACATCAAGACCGACATCCAGACACTTATCTTAGCCAGCAAGCAGGAGTAAGCTGATGTCATTAATATGGCTGCATTGAGATGACATCAGATGATACATCTGAAAGTGATTGGAAAATGGCAAGATTTGGTAGCAGTTGTCTGCAGTGGGCACTTTAGCTAGAAAGCACATGGGTTACCTCTAAGGGAATCTTATTCGTTCATTCTCCATTGATTCATTCATTTATTTGACAAGGATTTATTAAGCACCTACAATGGCAGATGAGTAGTGAAGTGAAGAGCATGCTGGATCTGGAATCAGGAAGACCTGAGTTCAACTTGTGACCTCACTTACTAGCTGTGTGACCCTGGGCAAGTCACTTAACCTCTGTCTGCCTATGAAGGACAAATATGGGAACATGTATGTCAATTTGATTGAAATGTGTGTGAGGAGAGATCTATGACAAGTAAATCTGGAAAAGTCAGTTGAAACTATATTGTAAAAGTCTTTAAGAGTTTATAATTGTTCCCAGAGGAAAACAGAGCCACTGAAGCTTTTTGAGTAGGGGAGTGACATGGCCAGGCCTGTCTATGAGGGTTCTAAGTTAGTTAGCTATGTGGAGGATAAATGGGAAAGGAGAAAGACTGGAAGTAGGGAGGACGATTAGGAAACTGTTGTAATGGTCCAACTGAGAAGAGGCACAGCTCTCACCTTAGTGCCTCCTTAGTTCAGGATTGATGTGGGGAAGAAATGAGATACTGAAAGTCACTGAAGATTTAGCAAATGGAAAAAGTTCCCTGTGCCCTAACACAGTAAGAATATGTAACAGGGACGCAATGGCACTTCACATCTCTGAATGTGGATGCCTCAGCATGGAGTGACATGCATGGTCTCAGCCACTCACCAAGTCTGAGAAACACTGACTACACTGTCTAGGACCTTTTATGATCCCAAGTCAGGAGCTGCCGTCACGGGAGCTGAGGTCAATCCAGTTATGTGGAGGGAGGAAACTGTGTCAGGAAAATAATGGACATTTCATCAGGAAAACTGTGGTCATGTCATAGGTGGTGACCCTGTGAATGAAAAGAGGAAGATGCCTAGGAAGGACGTTATGGCTGTAAAATATCTGGCAACTGATTGGATGTTGGGTGCAGGTAGGGGAGGGAGACTGAAGAATGAAAGATAATTCTGATGTTGTGATGTTATGTGACAGTAATAATGGTAAAACTCTCAACAGAAATAGGCAAATTAGAAAGAAGGATGGGTTCAGGAGGGTTCCATTTTAGAATGTTGAGGTTGAGATGCCTATGGGACATATGAGTAGGTATATCCAGAAAGTAATTGATAATTCAGACATGGTCTCAGGAGAGAGATGAGAGCTGAATATGTAGATTTGGAAATTATCTTAAATTGTACTTGTTGGAAATGATGAGATGTGAGTGTGTGTGTGTGTGTGTGTGTGTGTGTGTGTGTGTGTGTGTGTGAGAGAGAGAGAGAGAGAGAGAGAGAGAGAGAGAGAGAGAGAGAGAGAGAGAGAGAGAGAGAGAGAGATGCTGTGATGTAGTGCAGAGGTTCCCAAATTTATTTGGCTTACCACCCCCTTTTAAAAAAAAATACTCAGTGCCACCACCACCTGGGAAATCTACTTTCTTTAACTCTTTAATGTTTTTTTTTGGGGGGAATTTACATCACTTAAAAATAATAATGTTTTTTACATGATGCACCTTAAATTTAGTAATTTATTGTAAATTTGTGGGGGGGTTTTCCTGCACTGAAATTTTGATGATGCAATATTGCACCATGTATCCATATAGTAGTATATTGAAAACAAGTCATTCCATGCACATATTCCTGCCGATGCATGCTGGACTTCCCAACAATGTGTGACACACTCATCTGCCAACACTTGCTTGTTAAGACCTGTTGGTGGACTTGACCACTGATAGGTTTTAATTTATATTTTGTGTGTTTATTTGGGAAAAAAATGTAATCATTATAACTTTAACTCTATTACACAACAGAAGAAACATGTATAAACTGTTTTTCAAAATTTTCTTCCCTTCTTTCCTTATGCTTCCATTACCCCTTTATGTTTATTCAATGCCTTCCAATTGTACCTGAGGTACTACTGTTCCCCCCCCATCATTCCAGAGACCCTGGGGGCAATATTACCCACTTTGGTAATCTATGATTCTAATGAAAGAAGTGGAGTAAAAGCAGTCAAAGAAGGAGTTGAATGTCCTGGAGAGTATGGGATCTGTCAAACCCAGGCACAAGCAAGAATCCAGAAGTGTATGGTGAACAGGTCCTAACTTTTTCATTACTATTAAATGTGCCACCTTCTAGTAATTCATTTGCCACCTCATATTCAACTTCCATTCTCTCCTCAACCTTCCACCCCACCATCCACCTATTTGATCAGTTACCAAGACCAGTCTCCTCGACCTCCATGATATCTTTCATATTTCTCTCCTTTCTACTCACAGAAACCACCCTGTTTCAGGCCCTCATCACCTCTCAAATGGAACATGGATATTTGATCCTCCCTTGCCAATAACTAGTTAATTATTTTATGAAGTTTTTCAAGTCTGCAGAGTAGGAGGCATAGTTTAAGTTAATCAAACAATGGTTTTTTTTTGTTTTATTTTGTTGGAGGCTATTTCAATATTTGATTCTCTTTGAAACAGTGCAAAATGCTTCATGCTTATTTTGAGTTTAATTTGCCTGTAAGCTAACTAAAATAAACAATAGTGAAGTATAATGTTCCTAAATAATCCCATAGTTTTTCAAGGGCTCTTCAGTGATGGAGAGCTTCGCGTGTTCTCTCCCACCGACTTAACACATTGTTTATGCTGCCTAGAACAGTTTTCTTTAATTGATACTTGGCTTGATATCCTTTTAAATTATTAAGAATTGGAGATGCTCATTAAATAAGAGATTAGAAGACATGGTAGATGTAGCTAATTATTAAAGGCCCAAGAAGGGGACATGAAATGCATTTTATCTGAGACTTTAGTGGATTGTTAAAGTAAATGAATGGTTTTGTGATAAACTAGTTGGAATTAATCAATTGAGCAAAGCTATAGGGAGGTTGTGTGAGTCTGGATTTTTAAGATGTTTGCAAGTAATCATACTTATAGAGTCACAGCTGCTACATAACTCCTTAGCATTGGACTCATTGGTCTGCTAATTGTTCAGGAAACCCAAGGCTAATAATAAAAGTAGTTAGAATTTATAGAGTGCTTTAATGTTTGCAAAGTGCTTTAGATACATCATTTCATTTGGTATTCACAACAACGCGCTGAGGTAGGTGCTGTAATTATCCCCATTTTACAGATGAGGAAGTTGAGATTGAAAAAGGGTAAGTCACTTACCTGAAGTCTCACAGCTAAGTAAATTTCTAAGACATGAATTGAACTCTGGTCTGACTCCAAGTGCAGCACTCTAACCATTGTGCCACCTATTTCCCTGTGTTGCTGGAAACTGGATTTGAGTATCCCATGAGCTGGCAGGTCAAATGGACCTCAGTGCTCAAAATCAGTGGGTCCAAAGTAGAACTGATATCATGGTCCAATGCTATATTGTAAGCAAAAGACTTCAGGGAGCTGTTCTCAAAGCCTGTGCTTAGAGAAGCATTATTCCAGCATTCCAACTTCTTGAACTTTTCAACCCCCTTGCTACTCCTGTAACTTCTCCAGACCAGAGATGTCTATTTTTGCATCCTTACTAATAGGCTATGCTGGTTATTGACAGCACCATTCCTAGTCTAGAGGATTAGTTATATGAGATAGAGATTTTCACCACTTAGGTCACCAGTTCAAACATGGCTGCAAGTAGACAATGATTAAAAGTTATTCCAGACTGACAGCTGTTTAGTGGTGTGTATAAAATGAATTATTTCTCAGTCTACTTCCAGCCATGGACTGGTTTTTGCTACAGACTTGCAAACAGCCTTCCTAGTTGGATTCCTGCAGAGCACTGAGGATCAGGGTTGAGTCATCTTAGAGACTAAAATAACATGTTCTCCTAGAATTAAGTGCACTGGCAGGCTTTTTGTGTGAAAAGGGGTTTTTTAGCCATGTAAGAAAAATAATATTGAACCAGATTCTCCCCAGAGTCTAAGTCACTCTCTGACTGTAAGCTTAAGAAAGCCATTAACTAGTCTAGGCACTAGGGTACCATTTTAGTAGCTATGACTCCAATCATCTAATGTCTCAGCTATGCCCTATTCTTAGGCCTTCAGTAATTAGACACTTTGGCCATGCCTCCTAATCTCTTATTTAATGAGCATCCGGACCAATCTTTAATACAACTCTGATTTACTCTTGGGGAGTGATTTAAACCTTGGAGAATACCTGACTCAGCAGATTTACACCACAGGAGAATCTAGTACTTTACCAGAGCAAAAACATTCACTTTTAAAAACTACATAATTCAGAGATAAAATCCCAAAGTCAGCCAGACTGAAAGTAGGCCAGAGAGGGGGGAAAAAAATTCTATAAGTAGAATAGAATGATGAGGAGAACCTAAGCTATATCAACAATATTAACAATGCATTCTGTGATTTGATCTCGTCCTTTCATTGTCTAGTCATTGTCAGATTCAAGGTGCATTTATTTTAAGAAATATAATAACACATATAGTTTCTGAATTAAACTTTATGTAGACGGAGTACAGTATGGGGATGGCTTTCATGCACACAGTTTGATCCTTTTACTTAGTTTCTAAAAAAAAAAAAAGAAGATCATTATCCTGGAAGAGCGCTGGTTGCCCCAGAAATTCCAATTTAGTCATTTAGTGCTAGTCAATCCCTTTGCCCCTCAGGCTATTGAAATCAAGCCATTAAAAGTAGTAAACTACAGCCTTAGGCATTGTACTAAACTGAATTTTTAAAAACCGGAGTCAATAGAGGGCAGTAGAGAGCTACTCAAGGCAGGTCATAGATCATCCTTTAAATCTATTTAATCTGGGGGTCATTTCCCAATTCAGGTTGGGAAGACACTAGAATGGTACTGGAACAATATAGAAACCAACCCAGCCGGTATAATTCTGAGAATTCTGATTAGGGTTTAGGCAGTTGGGTTGGAGGTTTTGTATAAAGAGGATTGGTGCAAGTGGTAAAAGCCAAAGGGCAGGACTGGAGGGTAAGCCAGAGTATGAGGCAAGGGTAGAGGCTTGTAGGGAGAAAACAGATCTGGCAAGATTAAGTTGAAATGATTTCTTTAGTCCTTGCAGGGAGAAAATTGCACATGGTTTTGCCCAGGTCTGAAGCTGTCACTTACTTGATCTTTAAAAGGATGCCTCCCTCCTAGACCAGATCTGGGATCTGATCAGCTAGCTCTGATCAGCTTATTGTTGTTCAGTCATGTCTGACTCTTCATGATCCCATTTGGGGTTTTCTTGGCAGAGATACCAGAGTAGTATGCCATTTCCTTCTCTAGCTCCTCATTTTTCACATGAGGAACTGAGGCAAACAGGATTAAGCGACTTCCCCAGGATCACATATCTAGGTAGTGTCTGAGGCCAGATTTGAACTCAGGACTTCCTGATTCCAGACCCAGCTGCCCTGATCAGCTAAAATCTGACAAATGCAACCTTCAGCCTTTGATCATCTGTGTTAGCTGACTCTCCTGAAGATGAAATAATGGCTAGCATTCTCACACCATTGCCATAAAATATTTGCTGAATTCCCCATCTGAAGACCCTGAGTACTGAGATTTATCAAATATGAGTCATGCCAGTTCACCTAAAGAGAACCATTTACTGTCTGAGGCCTTCTTCTTCAACTCATTTCTAAGAAAGACTCAAATCTTTCTCCTGTGAAATTGTTATCAAGCCCCAGTTTGAAGCCCTCTAGTGAGAAGAGCCCAACACCTCCTGAAGTGGACTCTCTCCACTTTTGGAGAGCTAAATTTTTCCTAATGCTGAGCCCAAATTACCCTTTCTTCCCCTTTACCCATTACTCTTAGTGCTATTCTCAGGAGTAAACAAACTTTTTTTTTAATACAAAGAAAGAAGGAAGGAAGGAAGGAAGGAAGAAAAAAAAGAAAGAAGGAAAGAGAAGAAAAAAAGTAAAGAAAGAGAGGAGGAGAGACAGACTGGTGGACAGACAGACAGACAAGCAGAAAGAGACAGTCGAAAAGATAGACAGTTGAAGTCTAATTCTTCTCCCAGAATGCATCCTTTCAAATACTTACTACTTGTTGAAGATAGTGGTCATGTTCCCTGCTAAGTGTTTCCTTCCTTAAGCCAAACATCCCCATGTCCTTCATTCCATTCCGGTACTGCATGATGTCCAGTTCCCTCTTTGTCATGGTCATCCTCCTCTGGAACTGTCTAATTTTTTTCAATATCCTTTCTAGAATGTGGGGCCCAATATTGAGTTTGATAGCCCAGATGTGGTCTATTTAAATCAGAGGTCAGTTGAATTACCATCTTTCTTGTTTTGGATACTGTGCCTCATACTCATGTAGCTAAGATTTCAATGACTTCTATTTATCTATATATTTATTTATTCATCTATCTATCTATCTATCTATCTATCTATCTATCTATCTATCCATCTATCTATCTATTCTTTCATTCATTTATTAATGCCAAATCACCTAAAATCAATTTGCTTAGGTATCAAGTGACCTAATGACAGATTTGCCAATAGAGTCCACAAGGAAAGTGTGTCCATGTGGGTATAGAGTCAAAGCAGTCTTTTCCATGTCCTGTGGTTGTATCATATCCCTGTCATAAACTCCACACAAGGAAGATCCCCTGGGTACAGGTATAGGAATCACCAGGTAGCTTCAAGAGGAAGTATTCTGCTGGGCAGATTTAATGCAATCCAACTTAATAAATATTTATTAAGTAGCTATTATATGTAAGAGCCTGTGCTAGGTGCTGTGTATACAAGTATGAAAAATGATAAAAATACTATAAGTTAATAATGATGACTAACATTTATATAGAGAGTTAAGCTTTGCAAAGCACTTCATGGATATTATTTCATTTTGTCCTCACTACCCACCCTTGAGGTGGGTGTTATATTGTTATCTCCACTTTATAGATAAGGAAGCTGAAGAAGACAGAAGTTAAGTGCCCAGGGTTACACACTATTGTGTGAGGCTTGATTTGAACTCAGGTCTTACTAGCTGTAAGTCCAGCACTCTATCCTACTTGTCACCTAGCTACTTCCCATGCACATGGCTGGGTAGAAGTCAGTTGTAGAGAGCATTTCTAACAATACTCTGTAACAAGTAAGATAATGGATGGGAATTGAGAGTAGAACTGTGATTTCATTGGTATAGGGAATTGGTGGATGAAGACACTCCCTCTACCAAGCCACATCAACCATTGATCAAGGATGTTATAATCTAGCAGAGGGGAAAACAAACACACAAAAATATATATGCAAAATGATAAAGACAAGAGAGAGATTTAGACAAAGAAGAAATTTGAAGAATTTTCTACCATATTAAGCCCAAATCAACCTCTCTGATCTGGGAGATCAGTATAAGAAAGAACCCTATAACAACTATGGCTATTTAGCAATAGAACAGAAAAATCTCATAGGTTAGTGAGCTCAGTCTATCTCTGAAGCTATTAACACAAAGGCTAGAGGATGACTTGTCAAAGGCACACTGGCTTGCAAGGTACATCAAGTGACAAAGAATCAGGTTAGAGATGGAAAGGGGTTGAATTCGATGATATCTTATGTCCTTTCCTCTTGTAACTGTCTATGAATTTAATAGCACTTTGAGGTTTTTGTTTTGTTTAGTTCAAAATCTTTGTTTTTAGCTAAAAGAATTATTCTGCACAATTATTCTACACAGTATTGTCTTGTGGTTTTCACTAAAATAATGTATAGATGCTATCCAAAGCAGACTTTCAGAACCTTCAGCACTTAGGTCTGTACTCCATTTGGGCAGCGAAATCACAGTACCCTACATCATTTGTAGTGAGGGATGCATTTATTAAATTTGAGCATAAACAAAGTCAGGGTAAAAGAAACATAATATGGTCAGCAAATAGGTGATAGCCAGACAAGGCAGCAGAGTCCCCTTACAACACTAAATATGTCATCAGCAAGGAATCTTGGAAATTAGGGTGAAGGAAACTAAACTTGAGCTATGGCCTACCAGGATATACTCATTGGAGGGCTTGAGACCTCCACCAGCTTTCATTTTGTATCAGTGCGGTACAGTGGAATCAGTGGACCTGTGTTCAAATCTGGACTCTACCACTACAATCCCTTCTTTCTCTAAGTCTATGATCCTATGAACTCCATTTACAGAACCAGGAACTCTTGCTGTCTGTGATGCTTATAAAGACTTCTGCAGGCTTTTGCAAAAATTCTCACTCGGTATAGTGTGGTAGATAGACTGTTGAACTTAGAGTCAGGAAGATATAGCTTCTGGTTCTGACTCTGGTACTTCCTAGCTTAATGACTACACATAAAGTCAGTTAATTTCTCTAGCCTCAGTTTCCTCATTTCTAAAATGGGGATGTTAGTAGTACCTATATCGTAGGGTTGTTAGGAGACACAAAGGAGCTCATGTCTGTACAGTGATTTTTAAACTGGAAAGTGTTACTTAAATGTCAGCTATTATTATAATGGAGAATCATATCAATAAACCTCCAGTGAAGCAATTTCAGTAGTTATGACCTTGTTTTTGCTGGGCCCCATGGTAATTTGTCTGTCATGAACAGGAAAGTGCTAGCTTTTTCACCCATTAATTAGACAATGAAAATGCATTAGTGATGGGAGGAAAAAAAAATAACTGTATTGGTGAAAGGAAAGGCACCATCATTTTCAATACTCAGGAAGAGTTTCTAGGGAAGCAGATGTTGGGAGTCATGGCAATCATGCAGCCAATGCTGCTCACGTGAAAACAGAGCATGTAATCATAGGTATTCGTGAATTTGTGATAAACATTCCCAATACACCTGAGCACTGTGTATCTTCCAGGTGTAGTTAAAGCTGGTCAAGCTGTTGTGGCACTACTCCTTGGGGTGTCCAATATACAATGAACAATAAGAAGAGTGCATCTGAAAACAACCAGACAGGCCCATTGTCCTAGTCATACTCATGGCATACAGCCATGAAGAGTGCTGTAGAGACAGAAAAGAGTTCTTCTTAGCCTTTCCAGACTTGAAGGTACCTACATATTCTTATATTACAAAACTGCCCACACATTTAGGGATGCTAAAAGCCCTGGTACACAGTGGAACCTTTAAGACTACTCCAGGCTACTTCTGGGAGCCAAGATGGCACAGTAAGTGGCAAATTGTCATTGTCATAACTCTCCCATATTCACCTAGAAACAACTATAACATAGCACCCCAAAACAAATCCTAGAACGGCAGAATCAACAAAAAGACAGGGTGAAACAATCTTTTAGCCCAATAAATTTGGAAGATCAGCAAGAAAAGTCTGTCTCAGGCAAAAGAGGAATGCAGTTCAGGACAAGAAGTGTCCTAGCAAGCCAGGAGCAAGCACCACCTCAGCAAACCAGCAGAAGCCCCAGTTCAGTGGAGCAGGCAAATACCAACATCAGCACCCTTTCACATGCTTCAACATAACCAGAGGAACAGGCAGACTCCTACTCTGAGAACTGCCACATGCTTCAGCATAGCCCAGGGAAAACAGACAGCCCCCAGGGAAATGCAGAAACACCTCACTGTCCTCAGCATACACCAGTCATCAACACTAGGACACCGGCTTACTACCAGGTAAGCTGTCAGATATATACAGCCTCCAGCAGCTCCAGCCACACCCCTACCACACCCGTTCAGTGCAG
Source organism: Phascolarctos cinereus (assembly GCF_003287225.1). Taxonomy (NCBI): domain Eukaryota; kingdom Metazoa; phylum Chordata; class Mammalia; order Diprotodontia; family Phascolarctidae; genus Phascolarctos; species Phascolarctos cinereus. Next base: position 149,861,265 of record NW_027555847.1, read on the forward strand.
CCCTGGACATGAGAGTCCACTATGGGCCTTAGGGCAACATCAGTGCAGTACCACGTAAATAGCCAGGGTCTGCAGCCCCTGGCACAAGAAGCCTGAGATAGTGCCCCTTCCATCTTGGGAGCGGAGCTCAAATTTAAAAGGAAGGATAAAAGCCAAATAAAGATGAGAAGAAAGCAACAACAACAAAAAAAGAATCTGACCATAGAAGGTTATTTTGGTGACAGGGAAGATCAAAACATAAATTCAGAAGAGGACAACAATGTCAAAACACCTATGGGCAAAGCCCCAAACAAAAATGGGAAGTAGTCTCAGAAAGAACTCATGAAAGAGCTCAAAAGAGAGCTTAAAAATCATGAGAGGTAGAAGAAAAATTGGGAAAAGAAATGAGAGCGATGCAAGAGAATTACGAAAAAAGAATCAGCAGCTTGGAAAAAATACCAACTGCTTAAAAGCAGAATTGGTGAAACGGAAAAGGAGACGGAAAAATCCACTGAAGAAAACAACTCCCTCAAAAGGGTAATTGGTCAAATGGAAAAGGAAGTATAAAAGCTAACTGAGGAAAGCAACTCCTTAAAAGTTAGAATTGGGCAAGTAGAAGCTAATGACTCTATGAGACATCAAGAATCAATCAAACAAATTTAAAAGAATGAAAAAAATAGAAGAAAATGTAAAATACCTCATGGGGAAAACAACCGATCTGGAAAATAGATTCAGGAGAGACAATGTCAGAATAATTGGACTACCTGAAAGCTATAATTGAAAGGAGGACCTGGACAGCATCTTAAAAGAAATTATCAAAGACGACTATCTTGATATCCTGGAAACAGAGGGCAAAATAGGCAATTACCTTGGGAAAGAGATCACAAAATAAAAATTCCAAGGAACATTATAGTCAAATTTCAGAACTATCAGCTCAGGGAAAAAATACTGCAAATGGTCAGAAGAAAACATTTCACATATTGGGGAGCCACAATCAGGATTACATGGGATTTAGTAGCTGCAACATTAAAGGACCAGAGGTCATAGAATGTGATACTCTGGAAGGCAAAGGAGCTAGGACTACAACCAAGAATCACCTACGCAGTAAAATTAATTATAATACTTCAAGGGAAAAAATGGTCATTCAATGAAATATAAGGATTTCAAGCTTTCAGAATGAAAAAGTGAATAAAAAAATTTGATCTTCAATATCAAGACCCAAGAGAAACCTAAAAAGGTAAAAATGGAAAAGAAAACATAAGGGATTCAGTGGAGCTGAATTGTTTACATCCCTACTTTAACACTTACCACAGTGCCTGGCACATAGTAGACACTTAATAAATGTTTGCTGATTGATACAATGTTGAAAGTATCGAAGACTGAATTGTCAGTCTATTAATTATTTCAGAACTTCAGAGTAAAAGCCATGGGTCATATTATTACCAGAAACCATAATCAGGAGGAGATCAATAACCATTACCACATATGCTTCCTTTCTCAGCTTGACAAAAAATTTAAAGAATGGTCTAGCCACATATCAAAGGTCTCTTGATGAAAATATGAAAAAGGGGCAGAGAAGCTTGCACAAATTATATTCCATTGCAGAACACATCTTTATAGTCACGTAATTTTCTGACATTTATAGAAGTTTTTGGCAATAAAACAATAACAACTCTACTTTTTTTTTTAGCATAAAATGTAACCTTCCTGAATTGTCTCCGTGTTTACATTAAAGTCATGCTAGATCTTAAGAAGAGTATGGCACTTGTTTTTAAACATTTGAAGGGCTGTCATGTGGAAGCAGGATTAGAGGCAGCTATCTGGTATAGTGGATAGGATACAGGACCTAGAATCAGGAAGACCTGAGTTCAAATTCACTCTCAGGTACTTACTAGCTGAGTGATCTTGGGTAAAACAATTAACATCCAGATCCCTCGGTTTCCTCATCCATCAAATGTGAATAATAATAGTACCTACCTCCTGGGCTTGTGAGGATTGAATAGATAATATTTATAAAGTGTTTGCAAAATGTAAAGCACTTAGTATTGTCATCATCATCATCATCATCATCATCATCACTATCATCATTTCATTATACTTGGTTCCAGAGAACAGAACTAGAGGCAATCACTAAAACTTTCAAAGAAGGAAATTTAGGCTTGATTTTAAGAAATTCTTCTAATAATTAGGATCTAAGGTAAAATGGGCTGCTTCAAGAAGTGGTGTTTTCACCATCTTTGAAGGTCTTCAAGCAAAGTCTTCATGCCAACTTGTCAGAAGTGCTGTAGAGAAGATTTTTTCAGATATGGGTTGGACTAGATGGGCCTTGAGGTTCCTTCCAACTCTGAAATTCTGAGATCTGGTGATTCTGCAAAGATAGTGTGATAGGTGGTATACATGAGGGGGCCTTATTCAATGATTAGCTTATGTTTAATATCAACTGAGGCATAAAATAAGGAGTACACTTATCAAAAGTATTTTCTGCTGTCAAAAAAGGATGTCCAAGGCTTCAATCTTCTCCTGGGAGAGTTGTGATGACATCACAACTAATCAACAAAAAACCTAGACCACTTCAAGGAAAAGTAAATGAGATTCATCACAACTTCAGGTCTCACCACCTACACAATGAAAATTAAATTCATGAAGAAGGACTATTTTTTAGACCATGATGGGCATTTGGATGGACACTCCATTGAACTGACTTATCTACATTTCAATTGGCCTGATATGGCTGATGAGCTATCTTGATCTACCCATCCCCCACAATAGAAAGCTTATGACATAAAAAAAAAAGCAGGAACATTACACAGTGAAAGCAAAGCAGCAAACCCCTTAAAGATTTCATCAACACATCAGTGTTACATAAGAATCTTAAACTTGATCTCTGTAGCTGAAATGAAAATCTGTAGGAAGAGAAGTGTTGCTCCTTAAAAGGTTCAATTGCCTGTATGTCACACAAGTATCTCCTATAATCACAAACTTTTCAGACTTCAGGTTAAATGCCATTCTGTAGGTAATAAAAATCTTTTAAAAAAATAACATAATTTTATCAAATTATTTATTAATGAGTACATTAGATGTTTAGTGGAAATATAAACATATATGCATATGTATATATGTGTATATATGTGTATATGTGTGTTTACTTGTGTGTTTATGTGTGTATGTATTTTTTCCCTTTGCTGAAAGAGTAATTTGGTAACTAATATCTAATAACTAACTTCGATTGAAATGAAGTCAGAAAGTAGGGCCAAAAACCAAGTATAAAGACACTCTATTCTTAGTGATGATATTAAATAACCTGGATTGAAAGTTTAAAAAAATAGTACTGATATTCAGGAATCAAACAGAATTAAATAGAAATAATAATGAGTTGTGCTGAAGTTGAAAGAATGAATACAACATTTATTAAGTGATTATTATGTGTAAAGCATAATGCTAAGCACTGGGGATAAAGTAGACAGTTCTTACTCTCAATGAGTTCACATTCTATTTTGGGAGATAACACATACAGAAGGTTTCAGCTGCAAGTTAGATGGAAAAGTCCCGTGGTGCTTAGCAGTGGGCATGCCCTAGAGCAAGAGATACTGAGGAGCAGTCAGGCAAGGAGTACCAAGAAAGAGTAGTGTCATAAAAACCTAGAGAGAAGAGAGTATCAAAGAGAAGAGGGTGATTGAAAATGTCAGAGGCTGCACAGAGGTCAAGAAGCATGAGGATGGAGAAAAGAACATTAGATTTGACAATTCAGAGGTCACTGATAACTTCGAAGTGAGCAATTTCAATTGAATGATGAGGTTGAAAGCCAGACTATAGAGGGTATATAGGAAGGAATTGGTAGAGGAGAGATAGAAAGTCTGAGTTGAGAGGAGTGAGTGCAGGAGGGGAATTAGCAACGGGACAGTTCAGTCTAGTTCAATGATCATCTAGAGAAGAAGAGAATGATATTTAAGTCCAGGAATTCAGAAAACAAGTCATGATACTGAAACAGAACCTTTGTGTGCCTTCCAAGTGGTTCTTGCTTGGGAAAATTATAGCATCCTGAACTTAATTCAGGTTGTACAGCTTCAGCCATAGGAACCCAAATGTTACCCTGGCTACAGCAGTATCTACTATCCCCCAAATCACTTACCCATATGACCTTCTCCCTTCCATTTCAGGATAGTTTCGTATCATGACAATCAAATTAACCTTTCACTGTAATCACTCTTTTGGTTAGGACTCTATCTTGAAATGATACTATCCATTAATTGGTTTGACTCTAGATAAAATAATTATGTGAAACTACAGAACATTTCAGTGTATAGTTTCATCTCTTTTGTCTTGGGTAAGATCCCTAATCGACCTGAATCCCAAAGTTAATCATGACAGGTATCCTTCATCCTTGTCCCACTATTTTTCCACTAATTTTGGATTAATCTTATTTCATGAAGCCTTAGTGGAAAACCTTAGCTTTATAATTCCCATATTTTAGCTCTCTAATAATCCATGTAGTCTTCTACTCACCTCCTGTTTTTTCACAATTTGTTTTCTGAACTTCTGAACCTAAGTATCCTTCACTTCTTCTCTAGCTAATCATTCAACTGAACTGAATTGTAAACCTATTATTCTAATCAGTTCTATTGAATCAGATACCCCACTAGGATACTCTTTAATTATTTGTTCAATTCTTTTAGACAGTCACTAACTAGTCACTAAGCATTTCTTAAGTGCCTATTATGTGCCAGGACCTTTACGAAGGTATTTTCTAAATATTTCTACCAACTCAGAGCAATGGATAGAGCACTGGCCTTGGATTCAGGAGGACCTGAGTTCAAATCCAGCCTCAGACACATGACACTTACTAGCTGTGTGACCCTGGGCAAGTCACTTAACCCCATTGCCTAGACAAAAAAAAAAAAAAGAATAATTTAAGAACTATCCCTTGAGGAGAGGATTTGGAATGCAAAGTTTTAAAAAACAAATGTTAAAAATTGTTTTTACATGTAACTGGGGAAAAATAAAATAAAAAATAAATGCATCCCTTCATTATCCCATGAAGTGCCTATATTTGCCCCAAAGTAGTCTTTCCTCTTCTGTCAGAGGGGCTGTCTAATTGAGATGATTCTCTTAATTTTCCCATTACAAAAGTCACTCATGCTTGTTCAACTTTGAAATTATATGAGTATATCTTGACTTAAAATTCACATGGCCAAGTAAGGCTAGTGATTATCCTAAATGACTCTGAAAGGCAGGCTATGAACAGTCTGTAAGAGATTAAGCAGAGTGACAATAGAAGTAACATTCCAGAAGGATATCATTGTTACATCCATGGCTTTCCAAAGTCATCTTCTCACCTAGCTCCCCAAGGGCTGAGTCTTAAACAATTGTCTCATCAAAGCTTCAGCCTGAGCTATCTCAGAATTGTCTCATCCTTGTAGGTTTGCCTGTGCTAGAAAAGTGACTCCCTGTTTCTAGGAATAATACTAAAAATAGTCATAGCATGGGAGACACCCAAAGAAGAAAGAAGATAGAAAACCACACGCTACTGCTATACTAGCCATTTTTCTATGGGTCAAAGGATATGGAGAAACACATCACTATCTTGGAAGTTTCCTGGGGAACTTAGAAAATGCAACCATACCCTTCCTGAACCCTGGAGGATTGTGAGGGTCTGAATCTTTGTTTACCTTTCCTTGTCATAGCTTACACATAGCAAACCTCAGCTACCAACAGACCCACTGTCTCTCCCTGTTAAGATGCTAATACAAAGTTACTTTGAAGTTTTCTCTTCCCTCATTGCTTCCCCCACCCCTCGGGCCAGATGTATGAATTTCCTCTCCAATATCACCTACAAGTCATCATCGAGTCTCTTCTTGACTGGTTACAGTTATGGAAAATCAACTACCTTTCAAAGAAGCGCATTCCATTTTCAGTTCTGGTAGTATAGAACCCACTCTGGATGAATCTTCCAATTTGCTCTAGCACTCATGGATTTTGTTCCTGGAGGACAGCCTTAGGTTGTAGGAGTAATTCCATGGGTCTACACTCCAAACACTATATCTCTCACAAGCCTCCCAAATGTATTTCCCATTAATAATCAGCCTGTAGACACAAGCAACTCTTAGCAAAGACATTTGCTAAGATGATGTTGTAGTAAGAACAATAGCTTCAAACATTCCACCCTTAAACCTCAGGCACACCCTCCCATTAATTAGCATGACATCTGTGAGAAGAATGGGCAACACTTCTAATACAATGGTGGTTGGACAGAAATGTAGGGAACACATATCACCAAGGCAACCAATAACTGCTTTACTGATATATGTAAAAATAATTTTTCTCCTACTGAAGTCCAGTTAACTAGTATCTATTAAGCAACTACTACATGTAAAATGCTGGGGATACAAATATAAGTAGAAAGAAAGACAGTCCTTGCTAACAAGAAGCTTACATTCAAATGGGGGACAATAACACATAAAAGGAAGGAAGCTGAAAACAGAAGAGTTACACACTCAGGTTCATGGTAATGAAGGTCTGGAGAGTTCAGCATAGAGAGAAATGAAGACCTGGCTGGCCTGGATATCCTCCTTAAAATGGAATCAGCTAGAGGAAAAGGCTATAGGAAGGAAGGTACTTCTAATTGTGAGAAATCCAGGTGTGCATGAACTTCCAAGGTGAAGAAGTTTCTGTGGCATGCATGGTAGAGTAAATCCAGGGAGGCGGGAAGTCCTCAAAAACTCCTGCCATTTGGTCAGTTGGGATTCCAGGGTCTGATTCTCTCCATAGCTTGACTCTTAATTGCCAGAGCTAACTCAA